>NW_026775579.1:84750445-85965445 GCF_030987335.1 Cornus florida | reverse complement strand
CCATTCTTCTCATTTGGGCAATGTTGAATGATCTGCGTTTGAGCCTATGTTCCATCAAATTGGCGATTCCATTGTTGGGAATATCCCTTTCGATGGTCTCCTTGGCATTTATGGTAGCCATTTCTCTAGTAGTGAGTAATGTAACTTGGCTTGCCAATGTTGTTCTGATCATAGGTTCAATCTCCCTCCTCAGTCTTTGGATAATATTTATTCCGCTCTCGTTCCCCAATTCCTTGACAGATCGTGTCTCTCGATATATCCTCCGGTATCCACTTTATCTTTTGATATTAGCAACCGAAAAGTGAAGACGATGGATGCAGACGAATAATTTCCAATGATCCTATTTCCTATTGCATTGTTGGATGGTCTTGTATTTTGTGTTCTCTGTTGACTTCAGTTCTCTATAAGAATGGTTTGCTGGTTAGAGGTTGTCCTCTTGTTGAGGGACTTATGGCTGCATTGGCAAGATTGGTCCTTTATTGGCTCTGCTTTCCCTAGTTGGGTGTGGTTATGAGGCTACTAGATATGGTGCATGCTTCAGTTGTAATTTGAAATTCTGTTTGTTTTAAGGACTTCTTGTTGGGTTGTTTTAAGGACTTCTTGTTGGGCTTGTCTGTGGGTTTTCCTTTGTGCGTGGGCTTGTTTAGTATTTTCTTGGTTGTCGCCATTTGGGCTTTGTTGGTCTTGCTTTCAAGACTTTTATTTTTCTAATAAATCTTCAATTACTAAAAATATGTGAAATATTTTTGTATATGATTTGGAAATCTGAAGAATTTGAACTGCTCATAGTATAGTGAAGAGGGATTATTATTTTAGCCTTTATACGTTATTCATCTCTAAAAATGAAAAACTTATTAAATGATGTTGGGCTAATCACCATTGGATATATAAATATATATATTCACCGAAATGACGGGGTTTTTCTTATGTATTCATATTTTGGATACTTAAAATGCAATCAACTTTGACTTGAAAAAATTGTCATTCATACTTTCAAAGAAGAAATTTTCAACTTATAATAATGGCCCTAATATTGGCACTCCACCATCTTACAAAAACAGTCCTCCAACAACTCAATGTTGGTTCCTACCTCATTTTTATTTGGATAAACTCTCTCATATGCTTTTTTACTACTGATAAAAGATAAAACTAATGAGAAAAAAAGATAAAATCAGTCACAAATTGAGTAAGTTCTAATCCTAAACCTCTCTTAATCTATTAGCTTAGACCTCGTGTCCATATGATATGGTCAAATTTGATGACAAAGAAATAAATTGGGGCATTGAATAGAAGTTAAGAAACTGTGGGAATTACCAAAAAAAAAAAAAAACCAAAAAACTTTATAAAATGATCAAGTCCAATCGGTGAATAAAAATATAGTTGGATTAATTAATTTGTTCATTAATATGATCTGAGGTCTCATAAATTTTAAAGTATTACTTCTTTTTAGTTTTCTGATCCTCTAAAAAATTCAAAACATAGGCTCAAACTGAGTGTCTTACCGTTTGGTATTGAAGATGCAAAACACATTCTTTCAATTTGGAAAGATAAGTCTTTACACTTCAAAGTATCCCACCAGTTTGTTCCTCTCTTTTCATTATATTTATAAACTTTTACACCTCTGGGCTCCTCCTGGACACCGGCCCATTTCTTTTGCTTTGAGATTGGGCTTGGAGATTATCTCAATGGATATTGGGCTTGATGGGTGGTCATCCGATCGGGTTAAATGTTCTTACCTGATCCAATCTTTAGTGATATGGATCGTAGCCGCCAGACCATTTTTGGTATCTTCAGATATCCTCAAAGTTGCATAAGAATTACTTGTACAAATATTTTGTGGGATTTATATTATTTTGAGAAAACAAAATTATAAACATTCTTTTGCAGCTGCAAAAGAAATTAAAAAATTCTCCACCATAAAATTAATAATCGGAGAGAGAGTTTGAATTAGTCTAACACGGTGGTCACCAAACGATAATGATTCCAACCATCTAATAATGATAATTTCTCAAAATGGAAAGCATTATTGGGACTGAATCCTATCACGGAATTAGTAATATTGAATCTGACTCGCATTTTCTGATGCCAGGTATTCGACAATATGGTTTGCTGATCAGCCGACGGTATGAAGGCGAAACAATATGTAAGTGTCAAAAATATGTTAGCCCACACGGCCCACAGAGCTTGGTCAAACAGTCAAAGAACTACGCTACATCATCAACAATGACCACATAGCTTGGTCAAATAGTCAACAGACTATGCCACATCAACAACAATGGCCCACAAATCAAATAGTCAACGGTCAAAATATGTGCCATTTACCACGTTATCACTATACCTTGAATAAAAAAGCGAAAACTTAAAGACCTGAGTTGGGAGCAGGACTCAGGATTACTTGGGATCCGAGAGGTACTTAGTTTGGTGGCTGAAGTCCAGAGCTCGTCGAGTTGGCTCTCGACCTAACTTACAGAGAGAAAAATACCATTTTAACTCTCGAAATTATTAACCCCATTTTAATATAGCTTTATAATTATTTGAGATATTTCTCTCTTTTAATTATTATATTAATTAATTCATATGTGATGTCATCCAATGATATCATCCAACCTCTCACCTGGCCTATATAAGGAAGCGTTCCAAGGCCAAGAGGGGTAGAGTGCAAGGGAGGAAAACACCTCCTAGACATTGAGAGCTCTAAGCCTCTCTCTCATTGGTTGTTTTCACAACTCTTAAACATTTACTAAGGGAGTCAATGGTGTTTAGTACACTGTCATCCTCTTTCTCTCAAGTTTGCTTGGACTTCCACCTCCCTCTGTCCACCTCGAATTCTATTATGTTGTTTGAATCACTTAGATTTGTGTATGATATCACCATTTATATGTATTTTATTATGTTACGAAAACGAACCCCCACACAATATAGTCCAGTTTTATATTGCAGCATGTAATTCAATGGAAGCAAGTTCACTATTTTATCTCCAGCGAAGTGGAATGACACAGTCGGTACGCTAACTGTATCCATCCCGGAGAGATAATAGCAAGTATACAGAAATGATGACACTTCTGTCGTCGGCGTTGACAGATTCTCAGCTTTCTGAACAAACGAGTCATGGAACAGTTCAAACACCGCTATGGCCAACCGAGTGACGTGAGTCCCTGAGTCGATCAACACCCCTCCGTTGCTATCTTCCTGCAATTCAAATATTGCCCGCAGAACCGGCAGCAACTGGTCACTAACACTGATTCTAGTGAGCCTGACGTAGAAGTACATTCGGGTTTTCTCATTGCGAATCATCGGAACAATGACTGAATCGGCTGGCGTGGATGAGTTGAAATCGAGAATGGAAGACGACGTGGAGTCACGGTCCAAAAGACAGTATGAAAAGGATGAGGACTTGAGCTGGGAAAAGTGTTGGGTTTATTTCCTTTTATATGGAGGAAAGCCCAAGTGGGTTTTATTAAAGCCCAAAGCCCAGCTCTTTAGGGTAAATAACCCTAAGGAAGTTAGAATAAAAAGGGAGAGAGATCAGCCGTATTTTTTCACAAGAGAAAAAAGAAAAACGCAGGTTTTTTCTATTCTGCCCAGATTTCATCAAAGGTCCGATCCCGCTTTGTTCGTGGTCCGATCGAGCTGAAATTTGAAGGAGAGGTTCACGACTCAATGAGTTAAAATCTGAATGGTGGAGATCGGATTTTGAGATCGGGAACAGTGATTCGTGCCCGTGAACAGTAACCGGATTTTGGTATTTTTCTCTCCAATTTTCTTTGTTTTTGCCAAGATTATTGATATCTTGATGAGATGTATTGTAGCCTCTAATTGCGATTAGATAAGACTTTGTGTACCCATTATTTGGTTGATAGTAGAGATTTTAATTGGACTAGGTCCTGTGATTTTTCTTTCTCACACTGGGGAAGTTTTTCGCGTAAAAATTGCTTGTGTTCTTGTGGCTTGATGTGATTGATTTTCTTTTCTATTATTTTCAGCACATATAAAAGTAGAGATATACTATATTTGCTTGCATATAGGGAAAAGAGTTATTCCGCTGTGTTTATTTATTGTTATCTCTCCCAACAAAGTAGTATCAGAGCTCCAGGTTGACAGATTGTCAGGTTGGCAGTTTGAGTTATGGAAGCAAATACGAGTAGAATGATTAATCTCAATGGTTCAAATTATCACATATGGAAAGAAAAAATGGAGGATCTTCTTTATGTGAAAGATTATTACCTACCGGTGTTTAGTGCTGAAAAACCAGAAAACAAGACTGTTGTGGAATGGACTTTATTACATCGACAGGTGTGTGGGTATATGAAGCAGTGGGTAGATGATAATGTTTTGAATCATATTAGTGGAGAGACAAATGCACCTTCTCTATGGAGTAAGCTTGAACAACTATATGTTAGAAAGACTGGAAATAATAAATTGTTTTTGATTAAGTAGATGATGGCTTTGAGATACCAAGACGGGACTCCTTTATCTGATCACCTGAATACATTCCAAGGAATTATTAATCAGCTGGCTGGAATGGGTTTTATGTTTGATGATGAGATACAAGGGTTATGGTTGTTTGGTTCATTACTGGACTCGTAGGAGACACTCAGAACTTCATTGTCTAACTCCGCTCCAGAAGGTGTAATCACAATGGATATGGCCAAGAGTTGTTTGCTAAATGAAGAGATGAGAAGAAAAATACAAGGATCCTCTTCACAGTCAGAGATCTTGGTTACAGAAAAGAGGGGGAGAAGTAAGAGCAGAGGTCCGAAGAACAGAGATAACAACAGAAGCAAGTCCAACAAGTTTGCAAATGTTGAGTGTTATCATTGCGGGAAAAAAGGACACATCAAGAAATATTGCAGGCAATTGAAGAAAGAAAACAAGAATGAGAAAGGGAAGGGAACGAAAAATGAAGATGACAAAGATGGTGATGACAGAGTTGCTACCACCACTCCTGCAAACTTCCTCATTGTTTATGATGATGAGACGATATATGTTACATACCATGAGACCAGTTGGGTGATTGACAGTGGTGCCTCAATTCATGCTACATCTCGGAATGATTTCTTTACATCTTATAAATCTGGTGATTTTGGAACAATAAAGATGGGCAACGATGGCTTGGTTAAAGCCATTGGAATTGGGGATGTGTATCTGAAGACGAATAATGGCACAAAGTTAGTTCTTAGAGATGTGAAACATGTTCCTGACATTCGTCTGAATTTGATTTCTGCAGGTAAACTTGATGATGAAAGGTATTGCAGCACTTTCAGTGATGGCCAGTGTAAGCTCACTAGGGGTGCTATGGTTGTGGCTCGAGGCATAAAACACTCTGCACTGTACGTTCTGTAAGCAAAGATCTCCAACGACATTGTTAATGAGATGGAGGATAATGATACAACAGAGTTGTGGCACAAGAAACTGGCTCACATAAGTGAGAAAGGATTAGCTCTACTAGGGAAGAAAAGTCTACTATGTGGACTGAAAAGTACACTTCTAAAAAGGTGTACTCATTGTTTGTCAGGGAAGCAGAGCAGAGTCTTCTTCAAGAATTCCCCTCATTCGAGAAAGTCAGAGATACTGGATTTGGTACATTCAGATGTGTGTGGCCCTATGAAAACGAAAACACTTGGTGGCTCCAGATAATTTGCGACCTTCGTAGATGACCATTCAAGGAAGTTGTGGGTATTTACCTTGAATTCAAAAGATCAAGTGTTGGCAGTATTCAAGCAATTCCAAGCCCTAGTTGAGAGACAAACTGGGAAGAAGCTGAGATGCATTCGTACTAATAATGGTGGAGAGTATTCTGGTCCTTTTGACGAGTATTGTAGACAGCAGGGTATCTGGCATCAAAAGGCAACTCCAAAAACTCCTCAGTTGAATGGCATAGCAGAAATGATAAACAGGACACTGGTTGAGAGAGTGAGATGTTTGCTTTCACAAGCCCAGTTGCCAAAATCCTTTTGGGGGGAGGCATTGAGCACAGTTTTTCATGTATTGAATCTTACACCCTGTGTTCCTCTACAATTTGATGTGCCAGACTAAGTTTGGATAGGTAAGGATGTTTCTTATAATCATTTACGTGTTTTTGGGTGCAAAACATTTGTGCATATTTCAAAAGATGAAAGGTCCAAACTGGATGTGAAAACACGACAGTGTATATTCCTTGGCTATGGCCAAGATGAGTTTGGGTACAAGCTTTATGATCCAGTTGAGAAGAAAATTGTGAGAAGCAGAGATGTCGTGTTTGTAGAAGATCAGACAATTCAGGATATTGAGAAAGCATGTAAATCTATGTCTCAGCAAGGTGATATCTTGACTGATGTAGATCCAACTCCTCTGAAGAATTTGCCATCTTAGGTTGAGAATGATGTTCAAGATGACCACCAGTGTATAGGTGATGTGGATGTTCCCCTACAGGTTCAGGGAGATGTTGAGACTGATGAGCAGTTGACAACGCCAGAGATTCCACCAAAGATTCCATCTAGGAAGTCTCCCAGAGACCGACGTCCTTTCACTTGGTATTCAGCAGAGCAATATGTGCTATGACTGATAGGGGAGAGCCCCAGTGTTTTGCAGAAGCCATAGAAGATGAACACAAGACAAAGTGGGTTGAGGCCATGCAAGATGAGATGTAGTCATTGCATGATAATCGCACTTTTGAGTTAGTGAAGCTACCTAAAGGAAAAAGAGCTTTGGAAAACAAGTGGATTTATAGAAAGAAGCCAAATGGGTTCTCTTCATAGCCACGGTACAAAGCTAGATTGGTTGTCAAAGGGTTCGATCAAAGAAAAGGTATTGACTTTGATGAGATCTTCTCTCCAGTGGTAAAGATGTCATCGATCCGTATAGTACTCGGCCTTACAGCTAGTCTTGACTTGGAAGTTGAGCAAATGGATGTGAAAACTACCTTCCTTCATGGTGATTTGGAGGAAGAGATTTATATGAAGCAGTCAAAGGGTTTCAAAGTGAAAGGGAAAGAGGATTATGTGTACAAGCTGAAGAAAATCCTATATGGTTTGAAACAAGCACTGAGACAGTGGTATAAGAAGTTTGAGTCTGTAATGGGAGAGCAAGGCTACAAGAAGATAACTTCTGATCACTGTGTATGTGTTAAAAAATTCTCTGATGATGATTTTATTATTCTACTGCTTTATGTGGATGACATGTTGATTGTTGGCAGGAATGCTTCAAGAATTGACCAGTTGAAAAAGTAATTGAGTAAGTAATTTGCTATGAAGGATTTGGGGTCAACAAAGAAAATTCTTGGCATAAGAATCAGTCGTGATAGGAGTGCCAAGAAGTTATATTTGTCATAGGAGGAGTACATTGAAAAAGTGCTTCAGAGGTTCAATATGGACAACACTAAAGTGGTTAGCTCTCCTTTTGCTACCCACTTCAAACTGACTACAAAGCAATGTCCTTCTATAGATAAGGAGAAGGAAGACATGGAAAGAGTTCCTTACGCCTCGGCAGTAGGAAGTTTGATGTATGCAATGATTTGCACAAGACCAGATATAGCCCATGCAGTTGGTGTCGTTAGCTGATTCTTGTCAAATTCGGGAAGAGAGCATTGGAATGCAGTGAAGTGGATCATGAGGTATCTTCGAGGCACTTCCAGTTTGAGACTTGGTTTGGGAAACGGACAACCATTGTTAGTTGGCTACACAGATGCAGATATGGCAGGGGATGTGGATACTCGTAAGTCTACTTCGGGTTATTTGATCACTTTTGTAGGTGGGGCTATAGGTTGGCAATCGAGACTTCAAAAGTGTATTACTCTTTCTACAACAAAGGCAGAATTTATTGCAGCAACGGAAGCGACTAAAGAGTTTCTATGGGCAAAGAAGTTCTTGAGAGAACTTGGTTTCAAACAGCAGAGGTATGTGTTGTTTTGTGATAGCCAGAGTGCTATTCATCTTGCTAAGAATTCCAGTTTTCATGCAAGATCTAAACACATTGATGTACGATACCATTGGATCAGAGATGCGTTGAACAATAAGTTACTTGAACTTGAGAAGGTTCACACTGATGATAATGGTTCTGATATGTTAACAAAGACCCTACCAAGAGAGAATCTTGAAGTTTGTTATTCGATCGCCGGAATGGCGATTCCCTCCACATAGTCGGAAAGGGGGAGATTTGTTGGGTTTATTTCCTTCTATATGGAGGAAAGCCCAAATGGGTTTTATTAAAGCCCAAAGCCCAGCTCTTTAGGGTAAATAACCCTAAGGAAGTCAGAATAAAAAGGGAGAGAGATCAGCCGTTTTTTTCACAAGAGAAAAAAGAAAAACGCAGGTTTTTTCTATTCTGCCCAGATTTCATCAAACGTCCGATCCGCTTCGTCCGTGGTCCGATCGGGCTGAAATTTGGAGGAGATGTTCACGACTCAATCAGTTAAAATCTGAACGGTGGAGATCGGATTTTGAGCTTGGGAACAGTGATTCGTTTCCGTGAACAGTAATCGGGTTTTGGTATTTTTCTCTCCAATTCTCTTTGTTTTTGCCAAGATTGTTGATATCTTGATGAGATGTATTGTAGCTTCTAATTGCGATTAGAGAAGACTTTGTGTACCCATTATTTGATTGATAGTGGAGATTTTAACTGGACTAGGTCCCGTGGTTTTTCTTCCTCACACTGGGGAAGTTTTCCACGTAAAAATTGCTTGTGTTCTTGTGGCTTGGTGTGATTGATTTTCTTTTCTATTATTTTCAGTACATATAAAAGTAGAGATATACTATATTTGCTTGCATATAGGGAGAAGAGTTATTCCGCTGTATTTATTTATTGTTATCTCTCCCAACAAAAAGAGCGCCAACTCGTCACCGCCAAGTACGACCATCCCCGACTCGTTGATCCGACGTTTAGTATCACCCAGGTCTTTGACATCCCGTTACGATGTCGTTTACAGAGCTGGAGCTCTCAAACGACATTGTTTCCAGCATCACATGACCCTCGAATAATGACCCATCTCGGTAATGGATCTCGTAATGGCAGTGACCTATACAAAGAGGTCTGCTTGCATTATGCAGATAGTTGCACTCTTGTGCATTGTGTGATGAATCCGGGCCAAACCCGTCTTGCTCATGACTTTTGACCCACGTTAGGTGACTGCCGGTGTCCAATATCAGGTACAAGTTGTACTTGGGGTTGGGTTGGCCAACTCCGATCCCCACCAAGTAGTGATTGGTGGCACATTCGAAGTGGGTTTAACCCGAGATGATCTCGGCTGATTCAACCGATTTTGGTTTGATGATTGTATTTATATATTTGACCTGCTCCAAGTCCGATTCAAGTCGAGCTACGGCGAGTGATCGACTTGTAATCTTTGTATTCATTTTTGAGGAAAAAAATCCCAGAATATAATGGAAGAGAAAATGGGGAAGGAGGATGTTTTCCAAGGTGTTTGGAGGATTTGAAACGCATTTCAGATACGAATTCAATTGCTCGGAGGCTACATTGAGTTGCATCAAAGACTTTGAGGACGGATGTGGATGATTCGAGACCTCCGGAGAAAACAAAATGGGAAACAAAACTTTTGCCATTTTGTGGTAAGGAAGTGGCACTCGAGCTTGGTTTTGTGATTGTGTGTGTGTGTGTGTGTGTGTTTGTCTCTGGAGATACAGAAAAGTTGTGACCAAACTACTTAAAACCTGTAAAATTCATGTCAAAATGACACAAATGCGTTGGTCTGTCTTATTGCTGTGAGTGCAGCTAAATTCATGTTAAATTGATGGCCAAACTGCTTAAATGTTAAATTCATGTACATCAACCCACTTAGTTTCTGCATGAGTATTATTATGCCATCTCTAGTGTTACTGTCATCATGGTACCGTTGCCTGTAAGACCTGAAATTACTCCAATTAATTTTGGCTTTTTAGGTCCAAATTTGTTAAAATTAAAAACGACCACGTTAAGTTAGCAATGGTACTCTTTTACCATCAACTTAGTGGATAATTTTCCTTTTTCACTGCAACATGCTAATGCACAAACCACACAACGTGCACTCAGGTGCACATAGGAAATAACATGTAAAATAAAAGAAGGTGCATCTTTCATCAAATGGTTGGGTGGAGGCCGATATTAGTGTTTCATTTAAAAATTTAGAAAAATAATTTTCAAAGCGAATAGTGAAGTTTCATGGCTTAATCGAATTATTTGTAGCGCCTTCAGATACATTAAGTTGGACTCTAAACCCATCTTAATTTATCTATAGGCATGTGTGTGTACTATTTGCTAAACAAATACCTACTCAAAGATCACATAAATTGTCAAAATGTCACACCTCATTTTTAAATACAAGAACATATAGTCCAACTACATGCATGACTTTACTCCAACACCCAAAATCATCTACAATCATTTGAAATAACTTAATAAATTACCTCCATCAACTAAATAAAACAAATAATATACTTAAAACTAATCGTCAAAATAAACAAGGGTATATAGCTAAGCACCTCACCACGGGAATCACTCATGCCATAATGATAAATTGGAATAATTAAACCAAAAATAATTCAGTCAAGCTCTAGTCCTTCATGTGCCTCTGTCACGTGCTAATTATTGAGTATCTGAAAGATGTTGAAAGAGTGACACGTTCGGCAAGAAAACTGTTTAATATAATCACTGCTCAACAAATCGATTTTACCTTATATTCCCACATATGAAAGTAACTCATAAAAGGTACATTAATTAAGTAGTATAACTTAAACTCAATTTATTTAATTAATTCCCATATATGATCACTGTAGTATCAACTTTTAAAAAAAATTATGCACTTGGCGGGGCAACTTTATATCTGTTTAGATCTATCAAGAATTCGTTTGGTTGTTTAAAGACCCACAACTGCAGTACTTCAAAATTTTGATTTCTTAAGAAAGGTTTATGAACTTACATGCCATGTTTTATAAATTTTTTGAAATTTTTTCATACTAATTAAATACACGGTATAAAACATACTTTCATTTCATTCACTTCATTTTCTTTAACTCTCACTTTCCACTACTAATTTTCATCTAACCAAACAGAGTAGAGATAGAAATAGAAATAAAAGAAGTTCAATGAAAATTTTCCAAACATTTTAGAAATTTGGATTGTAGTAACTAACAAAAAAAAAAAAACTCGGAAATTTTTTATTTTTTTTTATAAAGTCTTATGAATTTACAATAATGTCTATTATTTTCTGATATGTTTCATGCTATTTAAAATATACAATAAAAAATTTATTTTCCTTTTATTGACTTCACTTTTTTTAACTTTCATTTTCTACTATTTCTTTCCATATAACTAAAGAGAGCCTTGGATAAAATTCCAAAAAAAAAAAAGAGAGCCTTGGATTTCTTGGTTTCTTTTCCTTGAGAAACGGTATGCTAAGAGTGTTTATTAATTGATGCCAGAACTTCCCAAACCTAAACAACAAAATTTCAAACTAAAACACTTATTAACAAGGAATTGGCCCCATTCTTGAGCAGTAGAGTTCATAGGAACTTTAATCAATTGATGCCTGCGTTAATATGATTCAGGATTCAGTTTTTTGCAAGACATATCCACTGTCCTAACGCTCATCTGTCATTAACTTTTAATTCCACTCTAAATATGA
The DNA here is from genome assembly GCF_030987335.1 of Cornus florida. NCBI lineage: Eukaryota > Viridiplantae > Streptophyta > Magnoliopsida > Cornales > Cornaceae > Cornus > Cornus florida. Next base: position 85,953,852 of record NW_026775579.1, on the reverse strand, counting down.
TAATGGTGGATAAAACAAGCTTAAAACGAAAATCATAAAAAGAAATACCAACAAAATTTGCAGCAGCCCAGTGAAACTCTCAGACCATGAAGAGAAGGTAGGAATTGGCTGCAGAAAACAGCATTTACTGGAGATCTAAGACCATATTTGAGCAGGGAAAAGGCACTAAAAACAAAACCAGCATCCCTCGCAGACTTTTCATTTTTTCATACTAAATTCATGGTGTAACCAACTAAAGATCTACCTACCAACTACAAATCAAAACACAAAGTTTTCATTTTTCATACTAAAGCTATACCTACCGAGTTACCAACTACTAATCACAACACAAACTTCTCATTTTTCATTTTTTATTGGCAAGTAAACTTTTCGTTTTTCATTTTTCATTTGTGAGTACACTTCTCATTTTTCACCAATTACAAACCTACCTCACTCAACAGCTATATATATATATATATATATATAGCCCAACGATACAATACTTAGTACCATTCGTCTCAACTCTATAACTCAACTCTACAGTAGTTATGAAGACCTTCCTAGCCTTTCTTATGGTTGTCTCAACCATACTGCTTGCAGTGGCCAAACCGGCCACTAAATTGATCATCCACCGTGATGATTCACTTCTCTCCAACCTTAGTGCCGCAGATATAGAGCACTCAATGGCTAGATTTGCATATTTATATGCAAAACTAGCTGGAGTGGTTGGGGAAGTCGTTCCCCAAAACACATTATTTTTCGTAAACGTTTCGATAGGTGAGCCACTTGTTCCACAACTGCTGGCACTGGACACGAGCACGGGCTTATTATGGGTTCAATGTGTCCCGTGCATCAATTGTGCAACCCATTCGAGTCCCACATTCAACCCTTCCATGTCAGCCACATACACGAGCCTTCCATGCAAGTCGTTGTACTGCCGTCAGCTTCCAATCATCAATGGATGCGACTTCGAAGAGCATTGCAGGTATGCCATTCCAGGAGATGACAACACGATGACGGAAGGACACCTCGCAACTGAAAAGTTCACATTCATCACTTCGGATGAAGGCATAAGTGATGTCTCCAATGTTGTGTTTGGTTGTGGACACCAAAACAGGGCGGACTTGGGCAAAAGGAATGGGGTTCTGGGACTTGGACCTGACCATGAATCTAATATATCTCTGCCTTACCAATTGGGTTCTAAAACATTTTCTTATTGCATCGGCGATATCAATGATCCTCACTATGATTACAACCGATTAATTATTGGGGACCGGGCGAAAATTGAAGGCGATTCGACTCCCATGGAAATCCACAAAGGGCTATATCATCTCTCCTTAGAAGGTATAAGTGTGGGCGAAAAACGACTCAACATCAGACCAGGGATATTTGAACGAGATTCAATGGGCAATGGTGGTGTGGTCATTGACTCCAGCTCCACCGTGACCTATTTAGTAAGGGGTGGGTTTGAACCCCTCAGTGCTGAGGTACAAAGTCTAATGGATGGACTATTGAACAGGGTGAGCAATCCTAAAAGAGATGACCATCTTTGCTACAATGGAGACATCACCCGCGACCTCACCGGATTTCCGGTGGTGACGTTCCATTTTGCCCGAGGGGCAGAAATGGCGTTGGACGTCAACAGCCTTTTTCGACAACATTCCCCAAATGTATTCTGCATGGAAGTGCTGGTCTCTCATCAGATGAGCCTACTAGGAATTATGGCTCAACAGTCCTATAATGTTGGCTATGACCTAAATGGTATGAATATATACTTCCAAAGGATAGATTGTGAGCTTGTGGACGAATGATCTCCTAGCTATATGCTTGGGAATAATGAAGAAATTTTCTATTTGTAATATCAAAATAAATTTGTAGACTTTTATTGACAGTAGAATTTTAGAAACTAGATCTCAATCATAATATTCATAAACTAGATAGACTATTTCATTTGTCTATATGAGTATTTATGCACAAAAACATGCTTGATGTATGCTAATGGATTCATGTTTCGCAATCTCGAACTATTCGGATGAAGATGAAAGTATGTGTTTGCTTGTGAAAAACCTAATTATAGTGTTGAAGAAATCACTTGCTGGTGAATTTACGGGATACTTTCAAGTTAGTTAGATTTGCAATCTCCAAGGGAAATTATAAATTTTAACAAAAGCTGACACTGATATGAACCATTAGATTTTGTTTCTCAAGCAGCTCATTTCAAAACAATGCACGTGCCAGATTGAACTGTATTACTTTCCTCTCAACGACTAGTGATTTTTGTTTGATTTTTGCTTTATTTATTTTTATTTTTTGAGATGTTTCCTCCTTAAGTGTAATGCACAACAAATTAAACATTTGTGTAAGATGAGAGTTGATCATGTGATGTTTCACATGGGGAGAAGTTGTTAGCACTTATAAGAGAATGTCTCCTACTTGTGTAGATGCATTTAAGAAACTGTGAATAAGGAGAGTGTGCGAAAGCGGATAATACTACATGGGACGGAGCTTGACAATTGGCATTATAGCCGATCTTTGGCCGAAAATCAATTTTAGTGTGCTCAATCTCGTGAGGATTAGGCCAGCGAAGATGTTGGGTCCTAAGTCTTAAGAGGGAGTGATTGTGATGTCCCACATAATTCTACTTGGGCCCCAAAAAACTAAAGAAGAAAATGCTATATAGTTCAACTGCCAATTAGTATACCACTCTTTTGCAGTAAACTTAGCTTTGGATTTTCATTTGCTTTCCAGGGCAACAATTGACTCAATTTGCAGTTAAATTGCTATTGTGCGGACCATGTAAAATAAACAATTAATCAAGAGGAGGATAAAAGAGTTTTTTTATGATAAAAGTAATGAATTTTCTACATTTAATCACAGGATGAGACAGTTTATCGAGATTGATGAAAAGTCAAATGTCGGAGGGCTCATGAGTCTACAAGATGGGCTAAGCTTAAAGAACTCCCAATAATGGGCCTAATCCATCTAAGCCCAATTTAAATTTCTTCTATGAAGCCGACATAAGTTTGGTGGAAGGTCTCGCAGCCCATTGGCATATTAGGCCCATTTAGTAAAGAGAACCCATCTGACAATGGATGGCCGAGATTTCATACATCCGATTCCAATTCATCTTCACCGTCCAAAACTAGGGCAAAACTCGACCTCATCAAGCCTCTCGCCTTTTAAACACTCCTTACTCCAAACCTCGCTCTCTCTGCGCGGAAGCTAGGGTTTTGTTCATTCGTGAAGAACGAGTCGACCTTCACTTCGCGATAAGGTTTGTCTCTAAATCAATGGATAGTCTTCGTTTACGTGCCATTCAATTGGTAACCTTCAAGTTTATTATATGATCGACTGAAGTTTTCGCTGAAACGTTTCATTTTTAAAATTTTCACTAATTTCATCTGTTCTAACCTCCACTTTTCAAGTCATTTTATGTTGGATTTGCTTTTCCTCTGCTTTTTCAATAATGTGGAGACATCGATTTATTTCCATACATTTCACATATGAATGTGCTTTTATTTGTGTGTGCATAACTGTGTATCTATGCATGTTTTATTTGTATACTCTGAACTTGCCCTCTCTCTCTGCAACTGCAAACTACAAAATCTACAAGTATCAGAAGTACAAAACATATATATTTCAATTTATCTATCTGTCTGCAAGAATCAAAAGTTCAAAACCTATTACCTATATCAAAACCCATATCGGCATATCATTTTAGATTGTTCAAAAAATCAAAACCCATATCTTTCAGTTTCCATTGCCCGCTGTTCCAGTTCGGGTTTGCCGTTAGCAAGCTTCAGCTGCTGGCCTGCTGTCTCTCAACTCTCAAGCTTGCCCCCCTCTAACTTGTACGTATGGTTTTTGTTTTAATTTTTTTTCTAAATCAACTAATCAAGGCCTGTAAAGACTAATTCTTGTTTTGCAAACTAAATCCTATTTGGTGAAATTTTTTATGATCTTTTTATTTTTATTTTTATTTTTTTTTATTACAATATAAAATTTGCTTGCATTTCATTTTGAGGTAATCACCGTAATCTACATTTTATTTCAGTAAAACAAATATAGATTTTTTTATTTCTATAACTTTTATTTTTTTATTTTTTATTTTTGTCAATTATGTCTATACAAGAAAATTTAAATCTGGGCATGAAAAAAGAAAAAAAAAAAAAAAAAAAAACAATCTGCATTGGACTGAATTGGATTAGGAATCTGCAGATACTGAATCCGAAACAATTTTTATCAACATGCCAAGCTTTTTGAAGATGGAAATCTTTTCTTTTCAGAACTAAAAAAAAAATCATAACAAGAATTTTGACAAGCAAAAGTACTTAATATTGGGTAAAGCTCCAAAGTTACTACTTGAAAATTAAAATACTTACAAAAAGCATGCTTTTGAGTGAATTCCATAATGTTGGAAGGGGCTTGCCGTGAACTACCTCACACTCTGCTTCCACTAGCACATTCTCAAATAGGATTAGTAAATTGTTCCGGTTCCACTAGTACTCTGATATTGATTTGTTAATTTTGAAGATTATCTACGGATAGGTGTCCAGCATTTTGACTGAAAGCATAGTTGGATTGGGATGATACAAATTGTGCTTAGATGGTGATGTTTTAATTGTTATGAGTGAGATTGTGAAACATTTTCCTCACAACTTGAGTGTTTTCTTATTTTTAGAGTTAGCATCGAGCCTTAACATTTAGCAAGAATAAGGTTCAAGAAACATGCCTCCTCAATCATCAGGTAACCAACTCTTACTTTTTCTAACATTTTAATTTGCATTTTTAGCTGTTGGTTACGTTTATTTATTCATGTTTCATATATTGATTTTTTGTTTTTGTTTTTGTTTCTATATACATATATATAATATTGTTATGATGTGATGCTTGAATAATTCATTAATGGGAATTAAAGACTTGGAAGTTTAGTTTCCAATTTCAGAATATATGTTTTACAAGTTGATTAACGCTTTTAAAACTTTTCCTCTTTTGTCCTAATAATATAGGTCTCCTTTCTGAAAGAAGAGAGTTGATGGGAATGGGTGGAGTAGGGAAAAAGAAAATTGGTATGTTTTTTTTGCCTAGCTAATTGAATTATATAAATCCAGTTACCGTTGTTGGTTTTAAAATGACCAATTATGATAGGAAGTCTTTTTTCAGTTTATCTTAATCAAATGTATATCTATACAAGAGGATTACGTGATTCTAGATGACGATTCTAGATGAGGATGTTGATGTCAACGTTATGAGGATGTTGATGTCAACGTTGACTCTAGTGATGACGACGGATTATATTGATAATTTGTTGATGCATTCAAATTAAGTCAAAAGCACTTAGAATTGAAGGAAATTTAGAGTTGAAGACATATTATTGAGCATAGTGTCTAATTCTTTTAGTTACAAGAATCTTTGGTCACTTCACACGTGATGTATGTAATATGATTCATTTACTTGGGTTCTCTTCTTTTTCATCTCTCTAAACCTTAATTTTATCTGTGAAAAAGAAAAGAAGACTCTATGCACTATGCAATTTTAATTTAACTTTATCAGTTTGAGCATTGACAGAGCTTCTGAAATGTTGAAACTGTAACAACAAATAAGAGAGAGTCCATCAATAAGAATTACCCAACTTAGGACAAAATAAGTTCTGTCTTGACTAATATTTGCATGGGAGACTTCTATAGATATGGACTTGTAGAGTGAAAGATATATGGTTGGGGGCGCAAAAATGTTCGACAACTGTGAACCAACGATAGGGTTGTGAGCTTTTAGCTTGCTTCATGCATCGGATCTAGGAAGTGTACAACAATGAAATGGAAAGCTCTAATGCACTCAAAGTTACATATAGAGACAATAATTAATATTATATATTTATAACTTTACTAATATAATATGATACTACGTATATCATACATATATACATACATATATATATATATATGTTTGTAACTTTATACTGGGACTTAGATATATTTTGATTTAGCCCACCCCATTGAGAAATCCTGGATCCGCCCTTGTCTACTCCACTCCCCCCTTGAAATAATTCGATTAAAGCTTATGCATTTCGTTGATTCTGCCTCCGCTCGACTCATTTGTAAGCGATTGGGATCTTCCGACCTGCGTCCTCCGTACTCCACCACGACCACCAGACTAATGTTGTTGCCTGAGTCCTAGCTCTGTAATGTCACCACCGGAATGCGACTGTTAGTCAAGGGAGTCCAAGTTGGACTATAGTATTGGGTTGGGCTTTCTGGCAAACCTCCATGGGATGGTAATTTTTTACTTTTATTTATTAATATACATAAACAAATTCTTAGGTTTGCATAAAAATTCAACTTTATCATAACTCATTAATAAGAAATATTTCAGTAAAATAAATGAGTCTCCATAAGTGATTTAATAAAGAATAGGATAGTGTTGATAAGGTGGGTTTATGGATCGTACATTTTAGTGTTGATAATTTTAATTTTAATTTTTTATTAGTACCTATTTGAATCTCTCTTGCGTGCCTATCTAATCAAATTTCATTTTAATACCAAGTGATTCATTTATACTGGGATCACTTGTTGGTACTGTATGATTATACTGGGATACCGTCTACAAGTGATCCCAGTATCAAGGGAATTACTATAAATTTTACAAAATTTTCTCATGGAAGAACGATATTTAAATAACAATATACACTATTTGGAGATTTTTTACATGGATAGTGCACAAAGTGTTGTTCATCCAAGTAATTTTTATATTGTCATGTGCTAGACAGTAAAATGGTTGGTTTTTCTTATTGGAATTAGATTTCAAGGTTCTTTGTATTGAAATTAATTGGTAAATTTATTATGCCCATTGCCATGGGTTTCAGTAGGTTGATATTCGAAGCTGTGTGTATTATGTCCATGAAAAACATATTATTTCTCTTTCTGTTTGATGCACAAGTATGCCTGATTTCTTTTTGAAGATGGGAAGTGATATTGATAAATACCTCATGGGGTCGTTCCCAAATTTGCTGATTTGTGGTATTAATATATGCAGGATCTTCTGAAGCATCATATCTTCCTTCTTATGTTATTTTTTCTTATTACCTTATGTGGTTTGAGTTAATTGTAGATTTTGAAGGTATTCTGTTGTATATCATCTTCCCTCAAATGATTTAATGAGCATTCTTTGATTTTACCTGTTTATCTGTTAGGTGTACCGCCTACTCATTATTTAATGAGTTGTGTTGATAATGCCTTATAGTAGATGGAACAGTTCATGCTAAAACTGATTTAATCATGGCAAATATGCTTAGGATATATATCCTAGGTTGGCATGGGTAATTGAAAGTGTTACTTACCGTTTCAGATATTATCTGTGCTATTGTTGGCACAAGGAGGTTCGTGCGACAATGTTTGGGATTTTAGATAGTCGGGTTGTGTCGATCTCTTACTGGTTGGTCCGACATGGAAGCGAGGTTATCTAATAAGACCTTGACTTTATGTAAGGATACATTGGAGAACCATGCTCTCTTTTGGTAATGAGTGCTCACGGTTTGGAGGCGACAGTCGGATTTTGTAGATAGTTGAACTCGTACCCGATTTCGGGTTGAGGTTGGATTGGGACAAGCGTTAGGCCAACAACTCCCAAACCAGATGGCTTTAGGGACTTCAGCATTGCACAACCATTCTATGTTTCGCTTAGCCATACACTGACTCCAAAAACCAATGCAACAACCTATCTCAAAACAAACGTGAGCCCTTACCACAATGGTAAGACTCTTACAATCCATCTTTGAATCTAAGGGTACATCGACTGCGGAATTCAGAGGTTGAACAGAAGAGGAAAGTACTGTTGATCATCGAAAAGGAAAGAACAACACATTAGGACATCGTTTCCCACTTAGGACACAATTACCTATATGGTATATGTTCAGAGTTACCAAAATACCGAAAATCCAAGTTTCAGTTGGATTCTGTCTAGTGGGAACCGGTTGGAGAAATGGGAACCAGTAGCAAAGTACGTCGGAAATCTTCTGACCTTCTTGAACCGGTAGCCAATTTGGGAACCGGTAGCTCTTGAACCGGTTGGAATTGACTGTGGTCCTGAAAAGATGGCACTTGGATACTATGTGCTATGCATGAAAGATGTTAAACACGAAGTGTGCAAATCATTACACAAGGCAATAATATATTTAATAAGGAAAACATATTCTCATGAATACAAACATAGCAACTATGTTATCCAATGTTCAAAACGTAACCAAATGAATATACAACAAGTCCAAGTCCATGATTTGAATATAGAAACCACTTCTAAAACACAACTAGATCATGGAGCAAATTGATAGAATTTAAATAGATAAACACAATTAAATTCTCTAGATTCTGATTCAATTCCAAATAACCTCAATTTAATTGGCCTTATTATAAACATGTCAAATACATCTCAAAAGCTGCACTTATGTGCACATTACATATTTAAAACAAAATATACATATTTTGACATATTAAACCAAAAGTAAGGCAATTCATGCTAACAAGTGCATGAATAAAGTCCTACAAAATATCCCAAGCATCGAAAGTGATCTAGGGATGTGATGCATCCCAAAATAGAGTTGTATGTCGGTTTCTGCAATGGTTTCGTTGTGAAATTCCTTGTACAGGAGTTGTGACATTTATTTTGTCTTAAGTTGTCCACTTCCCTAAGGTGGGAAGTGCCTAGTGGTCCGTGGCGTTAATGCGATCTAGAGGGAACTAGGGAGAGACCCTAGCGTGGTTGAGCAACCAAGGTCTAGAACGACGCCATGGAGGTGCCATGTGGTCGAGGATAGCTACCCAATCTTTCCCTCGTGGCGCCAAAGAGGTGCTATGGGTCGAGTTGCATTAACGATTTGGAATGGTGAAACGGAATTATTTCGGAAAATGAGGAGCCAAATAAGAGCTTAATTAAAGCAATTCTGGGATTAAACAAAGAAAAGAGCAAAGTGGAGAAAGAAGAAAGCAAATGAAGCCAAAGGTGGGAAATAGCAAAGTTCGATGGATCCAACTTCAAGTTTCGATCGATTGAACAATAATCGATCTCAGCACCTCAAGATAGATCCAAGCCTTGGCCCAACAGTATAAAGTCCAAAAGTTCGATCCTTTTTCCTTTCACAACCTCAATTTTTGTGCTCAGATTTGATTCCGGTTTTGCATGCATTCATGATATTTGTTTTCCATGATAGTGGTATTCTTACTTTTCTAGAAAAACATGTTGTTGTTGTTGCCACCCACCGTTTATGCCAGCAGCTCCCCTCGAGCCATGAAAGCCCGCGGGCGCTCGCTAGCGTACCGCGGGCGGATCGATCTTAAGTCATTCCAGAAGTCGTGCCAAGTTTTTGAGAGTTTTGTTTAGAAAAGGATTGATTGCATCCTAATTAGGATCGATCGTTGAGATAGATGATCCCGGATTCGGATCGGGATTGGAGGTTGGTGACTAGGCCCGAGTCCGACTCGGAAGTGACGGTGTTGAAGAAAGTGGTGAGAGTTATGAGGAGGAAGATGAGATGGGTGAAAGATGATTGCAGATATGTGAGAGTGCAGAGAGAGAAACTCGGTTACTGTCGCTCCGGCCGGATCCGGCCAATCAAGAACCCGGATCAGTTGAGACTCACCGGAACTAGATGAACGGAGCTCGCTGTTGGGTCAGTCCAGGCTCACATCGGATTTCATGTAAGTCAAAGCCTAGAGCTCTTGTCGGTTTTCATCGACGTCGAAGCTCAGAAGTCGCCGAAACAACACGTTAATTTGGGTACTTGAAAAAAGGGATGTGGATTTGGCTAGGATACAATAATACTTGAGTTGTTATCTGTATATATATTAAGATTTATATTCATTATTTTTAAGAAAAGGGCCACTGCTTGGTGGATTGTAAAAATTCGGGTTGTAAAGGATCAGAATGCAAATTTGAGTTTGAGAAAAACCACTTTGTGTAAATAATACCAATGTTAGGTCGTTAAATAGTTCCATCCTTCCAGCATACTGGACCACCCTGAATAATGGCTTTCTTCTTTGTCGTTTTTTTATATTATAAGAATCTATGTAATATTGAAGTTGGCATGAAGCTTGTGTTGCACGGGCATGGGCCAGGCAGCCACTTAACAGAAAAATTTTACCTGTTGGGCACAGCTTGAATATTGTATCGTGTTATTTTGTATCCATTTGTAATGCATTTTCCATTCATTTATGTTTATACTTTCCTGATCTAAAAAGGCTTTATTTATTTGTACAGTTGAGGAGTTGCAGGGTTTTTGTGACCCAAATCCCATAGAATATACTGATGTGGATGTAGGAGAACAACCTCGTAAGCCTGGGCTACAATCAGAAGCAAGCATGCAGCCTGTAATTACTGGGCCTACAGCCTGGTGGGAACAACCTCGTAAGCCGCTACAATCAGAAGCAAGCATGCAGCCTGTAATTACTGGGCCTACAGCCTGGCGGGAACAACCTCGTAAAAGCCTGGGCTTCAATTAGAAGCAAACATGCAGCCTGTAAACTACTGGGTCTACAGCCTGGTGGGAACAACCTCTTTGACGTGGATTATGTTGAGGAAGATTTGTAATGTAGCCCTCCTGGAAGGATAGGGTTATATGTCGTGCCAGCGTTATGCTCGGTATGACAGTGGAAGCAGCAAAAGGACAAGAGCACGCTAAGGAATTGTAGATAGCAATCATCAAGGGGTCCCATTGTACTCGAAACGGCTTTATTTATTCCTACAGGAGGTTTTTGTGACCCAAATCCTACAGAATGTACTAATGTTGAAGGAGTGTTGTACTGGGCGTTCGTTGATATGGATAAGATTTGTGAACAATATCAGTAATGATACCAAGGTCCTCGTGGAAGGATATGGGTATCTGTTGTGCGAGCGTCTCAGCTACGCTCCGAATGACAATGGAAGCAGAAAAAGGACACGCTGGCGAATTTTAGGTAGCAATCATCAAGGGGTCCCATTGTACTCAAAACATCTACCTTACTACTTGGCTATGGATAATAATTCCGATTACCCAAGTTATCGGGGTAGAGACCCTTTATAATCGCAATTCTTCGGTTCTTATTTTGTTAAGCCTTCCCTGAATCAGAGTTTTGGCTTTTTTGTTTGCTCAGTTTTCAGCAATATAGTGCAACATAGAATATAAATTTATATTTTTATTGAATTGTTTTCAATAATGCTTTGTAAAATAGATATAAACTGTAAAAAATGCCTTGTTTTCTATATTTTCATATAGAGTAAAAGCTTTTGTTTGGACTGCCAGTTAGGAATCGCTGGCTTTCGTCTTCTCATTATCGGGGAAAACAAATATGGGTTTTGGCAGTGGCATGGTAGACTTGTACATTGATTGTCAGAGGTGGAAATATATGACTACTCCTCCATCAAGAATGATTTCAAGTCAAATCTGCATAATGTCTTGATCTGAGTCGGCTTGTATAGCATTTTAGAAACTAGATCTCAATCATAATATTCATAAACTAAATAGAGTATTTCATTCGTCTATTTGTATTTATACACAAAAACATGTTTGATATATGCTGATGGATTCATGTTTCGCAATCTCGAACCATTCGGATGAAGTTGAAAGTATGTGTTTGCTTGTGAAAAACCTAATTTTAGTGTTGATGAAATCACTAGCTGGTGAATTAAAAAAGTTTGGAATAATGTTGTTGGTAGCATTCAAGACGGGTATCATTACTCTTTCATAAATCACCAAGTGCATAAAATGAAAAAATAATAAAGCCAACATAAAAAAGAATATTTATATTCCTAACAAGTTTAGTTATTTTTGATAAGTAATCTAAACTAAAATATTTATATTCATACCAAGTGGTATAAAATGAGAAAAATAATAAATAAAAAAATCAAATAAGAATATTTATATTCATAGATAGGAACTGAGGTTCGATTTCCTTCTTGAGTCCACAGAAAGAGCAGAGAGCTAGTCCCACCAGCAACGGCATGGGAGAAAAGACTTCATCATCTACGCCACCATATTTTTGAGAAAAAATAAGAAAAAAAAATTCACGTATATAAACTGAAAAAATGAGTTATTGGAGCAGACTGCAGATTATGAGATACGAAATAAAGAAAAATAAAATTAGAAAGGTAATCTTTACAAAGACAAATGGTTTATGATTCATCAATATGACAATAACTAATGGGACACCTAACTGCAGTTAGGTGTCTAAATGTGATGGTGTGAAAACAAATGGGCAATTCTTGGGTCCTGCCATGGCGACTAAATGGTCCTCTAAAATGATTTGGACCGGTAAAAGTCTGACATCTGTTTAAAAGTAAAAAAGAAAAAAGAAAAAAGAAAATTAAAGATGGAACATACATATGTTTTACGGTTAGGTGTCTCATAGCGATGGTGTCAAACCAAATGGACAATACTTGGGTCCTGATACTCTGAGGTGACTTGGACCAGTGAAAGTCTAATATCTATTTAAAAGTTTTTATAAAAAATTGAGTAAAGTGCACTAAATCTTCCTAAATTTTATTATCTCTCAATAAATCCCTTAAACTATGAGAAAGACACTTAATTCCTTAAACTATTTAATTTGTTGCAAATGTTAAGTTTTCATTAGAAATTTAACAAAATATTTGGCACGTGAAGGCCAAAAAATTTTAAAAGACAAAATTAGCACTTCTGGCCATCAGTAGATAAAATATGATATATATCTCTATATATACATATATACATTTGTGTGTATGTACAAAACCCAACCCTCCATCTTCAAACCCTCTTTCAGGGACACATTCACAAATAAAATGCTGAATTGAGTAATCAAACAGCAGGCATTGATTCTGTATACATTGGGTGAGTTATTCCCTTGTCAAAATTTCATATACAAATACTTTTGTAATATTAATCGATACACAAATCAACTTAAAATCAATTTTTTAAGGTTTACGAATATTTAACACCCCTGTAGTATGTATATACTAGTTCATTTAACCTCCTATAGGTTCTGAAAATACTGTAATGTTTATTGTAGGTCTAAATGAGAACCTCTAGTCAATTAGTCGTTAACGGAGTGATAAATATACTAAAATATCTTTCCTACAAATAAAAATAAATAAAAAATCAAAGATTTATATACAAAAGGGAATGACATTTTAGAAATCAATAAAGAGAAATTTTAGTATTTATTAAAATTTAATAAGTTAATGAGTCATGTGCCAGTCACATTTTTTTTAACGTATATTTTTAATGGTAATCTCAACATAATTTAATGGTTGAGATTGCATCATCACTAATGGATCTCATTTATCAATTCAATCTCAACCACTAAATTCTGTGTAGGATCTCTCCTGCACCGGAGAGGATCCTTGTTGGTGTTAGATACTTGACTCATATTTGAATGATAACTCTTTTACACTATGAAAAAAAATAAAAAAATAAAATAATAAAAAAATAATAATATATGTAACCAAGAGGCTGGGAACTGTTAAGAGAGTGCTGGAGTTAAGTAGCGCAAATATATTTAACCATAAATTAAAAAGCCATAGGCAAAAGCCCACTAACTAATTAGTACCAAGAATTTTAGAGCTGGCCATTAATTAGAGGAACTTCTAAAATATATATAGCACATTTATTCTTAAATTTTCTATGTACTGAAATCTAGAACAAATGTGTTAGAAATTGAATTTAAGTATGTTGAAATCTCTTATAAATATTATTATTCTTAGTTATAAATATTATTATTCTTAGTTTCAATACCCTTTTTTGTGTTTCATGCATGCCATGCATGGTCGTTTAAAAAAATTGAGAGGGATAAGACTATGAGTTGATCAGCTTTTGATAAAAAAAAAGGAGTAATTTTTATTTATTTATTATTATAACTCCTCGTAATTCCCTTGATACTGGATCACTTGTTTGTACTGTATGATTATACTGGGATACTATCTGTAAGTGATCCCAGCATAAATGAATCACTTTGTATTAAAATAAAATTTGATTAGATAGGCACACGCAAGAGAGATTCAAATAGGCACTAATTAAAATTAAAATAAATGAAATCTGAACTCTCATACATTGATTTTGTAGACATTGGATGACTTCTTCTCTTGTCAAAATTTAATGTTAATAGATACAAAACTCAACTTAAAATTAATTTTTTTTAAGGCTTATTAACTTTTAACACCCTTGTAATATATATATATAATTCATATAATCTCCTATAGGTTCTGAAATTCCTCTAACCTTTATTGTAGGTGTAAATAAAGACTTCTAGTCTGATCATTAATGAGGTCATAAAAATATTAAAATACCCTTCCTATAATTAAAAATAAATAAAAATTTCGTTAATGTAAAATTACTATTATATTCTTTATTTTTGAAATTTATATACAATGACGTTTTGGAAATCAATAAAGGGTAATTTTAGTATTTATTAAAATTTAATAAGTCATATGCCAGTCATATATTTTTAACATTATATTTTCAACGGTAACAAACGAAAAGTCTCTTTACTATATTTTTAAATTCTTTAGGGAGTTATATACCAAGGTAAAAAAAAGATGTTATTTGTTCAAAAAATAAAGTGTTTTAAGATACTTAAAGCATATTTGAATGATAACTCTTTTACACTGCATTGAATTTTTTTTTTTTATATATGTAACCAAGTGGCTGGGAAATTTTAAGAGAGTGCTGGAGTGAAGTAGCTAAAATATATGTACCCAACATTAAATTAAAGAAGCCATGCACAAGAGCCCACTAACTAATTAGCACCAATAATTTTAGAGCTGGCCATTAAAGGAACTTCTAAAATAGATATAGATGGAAAAAAGAGCCTACGTAGTACAAATAAAATTGTAGATACCCAGTAAAAAATTGGTGAAATATGTACAATAATATATATATATATATATACACACACACACACACTTGTGATGAATTATGCCATACACAAAACACAAGTAAATCTAATATATTATAGTATCATACTCCCAACACAACTGAAATTCCAAATACAACTTGCTATCTTCTACAGTAAAGAACTTTTAGGATAATTTGTTGAATCTAAAACATATCACAAAGCTTCAACTGGTTTCCTACTTGGAGTCCGAATACGAACACCAAACTATAAATATAACCCCTCAGACACTCCTCCATTACATCAGAGTTAATTCAGGATGAGAACAACAAAGGCTTTCACGTTGGTTTTTGTTCTTCTTTTCGTTTCAGGTAATCTTTGTTTTTGGGTTTGTTGTTTTGTTTAGTAATTCATTCTCTCAGTATAAAAATAAGGCTGTTTTTGTAGAAGTACTCGTTTTTTTAATCGAAATTTATTTTTTACCCACTTGTTAAAAAATAATTTTAGTTTCAGAAAACTATTCTCCTACTCGTTTTTAAGAACAATTTTCTGTTTTATGCCAGGTTCACTTTTTTGAAAACTTGGTTATAAAAAAATCTGTTTCTCAAATAACTCTCTTTTATATTTCTATAGAAATAGTTTTCTGATTAGTGAATTTGGTGTCGTTCGTTTCTGATTTGAAGAAATTCATTAGACTAAACTATTCTTGTTTGAATTTTTGAAGAACTTTTGGTAGGATTAGCATTGGCTACCGAGCAGTCACCAAAGCTTGGAACAGTGATTGGAATCGATTTGGGGACTACATATTCTTGTGTGGGTGTTTATAGAAACGGTCACGTTGAGATTATAGCGAACGATCAAGGAAACAGAATCACTCCATCATGGGTGGCATTCACCGACACTGAGCGTCTGATCGGAGAGGCTGCAAAGAATCAAGCGGCCCTTAACCCTGAACGCACAATTTCGGATGTCAAGCGTCTTATTGGAAAAAAGTAAGTGAAATTTTACATGTTTGCACTAAAATCTTTGTGATTTTTGAGTAGAGTAATGATACAAAGTCCGAGAATTCATAATGATTACGTCAAATACATTTTACTTGTAAACTATTTATCATTATTCTTTTGTGAGTATTATAGAGTAATTAGATTTTGATCTACTGTGTCTTGGGTAGGTTTGATGATCCAGAAGTTCAGAGAGATATGAAGTTCTTACCTTATAAGATTGTAAACAAAGATGGGAAGCCTTATGTAGAAGTGAAGATGAAAGGTGATGTCAAGTTATTTAGCCCTGAGGAAATCAGTGCTATGGTTTTGGGGAAGATGAAGGAGACAGCAGAGGCGTATTTAGGGAAGAAAATCAAAGATGCTGTCATCACTGTTCCAGGTAGAATTTCAATTTCAATTCCTATTATAATCTCTTTCGCTTTTATTTACATGTCTATATAAAGTATGATCCCAAAGTTATATATATCCAACTCTTTATATGAGTGGGGATGACGTCATTCCTTATTCATATAAATTTAGTTGGATGTGTCACTCTCGGACTTTGTATCCTTAATTTTTAAGTATGAAAATTTTGTCACATGAGCAAATGGATGATTAATGTTGGGTTTTTTGTAGCTTATTTCAATGATGCACAAAGGCAGGCCACAAAAGACGCAGGCACCATTGCCGGGCTGAACGTGGTTAGGATAATTAATGAGCCCACAGCGGCTGCAATTTCCTACGGCCTGGACAAGAAAGGGGCAGAGAAGAACATTCTTGTTTATGACCTTGGTGGTGGTACATTTGATGTTAGCATCTTAGCCATTGACAATGGTGTTTTCGAAGTCCTAGCAACTAGTGGAGACACCCATTTGGGAGGTGAGGATTTCGACCACAGACTGATGGACTATTTCATCAAGTTGATCATTAAGAAGTACAACAAAGACATCAGCAATGACAAGAAGGCTCTAGAAAAGCTTCGCAAGGAATGTGAGCAAGCTAAGAGGGCACTAAGTGGCCAGCGCCAAGCTCGTGTGGAGATTGAGTCTCTTTTCGATGGTGTTGATTTCTCGGAGCCATTGACAAGGGCAAGATTCGAAGAACTTAACATGGACTTGTTTAAAAAGACAATGAGGCCAGTGAAGAAGGCTCTGGAGGATGCACGTTTGAAGAAGAATGATATCCATGAAATCGTTCTTGTCGGAGGGAGCACTCGAATTCCTAAGGTGCAACAGCTTCTCAAGGATTTCTTCGATGGCAAAGAACCGAGCAAGGGTGTTAATCCGGACGAGGCTGTGGCCTATGGCGCAGTGGTTCAAGGTGGAATCCTTAGTGGCGAAGGAGGGGAAGGAACCGAAGGTAAGAAGAGGAGATCTAGTACTTTAATTAATTTAGAATAACTATTGAATTAAACCAAAATTAATTAACTGAGAAAGTACTTTAAATGTGTAATGTGGTTTCTACTTTTTTGGTTTTGTGCAGACATTGTTTTGTTGGATGTTGCTCCGTTGAGTCTTGGTATTGAAACTGTTGGTGGGGTCATGACGAAATTGATCCCAAGGAATAATGTTATCCCAACCAAGAAATCTCAGGTTTTCACCACTTACCAGGACCGGCAGACCACAGTCTCAATCAAGGTATTTGGCAAATAAACACACGCATATATGTATATGTATGTTTGATAGATTAAGTTCTTCTTCTAGGACGTACAATTTTAGAAATTAAACTAATGTATGTTGGAAAATCTTTAGGTTTTTGAAGGTGAGAGAAGCTTGACAAAGGATTGTCATGAGCTTGGAAGGTTTGACTTGTCCGGTATTCCACCAGCTCAAAGGTAAGATAATAAAATTGCCATCATCTTATACTTAATAACTTAAGATTTGGTTTGCCTATAATGAAATTGAAATGTCAAAGAGTGTCAAATAGTAATGACAGGGAGTCCTCGTATTTAATGATATGATAATGTCATAATGTCAAAATATGCCAAATAAGGTGATAGTCATTTATATAGGATACATGCTGATTATGGTTGTGATGTTTCTTTCAGGGGAATGCCCCAAATTGAGGTCACCTTTGAGGTTGATGCAAATGGGATATTACATGTGAGGGCAGAGGACAAGGCAGCGAAGAAGTCGGAATCCATAACCATCACCAACGACAAGGGGCGCCTGAGTCAGCGGGAAATCGAGAAGATGGTAAAGGAGGCCGAGGAGTTTGCAGAGGAGGACATGAAGATCAAAGAGAATATAGATGCCAGGAACAAGCTCGAGACTTACATTTACAGCATGAAGAACACCATTAATGATGAGGACAAGTTCAGTGATAAGATTGATTCGGATGACAAGGAGAAGATTGATGGGGCATTGAGGGATGCCCTCGAATGGTTGGACGACAACCATGCCGCAGAGAAAGATGACTTTGAAGAGAAAATGAAGGAGTTGGAAGCTGTATGCAACCCAATCATAAAACAGGCTTATGAGAAGAGTGGTGGAAGTTCTGCTGATACTGAGGATGAAGAGCCTTTTGATGAGCTATGAGAAAAAAGCTGGATTTTAAGATTTCCTTTTTCTTTTTTTTTTCCCCTGTTTTAGAACTTTTTTCCTTCTACATTTCTTTAGGAAATTAGATTAGATATTGTTGTACCTACCACAATTTCTAAAGCATTGCGGACTATTGGTGAAGGGATCCGAGATATTTTTGGTTTTGTGCATATATATGATCCAAGATCTCCTCGGCCTGCGGGTTCTTTTTCTTTTTCTACTTGATTTCTATTCTTTAATTCAAAAGATTGTTTTTAATTCTTTCGAAGTCATTGGATCCTTTTCCTGATTCAAGAATCTCTTCCCTTCTTCCACTCTGTCCCAAAGAGTAACTAAGACCAATTTTTCCATGACAGTGTATGCTAATCTTCATAGAAACTTTAAACTAATCAAATGGGCTATGTGGTTTGATGTATTATTGTAGCTGATCTATGAAAATAAGCACTATTAAGATTTTGTATACAACAGCAACAACAACAAAAGGTAAGGTTTTAGGTTTTCAATGCCAATCTCATTTCATGATTAAATACTTTTTTGTATTCTCCCACAAGCTTGATGCGACGGTAATGTTTGTTGCAATTTAGTTCAGCAAAAATCTTTTTGGTAGGTTCTTGGTTCGTTGATTTTGGTAAGTTCCTGGTTCTCAATGCTGATTTCATTTAGTGATTATTTATTTGTTTATTATTATTATTATTTTGTTGTATTCTCTCACAAGTTTGACACGAGGACAATGTCAAGTTACTATATATATCTCCATCCTCACCTCTTAATTTCTTCATCCCACAACTCGTTTGTTTGTTGATTTCATACCGTTATTTCCGTACTTCCATTTCCATCTTCGGCAATGGCTGCTAAAATTTGCATTCTTTTATCCTTCAGTTTGAGTATTTTAGATTCTGTTTTGTGTGTTCTTGGCCTCTCCCGTTCAACTCAACAACTACCACTATCAGCGCCATCACTATCATTTCCTCGTGATTCATACCGCATGTCACTCCCAATCTACCCTCTATTCACAAGGAAAACCCAATTTAAAGACTTGGATTCTTTATTGATAGCTAGACTCCGAGATGACGCAGCTCGGGTGAAATCAATAGATGCTATAATGAACATGTACAAAACGAGGAAGGTATATGACATTCCTGTTTCCTCCGGATATGTTTTGTACAATGGAGATACATTTCAGTACGTTACTTTAGTTGGAGTGGGTCAACCAAGTCAGTATTTTTACTTCATACTCGACACTGGTAGTGACCTTAATTGGGTCTATTCGGATCTCTGCAACGTTTGTGGACACGACTTATTCTATAGGAATATGTCATCCACCTACAAAGAGATCTCATGTTATATGGAGCAATGCCAATATGTCAGATACCACACGTGTTTGTACCAATCATGCTATTACGCTTTGCGATACGGTGACGGTGCATCCGCGGCCGGGATTTTGAGTCTGGAAAAGTTATCCTTTGGTATCAACTCTTTCAACAATCTACTGATCGGGGCTACTAGAAGAGCCCAGGATATAGCTGTCACACCTGGGTTGTTAGGGCTCAGTCGGGGCAAGCTTTCCCTAGTCTCGCAGCTCAATGCAAGCTCATTCTCTTACTGCCTCGTACAACACTCTTCGACAGCATCATCGACTCTAGACTTTAATACCTCCATACTACCCGGCTCAGATATCACTGCATTACTTCCTCATGATATCTTCTACCAAGTCACACTGACATTAATCAGTGTGAACCGGCAGCAGATTCCCGTCGTATCCGGAAGATACGACGGAAAGATGAATATTGACTCAGGAACTATAGTGACTCGTTTGCCGAGTCGCATTTACTATCAGTTTAGAGATGCATTTATTCAGACTTCTCGGGGCTTTTCAAATCGAATTAGCTATGACGGTTTTGACACATGTTATGAGTTTTATCATGTTGTAGACCCAATTTTCCCACTCGTGTGGCTTCATTTTGGCAAGACTATACTGCGATTAGGTCCAGCAAATGTTTTTGTGGAGCTTCCTTTGAGACTTTCCTTCCAACCAATGCAACTCCTATACTAGGAAACACGCAGCAACTAAATACGCGTGTAACTTTCGATCTCGCCAACTCGATTGTTGGTTTCAGTCCCGACGAATGTTAGTGCGCCTTATGTTGGACCAAGTTTTGTACCATGAGAAATAAAATTTTAAAGTTCACTCGCTACAAGACATGTATAATATTTACATATGTTCTAATAGATACTTGTTAATATAAAGAAGATTTAAGTAAGGCTATGGCCTTAAATTTGAGGGAAATGAAAACATGAAATTCATATAGCAACTTTCAAATAATTAGAAAATTATTCTACCAATCAAACTATAAGAGCTTTCTATCCTTTATTTATTTATTTTTGTTATAGACAAAATTGTCCCTCAAATTATATGAGACGCTACCTACCCCAAGTTTAGCATCAAAATCAAGAGTTTTGCTCTCCCATCATTCAAATAGCAAAAGAAAGTATGGGCAAAATCATGATAAAAACGGCCTAACAATACCAAGACCACAACAAGAAAGGAATACACCCATATTTCACCATAATACACGTCCATATTATATATATGTGGTGGAGAAACTGGTGATGTAAATTACTTTATATATATATATATAAAGTAATTTACATCACCAGTTTCTCCACCACACTTAACCAAAAATATATAATTTGCATAAAGCAGTTCATATATCATACGAATTATGTCACAATTTCTTTATAAAAAGGAAGCATATATCCCTTTGATGAGTACTACCAGTATACTAGAAGGCTTATACATAACTAAAATATTGCAAAATTGTAGCCTACAGATGACATGAAACACACACAAACCCATGTGTATATATAGAGAAAATTTTTACGTTTCCATTTAATTACATGTCTAGATGACAGCAAAAGATAGGGAGGAGCGGAGACTTACAGTAGGTATAAGTGACCAAGCAAAAAGCAAAATGGGTCTCTTTAGAAAGTTGAAATTTCTATATCAAACTCAATAGCTGCAGTGTTATTTGAATCCCGAAATAGGCCCGCCCTACCACCCTAAAATTTTTTGAGAGGTGTTAAATAAACTTTAAACATGAGACCCTCTACACATAAGTTTCACACGAGTAAAAAGATATTATAAAAGTGCAAACTTTTCATTAAAGTAAATGTGATGAGTCGCAAAATTATTAATTAAAGTGCTCAAATCAACTTTCTCCAATATATCATAGATAAGATAGTTAATCCATTCATTTTAATTCTCATTCCTATCTTCATTCATTAAATCTCTATATTCATTAAGATTTTCTTCATTTCTATGTT
Source organism: Cornus florida (assembly GCF_030987335.1). Taxonomy (NCBI): domain Eukaryota; kingdom Viridiplantae; phylum Streptophyta; class Magnoliopsida; order Cornales; family Cornaceae; genus Cornus; species Cornus florida. The sequence goes on along the minus strand of NW_026775579.1, from coordinate 85,932,198 downwards.
CTTCATTCACCAAATCTTCAACTAAACTCTTAGTTTGTAGTTTGTGTATTTTTTCTAAAAAACTTATAAATAGCGCCTTTTTGATATTGAATCAATTCTTTTTTCTTATCTTTTATTTATTTATTTTTTTTTCATACCTATATTCTAATTTTCTTGTACACATAATTGTCAAAATTCTTAAAATCTTAAAAATCTAAATAATAGGAAACACAATCAATATAAAACTAAACTTAAAAAAAAAAAAATGATTTACCGAAAGAAAATATAGATTAACTCAATGGCTCAATATGCAATAATATGATTTACAGAAAAACAAAAATACCTCATGAGATTCTGATCATAAAAATACACCTGCAATCGATAATATTATATCATTCATAATAGAATTATAAAACAAAAAATATATATATATATATAGAGAATATGATTTACATGGTGGAAAAAATAAAACCTTTGTAAAAATTGGAGAAGTAGTTACAATTTATAGAGACAAGAGACTAATAGTTCAGCCATGAAAAAATGAAAATACTGGATAAGGAAGTAAAAAGCTGAGGAGCCAAACGGCCAACAGCCAAGAGCCTTCAAAGGGCACAAAACATATAAATAATTTTTTTTTTATGCAAGAGGGAACAAATATATGATAGTGCGTGCTTACTTTTAAGAAAGGAAAATGATAAAGGGGCGAAGTGTAACTCCCGAATAAACGACCGAAAAAGCCACGTCAGATTCTATAAAACTCTTGCTTGTGAGTAAAAGAGCCACTGACGTTGACCTTGAAGAACTTTCCCGTCAAAAACAGAGAAGACCGGAGATCTGAAGAAGATGGTGGGATCTCCGTCGGGGTTAACCTTCCAGATGTAGTTGTCGGCTACGTTGTTGGGGTCGTCGAAGGAGAGCGAGGAAGATTCGACTGCAGGTGCAGATGCGGAGACCGAAGATTTGGAGAAGATGGTGGGATGCGACTGTGATGGACTCCGGCAGTGATGAGGTCAGTGAGTTTGGTTTCATCGATGTGGCGGCCGTTGTCTGGCCTGAACCCTCGGCAACAAAGTCCGCCTCCTCTTCTTCCCGCCCCTTCCTCTAGCTTCCCCCTATGCCTTCGCAGCTGAAGGACCATCCTCATCACCGGCGACAATTGCCGGAGCTCCGACGATCTGCGAATCATCCATTTCGTGAATTGAATCATGCTTCATCAAAAAATGGGTTCCGAGCTTCCATGTGGAAGCTCAACTTGACTGAAAGAATTGAATATTTTGTAAAGTTCATCATTGGCTGAGCCCAGTGAAGAATCCACAAATGGTGCATGCATAACAAGTAACTGATGTTCTGGATAGAGTCCTATAAAAACATAAAGGCACAGCATATAAAATATTAGGCAAGTAGAACATACAACAGTTCATGGTTTGTACTTCTGCAAGAACCAAGGAATGATAGGGAGAAGAAATCCCCCATGTCAAGGAAAAGAAATGTGCAAGAAAGGCAATTAAAAACTTCAATCACTTTTTATCGTCTGAGACCCAATAGAATAAAGATCCCAATCAATCTAGCATGACACTACTTTTAACTCAGATTGAAATTTCCATTCTCTGGATCCTAGAACAACATGAAAAATGGGATTCTTAATTTAATTTCTTTTGCTTTTCCCCAAATTTATCATTTTTCATCAAGTCATCAAGCAAATCGTGAACCACCGTCGTGAACTGCCGCTGCCCATCATCGGATTGTCCCCATCGCCGGTCGCCGTCTGTCTCGTCGGATATCGAGAAATCATCGTCGCATATTGAGTTTCTTGATGGCGACGAATATCAGCCGGCCGTTCAACCCATAAGCCGGCTGTTCAACCCAGATTAGCCACAGCCGAGCCCCGAACCGCCCGTCACCGCCGCTGTGAGATCACCTTCCTTCCCCCTCCCTTCTTTTTTTTATTTTTTTTATTTCTTTTACCTACAAGTGATGAAGGGTGAGGATGGCTCTGCCACAAAAGATTCGGTCTTTTTTTTGTGATACATTTTGGTTTCCTATCACTGTTCATATTTTTTTTTTTTTTTTTTATTTTTTTATGTATATATACTTTGTGACAAATTATGACAAAGCTAAAAGTGCACAAAAAAAAAATCCAAGAAATGTACAGTGGAAACAAAATGAAAAACTAAGCATCGCACCCTGAACACAAGATTTAATGTGATTTGGGGTTTAGTTCACGTCTTATATTAAGATGGAGATGTACTATAACTTAATACACCCTTTTGTTCTTTCTCTCTATTTTAGGATTTTTCCTCTTCCTAGCGGAAAAAAAATACAAGCCTAGTACCTTTTTATATATATATATGTAGAGGTTACAATAAAGACGCGTCAAAATATTTCGTTCGGTCGTTGTTGCCACCTAACCTATATATATATATACTTTGCATCTCTGGAGGACGCATCAATTAAATCAACAACCGTGATTGCTTAGAAATTTTTTAAGGAAGGATGTGACATTAAAATTCTTTGGGTCGGGCAGTCACATATCAAGCCAACAATTCAATTTTCTGGCCATTTGCTATCCTCCATTTATAGCGATTTGATATTTTTTTATAATAATAAAATAAGAGGAAAAAAAAAAAAAAAAAACAGGGGAGGGAAGGGATGAAAGAAAAAGAAGAAAAAATTGCATTTTGACATTCGATATCGACTAGAGGGTTTCTAAACCGACAAGGCAATTTCGTGATTATTCTTATTTTTACTTTACTATATTATTCACTCTTCACTTACCTACCCAAAATATAATAATAAATAAATAAATAAAATCTAATATTAATACATAAAAACCATTGAAAATCTAATTACTCCCATACTAAATTCTTGAAAGTATCAGACAGAAATATTAAATGCACTATTACACGTTAACTTTTGAAATTTTAAATACAAAAACAAACAAAAACTATTTGTGAGCAGCATTCATGTGATATTTGTTTCACTCTAATAAATTATTGTGCTTCACATTATTATTATTGTGGGAATGCTAACATATACAATTTCAAATATAAAAAATCATTCCTTAGGCTCTGTTTGGTTGGATGGAAATAGTAAGAAAGGAAAGAAAATGAAAAATGAAAAGAGAAGTGAAGTGAATAAAAAGAAAATTGATTTTCTAGTATATATTTGATTAAGAGAAAATTTATCCAATAAAATATTACAATAATGCTTGCGGCCGCATAAGAAGAAACTTCCTTCTTATGTTATGTTGAGGTGGCCTAATAAAATTTTAAATTGCGTTAAAAATTTTAAGACAAAAGAAAAGAATGACGTAACTCTTCCTTCTTGAGATTATCGGAGGAACCGTCTCAACAAGTAGGGGAGTCAACCCCTTTTTAGCTCCCTGATTCAGCCCACTATCTCCCCCTGCAGGCGGGTATACCCACCCGTACCGATTATAATAACTCCGACAGAAGATCCTAGTAGACTTCTTAAGCGAAGGGATCGCTTTACGGGGAAAGCTCATTGAGTGAGAGATTTCTCGGTGCTTGCAAATAATAAAAACCCATATCCTTGCTCTCTCAAACCAATTCTCATTACGTTAATAGGAGAAGAAAAGAAGTGTCCCTCTCCCACTGTAAATATACATCTACACATATCTATATGTGGGTGTATATATATATTTTCTATTTGTTGAAGTTTTTCTTAAATTAAGATCATTGTTTAAAATCGTGAGACCAAATTTAAAATCAAATAAAGTTATATTATCTATCTTTCTCTTTCTAGATTTCAATCTCGTTGATTAATTTATAATTTGAATCGATCGGCATTGTCATCATCTTAGGGAGGAAATAGTTAACCGTTCTACTACAAGAAGCATTTGATTCTATACTTCCACTCGTGTTAGTTTTGGCAATGTCGTTTTAGGGTTCGACAATAAGTTTAGCTCCAAATCCATGAAGCCTAATCGGAATCGGATCGATTCCATGAAATGGGAGCTCGTACGCCAGTGGCCTTTTCATCAAAGCCACCGTTATCGGACTTTATTGGAGAGCCTGTTGATACTTCGAGATGGGAGATAACTTGTACAATTTTTATTCCTTGTAATCATCTTTTTCTTTTATCTTACAAGTTTAATACATGTTGAAGTTTTATTGGACTACCTCATCGTAAGAAGGAAGTTCCTTCTTATGTGGCCTAAGACAAGCATTGTTCAAAATATTATGTTATAGTTTAGATACCTAAATTGTCCTTATTTTATAAAAATTGTAAAATAATAAAAAATTAATTAGTAATATGTATATAAAAAATGATAGAGTTTTCAATTAATTTAGAACTTGTAAATTACTATTTATTTCATTCATATACGATGAAAAATAACTAAAATGAAAGTCAAATTAATTAAAACCCTATCAATGATAAAGTTGTTCGTGGACTACAATTCTTTGAAACCCAATAAAAAAAATACGATAAAATTATTGCGTAAAAAAATTATTTTCACGTGAAAATAAAATTTTCTCGTGTTTTACAATTTTACAATCTCAATTATCAGTCGTAGTCCAGGTAATTTTACAATTATTCTGACACTTGTAATTTGAATTACTGGATTAGATATCATCATGATAACTATATGGACTTTTAATCTTACCTCAGGTTTGGCCTAATTGCAATTAAATCGAAACTTTCCTATTTTTTTTGCAAAGACCCCATTGTCAGATTTTGTTGTGAATTTCCTTATCTACCCTCCTTATTATATTATAAAAGTAATCAAAATATCTAAATATATCAAATGTCAATTTTACCCCCTATTCTTACAACCCCACATTTGTTACTCAGCGTCAATAGATCAGATCAGTCTCCACCAATCCCCACCTCCATCAATCTCAGCCGTCTCTCTTTCAATCTCTAGGTACAACAACAGCCGCGCCACCACCATCGCAATCCCCACCTCGTCAACCACCACCACCACCATGGATTCCGCACCATTCCACCTCCACAAACACCGCCACATCCCCACAACCACCACCATCTTCACCCCCCAAACCACCACCACCACCAAATTTGGTCTCAAAAAGTACTCCCCCTAAATTTTTAATTTCTTTTTCTGTGTAGAATCGGTTTCCAAATCTAGTCTCAAAAAGTACTCCCCCAACATTTTTGACTTTGAATCTTTCTTCATCCACATCATCGGCTCAGGCTGGGTATAGAGAAAGGTTCGGGGAAAATGGTAGTGGACTATGCATTATGTATATATATATATAATATTGAAAGAAAATGGCAATGGACTATGCAAGTGTGGAATTTAATGGTAGTGGCAATGGCTGTCTGGTGGTGGCAAGTAGGAATTGTCAATGGGGGCTAGTATTGAACATAAATTTGTTTGGCTTGGGCCTATTTTGTTTTAAAATTGTGGCTTATATATTAGGCTTGTTTGGATGGGTTAAAAAAAGGGACTAATACTACTATTAAAATTTTTTTTAAAAAAACATTGGTTGGACATATCTATACTAAAAAAAATTTAGGGAGGGCTCAAGCCCACCCAAACCCCCCTCTATGTCTGCCAGTGGGTGGTGGCGAAAATGGAACAGTGATTGGGTTTGAGAGTAAAGCGAAACAAGAGTGGTGAAGGAGGGTAGGGATTGGCGGTGGCAGTGAAGGGAGTGGAATGGTGGTGCGTTTGGGTTTGGGTTTTTAATGTTAAATTTTACTTTCAAAAAAAAAAAAAAAACAATCCTAAATTTAAATTAATTAATCTAAATAATAATTATCAAATTATCTATTTGTTTTTAAGTTGTAAATAAATATTATTTTAAACTATAGATTTGATTTGAATATCTAATTAAAATGTAATTAATATAAAAATTAAATATAACATAAATTTAAATTTTTAATTAAATATTGATTTTCAAGATAATTAAGTTTTGTAAAATCTTAAAAAATAAATTTATAGGTGATTTATAAAATTAATGGAATGTGTTTGATAAATAAAATTTTAATATGAGAGGGAGGGAGAGGGGCATTTTTGTCCATTAAAATTTGTCATTGGATAATACTATAAGGATAATAACATCTTTTTACTTAGTTGATAGGCATTTTGGTCCCTTCAACCATTTTTTCTGACAAAGTCCAACCTCATTTTAGTTTATCCTAAATTTTGTAGGTGACCTTGTTCTTCCTTTAGCAACTGATACATGTCCGGGCGAACCACACCACTAAAACAAAACAAAAATCTCACACCTCTACCAATTAGATAGTTCACTACTACATAAACCAAATCTAACTACCTAAGCACGTGTGTGAACCAAATACAACTCCCTCACCGTGAGTAAGAAAAGTTCAACTTTTAGTTCTACCTCCACACTTGCTCTGACTTATGGCTACTAACAAGACAACTACCTTTTATATAGACATCCTAACTATTCGAATGTATTTCAATCAATGGCTAATATCTTCTCCCTATAACACTCCTCTAAATATCCTAAATATTCACATAATAAATCTGTACGAAAATCTTCTCTAATCTAATCTAGATATTATTGTAATTTTTTTAGAATTCTCCATCACTCCACAAATCTCTATATAAAGTAGAGAAGACACTACACCTCAAAAGATTGGCTATACCAGGGGACAATAAAGGGTATTTTTCTATGGTTGTTCACCTTTGCATCCCTGCCATTAGAATGAGTTCAATGAATATTGAGACATATTAAATCATAGAAAAAGCTACATAGTCATAATGTCATATAATGTTTGTCTTTATGTATAAAATACCCTTTATTTTCAACTAGAGAATAATGGACTACGTGCTAGTTGTAGATGTTATATTGTTTTCTGCAAATAGAATGGAATTTGACAATTCTATCAGGATATAACTCACAGCTGACTAACCTAGAATTCATGAAACCTCTTCGAACCCTAGAGAACCATAGCACCGTGGATCCACAGAGCTTCGCAGCCCTGCTATTGATTTATTTGATTTCTCTTTATTCCTTCATTTTCATGCCAATATACGATGGAACACATTGCTAATACTCTCACAAGCAGGTGTTACGTGAGTCTTTCTATACGAATCATTGGTCTGAATGTACGTTCATTCCAAATAATTTTTGCAGAATACATTGCTTCCATGTATTCTGCAAAACTATTGGCATTTTAGTGGAAATTATAGTAACTTCAGAAGTTGAGATAAAATTATAGTACTTTCTCCATGTGTTCATGACATTGAACAAGTGAAAAGACACAAGAGAAGGGTATAGCAGTCATTGATCAAATCAACACAACTTTAACAAGATTTTTCTGGAATGGTGAAAAACACTGGTGCTAAAGCCTCATGGGACTTCTTCATTTGTAGACCTCAAGAGTGCGGTGGCTCTCAGGTTTATGCTATGTTTGGTTGGAGGGATGGATGAGGCTTTTCGTGTTTGGTTGGAGGGAAGGGAAAAGAGGGAGGAAGCAAGGAGGGATGCTTCATCCCTCCTTTCTTTATGTTTTTCTATCCGCCTAATTTTGGGGAGAAGAGAGAAAATGAATAACTACCAACAATATGCAATTTTCAATTTTAACCTTTTCAAAAAAATTCGAATGGATATCTACTTTTTATTATTTTATACAGTGAGGATATATTGGTAAAAAAATATAAAAATCTCTTTCCCTTCCTTCCAACCAAACAAAAAAAAAGTATTACCCCATCCATCATTTCTACTATCCATTCCATTCAACCAAACAATAAATGGAGGAGACACCTTCCGTTCCCTAGGGATTCCTCATCCATCCATCCCTCTATCTCTTCCATCTATTTTTCCATCCCTCCAACCAAACGAAACATTAGTGAATCCACAAGAACCTTATTAAGGGATAGGAGTTTCAGGGACACAACTCTTGGCGCAGAAGGTGCTCAGCGAGGGCTATGGCCCGAAGCTGCTCTACAAACGCGTACTCTATAGGAAATGGCTGCTGTACCGAACTCTGGTTTGACTACTGTCTTCCATGTAAACCCTAGATCCACCCCACATTGTTAGTTTCTTACAGCTCCTTGGCATGTGTCCCTTAGCTATTTAATTGGGAACGTTTTGTGAAATGAATATTCAAAGGCTTTCTCATACAGCATTCCACTTTCATTCTCATAACTAGGACACAGTTATTTAGAATCTTTGACGTCCACAACCATTACTGCTACACCCAACGGACCATTAGCTTTTTTAATCATCTTGGTTGATGCATAGAGTCTGAATTTTGATCCCCTGGAGGGGTGAATACAGTTGCTTTTAATTTGGTGGGAGGCATAAGAAAGAGGCATGAGAAAAGCAAAGGCTTGTGTCAATGGCATTTTTATGATCACGTATGCCAATGAGTAATTGGAGCTTGATCGAAAAAATTGGCCTAGAGCATCCATTTGTTTATCTTAAGGATGTTATATACTAAATATCTTGGATTTCAACACTGATGGGGATGTATATGTGAATTTAATGTGAATAAAACTACTATATTTATATAAGTTATCTCATATATATATATATATAATGCATGTGATTATTATATAATAATATAAAGAAGTAAAATAAATTAATAAAAATATTCAAAAAATTCAAGCATTCTGAGATAAATAATCAGCAAGCACAGTGTTTCTTCTTTTGTAATAATAATAATAATAATACAATACTAATATTATAAGAACTGTTTATGTAAAGAATTTGGTTTGAAGATCATTGATTGAAATGCATTATAATTGTTTATTAAAGAGAGAATGTTAATATAAAAGGTAGGAGTCTCATTTGTAACGAATGAGTCATATAAAAGATGTAATATGTTAGTTTATATTCAATATAAAAAAAAGTTAGGTAGCAAACGTTTAACATTGTAATATGTTTTATATTCAATATTGAAAAGTTTTTTTTTCAGAAAAGGAAGAAACAAGGAAAAAAAAAGTTTTTTTTTAGAAAATGAAGAAACAACTGTTAAAGAATAAAAATATTTTTAAATAAAAACTGAATAATTTGAGTAACAAGATTGCAAATAACAACCTACCACTCCAAATCAAACTATCCTAAATTAAATTATATGACATCTCATACAATTTCAAAAATGTAAATTTGTTTATTTTACCCTTTCGATTGATTGCTAATAAATTGGTAATATCTTCCAAATATATATATATAGGATAAAAAATATTATAATATACCTACAAAACTAATAAAGTCCAATGAAAAATCCAATGCACCTTTACAAAAAGTAATAAATAAATAACCTATATATCAAAGAGCAGGTTGCATAAAATAGCAAATGGGCAATTGAAATTTCGGTTGAGTGCTCTGACCAAAAGAGTAAATTTGGCAGCAACATCCTAAATTTCAAACAAAGAAAAAAAACTATAGTCTAGAAATACATAGTAAATGTGATTATAGTATCAGGAGTTATATGATATGTTTATAACCAAACCCCAGTGCAGAAAAATGAAGTTGAAATTCCTGGATTTGCATTATTCCAGTTTGCATACAGGAAAGAAAAAAAAATAATTCAAACACTAGGCAACCAAATACATACAATGACAGACCACCTTAGCTCTTGACTTCATCCCCACTCCCTACTGCTCAGAACGCACACTTTATCATATGATAAACAGAGAAGTTCAAGTTTACCACCACTTGTCTCTTTATATCAGATTTTCACCATTCATCCAGCTACCGGTGCCTAAAAGAGTAATAATACACTGATTAGCAAGACCAACTCTTCCAAACGACGTAACTAGAAATATTTTTCACATAAGAATGTAATAAATAAACATACACATGAGAAATATTGAATTCAAAGCAGGTTTGATGGCAACCTGGACCTCTTTCTGCAGTTCCAAAAAATATCTTCTATAAACTCTTAGTCAAGTTTGACATTAGAATACAGAAGTGTGTCCCTTGTGAGTGGCATATACGTAAGGAAGTAAATCTGCATAGAAACAACACAACAAAAAACGAAATTATATAGCCACAGCTTTTCAACAGTGGGTGTGATCCACCAAATAAGAGACACTACTAAAACCCAAAACATGTAAATCCCAGACATATCTAAACATTTAACCACATTTTCATCAGTAGTATTAATAGACAAGACACAAAAAGAATTCCAATGTTTTTTCAAAAACTAATCCAACGTAAACATAGCAAATCGTCACTAAAATCCTATAATTCACAATCTGAATAATCTAAATTCAAACTAAATTTCACCCAAAACTGCATTGAATTGAAAATTTGATATGCTTTGAGAAACACACACATTTTTCTTTTAAGTCTTACTATTTACGATGTGAATCCTAAATTCTACCAAATCTTGCAAATTTATTAAATAGAACTAGTGAATGCTTGAAATGTAAACATAAACCTCCAGTCCACTTTTAAATTAACAATGTTAAGGCATAAAAATTAATGACATAAACACCATGATTACTAATGAAGTGATTCGTTTAAGGTACAGCTTATACACCACTGCAAAAAAGGAAAACTCAATTATATAGTTAGAATTTTGTGTTGCCTATTGAGATCAATAATATGATGGTAGGTTAGATTATTTCTGCTAAGAGTTTATGCAGACAATCAAGTTTAATGTTATTTTTAAGTTTTAAATCGAGCATAACCATATTAAGTGTCATTCTAGTTAAATGTCTTAATATTGATGGTTTTACAATATGGCGTGCCCTAATTACTTGAAAAAATATTTTAGATCATTTAGTTAGACAGTAGTGTTTTGTTGTGTGTACAAAATTTTTTCCTTCCTGCTATTTCAAAAATTAGGATGAACTCTCTGGTTCACGGCTTGAATCATCACATGAATTGGATACACTTTCCAATGTAAATACAACGATCTAATTACAAAAATATGTAAAAATATTTTAAAATGATTTATGAAAATACTTTGATTCCATTTTATTGTTTTTTTACAAATCAGTAGTGATTAAACCCAATGGAAATTGGTAGCTCTGCAAGTGCATGATAGAGACTTTTGTTGTGAAACAGAACATGTAAACAGAAACTTTTGCTGTTCTTGGTTCTTTTGGGTTGCCAAGGTTGAATTTCTAGAGCTGGCACAAAGGTAACAAGTTAGCTTGTAAAAACCTAGTATTAAAAATAAAAATAAAAAAGGAGAAAAGAAGAATGTAGAAAGCACTCCTAGAGCCACTTACAAATCACACCTAGAGTTATAATAGCATCATAACTATTACACGAGCTACAAAAGCTTATTCAAATTCTATAAATTGATCTCCATTATATTCGAAAGAGTACGAAGGTTTATAATTATGATACTTAAGACTTTGAAATTTAAAAATAAAGATTTTGAATCATATATTCATCTAAACCAACAAAAGACTCCAAGAAAAGATTCAGAAGATCTAAAATAAACTGAATGGAAATCTTGGGAGACCTAATATAACAGTCAAGACTGTGTAAAAACCTGATTATGCACGATCCCAAGTGCCTTGCCTTGAAATCCAACCAAATTTCAAAATAACACATCATGCATAACATAAACTGCATAGTCTGCATCCTAGGTTCCTTAGTGGATTGGTTTTACCTAACTAAGAACAGCCATTGTATAAAAGGCATAAATGGACTCTAGTACAGTATAAGTCCCAATATTATCATCCTGCCAATCAGGAATCAAACGAGTTTTGACAATAAAGGGATTTAGAACTGTTGAGTTCACCAATTAAAAGTGACTTGATTCATGTTGAAGATAAAAGATTGGGAAGAGAAAGACATTCAAGAAAACAGCCCCAGCAATGAGAAAAGACATGATAGCACAATACTTAACAAAGGACATGGTCATAGACAGACAAATTGCAAAAGCCAACACCAAGCAGTTAGGATTAAGGGGTTATCGAATTGGGTCATCACAAACAATTAGTAATGCTACGTTGACATCTAGGAAGCACGTACATGCCTAAAAGGGCAAAGAATCCGTGTCGGGCACTGACATGCCCCGACACTTGTCGGACACGCCAAAATACGTGTCCGAATATTTAATATCCTTTCGAATATCCAAACACACCATGGATACGTGTCCAACATGCGTGTCTCACTCTTTGGGGATTTTTAAGAAAATTTTAGAAACAATGCTGAATTGAAGTGTAAATATTAGGGGTTGTTTAATTACATAATTCCTTACAAACTTGTTGCTTCATAAAACAATTTTATATTCAAACAATTAGATATTTATTCTTATATTTTAGTTCAAAGGTTCGAACCCTTGCACGATCATCTTTGACTCTCTTGTTGTCCCACCAACCAAGCTTCGCTACCGGTGAATGGTCTCTCTCTCTCTCCTCTTTTCTCTCTTATTCTTCGTCCTCCTTTCTTTCTTCTTGTTGTTCACAAACCCTAAATACTTCCTTTTTTTCCTTTCACAATAAATTTCTTTTTGTCTCTTTTTCCTTTTTCCTCTATTCCCCATTAACTTTTTTCTCTTCTATGGATTCTTACCTTTATTTTTAACTAAGGCCTAATTTTTTTCCTCCTCTTTTTTTTTTTTTTTTTTTTTTTTTTTCTCTCTTTCTTAACCCTCTTTCTATCATTCTTTCTTTTTTCCAGCAAAACACTCTTCTTTTTTTTTTTTCATTCTGAGATTGTATTACTCTTAATTTCTTAAAGTACAACATCATATATATAGAATATATATTTCTTTTTTGTCGTGTCCGTGTCCCAATTTTTTTGGATTTCATGTGTGTCATATCCGTGTCCCATATCCGTTTCCGTGCTTCTTAGGTTGACATCACCCATAGAAACAAAAATGATTTTTACGGATACATCCAAAACAACTAATAGAAGTAAATCAAAAGCTATACTTAACTTGCTGACTTGTTAATAAGATAATAATAATAATTCTTACCCTGTCAAATCAATAAGCAAATGCTTCTGCATATAATATAAAAGTAAAAAACCATTTTCTTAATTGCTTATTGTTTCTCCCAAATGAAATTCCTAAATGGTTTTTCATGAAACTAAATTTTGTTTGAATCCAAGTTGGAATGACATTGACATTTTCAAGTTTTGATAAAAATTCATACATTACCAAAAAAAAAAAAATGCTCCAATAAATGTCAAGAATATATTGACCTATAAATAAATTAGTTTAGCCAACCTCCTTTAGTTGCATCCAAAGCATGCATTGCCAAGCCCACTTATTTTGAAAAAGTCAACTGAAGCATAAAATTAGGCGAAGGCCTTAATTGATGATTACTTACCCCTAGGAGAGTGGCAATGATAAGAATGATTCCTGTTATCCATGCAAGGATTCGTCTAACCAACATCACTTCTGCAACAGCGGTTGAATTAGTTGAGCCTTTTATTTCCTCCAGCCAACGTGGAGATGGACGCGAGGTAACTACGGTATTCAACATCATTTCTGACTTTGAAGGTGGTGTTCCATTAAATAAGATGACTCCAACAATTTGGCCTGATCAATTTATACATTAAACTGGATTTATAATTGGGAAACAATTCATAGGATTTACAATAAGTGCAATAAACTAACTACTAATAACTCAAAAGTTTGTAGATAAAATGCAGCCTACAGAATCCAAAAGAACACTGGTTGTTAATTAAGATTGGATTGGCCCAAACAAAACAATCTATGTTCAAGACTTCAAGTAGTTAGCCCAGTTAAAAGTTCTCCATAATTTATGTCAGAAACATATACATTGGATATGATGCCCAAAAAACAAAAAAAAAATAGCATTCGCACTGACTAATCAGGTAAATTCGGCCACTCGAAAATTTGGTTTACAAAGAAGTCCGATTGGAGCAGCTGAGTCATATTATCCAAGATAAATAAAACTGACCTTTGTATGCTGTCTGCAAAGAATTATGTATCTTGGTAAGTGAAGCGAGGAATAATTCCAATCCTTGCTGGGTAACACGTTCACTTCCATATTCATTCTGCAAAGCCTGTGACATAATTCCACTTCGTGGTTAGCAATTATATTGCATGTGCATGCACACACTATTTAGCAGAGGCATCATTCGATTAGCGCTGTGAAAGTACTCTTCAACCCTTTGGCAGTCAGCATTTTGTTTTGAACTACTAATTTCATATGAAAGAAATGTACTTCATAAACGCCAACGAAAAAGGACATGATGCTTTTGCTCTGCCCATCATTAGATTCATGTTTCAATAATATTTATCTAAAACAAACTTGTCAACATTCGAATATCTTGCTTGTTTTAACCAGGAACTAACACAACATTGGAGTGCCATTGACAGAAACAAAGGTAAATCACAGGAAAATGTTACAGTGGCAATGGACAGAAACATAGGCAGAAAATGCAAGCAGACCAAAGCAGGAAAAGTATACATCTGAATCAAACGAGTTTAAAGACCATATTGGGATTTAGAGTAAATATTTAATGATACTGGAACACCTCAGACATTATATCATAAAAATGCCAAAATAGAGGTAAGAGAATCAAAACAACCATTTCTTTACATGACATTAAATTGCTCATGTAGCGCAGAAAGAAGTACTTCTATGCCGATCCTTCAAACTTCACATTAAATAGTATAGAACCATTAATAACCTACCAAAATGTCAAATATAAATTTTGTCTATCAACCTAAAAAATAAAAAGTAATATAGACTTGTAATTATAATTTAACCATGTAGCATTTCATCACATGGATTTCTATAACCATAGGCACTCTAGAGCTTCGACTATCTGAGATATCTACAAGAAGAAACAACGAAACAGACATAAATACTGGTTCCAATTTTTTCCCTTTTCATTGCGCATCGGTAATTGAAACTGTACTCAAGTAGAATAAGGTAATAAAACGAGGGGAAAAAAAAAAACATTTCTTTCAATATAAAGGTTTATCATCACTCCATTATTGACTGAGGCAGCAACTGATAATCTGCCTGATCAAAGTCAAAACAAGTGCAGTACACCTAAAACAGAAACTCAACTTCATACGAACAAAACAAACTACCACTGCACATGGCATTTTTCAATTTTGGGATTCATTTTGTTAGTAGTAATATTGCCCTTGTCCTTGCTACATAATCGGATCATTAAAATAAATAAAATATATATATATATTGCATCTTGGTTTTACTTGAAACATTTCCCAAGGCTAATTTATTATTATTTTCTTTTATGAATGAATATATTTCAATTTATTAATTAAGAGAGAGAGAGAAAGAGAAATGGTTTTTCCCACCTCAATGCCATCAAAACTTCCTGTCACTAACTCAGCTGGACTGCGCATACTTCCAGACAAATCTTGATGCATCTCCATTGCCCTTATGATATTACGGATGAGAGACACGAGACTTACTGTAAATTCTCTGTCAGCTTTCTGCATATTAAAAAGAAACTCTTCCCATTAAATTTATGGAAATGAGAAAGCAGACAGTGCTTGGCATGTCCTTATAAATGATAAATCCACAAAAACATAAATATATAGCAAGAAAGAACATTCTAAAATCCAGATGGAGACCTTTGACATATGAAGTTTCAAGTGGGCACCGTTACTCAAGGGGATGGTCAACTCTCCATTCAATGATTCCAAGGTGTTAGTAACATATGAACCATCCAACCAAGATGCCTGAATACATAAACAAATGATACATCACATATTTGAACATAATTGGCCAGCATATCTAAAAGAAAACAACAATAGTCATAACTTACAAAATCCTTTAGCTCTTTGTCGGTACATTCTACATCAGAATCAAAACTTAAGGGTCTATTCAGAGAGACCACAGATACTTCACCTTCATCTGCAAAAGATAAATACAAATAAAATAAAAGTGCATTAGGAGAAAAAATAATAATAATAAGAAAGAAGTGACTAGATCGTGTCGTCATAACAAGGTGTCCCAATGGCACAAGTATTACAAAATTCATGTACCTGGAAGTTGAATGTCAGCTTTATTTGAACCAAAAATAACCTCTCTCTTAAGGGAACTACCGAATAAATCACTAACAGAATCAATCATGTGCTGAGAATCTGCATTATCAGAAGTCAGAACATTTCGCGAAAACTTTTAAAAATATAAAGAAACACATAACAAGTTGCAGTTGATGGATGCATTTCGGATTCAAGTTCATGCACCTTCAATTCCTTTGACTTCTAGCATTAAAACAGAGCGAGGCCTATCAAATGGATTAGGCATGAGCACCTCATTCAGCTGCAAAAACAATAATACTATTATTGACTTACACTGAAAAAAGGACTTCCAATAGCAGAAACAAGAGGATAAACAAGTTATTTTCCATCACTTATATTATTTTTTATTACCTTCAATGAACTAGCAGCTGAGAGTGTGGCAGGTGGTGCAAAACCAAGCAAGACTGACACAGCAGCACCAACTTCAGGGAGCAACATTGAATCTCTCTGCAAAAGTCAAGATAAATCAAGCAGTCAAACGACTAAGACAATTACACCATGCTTAGCATCCCTTTTACAACCAAAGGATAATGGCACAGGAAAATTTTGTCAAACATGTTGAACACTTCCAAAAACAGTACATCGTATGACTAGAATCTTCGGAAATTCTATGAATTCCAGCTTTACTATGTAATAGCAAACACCATGTTATACTAAAACACCATGTTATACTTAAATTAGCCATATTAATCTTACAAGGGCATAAAAAAGCTTCTTTATTATCCATAACACTTGAATGGAAGATTCTATCTCCTCCATTGGAAGCCATTACTAGTAACAGACCAAGATGGCACAAATTCATCGAACAGTTCCATTCAAATACAGCAAAGACAAACTAACATCTAATATTACACACTTAAATATTGAAGCGATCCCTGCATGTTCTTCATTTTTTACAGGATACAGAGTAATAGAAGAGGCATAAACTATCCTTTCCACTCGGTTTCCCATACTTCTCATAAACAGGAAAATTATTCAAGCCCGTTTCCTATGTTGTATGTCACCACTGATTTGAAACAATCAATTAGGCGAAATAAATAAAATATATCCATTCCCTGTAAATTTTATCCTTTCTTCTTTAAAAGGTTCAAACAATGAAACATAAAAAATTCAAATTTTAATTTCTTTGTATTGTCCTACAAAACATTTTCTCAGCACAAACCAGAGGGTACTTCATCAAAGTTAAAGTAAAGAATTAGAGACTACCTGAGTATAATATTAATAGATATTATTACATCATAACATAAATTTATTGAAAAAAATAAGATCAGATGGAGAATATTTTTAGTTGTTGTAGATGCCATATGGCATAATTTGGTAAAAGGGCAATTATCAGAATTGTGTGCAAACACAAGAGAATGAGCCTCTCCAGTTTAATGGTAGCTAAAGGTCCTGGCTGCTACCAAACAGCCACTATCCCTTCCTTTCTTTTATACACATGCGCACGTTAATGGTAGCTAAAGGTCCTGGCTGCTACCAAACAGCCACTATCCCTTCCTTTCTTTTATACACATGTGTGCGCGCGCGCGCATGCACATACATATATATACTTTACAGTAATTTTTGTTGAAGGACCTTAGCTAATGGACAACAAACTCTATTTTACACTCCAGATTACCAATGTGGTCAGAACCTTACTCATCTAATTTTTATAAGGATAGATAAATTGGCTGGCTACAACATCTCACTGCATCAAAGTTTCCATCTTGAGTAAAGATTGATCTAGAAACCAGTATACTGTCAGGAATCAATAGTAGATAAGGGGGTAGTATATTACCATTGTTTGAAAAAAAAATCTCATACAATTTTCAATTTAAGGATGAGACAATTTGGAATTTGAATTAGTTTTTTATTTCCCATAAATCACCTGAGATGAGGGATTTGGCATTGAGCCTTTCCAATTTATTTTAAAAATATGCAATTCAAAACGGATGGGGCAGCACAAGAGCCTTATCTCTCAAAAGCATATGGAGAGTAAAAGAGTTCCAAACAGGAGCGGAGAGCTGAGAAAAGCAAGAGTAAAGATAATGTCTTCAACAGTTTGACTCAGTGGAGCATGTTGTGCGTAAAGCTACGAAAAACAAAAGAGGGAAGATCTATCTCTTAAAAGAATGATGCTGAAGCACTTAAAGAATTAGCCGGTGATCACTCTATGTAGATATAACTGAATTAAAACCTAACAAAAAATTTCAAATTGTGCAATTAATTCTAAAGACTTGCAATCTAGATTTTCTTACTCTCTCAAGGCATGACTGAAGAATGATCAGCCAAATCTTGTGTAAACATTATTCGATTGGATCAGATATCCTCCAATATCTCCCTCCTTTCTTATTTTAATAGCAAATAATTTTGTACTATAAAAGTCATAGATTCAACAAATAATACAATTCATAAGGAAACACCCGAATTGGGACAGAAAAAAGATTTTAAAAAAATAATAATTAAATGAAAATACACGAAATTACATTTGCAATAGAATCCGATGAATGAGGACGAAGATATTGGTGAATTGAGCTATCGAGGAAGAAAACCGAGCCACTGTCATCGGCCTATATAGAAAACAAACAATTCAACACTAACATCAATGGATCCGCAATCATATCATGTATTATAAGAGAGAGAGTTGAGACAAATATGCATATTGTGTGTGTGTGTGTATATATATATATGTAAAGAGAGAAGACAAACCCTAGATTGCAGACAGAGCAGCGCTAGGATAAATAACAGGCGGAAACTTCCGTAAATGTGAGAATCCATTGTGTGTGTGAGAGAGAGAGGGAGAGAGACAAGGAGAGAGATTTGACGACTGATCTGGGTTTGAAGGAGGACAATCGGGGAAGGGGAAGGGGAAGTGAAGAAACCAAAAGCGGTTTTACGGCGTCGTATTTTCGCTGTCACGTCCTCCTATAACATTAGTTCTAATTCCAATTGGCAAACGACTGTTTAAAAATAAATAAATAAATGGCAAACGACTTACCAGGGTGGCTATGGGCTAGGCCCCCAAAAGTTGTGTGTATATGTATGACCCAGAAGGACTGAAGGGTGCATAAGCCCAAACATGCCCCGCCCCAACGACAAAAAAAAAAAAACGAAAGAGAGAAGAAGTAGACTTCTCTAGTCTTATTGGGCATTAGTAAGACCCAGTTTCTAAGCCCAATACAAATATAAATCAAACGAAGTAGATAAAAAAAAAAATAAATAAATAATAATGTCCTTTTTTGTTAAACAAATATGCTTCATGTTTCAAACTTATAAAATTTAATCATGAACCACGTCACCTTTCTCTCTTAGGGCCCATGTGGCATGGGCTTTATTTTTAAGTGTTTTATTTTTGGCTAAAATAAAAATGGTATTTTTGTTATAAGAGTGTTGTGGAAAAAAATCAGAAGCACATTTGGAAACGATAGTTTAGGACGTTTTGTTTTTGGCCCGTATTGCGCTACTATTATGATTTTGGACCATGAACAGTTGTCAAAATTTAAAAAAAAAATAATTTTTTGCTGTTTTGGTTTTGAGTCATTGTTCACGAAGTGTTTTAATACTGTATAAAATAAAATAAGGTCACACCAAACATATTTTTGTTATCAAAATCGACACTATAGCAACTCAAAAACAAAACACATGCCAAACCGGCCTTTATGTTTTATCTCTTCCTCTCTCTCTCAGTTCTACTACCCAACCTCCATCACCTTTCTTACCCCGCCATCTCCTCCATTCCTAAAAAATAACCTTATAATTTTATGCATTATTTTCTCTCTAAAATCCTCTCCATATTTCAGCACCATTGATGCTGTTATTTTCTCTAAAATCCTCTTCATCTTCCATAGGGATAATTAAAAAGCAAACTAAAAAGTCCTTTTGACCATAGGGATAATTTAGAGAATAAACCACCTTTTATATGAAGAATAGGTAAAAATTAATACTTATCACAAAATGATGTCATATGTCATGCCCACAAAAACATTGTTGAATGCCGCATATTCACATTGTCTTTACCAAACGAGAAAAGCATACACATATATACATGTAGAAATTGACCTGCATTAGCAATACCGTTGAAGTGTGATACTTTTCTAAAGTTCAGAAAAAGCTACTTTATATTGGTTTAGATCTCTCCGGACTTTTTTTATTTTTTGTGCCCTGCCATTTTTATCCTTGTTGCATGTATAGATAGTATAATCTCTCTCTTGAACACATTAATATTCAAGTTAATTTAAAGGTTAACATCCATCACATGTATTTTCAACAATATTCATCGACGCACACATGACCTAATTAGGGGATCAAAATCCTCTCCCTATTCTCTCAGTTCCATTTAATGAGTGAAGTTTGTTACTATAATGGTGTGGACGTTACAATTCACATGTTAATATTTCGTTATTATTTACAATTCACATGTTAATATTTCGTTATTATTTACTTACATGTGGATTTCACATCTTAATAATAACAAAATTCGCTATTGATAGTAATGAACTTCACAATCCATGCAGTACCAACTACGAATTACCAAATTGAATCGCGTAAAAACGTGGAGAGAATTTTTGATCCCTGATTAGTTCCCATAGCCAATGGATGGATGACGTTGTCATTGCTCACGCAAAAGTCCTTAATTTGCTCCTTCTCATGTGGGAAATGGATTTTGAACAAAGAAAAGAGAGGCAAAAGACAAAGTAAACAATTGTAGCTTAATGTGAAAGGTTTACGTCCTAATGGATGCTTAATTTGCCATGCATGCATGGGCATATATATATCTACTTAATTTTTGAACGTTTTCAAAGGGGGATATGTGAAAAGGGGTTCTTCGCGAAGCAATTGCATTATGTATCTCTACAACCACAAACATGTGGGCGTGAAAGGCGCTCCCGAATTTTCTCAATATCTGTTTTTGTTGGGGGTCTTCTTGGGGTCACCATCTATCACACTGTTGGTTTGTTCATATATATATATATAGGCCCTAAATTATTGTTGGACAAACATGAAATTTGAAATGAGTCTGAGGTTTTATTAGTGTTGTGTTTTTAAGATGATGTTGTGCACTGAAATTGAAGACATACATGTCCATCAATTTAATTCTTGATACTTTTGAATTTTTCTCTGCTGACTTTAGCTAGATTAATTTAACAGCCATGCAAATCTGTCCATATTTATTAATTTATTAAACAATTAAGTAAGCACAAATATTGATGTGTGCAATAAATATATATTGCACAATGCACATGAAATATATACAGTATATATATATATATAATCTAGACAGAGTAAATTCATCTATATATGTCATGCATCGCAAACATGGCAATATCTATATGTCGCCATGTCGTCGGTACTCTAATAATCAAAATGAGTAGCCACGGTTTTCCAATATTCAAAAGCTCAATTATTTTATTTTTATCCCGATAATTAGCTAAATTAATTGTTGGAGTCGTCGTGCTTTTATGAGAACATGTTTCTCATAACATTTACATGAATAACATAATTAAAATTCATAGGAGCTTTTAAGATGAAAAGTCAAGAGCAATGGAAAGCTAACGACATCGAATTCATCATAAGCTTCTAATCAAAGGTAGTGGGGACCTATGCAACCGATCATGGAGACAAACCCTGGAGTACAATTCACAAGCTTTGATTTTTCTTTTCTTTTGTAATCTTTTATATATATATATATATATATATATATATATATATATATATATATATATTTGTGTGTGTGTGTGACATATCATATCAGTCAATACATGCATCAACGATGCATAATTTTCCAAGGGTTGTCCAAGTCAAAGAAGAGAGAGATTTCTTGTGCAATAGGTCAAGCAAGAAAAAGACATCACGTACCCTTCTTCTGCCCTCCCTTTCTGCTCTCACTTTGCTTTATCTTTACAGATTCTTTCTTTTTCAAATGACCATAGTAGCCAAGATGAAGGATTCTTTAATTAGATATATTTTGATAGTATCACTAGCTAATATCGATCATTGTGCAATTAAGGAGGTGACTATAATTCAACATAGAGTGACCAATGAATCAGAGTTGTGTGTATACATGTGTGAATAAGGATACAAAAATTGATTGGTTTTTGTTTCAATTCTAACGGATAGAGTCTAACAAAGTTTTTTTGTCGCTAAAAGATAAAAATGAACTCTCTCATTTTAAAGAGTGTTTCACTAGTAATTGCCACATCAATCATTACAAAATCTCAATTGACATTTATATATATATATATTTTTTTGGTGTATATATTCACACATGCATTTGAGTATGTATAAAAGCTATCAGATCCCAGTAAACAAGTTATCTATATAATTTCTTGTCACATTAGTGGTCTAACGGTACTAGTCTACTAGATCCCTACTTTTTAGAGAAAGATCAAAAATTTAAAAAGTACGTGTGTGTGAGTACGATGTACCAATTAAAAAAAAAAAAGTTACACACACAAGTCGCGTTTGATACTTTGATGTTGCGTGTGCATATATCATAATATATTAATTGGTAAGTAGCATTTTATAAGTTTGTTTCCACACAAAATTAATGTGAACCAGCTGGCCGTAATTTAATTAGTCAATTCAATGTAGGGATGTCCCTTGGAATTCGAAAATAAGAAAATGGGCACTTTGGTAACTTTAGTAGGTCACAGCATGTTCTATATATATGCACCTCCTCTTGTGTAAAGTAAGCAAGTACTCCAAGCATCAACAAATGTGGCTTTGAATTTCACATCTTTCTTTCCATTTCATACTGTATATGTAATCAAAGTTCTCTTTTTCACCTTATTGTTCTTGATCATATTGAACTTGGTGGTCTAATTGGTTTATGGTTATTAATCCCCTGTGAACTATATATAATCTCAATGGCAACAACTAGCAAAACATTTTATGAAAGCTCTATAAAGTCACAAGCTCTGTTGCTAGTTCTTGTGCTACTCCTGAATATTGTTCCTCTCATTCTAGGTCGTCCTTTCGATATGTCAAATCCATCCATGGCTTCCTCATCGTCGGCTGAACGAGTTCTTCTAGACTCTCCCTCCGCGCACCAATCAACCATGACGTTATATCCACACAAAGCTAAAAATACTACCACCACCGCCGCCGCCACGAATAGACGGTTTGAAGCCGCTGCCCATGATGTTCCTAGCGGTCCAAATCCCGATCAAAACAGGTAATTAAGCAGAAACTCTTCATGTAACAACATTGGCTCATCATCATATGTTATCTCCACTTTGTGTTCTTCGGTCTCCTGATAGTAAGCAATAAAGTGGCCATACATACATATTATGTATGTAAGTATGTTACATGCATGATGATCAACTAGGTATCTGGTATTGTACAATTGATATATATTGAAGAAGGATCTATATCGATCATGAAACAAAGATCAATGAGTCCATGTACATGTACAATTAAGACTGTAGTACGTTGTTGTTTGATTTATGTATATGATGGTATCTAAGTTCACTTCGGTCTTGTCATTCTAAAATAATTGTCCAATGGGCAGTAACTATGGATTTTTGCACTGTTCTAGTCAAACGAATGGCCTGAGACACCTGACACCAAAAAAGTCATGAGATATGATTCAATAATTATAACATGGTAAAGTTTATATAATTGCTACAACCACCAAATTCAATAAGCTATGATGATATATATATTTTTTTTTCTTGGCTAAAGTTTGTGTCACTTCCATGCATTTGTCGCCTATGTAAAATTGTAAATTAGCTAAAGGAGAATAAATTCTGTTTAAATTATTTTTTTTTCCTCTAAGCACTTATTAGCCTACCCAAAAAATAAAATAAAATAAAATTAGTATTTAATCAATTAAAAAAGTGAGATCCAAATAACTATAATAGGAAAATAATTTAGAGTTTGAAAGAGGGACAACTTCAACTAATTTAATTATGTGAATATTAATTAATGTTAATTAGTAGGACGGCTTTATTATTTATGATGAATGAAGTCAGGCTCTACTCAAATCAAATTAGTTGAATTCACTACTTTCAAAACATTTGCTCACAGCAGAAAAGGTTCCATATATACAACTCAAAAGCTAGCTCATTTATTTATTTACTTTTGGCATCAAGAACTTAGGGGTGGGTGGAAGAAAATCAACTTGAAGCAGCGGACTCGATATCTCAGACGACTTGACTTATGATTTTAAATTTGATTATAGTATAATTTAACTTGTTTTAGAAATAATTTGAGTTATATCAGCCAACTAATCACTCAGTTGTTGCCAGGTTAACTCAAAATTTAGCCAATTTAAATTGACTCAAAAGTTTTACAAAGGAAAAAACATGCCTAAATGACAAAAATACATAATATCCATATGGCAACCGCCAACTTTCTGTTCAGTGTGGGAGTTTTGGTGTATTAGATACAAATAAGCATACCTTGAGAAATCATCAATAAAGAAAACACGAAGGAAGAAAGACAAGACTATTATAAATGTTTTTAAAATTTAAAATTTTCTTTGTAATTAACACTTTTTTTTTTCTTTCTATAACAACAAACAAAATAAGATATTGTCGTATTTTTTTCTTTTTCATCAAACCAAATAAAAAGAGGAAATGACATAATCTCTTACTTAGGGATGTTTCATTTATCTCTTCGTCGAGCTCTCTCATTTCCGTCCAAATTTCCTCTATCCTAACAAACGGGGCATAGATGCCAAAGATTTTCTCTTGGATGTTATTCCAAAAATCTCCATTTATATTACCTAGCAGATTGATTTCTCCCCTCAAGAGAGTTACAAAAACCAAGATGAAAGTTTTTGGTCAACTAAGGTAACCGGGAGAAATTATAAATTACCGACACTTAAAAGTTGGGTACCTCACATAAGAATGGATTCATCTCAAAAGTCGGGTGTCTTACATAAAAATAGGGCTCACCATATGTTTCACCACAGGTATCTCACATATAGTGGACCCACTCTTATGTGAGACACTCCATTGTGATGTGGGTTCGCATTTTAGTGCACTTGAATAACGTAAAATGAGCTCTTTTCAACTATTTTTAAAATGGTTTTCCATTAGTAATTTATTTTCACTTGTACCATTTTCAGTTCAGTACATCTACCATTTTTAATGCATTGATGATCACTTCCGGTACAAATCAAGGACCTTTGCAGACTTAGTGCTAAGAACACTTTAATTTCGTGGCAACTGCAGGCAGTGCTGGTTCACTCTTTTTCATTTATATAGAAATTGGGTAGATATATATTGAGTGCATCTTAGTAATTTGACAATATTACCCCTAACCCCCTCGTCCCTCACAGAGACACACACACAATTGAGTAGTTTTCCCTTGGTTTGTTTAACCTCTCTTTGTAGTAGATACTTCATAGTTGTCACTATTATTTGTTTACAAAACACAAAAATAATACAGAAAAAGTACAAACTAAACAACCAATTTAACACACCAAACAAGCTTTATCTAGAAAACCTTTCACCATGAATAATTATTTTCTGGCCGTCGGTAGGATGCATGTGCTGGGACCAGAGAGTGGATACCATTATAATGCATATGTTTCGACTCGACTGAAGACTTGCTGCGTGTAGCATTGTTCTTTCATTATTTCGGCTCAATAAATTAATAATTATTTAGACAACACTTGTCATGGTGAGTAGGAAATTCTTACTTATCATTGCGATGAATATGTTTCGACTCCGTTGAAAACTTCAACGAGTGTAGTGTTATTCTCAATGCTACTACTGTTTCAGAAGCTGCCAAAAAGGCGCAAAAAAAAAAAGCCCTAACAAACGAAAACTAGTGACTTGAATCGTCTAAAGACATTGGATGCATTCATGTTGGATCTGAGCATTGTCTCACTAATTTGATTTGTTTTTCCATAAAAATAAATAAATAAAAAATTAAAAACAAATTAACAAATGCCACATGTAAACAAAATGATACTATTACGTACATACTATTGGGTGGCAAAATGTAATTATCATTGAGCATTGCATTTGCTAATACAAAGAAGGTAGTGAAAGAAATTTACTACAAAGTAAGATTATGCCTCCAAATCAACAAGCCAGCCATTAATCTACTGCTACTACAGAATAGTAGCACTTTTGGTAATGCAAAAAAGAAACATATATATATATATGGTAGAATGCAAGCTTAATTGCCACCACCAGCTCCTCCTCCTAAACCTTCACCATACCCTGCTCCACCACTACCACCTCCTAAACCTTCATCACCAGCACCAGCACCACCTCCAAAACCACCACCACCTCCAGCTCCACCGCCACCTCCAACTCCACCTCCTACACCGAAACCTCCTCCTGCTCCAAACCCTCCTCCGATACCTCCACCGCCACCAACACCACCACCGCCACCAGCACCACCACCTCCGCCAAGACCACCTCCTCCACCAGCTCCACCACCAAATCCCCCACCTGCACCAGCTCCAGCACCACCTCCCAGACCTCCACCAGCTCCCCCACCTGCACCACCACCTGCACCACCTCCTAATCCACCACCATGGCCAAGCCCACCTCCTGCACCACCACCTATTCCCCCACCATGTCCTAACCCACCACCTGCACCACCTCCTAGACCCCCACCACCACCAGCACCACCTCCTAATCCCCCACCATGGCCAAGCCCACCACCTGCACCACCACCTATTCCCCCACCATGTCCTAATCCACCACCTGCACCACCTCCTAGACCCCCACCACCACCAGCACCTCCACCTAGACCACCACCTGCACCACCTCCTAGACCTCCACCACCACCAGCACCTCCACCTAGACCACCTCCAGCACCGCCACCGAGACCGCCACCAGCACCACCACCGAGACCACCACCACCACCGAGACCACCACCACCACCACCACCGAGACCACCATCACCACCTAAACCGCCACCCCCACCTAGACCACCACCACCACCTAAACCGCCACCACCACCTAGACCGCCACCGGCACCACCACCAAACCCTCCACCAAGCCCACCTCTAGCAAACCTCCCATGCCTAAGCCCTTTTTTAAAAATCCCAGGCCCTAGTCCAAGCAAGTGTTTATCATCTTCAACTCCATTGACATGATCATCGGCAACAACTCCACCACCAAGAGCCAAACCAAGCAAAACAACCACCACAACACAACGCCCTAATACCCACATTGTAGCTTCAACAAAGAAGTTGAAGAACCAACAAGAAATCTGCCCAAAAAAAAAAAAAAAAAAAAAAACACTAACCCAGGAGAGAAGTATACAAAGCTGAGTGAGTATACTAGTGTAACAAAAGGGAACGTGAAGTGTACATATATATATAGTGACAGAAGAGAGTTTTTGTGTACTGCATTACAAGTTTACAACACATGGGTTGGTCCACTGTAACCAATTGTTAACTTTCTCTCTCCTGAGTAAAATAAATGCCTGGGCTTTGATTGGGCTTGTAATTTATGTTCTCCAACTGCCCCCCTCTAACACATTCACAGTTGACAGCAATGCTTCATTAATTCTAGGGTTTGAGACGAAGAACGCGTTATTAGGGTTGAAATCTCTGGACTGTAGTACTGCGTTTTTTTTTTTCCTTGTGTCATTACATTAATTGGCATTTCTGATTCAATAAATGGAGCAACCAAACATTGCCCCACTAAACAGTACACATCTTGCTTTAGTTTGACACCATGACATAGCACATTTATCTGCTCATGGAAATGATGAAGCGAACTTTTTATTGATATGGTTGTTGCGATCATTATTTTTGTTTTATTTCTCTGTTTTATTACTTTAATGCTTTTAACCACCCTATTGAAAGGGTGGTTGCATGTTTTTACTGTCAAACTGACCGGCTTGGAGCTGTAAGTTCGAGGCCTAAAGCAAAATAGTTTAACGAGGTGTTCTCGCATTAACTATATTATTATATAGTTACTAATAATTTTTTAATTATTATCTCTCTTAAATTTGCAATAAGTACAAGAAAATATAAAAATAATATTTTCATTTTTTTAGCTCAATACATGGTGGTTTAATTGTGGAGGCAAAATTTTTTTGGTAATTATTGTGCACGCAATTAATGTATAAAAAAGTCAATATATTACAAAGTTAAAAAGAAATATAATGTTTAGAACAAGTATTGATATGCAAGAGGATTTAAAGAATAGAATAAATTGTTGAGAAAAAAAATGAATATAATGAATGATAAAGATAAAACTATTTCGAAACTTGTATTGACGAATTGAAAATTAGTTCTATTTATTTTATAATTAACACAATAGACAAAAACATAATCAATTAAGAAACTCGTCTAATTAACATAACTATACCAGTGCTTTTGCTAACTTGATCCATTGTATATTAGTAATTAATACAATAAAGAAAGCATAATCAATACATTAACTAGTGTAATGAAATGACTTCTACGGATCTCTTCTCCCATTGGCGGCCAAGGTTGCCTTAATTGCCAGTGTCACTTACAACGAAACTCTTTCTTTTTTTAATGGAAAATGTTTGGGAAAATTAAAATTTAGTGGTCAAAATTTGAGAAAATTTGTTTTATATACATACTTTAAACCAGGAAAAGGTAAATAGTGACCAAATTTAAAAAATAATTTCCATGGAGGGAGGATAAAGTTCATCCTCCCAACTGATGTGACCCTATACAATTTAGAAATATGTTTAAAACTTTAAATTTTTTAAAAATAATCATTACTCATTTTTTTACTGTTGAACGGAATTCTAATTTTTTTTCCTTTCCAAAATAATACGATTGTTTTCATACCCAAATTGAAAAATTACTAAATTTATTTAAAGAATGTACTACAATATCAACTGTTAAATATAGAAAGAATAGGAGCTTAATAAATTATATGAAAATTTAGATGTTAACCTATATTTGAATAGAGCTTTTGTCGCATATTTATTTCTTTCTTGTAGATCTATTTTTGGTCAAAGTTAGATATATCTCTTGCATCCCTCTCAAGTTCCCAACACCTTCAATTGATAGGGCTGAGTGTTGGTTTTTTTTTTCCCCCCCTTTCTCTCATTGATGGAAAATATGAAAAAGAAATATTAAAAGTTTTTGAATAATGCAAATTTCAATTACTGCACAATTTTGTGTCACTTTTTGTTGGTTTTTATATTGTTTTATATATTGAATAAAAGTTGAATGTTTGATTGATGTAGATAGACTAGGATTTCATCAATATAAAAGTTGAATGATTGATATAGATAGACTAGGATTTTAGATTGAGATTGGGCATGGAGATTTTTTGTTTTTGGAGGGGGGAGGGAGAAATTAAGAAAGTCCCTCTAAAAGAGGGATTCTAAAAAATTTAAGTAGGGAAAGAAAAATAATTGGATTTAGGTTTAACCTGAGAAGTTGGAAAATAACCATTATTAAAAATTTTAAAAATTTAGACACTCACCTAAATTGTATTGGACCACATCAACTTGGAGGATAAAGTTTCCCAAGAAAGATTAATTGAATCATCAAAAAGTTGGAATGTGAAGTGTATTTTTGAGGGATTCAGATTACTATTATCAATTAGAATAATTTATGATCATCTAATGGGAGGACCTAAGTGTTGTCTTTTTTTTTTTTTTTTTTTTATGACAAGAATGTTAGGAGTTAGAGGAATGGGGAAAGGTACAAGGCTTGAACACGACTTCCGGCTGGAACGGACCCAACATAGAACCAGTGGGGGTGGATTTTTTATATTTTTATTTTTTAGAATTTATGAAGATGCCTACTAAAATTATAATTCACCTCAGCTGGATATATATATATATATATATATATATATATATATATTGATTTTATACTTCAAAATTTTGAGAATTTATGAAGATGCCCCTACTAAAATTACAATTCACTCAAGTAATTTTATTTTATTTTTATTTTTTTTTTTGCATTTTATACTTTAAATTTTGAAAAATTTATGAAGAAAACTCTATTGAAATTATAAAAATGGACCCACTATATAAGTTTGTCCCCACAAATTAAAGGTCGCCCCCCTCACAAAATTTTCTGAATTCGTTATTGACTCCCGAACATGAGAATCAATCCAACTAATCAAATAACACAGCACTTAGAGCTAGTTTAGTATGGTTGAATGAAATAAAGTGGGAATAGAATGAATCAGATAATGGAATAGGAATGGAATTCCCATGTTTGGTTGCACAGAAAAATATTCTATATTTGTAAAACATATATAAATATGTGTATATATATATATATATATTTGTAGCCGACATTTTATTAAATGCTTTATTTATTTATTTTAAAGTGAGAATGGAATGGTCATTCCTTTAGTTAGAAAGTGGAATGAATAGTATGAATCACCATTCTCGAAGAATGGGCAAGAATCATTATCCCAATTTTAAAGTAAGTTACCAAACTAAATAATGAAAACAAAAGTATTCCATTCCCACTTCATTTTATTCTATTCATTCACACCAAACACGACCTTAATTGCTATTCAGATATTCTCAATCCCTTCATTTTCTTCCTCCTCTTCAAAGCCACCCCAAATGTCAAAATGTTCGAGTAACACTTTATACAATGGCGATGGAGGTGGACAAATCGAACCCAATATAAAGATAAAGGAAAAGAAGAAGGTGAAGTAGAGAAGAAAATCTAGCCACCAAAGGTGGAGGATGACAAATGGTTGAAGTGTTTTTTAACGATCCCATATGTAGCATTTTCAACCATATAGAGGGGACGTGCTTCTCTTCACTAGTCGAAGGACATGCTAGTCTCTCTAACTGACGATGAGAAAAAATATATATATATATATATATATATCTTTGTTATGCAATAGTTCACTAAATTAACGACCAAGGTTGTGTAGTCAAATAATATTTTCCCTATATCTCTTGGTAGAATGCCAGTATTTTTTGCCAATGCCAAAACATAAAATAATAATAACTAAATTTATAATGCAATATTGCTACATATGTTAAGGATCTGGACGTGACGTGTTACAGATTCCGTTTTATTGAAAATCAGTTTGGATTCATCCTCTAAAATATTTCATTTCATTTGAGTTCTCTAAAAAGTCAAAACCTTGGGTGAGTGTTTTGAAAACAAATAGCAGGGGTGCAACTTGGGTGGGGTAATTCAAGCCTGACCGAGCTCAGTTTGATTTTTTAAGGATTTAAATAATTATTTTTATAATTAGGGTTGAACTTGGGTTGAAAAATCTCAACCCAAATTTATTTAGGGTTGGATTTAGATTGAAATGCTAGCAACCCGAGTCAACCCAAATCCAAATTTTAATATTATTTTCATACATATGTTTACTTTTAAATACATTATATATAATATTTAAACTATAATTACTTTTTTTCTTTACAACTTCTTTTTGTTAAATCTTAACTTATTGTATGTTAACATTTAGGAGAATTAATTTTCTAAAAGTTTGTTTGTAATTTATTAAAAATCTACAAAAAGTCTTTAAACTTTTTCTTGTTTAGGAATAATTTAATCTAAAACTAATTCAAGATCATATTAAATTTTTGATATAAGGATTAGCCATATGAATAATCCGAATTAACCCGAAGTTTTTGTCCAGAATTTAAATCCGAGTTGCAAGCCCAAATTTAAAAGTAGAAAGATGGGTTGGGTTTGGGTTGAGTAGTTAAGGTTGAGGATAGAGTTAGGATTGGGTTTGAATTTAGCATTTCATATGATGAGTTGGGCTCAAGTTATATCTCAAACTCGCCCAATTCGCCCGAATTGCAGCCCCAACAAGTAGGACAACATAAATTCATGAATCACCCTCATTTTACTTGTTAGATGTTGAGTTCTAAGAATGATACCATGAATAGGAATGTAGCAATACTCAATTTCATTCTCTTAAACTAAAAATCCATATTAATATATGGAATTGGAGGATAACACATGGGTGTATTCTTTGTATACTTCTCAACCCAATTTCACACATAAATGTTTTGATCAGTCTTCAAAACCCTAACTTTGTATAATCTTAGCACTCACCACTTCCTGACTGGTAAGAATTGTTTCAAGATAGGAATCTGAAGGGATCTACAACTCGCTTTTCTGTGTAGCGTCGACTAGTTTTAGGAAATAAAAGGGGACAAAATCGTCTATGTAATTATTTACTTAAAATGAGGTATTGGCTTCCCGAAACGTTAGTTTAGAAAGAAAGTTTTAAAGGCTTCATTAGAACGGACTTTTAATGACTTCTGATTTCATTGGAAATCCGTTTCAAATATTTTGCCAGACACTCAAAATTTTACAAATAGACTTTTTGGACTTGGAAGCCTGTTTAAAGCCCTCAAAAAGCTCAGCCAAACATACCCTAAATGTCATGACCGTGAGGCAGTTTACATCGAGGACTTGATGTAGTAAGGAGTTTCAAAGGGAGGATCACCCAGAAAAAAATACAATCTGAGTCATACACAAAAATTACAATTTTGGTCACCAAAATTTAATTTTGCTGTAAATTAGAAGGAAATGACTGAAACTGTCATCAAAATTGTAATTTTTGCTGTAAATTAGAAGGAAATGACTGAAACTATAACTTTAGATTGAATGAAATAAAATAAAATAAAATAAAATGGATTAATATAATTGACCTCAAATAATTGAAAAAAAGACTTCTATTTCTAATTGTTATAATTAATTTTTTAGTATAAGATATCATAACATTAGGTAGGACTTGGGTGAGCCTTGAACAATCCTCATCCTGCACAAAAAGACAAGTTACTTAACACGATGAGACTAAATAATAAAAAATGTAACAATATGCTTGGTTCGGCATTTATAAAAGAATTTAAAAAATATAAAATTGTTTTAGAAAATTATGAAACATAGTTTTCTAAAAACAAATTTTTTTTTTTTTAATTGAGTTTTTAGAAACAATTCTCAATTGAGTTTTTAGGCAACAGTTCTCGAAAACTGTCATCGTACAAAGCAGATTATTAATTTTCTATTATCAAAAAACAAAAAAATAAAAAATAAAAAATTAAAAAATAAATATTTTTTAAAATCTAGCATTCTACATTCATAATAAGTGATGTCATTATCATTTAAAATTTTATCTCATTTTAAATGATGCTTACCATTTTCAATAATATTCAAATTACGTTATTAAATGCATTCAATTGAATAAGCAAACACTAAATTGAGTTTTTAAACAGAGTTAAGATTTTAAATCCTTTTCAAATTTTAATAGGAACGAATATTATAAAGTATCATAAATTTTAATCAATCAAAGTCCCACACGGCATCAACAGTAGCATGCTACAAATGGGGACATTTGTTGGACAATTCTTTTTTAGTAAACGATTACATCAGGTTATGTGTGGGCTGGGCTTGAGGTAGCAGTCGCGTTTGAATCAAGTCTGAACTCAGACTTCAGACTTAAATGCAGCCAGTCCAGTCCAGCCCAACCCACAGTGTCCTCGTTCTGAGCTATTTTAATATAAATTTCTGTTCACTTATGTCCCTCTCCTTCCTATATATATATATATATATATGTACAGAGAGAGAGAGAGACGAACACATAACAGAACACACAGAGTCATGGAAAATCAATCCAAAGAGTCTGCTGCAACAGAAAGTGAGGAATTTCCTGATGAGTTCCAGTGCTGCGTATGTCTGTGAGTCTTTATCAAGTTATTGATTCAGATATTTAGTCTTTATCAATCTTAGATTTTCCTTTATTATTTATTTATTTCAGATTGCTTCAATTTTATCTGTTTTATTGAACAATTAATTACTGATTTCAAGATATATTGGAAGCAATTTACCTGTATATATATATACATATATATATATATATTGAAGGCTTCTGACCTGTGTGTGTACACATACATATATAATAATTTATTGGTTTCCTGGTAAATTAAAGGGATTAATATCTAAATGTGCTAGAAATGAATGATAGTATTACAAAGATGTGGTGTTACTTGTGCAAGCAATTTTCAAAATGAAATTCACAATGAGACTAATTTAGTGAAGCAATTGAAATTTGTTAAGAGGGCATGGGTATTTTAACGTGTGTGTGAAAAAAATTGTAAATCAGTGGCTTATTTTACGCGTTTAAAGTATGTTGCAGAGGATATATTTGGTTTGTTATAGTCAACAAATTCCTACAGATTGATGTGGAATGGAAGAAGTAAGAAAAACTAAAGAGGCTTACACTACAAATTTGCAAACTATATTCAATTCCTCATAGCATTGTTAATTTTATCTTGGTCCGCTATCAAATTTTTTTCTTGCCATTCTGATTGATGGAGTTCGTACGTATGTGTGTGTATGAATTTTGAACTGATAGGCCAATAATGCCATAAGATATTTTCTCTCCACTATGCACGGCCCTGTTCATTCACATGAAACACTATCCTCGTGAAATCTTTAACCTTAACCGTGTTGCTACATCTTGCTGGCACAGCCAATTGTGCTTTGTCACACATCATTAGAATATCTAATTATCTCATCTAACGGTGCATCTCTCGGTTATCATGAAGGAGTTCTTTTCATTATACTATTATTTGTCTCTCCACAATCCCTCATACATATCTATATCAGCCATGCTCACTATGTGGAGATGTTGATTGACACTGCACTTAATATCATATAATATAAATCATTCAGTTGCCTGAGAAGCAACTCTTTATTACAGAAAACTCCTGTTATCTGAGTCATCTCTTAATCTTTCTGGATTATTAAATTAAGTTTTGAAAGTGTTCGTTGTTGAGTATCCCCAATTTAACTACTTTAAAGAGTTTATTGGTACCTTATATATATAGAGTTATCACATATCAAGAATCCACAACTTACAGTTGATTTTTCTGCTTTGATCAATAACCGATTTGAAAGCTTTTTCTTCTTCTTTTCTTATTTATTTATTATTTATGTTGGCAGGGATCTCTTCTACAAGCCCATTGTCTTAGGTAAGTAAGTGTTACAAAGAGTGAAAATTTTTCGCTATTTCTTCATTAGGTTCTAGACCATTTTTTCTCTTGTTTGCAGCCTGTGGCCACATTTCATGCTTCTGGTGTGTCTACAAAGCTATGAATACTTGGCATGAATCACGCTGTCCAGTTTGTCGGCAACCATATAATCATTTTCCCAGTATCTGCCATTTACTGCACGTCTTGCTTCTGAAGTTGTACCCATTAGCCTATAAAAGAAGGGAAATACAAGTGAGCGGTGAGATGGTTGATTCTTTTTTACTAATAAATGTTACTTATATCTACATTTATTCTTTGACTACTGTGAATAGTCAGAAAACTGCATCTATATCTTGATCTCAAGTCTGAGCAAGGTTCATTGGTTATGTTTTGTTCTTCTTTCTTTTCTTTCTTTCTTTTTAAATTTTATTTCATTTGGGAATTCCATTTGTAATGTGCTTAGTTTGATATCCGTACATAGTTAGTCATAAGTTTGAAAAAGGAGGATAGTTGTGTTAAAGAGTTGACAGCCAGCATACAAATTTATCAGCCCCGTAAAATATAAATGTTGAGGATATTCAAGAAAATGATTGGGCCATTCCCCCAAGAGTAGACGGCCAGCATAAAACTTTATCAGAGCCTTAAAACATGAATCTTGAGGATATTCAAATGTTTTGAGAAGTAGGAAGGGGGCATTGGATTGATGACCAGATCAAGTGAAATGAGCAGGGTTTCCATGCTATGCTAGACGAGCGCAGATAGAGAATCTAATAAAAAATAACTGGGTTACATTAACAACTTATAAAATTTGAACATAGGTAAATGAACAGAATTAGTGGACGATGGTTAGAAGGAAGATTAATAGATGATAACTTTAGAGAGATTAGAGAAAACAAATGTTTCACAAAATCAGGGTGGGCAAGGTAAAAATTGTGTTGAGGAGGGTGAAAATAGAAAGTTTTTAGTTAGATGGCATTTTGTTGAAGCTTGGAAGTGTTCAGTTAAACTACTTAATAAAGCAATGGTCTATTACTGGTCTTTTGTGTCACTATAATGTGCCCAATGTTTAAGCATGTATTAATAGACTTGTGCTGAAATCGTTGCTTAGTGCATTTTATCTTGTGTTATCTAACAACATTATGTTTGTTATGGTTGTTCCAGAAGAAGAAAAGGAAACTGGGCACTCCTCTCCTCGGTTGAATGATCATTTATCTGCACCACATCCTAGCAAAGAGTGCAATAATGCGGAGGAATTTTCTCCACATTCTTACACTTCACAAAATAAAGTGCATGTGGAATTATCTTCTTCTGGCGTGGGGGAACCTTCCTTAATCAAGGATTCATCCGAAATTATTGTGCCAGTTAAAGATTGTACGATTACTGTTCATACAATGTCAAGCTGTGAAGCCACTGGAAATATGACTGCCCAAGAAAAAAGTGTGCATGGAAATAAGCTTGTGCACGGAACTTGTGATCAGGTGCTTATTACTGATCTTCTGTGTGTTATATGCAAGCAGCTACTATATCGACCCACAGTTCTTAATTGTGGCCATGGTAAACCTTACAACTTTAGATAGCCATGTTGAACATTTAAGTTGAAAGAAATATATTAAAGAAATTCTCGTGTTATTGTCTTCCCTTTTGCAGCATATTGTGAAACCTGTATCATCAATATAGATGGCGAGGTATGTAGGTGTCAAATTTGTCCAAGTGTGCATCCATACGGGTTCCCAAAAGTTTGTTTAGTCCTTGAGCATATCTTGGAAGAGCAGTTCTCTGAAGAATATGCAGCAAGGAAGGAGGCTGTACTCAAACAAGCTGATTGTCAATATGGAAGCCCAACAACATGTAAGTCCTAAATGTTTTATCATTCTTCATTCACCCTTTACTTAGTAGGCTTAGGAACAATGTTGGCAATTGATTGTTCAATAGAGTTATTCACCTCGCAGTCCAATTTCAGGTATTGATCTTTTGAGTTTAATTTTGATCCCTACTTGAGTTTGGGTGGCATAGGTTGCACAAAATGAGTTACATGCAAACAAAAAATATATATACACACACTGACACACACATATGTAAAGGTAAATATATGTACATATATTCGAATACATATCCACCCTCTTTATATTCCAAAATTTTGATATGTTTTCTACTGTCTGAAGCATGGACAGATAATACAGATAGGATACAGCTTCAAAATGCTAATATGATGTATTCCGGAAAATATTATATGAAATGGCAATGACACAAATATATGTTGTTATATATTGTTGTATATATAATTATTAAAGACGGATAATATCTTTCTTTGTTGGAGCTAGAACTCTCCCGATTCGTTACTGGGACTGCATTTTTGTACTTTTCCAGTCTAATGCAAGTGTTTGGACTAAGCAGCTTAAATATCTTTTTATCAAGGGTAAGGTTACTTATCTTTCAAAAGTTTCATGAGAAAATTGAGGGTTATGTTCCATTAAAATAAACCAGGGACCATATTCGATACTTTTTATTTTTTTTGATAAGTAATATTCCACACAGTTTTCTCCTTATCATATCACACTTCTTGTTAATTAAACACCACTCCGACTATTTAGAATTGTTTTTACTAACAGTTATACTCTATTTACTATATTGGAAATGTTGTATCCCAAGTTCAAGAATTTCAAACACATGTAGATACCTATTTGAACTTAACAAATTATTTTTCATTTTCTTGTTTAGGAATCACCTGACATGTATTCACGAGTGTTGAAATATATAGATATTCCTATATAACGGTGGAGCAAAATCCTCCACCAATCATGGTGCCTCCTTTGACTATTTTACACCTTCTATATTCTCTTATATTTACCATGTATATAGGCTCTTTGTACTCAAGCAGTATATAGATCTGAATAATAGAAATGTAGCCCTTAGTGGCTCTTTGTCCATAGACGTAGACCTTACTACCGAACCATGTATATGCCTGTGTTCTCTGTCTTTCTCTCTTCCCTTTTCCTATTTGCATTTCTTATTTCCGCATCCAAATTTAACATGGTATCAGAGTATCGATCCTAGATTGATCATCACAGAGAGTTTGAGGGGAGTATGGAAATTATTATCATGGAACATATTCTCTATATCTTCACATTCTTTTCCTGGCGTAGTTCCGGCTTTTCCCGGCTTAGTTCCGGTCATTTCCTGGCAATGTTCCGGCCATTTCCCGGCTTAGTTCCGGTCATTACCCGGCGATGTTTCGGCCATTTTCTCGGCTTTGTTCGGGTTATTTCTCTGCGTTGTTCCGGCGAATCCGGCTTAGTTCCTGTCCAGTTTCACCAGCAAGATCCGGTTATTTTTTCCCGGCAAGTTCCGGTTTATTTCCCTGGCAAGATGCGGTCAATTTTGTGGCTTTGTTCCGAACACCTTCCCATCATCTTTGGAGGCGTTTCTTTGGCAAGTTGGGCATTCATGATATTCATGCTCCTGTGATGTTTTCAATTTTCGTCATTTTCCATTTTTTCAAAATTCTTTCGCTGAGGGGGGCATTTTAGTCTTTTGTCATTCTGCGTACCGGACACTGCGGAGTGTGCCAGTTGTGTACGAGGGTTTTGGGTTGGGTCCATTTGCATCATAATTATTTTATTTATTGATTGCATGTTAAATGTGCATTTGTAAGTGTACATGGTGTAGAGTGAAAGAAAAAGAAAAAGAAAAAGAAAAAGAAAAAGAGAGAAGAGAAGTTAGTGGCGGGACCCACCACTATCCCATTTATTGTCTAGAGACCACATTTTTTGGTCTCTTATTGAGGATGCGGCAAGTGACATGGGCCGGATATAGTTCGCTGAAACGGGATCGGGTCGAATGATTGAAGTAGGATCCATGCCAAAGCGCCCTGGAATGGGCCGAACCTGGGGGATCCACCGAGGAAGGTCAAGCCCATTGGAAGATCAAGCCCAGAAGGAAGAGAGCTTTTGAATATAGGCCCAATGTAATTAGTTAACAGCAATAAGGGTGATGGCCTATAAATAGACCATGACAGGTGGAAAGTAAGGAGGAAGAATTCTAGAGAGAGAGAGAGATAGGAAAAGAGAGAAGAAATGAAATCTTGCATCTTCAATTGGCGCCGTCTGTGGGAAATGAGGACGAAGATCAATTCGAGCCCGATCAGTACCATGTTAGTTCAATCGAGTTTGAGTACGCAGTGTGGTTTCTGGAAGTTGAATCCAGATCAGTGAGATTGTAGTTTGTTCAGAGAGAATTCTTGCTTATTGTGGATTCTGAGACATTTGCTTCGGAATGACGCGATTGTGATTTGCTCAATTGCAGTCAGATCCGATGAGTTTGAAGCTAGAAAAGTTCAGATCTAGCAAACAGTGATCACGATTTGGTGAAGTTAAGCCCAGATCTAACGGAGTTTGCATCGGAAACGCTTCGATCTGTTTCGGAGTTCGTAATTCATGCCTTTGCTTCGATCCGGAATCATGATAGGGGGTGACAACTCTAATACGGCTGAGAACGTCCAGCAAGTGAAACTTGATGAGTTGATGAACATGATCGAAGCTCTCCGGAGAGAAAATGCAGATCTAAGGACTGAAATGCAGCGTCAAGAAGCTCCAGTAATTCCACGATCGCTCCCCGTAGGAGAAGATGGTGCACGTACCGATGCAGCACATCACGGTGAGGAGGTTGGAAACAATCTAGTAGATCCTCACCGCGAGGAAATCCGGCGAGACGGTTTGCCGCCAAATCTTCGTCGTATTGATGATCGTGAAGGATCGACTCACATAGATCCACGGCGTGAGCAGATCAGGCGAAACGAAGCAATGACTTTTGATCCACATCAAGAAAAGCTCAGCCGAGGTGAAGCAATAGAGTTGATTCGTCAGAAAGCTATGCCTCCATGGCGCAAAGACTTTGTTAAGGACAGATCATTTGATCCGATCTATCGGCCTTCCATGACGACGTTCGACTATCACAGCTCAGAGAGGAGATCAGTAGACCAAAGAGCAGCCGCGGGGTTCCAGAGGGAAAATGAAGCACTCCGTTCAGCAGCTCGAACGGTTGATTCACCGTTCACCGATGAGATTCTGAATGCTCCGAGTCCGAGGAAATTTTCCATGCCCGTTTTCATTCTGTTCGACGGAACGACTGATCCGATCGATCATGTGTATCACATCCAGCTGAAAATGGCTCTAAACACTGAGAATGACTCTTTGATGTGCAAGTGCTTTCCTACGAGTCTGGCCGGACCAGCTCTGAATTGGTTCAAGAACCTGCCGAGGGGTTCAGTAGATAGTTTCCGAAGCTTGTGTGATCGGTTCATAAGCCAATACTATGGAAATAAGCGTCCAGTGAAAGATATTTCGAGCCTATTCACAATGAAGCAACACGCTGAAGAGCGTCTCCAGGCTTTCCTAACCAGGTTTAACCTTACCAAGAGCATGGTTATTGAATGTCACCCTTCAACGGCAGTTCAAGCATTCATATTGGCCATGAACCGTGGCACCCCGTTCCACACAAGCTTGGTGGTCAACACGCCGAGGACTATGGATGAACTTAACGAAAGAGCCGATGGATTTGTGCGCTTGGAAGAAGAAGAGGCGGCAAACGCTCGGAAGACATCCGTTATATCCACGGAAGAAAAGACCAAAGCAAAGATCAGGCAAAAACAGGTTCAGCCGCAACGCTCCTCGTGGAAATCTGAGAAGAGGCCCAGAGAGGAAGAGCTGGTTACTCCATTGAAAGTTACCCTAGCGAGACTGTACCAAGAAAATAAAGATAAGTTCCGACCTCCTTTACCAATCAGACAACCTCTCTAACAGAGGGATCAGTCTAAGCACTGTGCATTTCATTCTGATTTTGGCCACCAGACTAACGAATGCAGGAACCTAAGGAGACAGGTAGAGATGCTGATAGCCAGAGGGGAGTTCGCAAGTTATATTCAAGGACCAGCGGTGGAGCAGAACCGACCAATGGAGCACGTGAAGAAGAATCAGAAGTCGAATTCTCACAACACGCAACCAGTTCGAGTAATTAATGCAATTCACGGTCGGCCAGAACCTGCCGAGGAATCAGATGAACTGCTTCGAACACGCCTTCGCCAGGCACGGATGAAGAGAAGGATAGGCAGTGTAAACACTCTGCACCAACAGAGCGCATCAATGCAGATAAAGTTTGACGCAACAGACTTGTTGCGTGTTCAGATCCCTCATGAGGACCCGCTTGTCATAAGTTTGACAGTGGCCAAATGCTTGGTGCGCAGAGTTCTAATTGACCCTGGAAGTAGTGCGAACATCATGCCAAGAGATACATTCGATCGGCTCGAGATCAAACAGGATCGGCTGAAATCCACCGGGAATCCACTATTAGGGTTTGATGGAAAGCGAGTGGAACCCGTCGGCACGGTGGAGGTAGCGGTACATGCTGCCGAGGGGGTTTTGATGGAAACCTTTGTAGTTGTTGAAATTCATCCCTCTTACAATCTTCTGATGGGCAGAGGGTGGATCCACAGAGTTCAAGGTGTTCCTTCCACTCTGCATCAGGTAATGAGATGCCTGGGACCGGACGGAACCAAAGTGATTGACATTCATGGAGACCAAGTTGCAGCTAAATAATGTTACTCTGTAACGCTGAAACATGCCGGAAAGAGGAAAGCTCCCATTCGTTCAGTAAGTCCGAAATAACAATTACAGGAGCCTCCCTCCAAGCAGAATGGAGAGGAGGAACCAGTAGGCTTGACTGAAGAACCCCTGTTTGATGTGCAGATCGATCAGTTCCGACCGGAACGGACAACCAGAGTAGGGGAACGACTCGTTGAGGAGAAAAAGCAGGAATTAGTTGATTTTTTGTCTCAAAACGCAAATGTGTTCGCATGGAGTCACCTAGACATGCCAGGGATCGATCCTTCGGTATCCTGTCACTCCTTGAACGTTAACCCCAATGCAAAACCTGTAAAGCAGAAGCAGCGACGGTTTGCCCCCGAGCGCAACCGAATTATTGCCGAGGAGGTTGACAAGCTGCTTGATGCGGGGTTTGTAAGAGGGTGTACTACCCCGACTGGCTATCGAATGTGGTCGTTGTGCAGAAGACTATTTTAATGGAAGTGCTCGCCTAATAGCAAATGAATCTCAGCAATAGTAATAATGAACTCCTCTATCAGGATAAGTTATTGACATATTGATTGTGTGATTTATCATGCTACGAAGTTAAGGGACCCGCATTAATTAAAAGGGATTGTTTACCTATAGTGATAATGAATTCCTATACTATTGAGATTTATTATACTAGTTGGTTGACAAACTGATTTTAATTAAATATACATGATAGTATTAATAATTCACCTTGCATATTGTATGAATGCATTTATATTCAGATTAATTATATCTAATTCATTTTATCTGCTTACTATGAACGCTTGACCTTTTTAGATGCTTATTCAGGTTATAATCAGATCCCCATGGACCCCGCTGATGAAGAAAAAACTTCTTTCGTTACCGAACGCGGGACGTATTGCTATAAAGTTATGCCATTCGAACTGAAGAACGCCGGAGCAACTTACCAAAGACTTATTAGCAAGATTTTTAAGGAACAAATAGGGAAGACAGTGGAGGCTTACATTGATGATATGGTGGTCAAAAGTAAGAAGAAAGCTGATCATGTGCAGCATCTTCGAGACGTGTTTGATGTGTTGCGGCAATATGGAATGAAGCTCAATCCGACCAAGTGCTCGTTCGGTGTAAGTTCAGGCCAATTCCTAGGGCACGTGGTTAATCTCAGAGGCATCGAGGCAAGCCCTGCCCAAGCAGATGCTCTGACTAAGAATGCCGAGCCGACGACAATCAAAGAAGTGCAAACACTTACGGGACGGATTGCTGCACTGAGCCGTTTCATTTCCAAATTGTCGGATCGATGCAAACCATTTTTTGACACAATACGGAACTACGGCAGGCAGGTTTGGGGAAATGAACAACGCCTAGCGTTAACTGCTCTGAAAAAATATATGCAGAACCTTCCGGTACTGTCAGCTCCAGAATCAGGCGAAAAGCTGTGTTTATATCTCGGAGTATCCAGCATCGCGACAAGTGGCGTTCTGATCCGCTACGCAGAAGGGAAGCAATATCCAGTGTTCTATGTTAGCAAGACAATGACTGAGGCCGAAAGACGTTATTCAA
Organism: Cornus florida; assembly: GCF_030987335.1. Taxonomy (NCBI): domain Eukaryota; kingdom Viridiplantae; phylum Streptophyta; class Magnoliopsida; order Cornales; family Cornaceae; genus Cornus; species Cornus florida. Next base: position 85,889,296 of record NW_026775579.1, on the reverse strand, counting down.
AGGCAGAGCGGGTGATACTCTCGCTAGTGCATGCGAAAAGAAAGCTCAGGCATTATTTTGAATCCCATCCTATCATCGTTCTAACCACTTTCCCTATCAGAATAATCCTGCACAAACCAGATCTCTCCGGAAGAATGACGAAGTGGGCCATAGAGTTAAGCTCATTTGATATCACATACGAACCTAGAATAGCAGTCAAAGGGCAAGCGGTGGCAGATTTTTTACTAGAATGTGATTCAGAGGACGTGGAGGAGAATCTTTGTAGTTGCTTATGGAAACTCTTCGTCGATGGATCCTCAAATCAGATGGGTGCAGGTATTGGGATCAAACTGCAGACGCCAGAAGGTACAGCCTTAAGCCAAGCGCTTCGGCTTAAATTCGCAGCCACGAACAATGAGGCAGAGTATGAAGCGTTGCTGGCAGGAATAAAGCTTGCCAAGGAACTTAAGGTCAGGAATTTGAATGTTTTTAGTGACTCACAGTTAATCGTTCGGCAGGTGAGGGGTGAGTATGAAACCAAGGATGAAACGATGGAAGCATATCGTTCTGCTGTTATACGGGAGGCGAAGAACTTTGAAAAAATTGAATTCATTCAAATTCCGAGGGAGTATAACGAAGATGCCGACAGGCTAGCATGTAGTGCCTCGGGTTCTGGAGAAACATTGGCAAGGGTGATTCCAGTGGGAATATTAAACCAGCCATCCATTTTCGAAGAACCTTCAGGCTCGGATCTTTGGCAAGTGAATGTTATTTCATATGAGCCAAGTTGGATTGATCCGATCATAACTTACATCCGAGATGGTACTCTGCCTGAACAAAGAGATGAGGCTAGGAAAATCAAAGCGAATGCTGCAAAGTACGCCGTAGTGTATAACCAGTTATACAGAAGATCTTTTTCCGGACCGTACTTAAAGTGTGTTACTCCCACAGAGGCTCGGCAAATATTACGAGCTATTCATGAAGGCGTATGTGGAAACCACTCAGGGGGGAGATCATTAGCACACAAAGCAATGGCTCAAGGGTACTTCTGGCCAAACATGTCGCGAGATTCGGAAGAATTGTCCAGAAGGTGTGATAAGTGCCAAAGGTTCGGACCACTGATTCACCAACCGCCTGAAGACTTGCATGTAATGGCCACACCATGGCCTTTCGCACAATGGGGGATGGATGTAGTTGGTCCTCTACCAACTGCCAGAGCTCAGAACAAGTATGTGTTACTGGCTACAGACTACTTTACTAAGTGGGTGGAAGCAGAGCCATATCCGAGCGTTACTCAAACTCATGTGAGACGATTCATTTGGAGTAAATATTATTTGCTGGTTTGGTGTTCCGAGGTCAATCGTCATGGATAATGGTACCAACCTTGACAGTAAGCAAGTAAGAGAGCTGTTGGAGGAATATGGAATTAATCAAAAGCTGGCAGCAGTAAGTCACCCACAGGCCAATGGACAAGCGGAAATTACAAATAGAACAATCTTTACTTGTATCAAGAAGAAACTAGAGGAAAGGAAAGGAAGGTGGTTAGATGAACTGCCGAACGTCCTATGGGCCTACAGAACGACCCCTAGACGACCGACAGGAGAAAGCCCATTCACCATAGCGTATGGAACCGAGGCAGTTATACCAGTCGAGCACTTAGTTCCGACTGTTCGAAGCTTGGCATGGAACCGTGAGCATAATGACTGTATGCTAAGGTTTAACCTCGATTTGCTGGAAGAAAAAAGAGACGCAGCAGCAGTAAGGCTCGCATCTTACCAGCAGACGCTTACGAACAGCCATAACAGGAAAGTAAAGCACAAAGACTTTAGGCCAGGTGACCTGGTTCTGAAAAAGAAGGTGGGGATAGTCAAAAAGATGATGCCACCATGGGAAGGCCCATACAGAATTGCAGAGGCCATAGGAAAAGGGGCATATACCTTATAAACCATGGCCGGAAGGCTGGTTAACAAGCCTTGGAATGCTACTTCTCTGAAGAGATATTATCAATAAAAAGTTGAGATTCAATACTGAATTTTGTTTATTTTAAATTGAAAACAGTCGAATGTATAAGTTTCTGAGATTTATAAAGATTGCACTCCTCTTTAAAAGGCTAAGCAAAGTAAGTGGCAGCTGGCACTATGAGCCGAACGCCAAACACTTGCTAAGAAAAATAAAAGGCCAAGTGGCAAATGGCATTCCAGCCGAGCGCCAGGCACCTAAGCAAAGTTAGTGGCAGCTGGCACTATGAGCCGAACGCCAAACGCTTGCTAAGAAAAATAAAAGGCCAAGTGGCAAGTGGCATTCCAGCCGAGCGCCAGGCACCTAAGCAAAGTTAGTGGCAGCTGGCACTATGAGTCGAACGCCAAACACTTGCTAAGAAAAATAAAAGGCCAAGTGGCAAGTGGCATTCCAGTCGAGCGCCAGGCGCCTGGGCAAAGTAAGTGGCAACTGGCACTATGAGCCGAACGCCAAACACTTGCTAAAAAAAATAGAGGGCCTAGTGGCAAGTGGCATTCTAGCCGAACGCCAGGCGCCTGAGCAAAGTAAGTGGCAGTTGGCACTATGAGCCGAACGCCAAACACTTGCCAAAAAAAAAAAAAAAAAAAAAAAAACAGGAGGAAGTTTACATAAAAAGTTTGATCAAAAGTCGGCCATCTCATTAATAAGGTTCAGAGGGTTACAAAAAAAAAATGAGGTGTAAAGATGGCGAATATACCAAAGTCAGTACATTTAAAAAAAAAAGAAGTTCTAAGTAAGAGGCGTTTGCCTCGTCGGCCTCTTGATGATGTTGGGCTGCCTCCTCATTATTGGTAGTGTCGCCGTCCTCATGAGGTGGAGAGTCGAGGTGAATGACAGAATCGTTCTGTTGAGTCCTACCCTCAACAGCGTTGGAAGAATCATTCTGCTGAGGGTTATCTTCAGCAGTAACAGCAGATGGAGTCAAGGTGGACAGAGGAAGAATGTCCAAAGTCAGAGCAGCAGGAGGAGTAGGAGTGATCCGAGAAGACGCAATCTCCTGACATTCATCAAATATGCCCTCGGCAGCGGTGGAGTCTGGATCGGTATAAACACCAGGAGGGTCAATATCCAGTTCTTTATCAACATTATCAGGGGTAGAACCAGTCTGACCCTCATCCGGAACGGGATCGGCGTAATCCTCTCGGAACCCCTAAGCATATCTGAGGGCTCCAACTCTAGAAAACCGAGCATGCAGAGCTAGCATACCACCATTTACCCTGCTGATGGTATCAAGTAAAGCGTTGCGCTTATCCAAGGCCCTTTTCTCAAAGGCCATCCGAGCGGATTGCTCGTCACTTAGAAGGCGTAGCAGTTCTTCCTTCTCAGCCTTAGGGATTCCCGCTCGGTGTGCCAGACGCTCTTTTCAAGCTGCAGAGCATTCCTCTCATCCTGAAGAGAGTCAGTCTCCTTCCTCAGCGAATCCCTCTCTTTTTCAATTTTACCAAGCTAAACCATCAACCCGGTCTTCTGAGCAGCCAAATCATCGTTCTCCTTGTTCGCTGCATTAAGACTGTCAGAAAGCGTGCGGACCTTGGCATTCACATGCTCAACTTGTTTTTGCATAGCCATCATCCCGTACAAGGTCTGTAGAGATATACAGGACAACTGGTTAAGCCGAGCAGATGGTTAGAAGAAAATAAGTGTAAAGAGTGTAAAGATTTATTGACTAAGGGGCAGAAGTTACCTCCATGGTGGACAAGGGAAATCGGCTGAACACCTCCCTCTAAGACAGACCTTTGGCTACCTCGATGTCCTTAGGAGTCCACATACTCCTGTAGTAAGCCATTGCGGTCTGACCATCTTTGAACATGGTCTCGGTCGGTTTTACAGACGATCCGTCTGTTCGAATGAAGCGAGGGCTCCATGGCGCCGTTCCTGAAGCGGAGGCATGCCTAGAAGGGGTAGGGGGCCTAGTTTGAGGAGGTCTCGCCAGGGATATCACATTCGGCCCAGAGGGCCTAACCCTCTGAGACAAGGGAACGTCATCTATGCTGAGGGCACTGTCAGGTTGATGCCTTTTTCCTCTGGCCTTTTCCCGTGCGGAAGCAGTAGTAGAACCAGGAGGATTGTTGACAGAAGGGGTAACGTTCGGACTGGCAGTCGCCGTGTTAGCGACCAGGTCAGCAGCCGTCACCGATGGATCGGTGGAAGGAGTGGTATCAGAAAAGGTAGCGGAGGAAGATGCTGAAGCCGGTGAGGAATTTGATGCAGGGGTGATAGCAGGCCTGGGGGCAGTTTTCTTCCTGCCGAAGGAAGGGATCTGGAGTTGGCTCATTGTCTTGCCGAGGACTGAGATATCGAGGAGATTGTCTGAGGTGAGAAGGTCCGAGCAGGAGGGAACGTTGGTCAGAACGTACCGCTTCAGGTAGTTTATCCCTATCCCTGCACACACTGTAGCTCAAATCATCACAAGGAATGCCTAAGGAATGGCACAAGAAAGTACAAAAACGAGGAATACAAATCTCGCAAGGACAGTCACTCTTATGGTTTTTATATTTCTTGTAAAAAGAGACAGAGCACTCTCCAAAAGCGCTCGGGATAGGGAAATCCTCTGCAGCTGGAGAGAACCAGGCTCCCCTAACCCCAATAATATTTTTCCTCCAGCCCTTCTCGGATTTGATTTTATCCGTGCAAATGGACCTCTTCTCGATGGGGAAAAAGTGGTAAAACGGTTCATCAGTTCTGATCTTGCTGACCTTGTAACAGAGGAGAAGATCTACAAGGTCCAGATCCAGACCTCTGTCATGAATCAGGAGTAGCATAACAGATAAAATCCTAAGGAAATTGGGGTTTACTTGCAAAGGGGAAAGATTTAGCTTGTTGAAAACATAGCAAAAGAAAGGATGCAAAGGAAACCTAAGGAGATTAAGATGGAGGAGTGAAAACAGGACCTCGCCGGGAAGAAGGCCAGCACCGGTTCTAATATTCACCTCTCGGGGGCAGTTTCTAATTTCTACATCGTCAGGAAGGTGAAGTTTCATGCGAAGAACGTCTAGATCTACTGTCATGGTGAGAGTGAATGAAGATTCCGAGGAGGAGAAAGAAGTCTTCCAAAAGAAAAATGCAAATGAAACTAACCTTAGAGAGTGAAAACTGCAGAAAGTACTGCAAAGCCACTGGAAGGAAGATCTTTCGCGAGAGATCGCCGGAGAGGATTCAAATTGCAGAAGGTGAGATGGAGACGGTAAAGAGGATCGATGGAGAATCTATGAAGCTTATAAAGACAAGGTGAGCCCAAGGGCCGAGGAGTCAGGAAAGCGATGAGTTTTTTTTTTGAATCTCGAAACGCCGACCCCTAAATCTAACTGTCCATTCTCCCACACGATTTTCTCGAGCCGTCAGGTCATCATTAGCAGCCTCTAATAATTACCCCCTAATCAATAAGGGGTAATTATGGGGGCAGTTGAGGATGCGGCAAGTGGCATGGGCCGGATATAGTTCGCTGAAACGGGATCGGGTCGAATGATTGAAGTAGGATTCATGCCAAAGCGCCCTGGAATGGGCCGAACCTGGGGGATCCACCGAGGAAGGTCAAGCCCATTGGAAGATCAAGCCTAGAAGGAAGAGAGCTTTTGAATATAGGCCCAATGTAATCAGTTAACAGCAATAAGGGTGATGGCCTATAAATAGACCATGACAGGTGGAAAGTAAGGAGGAAGAATTCTAGAGAGAGAGAGAGATAGGAAAAGAGAGAAGAAATGAAATCTTGCATCTTCACTTATCTTTCTCACTCCCGTAAGCTTCCCTCTCTCTTTCATTTTCCCTTCATTTTTCTTTTGTTTTGGCTTCAAGCTTTGAATCTTGATAACTCCCTCAATTCTTGGTGGATTTGAGTGCCGTTTGAGGCAAAACGAAGCCCACGACGAACTCTACGCATTCATACCAACAATTCCAGCTTGGAGTCTTCTCTTGGCCTTCGAAATTAGAGACCACTTTGAGGGTTTTATGTCAATTTGATGTAGGGGCTTTCTAATCCGCATATTCTTGCACTTTTGTGAGTCAATCTACTTGAATTGTGCCACAGCATGCTTGTTTATGTTAATTGTAATTTAAAATGCTTCAATTGTGTATATGTGAATATATGAGTATTTGTTTTGATTGTGTTAAATGAAAAGCATGCTTATATGATGAGTTTTATGCTTTGATTACATGCTATGAATGATGGATGGAAGCATGCTCTATTGTATTATGTGAAAATCCCTATTGTTAAAGTGGTAAGAGCATGATACATACATGTAAATCATGGGGTTGCATGATGGAAAATGTTTTGGAAATATAAAAAGGGGATTTTTTTTTGGGTAGAAGATTGATTTGAATCGGTTTGAGAAAACCCGGTCGCCGGTACCAAAGGGCCGGAGTGTTAATATAGCATAGAGGGAATTAGGGAGTCACCCTAGCGTGGTTGATCTAGCTGGGCCCCATAATGACGCCGCGGGGGTACCAAAGGTCAGGGACACTAGCCAATCCTTCTCTCGTGTCGCTGCGGGGTCACCAAAAGACTGGTTATATTAATAGTTTGAAGGTAATGGTTTTAAATGTGAAATTGGGAAGCGATATCGACATGCATTGCATTTCCATTTCATCTTATTATTTGTGTTGAGATTGGTGACTATGTTGCATTCTCTCTTAAATTGTATGATCCCGACCCCATTGGCTTATTCTTTGTTTTGGATTCACGGGGACTCAAGAGGTGCGTCTTAGGCGCCACTTACTGAGCAAATTGTTCACCCCACTATATTTATCATTTTTTTTTCAGGACATGGAAAAGAAGTAGCTGACGATAATCCAACTTAGCCTTAGCTTGGAATAGGAAAATGTCTTTTTTGTTACCTTTTGTAGTTGGGCCTAATTTTGTAAAAATGTTGACTCAATATGTATTATTTTTGCAATATGTAAAATGATTGGATTCATTTTGTATATGGCCCTTGGAGTAATGTAATTAAGTTCCATCCACTCTAAATCCTTTTATGTAATTTTAGTAACGTGTGGAGAATTACGTTAAAAACGTGGTGGTTGATACTGTAATTTAGTGTTGAAATGTATCTAAATATGTACGTGAATGTAATGGTGTAGGCGTTGTACACGTTCCAAACCAGTCGACGTAAAATCCTATACGTGGACCGGTATCCTTACAATGGATTTTCCACTGTTCATAACCCAAACCAGTTGACGTATAATGTACATACGTCGACCGGTTTCTATTGCTTATGTAATTGCAATTTTAAGTTTTTAAAATTTCACTTTGGCACCCAAGTGATGTTACACGTAATTATTTTATGACCCACCAAAATGAAATAATTATGTTTTGACCATCGAATGGACTATATTGCCCCAAACCTTATTTTATTTATTATGTGATGCAAGTAAATGACTGTTTTACCCTTTGAGTCTCAATTTATTGAATTGTGGCAAATTACCACCTTGTCTTTTTTGGACTTTGATATTTAGTTTTAGCGTGAAATGACCGTGTTACCCTCGGATGTTTTTGGGTCGGGTAAGGACCCGTTTAATGATCCGGATCCATGAGGATTTGGGTCGTTACAAAATGGTATCAGAGCCTTGGTTAGAAAACCTATAGGACGACGGGTAGAGGCCTACATAGAGTTGCATGGGAAGTTGTTTGCATTGTTTACGTGACTACTTGCTACGTGTTTATTTCTTGAACAAGCATGCTTAATTGCTTATGTGCTTACGTGCTTAAATGTTACGTTAAAATGTTTCTTGTATAGTTGTGCATGCTAAGTGATGGTACGTCATCATTTTATGTTGAGTCGTCCACGGTGGACTTTAGCATCATGTTTTTGAATTGTTTTCTCGTTTTATAGTACGATGTCACGGCGTGAGGAAACCAGGGAAGTTAGCCCTAGGCCGACTAGGGGTAATGTTGGCGAGAGCTCTAGCTCTAATTCAGAGAAGCTAAATGATGAGGACACACTTCTTAGGGACATGATTTCCCAGAGAGTTGTCCCCACAAGGAGGGATAACATTGAAGCACCCGTAGAAGTAGGTGAATGTTCTGTTGCACTGGAGTTGAATTGTTTGTTGCAAAGTGCCGTGAGGGCAACGATTGCGGCTCAGTCGCAGTCGGCACCACAACCTACAGTTCAAGTTGAGGAGACGCCAGCTCAGAAACGTCTCAATATCATTAAAGGATTTTCTCAATTGATGCCAGTAATGTTTGAGGGCAGTGCAAATCCAATGGTAGCAGACGACTACATAGATCAAGTTGAAACACAATTGACCTCAATGGATGTGACGGAGGACCATTTAAAGATCATCCTAGCAACTTACAAGTTTGCTAAGGATGCCAAACTTTGGTGGAAGATGGTTACGAATCGGCATAAGGTGGAAGAGATGAGCTGGGATAAGTTCAAGGAGCTATTTTACGAGAAGTATTTTCCGCTTTCTAAAAGATGGGAGTTAAAAGACCAGTTTTTTGGCCTTATTCAAGGCAATATGTCAGTGGTGGAGTATGAGAACAAGTTCACTTCACTTTCTCGCTTTGCTTCGGAAATGGTAAAAGATGAAGTTGACAAGGCTCGAAAATTTGTTTCCGGTCTTAATGATAGAATGAGGCCGTTGATAACGGCATAGTTTATCAAAGTTTATTCTGAAGCAGTAGAAAGAGCCTTGATGCTTGAGGCTGATATTAAAGATAAGGATGCAAGAAGAGAGCAGTGGAAGCAAAAGAGAGGTGCAAGGCCATCTTCAGAAGGACCTTCTTGGAAGAAGAACAAGGGTGGTTCGTCTCAGTTTCAGGGGCAACAGTTTGTACGATCCGCTCCTACCACTCATATACCAGCGGGGTCTGACAAGAGTGGAGTCGTATGTTTCCAGTGTCAGCAGCCAAGGCATTACAAGTCCAGTTGTCCCATGAGATCGTCTTCAGTTTCTTTAGCTCCAAAGGCTTGCTATAGGTGTGGCCAGCAGGGTCACTTGATTCAAGATTGTCCGAGTCAGGGAGCAAGCACCGGTAGTGGCAGAGGGTCTCGGCAGAGACCGTCACAGTCGGTTACAGTTCAGTCAGGGTTCAGACCACCGCCACCACCACAACCTGCCATGTCTTCTCAAGGTTCTCAACCAGCTAGGAGGGATACTCTTACTGTGTCGGCACAGCAGTCTGGTGTTCAGATTAGTGGTTCTCAAGCACACGCACAACAGGGACGTGTCTTTGCACTTGCACCGACTGATCCATCTCCTGGACCGTCAGTTCTCCGAGTTATACTTCCAGTGTTTGGTTCTTGGGCCCGCATTCTTTTTGACTTTGGTGCATCTCATTCCTTCATTTCATCATCATTTGCACTTGCATCGGGGTTAGAGGTTAGTTTCATGGATCCGGGGTTATGTGTTGATACGCCAGTTGGGGTTTCAGTGTCTTTGAACAGAGCTGTGAGAGATTGTTCCATCGTGATACCCGGGCGGACTTTTGTGTTTGACCTTATCCTCCTCGAGATGACTAGCTTTGATGTAATCCTCAGGATGGATTGGTTAGCTTTCTTTCGTGCCACGATTGACTGTTTCAAAGGAAGATTTACAGTTTGCACTCCTGAGGGAGATTGTTTATTTTTCATAGGAGATCGGAGTGATTCCCAGCCTTCATCTTTGTATGGAATTCAAGAACGAAGTCGTGGAGATTATTTCTTGGCTAGTCTTCTAGCCGAAGAAGATGATGTTGTAGGAGAAGACTATCTGGAGGTAGTTCGTGATTTTCTGGATGTGTTTCCGGAGGATTTGACAGAGTTGCCTCCACACCGAGAAATGGAGTTTACAATTGACCTGATGCCCGATACCGCGCCAATCTCTATGGCACCGTATCGTATGGCACCAGTTGAATTGGAAGAGTTGAAGAGGCAGCTTGATGATTTGAGGATGAAAGGTTTCATCCGACCGAGTGTGTCACCATAGGGCGCACCGGTCTTGTTTACTAAGAAGAAAGATAGTTCTTTAAGGTTGTGCATTGATTATCGGAAGTTGAATCATGCCACCATCAAGAACAAATATCCTTTGCCAAGGATAGATGATTTGTTCGATCAGTTGAGGGGAGCCAGTTGTTTCTCGAAGATTGACCTAAGGTCAGGATACTATCAGTTGCGGGTTAGGGATGAGGATATCCCGAAGACAGCGTTCCGTACACGGTATGGACACTATGAGTTCCTCGTTATGCCTTTCGGCTTAACTAATGCGCCAGCGGCATTCGTGGACTTGATGAACCGTTTATTTCACGATTACTTAGACCAATTTGTGGTAGTTTTCGTGAATGACATTCTTGTGTACTCGCGGACTCAAGAGGAACACGAGATCCATTTGAGTACTGTATTACAGATTTTGCGGGAGCACCGGTTGTATGTCAAATATGAGAAGTGTGAGTTTTGGCTACAAGAGGTGAAGTTTTTGGGGCATGTTGTTTCAGAAGGTGGAGTATTAGTTGATCCATCAAAGATTGAAGCAGTTTTGAATTGGGAACAACCCAAGAACGTTTTTGAGATCCGTAGTTTTCTTGGTCTAGCGGGTTATTATCGGAGATTTGTGAAAGATTTCTCCCGTTTGGCAGCTCCTATGACTCGTTTGACCCGGAAAGGGATTAAGTTTGTATGGAATGAAGCCTGTGGGTCATCTTTTCAAGAGTTGAAGACAAGATTGACAACGGCTCCAGTGTTGGTGATACCTGAGCGTGGCTTGGGTTATGTAATCTATTGTAATGCTTCGCGGGATGGTCTGGGTTATGTGTTAATGCAGGATGGTAAAGTAGTGGCTTATGGGTCTCGACGGTTGAAGACTCATGAGTATAACTACCCTACTCATGACTTGGAGTTGGCAGCAGTTGTTTTTGCATTGAAGTGTTGGAGACATTATTTGTATGGTGAGCGATTCGAAGTGTTCTCGGATCACAAGAGCCTCAAATACCTTTTCTCCCAAAAGGACTTGAACAATAGATAGAGAAGATGGGTTGAGTTTTTGGAGGACTACAATTTTGACTTGCAGTATCATCCGGGTAAGGCAAATGTGGTAGCAGATGCCTTAAGCCGGAAATCTCGTGGAACTTTGGCCGGTTTGGCTATTCGGAAATGGAATATGCTCAAAGATTTGGCAGAAATGGGATTGCAGTGTTTTGATGATGATGTTTGTAATGAGTCGGCATTCTTTTTTAGTCTTGTGGCTCAGCCTACTCTTGTCAAACGAGTGATTGAGTCATAGAGACAGGATCCGGATTTGGATGCCATTCACGCTTTGGCCTTCAGTGGTGAGACAGTGAAGGAATGGACCTTGCATGCAGATGGGGGTCTACGGTTTAGAGATTTGTTGGTTGTTCCCACAGTTTGTCGTGAGGATGTTCTACGGGAGTTTCACACTTCCCGTTTTGCAGTTCATCCAGGTGGTACTAAAATGTATCACAATTTGAGACGTCAGTATTGGTGGAATGGGATGAAGAAAGATGTTGCTCAGTTTGTGGCTAAGTGCCTTACCTGTCAACAGGTAAAGGCCGAGCATCAGAGACCGGCAGGGTTGTTGCAACCATTGCTGGTAGCGCAGTGGAAATGGGAGCAGATTGCTATGGATTTTGTGACAGGTCTTCCAAGGTCACGGAGAGGCAACGAGGCCATATGGGTCATCATTGACAGATTGACCAAGACGGCTCACTTTTTGCCTATTAAGGCAATAGATGATGCAGAGGCGCTTGGTGTTCTTTACGTGAAGGAGATTGTAAGGTTACATGGAGTTCCAGTAACCATTGTTTCGGACATGGATGCTAAGTTCACTTTGAAGTTCTGGGAAGGACTTCAAACAGCATTTGGCTCAGCGTTGCACCTAAGTACGGCATTCCATCCACAGACGGACGGCCAGTCGGAGCGTACTATCCAGATTTTGGAGGATATGCTTCGGGCATGTGTGTTTGACTTGGGTGGCAGTTGGGAAGATCATCTACCACTCATTGAGTTTGCCTACAACAACAGTTATCAGGCGAGCATTGAGATGGCTCCATTTGAGGCGTTGTATGGCAGACCTTGTAGGTCTCCGGTTTGTTGGACTGAGGTAGGCGGGACAGCCGCCTTAGGACCCGACATTGTACTCGAAACTGCTGAGAAGATTAAATTGATTAGACAGAGAATGCTCACAGCTCAGAGTCGACAAAAGAGTTATGCGGATAGGCGAAGACAACCGCTATCTTTTGAGGTGGGAGACCATGTTTTCTTACGGGTTTCTCCACGGAAGGGATTGATGAGATTTGGGAAAAGTGGCAAGTTGTTGCCCCGATTCATTGGACCGTGTAGGAGAGGTTGCCTACAGACTCGCTTTACCACCACGGATGGACAAGGTTCACAATGTTTTTCATATGTCGATGCTATGGAAGTATGAACCGGATCCATCTCACATTTTGGATTTGGTTGATGTGGACGTTGATGAAAATGTCACCTATGAAGAGGGACCAGTTCAGATTCTTGACACACGGCAGAAGGTGTTAAGGGGTAAGACGATATCGCTAGTGAAAGTTCTTTGGCGACACCACGGAGCCGAGGAGGCTACTTGGGAGCCTGAGCAAGAGGTTCGCTCCAAGTACCCGGCGTTGTTTTCTTCCCCAGGTATGGCTTGATTTCGGGGACGAAATCCCTTAAAGTTGGGGAGACTGTGATGTTTTCAATTTTCGTCATTTTCCATTTTTTTAAAATTCTTTCGCTGAGGGGGGGCATTTTAGTCTTTTGTCATTCTGCGTACTGGACACTGCGGAGTGTGCCAGTTGTGTACAGGGGTTTTGGGTTGGGTCCATTTGCATCATAATTATTTTATTTATTGATTGCATGTTAAATGTGCATTTATAAGTGTACGTGGTGTAGAATGAAAGAATAAAGAAAAAGAGAAAAGAGAAGTTAATGGCGGGACCCACCACTATCCCATTTATTGTCTAGAGACCGCATTTTTTGGTCTCTTATCTTTCTCTCCCCCGTAAGCTTCCCTCTCTCTTCCATTTTCCCTTCATTTTTCTTTTATTTTGGCTTCAAGCTTTGAATCTTGATAACTCCCTCAATTCTTGGTGGATTCGAGTGCCGTTTGAGGCAAAACGAAGCCCACGACGAACTCTACGCATTCATACCAACAATTCCAGCTTGGAGTCTTCTCTTGGCCTTCAAAATTAGAGACCACTTTGAGGGTTTTATGTTAATTTGAGATAGGGGCTTTCTAATCCGCATATTCTTGCACTTTTGTGAGTCAATCTACTTGAATTGTGCCACAACATGCTTGTTTATGTTAATTGTAATTTAAAATGCTTCAATTGTGTATATGTGAATATATGAGCATTTGTTTTGATTGTGTTAAATGAAAAACATGCTTATATAATGAGTTTTATGCTTATTGTGTTGATTACATGCTCTGAATGATGGATGGAAGCATGCTCTATTGTATTATGTGAAAATCCCTATTGTTAAAGTGGTAAGAGCATGATATATACATGTAAATCATGGGGTTGCATGATGGAAAATGTTTTGGAAATATAAAAAGGGGATTTTTTTTTGGGGAGAAGATTGATTTGAATTGATTTGAGAAAACCCAGTCGCCGCGGGGGTACCAAAGGGCCGGAGTGTTAATATAGCCTAGAGGGAATTAGGGAGTCGCCCTAGCACGGTTGAGCTAGCTGGGCCCCATAATGACGCCGCGGGGGTACCAAAGGTCAGGGACACTAGCCAATCCTTCTCTCGTGTCGCTGCGAGGTCACCAAAGGACGGGTTATATTAATAATTTGAAAGTAATGGTTTTAAATGTGAAAATGGGGAGCAATATCGACATGCATTGCATTTCCATTTCATCTTATTATTTGTGTTGAGATTGGTGACTATGTTGCATTCTCTCTTAAATTGTATGATCCCGACCCCATTGGCCTATTCTTTGTTTTGGATTCACGGGGACTCAAGAGGTGCATCTTAAGCGCCACTTACTGAGCAAATTGCTCACCCCACTATATTTATCATTTTTTTTCAGGACATGGAAAAGAAGTAGCTGACGATAATCCAACTCAGCCTTAGCTTGGAGTAGGAAAATGTCTTTTTTGTTACCTTTTGTAGTCCTAATTTTGTAAAAATGTTGACTCAATATGTATTATTTTTACAACATGTAAAATGATTGGATTCATTTTGTATATAGCCCTTGGAGTAATGTAATTAAGTTCCATCCACTCTAAATCCTTTTATGTAATTTTAGTAACGTGTGGAGAATTACGTTAAAAACGTGGTGGTTGATACTGTAATTTAGTGTTGAAATGTATCTAGATATGTACGTGAATGTAATGGTGTGGGTGGTTAATTACCAAATGTTGGTGTACATAGGTTTACATTGGACAGTGGGAAGTGGAAGTGAGAATTTCCCAGAACTGGTTGACGTGTAACTTCCCATACCTCGACCGGTATCTTGGCAGTGTAGGTCATTGTTGCACATCCATACGTCGACTGGTATCATGTTCCAAACCAGTGGACGTAAAATCCTATACGTCGACCGGTATCTGATAGTGGGTTTTCACTGTTCATAACCCAAACCAGTCGACGTATAATGTACATACGTCGACCAGTTTCTGTCTCTTATGTAATTGCAATTTTAAGTTCTTAAAATTTCACTTTGGCACCTAAGTGATGTAACAAGTAATTATTTTATGACCCACCAAAATGAAATAATTATGTTTTGACCACCGAATGGACTATATTACCCCGAACCTTATTTTATTTATTATGTGATGCAAGTAAATGACTGTTTTACCCTTTGAGTCTCAATTTATTGAATTGTGGCAAATTACCACCTTGTCCTTTTTGGACTTTGATATTTAGTTTTAGCGTGAAATGATCGTGTTACCCTCGGATGTTTTTGGGTCGGGTAAGGACCCGTTTAATGATCCGGATTCATGAGGATTTGGGTTGTTACAGCTCCAACTTGAGAGGGAGTGTTGAAATATATAGATATTTCTATATAACGGTGGAGCAAAACCCTTCACCAATCACGGTGTCTCCTTTGACTATTTTATACCTTTTATATTCTCTTATATTTACCATGCCTATATATAGGCTCTTTGTACTCAAACAATATATAGATCTGAAAAATAGAAATGTAGCCCTTAGGATGTAGGCCTTAGCGTTGAACCATGTATATACCTGTGTTCTCCATCTTTCTCTCTTCCATTTTCCTATTTGCATTTCTTATTTCCGCATCCAAATTTAACGAGGAGTATATGAGAATTGCTGGTATATTTATAGGAGTACCCATGCTTCTTGCTATACATTAAGTAGCATATATAGTTTGATCCAGTTTTCGTGATGCTCCCAAAAATTTATTACTTTCATTAGCAGGCTCTGACTTCCGTGGCATTTCATATTCAGGTTCAACACAAGCTCAGCAGCATGCTGTCCGGACATCGTCAATGCCTACCAATATTTACTCGTCCTGGTGGTCTGGCCAAGGGCCCAAGGTTCATATTGGAATTGGTTGTGACTTTTGCGGGGTAATGTCATTATTCTTTCATTTCTTAATGCCAGATCCATTCCTCAAAAATGTGGCAGAGTTGCTTGATGATTCTTGTAATAGGAAAAACTAATCCCAGATGAATGATTCTTGACAACCTGATAGTTACAAATAGCCTAGATGTGATGACTCTGTAAGTGGTTTTGTCCTTTTTAGTACTGGATCCATTTAGACAAACATTACTACTTTCTCTGAACAAAACTGATTTTTTGATGTCCTTTTATGTCAGAAAACATTGTCAAAGATCACATATTCAATATTGTCGTAATAGATCCTCTAGGATTGTTTGCAGCCAACAAGCAGCCTAAAAAGATTGGGATCTCAGCGTCTGGCTCCTTGGCTTGGTTGAAAGCATTCTTTGAAGTTTGAACCTCTAAAATATGTTTTGACGTGTTTTAAAATTTGAAAATTATGGGCATTAACAAAAATCTCAAACGTACAAGTAATCTTACTGGCTATTGGAAAAAATGAAACGAAGGGTGTATACCTTGGCTGGTGTTCTTTACCTTGGAATTATTACTGGCACTCAGTAGGTATGTTGGCAGAAGCAAATCCAATTCTTAAGCAAAGACCCAAAAAATAATAATAATAATAACAAGAACAATGGAAATAGTCTCATATATGCCAACAGGTATCATTTCCTTCCTCTTCCATTGGCATAAATTTTGGATCTCATAGAGTGGTTTGATAGGATAAACCTCTACTGGAATATGAATTCTTAGTTTAACCTCTAAACTATGCGAAATAAACCCTTTTCTGATGTCTCTGTTGCCACTTCTAAAATTCTTACTACAACTACTAGTTTAGTAAACCGTCCAAATCCAATGTAAAATTCACCATCCTTTTGCCTAGAACTGGTTAAATTTACTAAACCCTTGCTTTTTATTCAGATGTGTCCAATTATTGGTGAACGATACAAATGCAAAGACTGTGTTGAGAAAATAGGTTTTGACCTATGTGAAGGGTGCTATAACGCTTCCTCCAAGCTTACTGGCCGATTTAATCAGCAGCACACATCAGAACACAAGTTTGAGATTGTACAGCCGCCCGTCATGCATAATTTAATATTGAGGCTAGAAGGTGAACAGTCTGAAGAGGATGTTTCTGATGATCCTGATGATGTAGAAGATGTTTCCTCTGATCCAGTGTTGTCAGGTGATGATGCTCTGCGGGATCCAGAAGATAGTTCAGCTGCGCTGATCTTCACAGATACTTCACAAGATCAAGAAGGTACCAACTCCACGAGCTAAAACCATTTTAAGTGCTCTCCAGAAGTGCCATCTCTGGAAGCACTTCCAGAAATCATTTTATACTTGGGACACCCGACTTTCTTTCTTAATCTTAGCTGCTAATGGGGGATTTAGTTTAATTTCTGTACAGTTTCCTGAGTTAGTTCCATTGTTTAGTCTTGATGATGTTATAGAAGCTTATGGTTACCATGGGAAAAAATAAATAAAGATGTTATATAAGCTCGCAGCGGTCTAACATTGAACTGCAGAATGTTTCCAATTATGGATACATGGAAATCTCATAAACAGCAGATTGCGAAATTCTACTGTTTAAATAGATAAAATATGTCTAATTGTGTGTTATCTGATGGTAGGCTACCCATTCATTTTATGCATGAAAGAGTGTGTTTTTTTTCTTTTTTACAAGAATAAAGAAATGAGAATAAAGATGGTGTTTATCATGTCTTTCTTGAATATAAAAGATTTCCACTGGCTTTTATCTCAAAGTTGGCTTATATTTTTTCTTTTTATATGTGCATGTTTTCCTTTTTGGCTAAGCAAATGACTTGAACATGTTAATGGTCCCATTTTCTTATCTATGAATGAGTGAGAAGAGAAAAACAATAGCCTTGTTTTTGGATCTTGGCAAGTTTTCAATATTGACTTTGTTTGATCTATATGATGTGGTAACAAAGTGTAAAGAGTCTAAAAACCCATGAATTTAGTTGAATATGGTTCTTATCTTTCTTGTAGTTACAGTTTTTTATGTTGACTTTGTCACCTTTTTGGCCTTCTCTCCTACATTCATTGCATCACATTTAGATAAAAAATGAGAGGTGAGCAAAGTTTAACACGATTCGTCAATGTAATATGAGTTAAGCGGGCTTGGGTCGTAAACGAATTGATATAATTAATTCGTTTAGTTAATCATGTCGGGTTTGGATTAAGGGGTCTAACATGTGTAACTTATTTATACTTGTATAACTATAAGTGTCATAAATAAATTTAAATTTAAATTTTATTTTATTATTATTATTTTTTTTTTTTTTGTAGATCAGATATTATTTAGTAATTTGGTTGGATTGAAATTTATATTTTTCTAATATTTATTGTTTGATTGTGTATTTATTAATAATTTAAACAATATAATGTTTTATTTTATTAAATAAGTCATTAAACGGGTTACACATGTAAACTGTTTAATAAACAGGTTGGGTTAGTGTTGAGGGTTCCTGATATGATCATTAAACGAGTTGTGTTCAAGTTGAGCTGTTTAGTATAATACATTTAGATCGACATGACACAACTACGACCCGCGCACACAAATTGCCACCCCCGACGAAAATGCAACTTAAACTAGGAGTAGCAATATTTGACATGACACGCTAACACGATATAATATAAAAGCTTGTGTTCATGCCGTAATCGTGTCGACACGAATTAACTCGCTAACTAAACGTGTCGTGTTCTTGTTTGACTCTGTAATCACGATTATGACCTGATTAACTAAACGTGTCAGACAAACGTATTATGTTCGTGTAAAAAATGATCCATTTAGTTAAACGTGTAAAATAAACATGTCGTATTCATATAAAAAATGATTTAAACATGTCTTTTCGTATTATATAAAATTTTAATCCATATATTAAACAAGTTACGCATGTCATGTCATGTCGTTTTACACGTATAATAATCATGTCATATTCGTATTAAGAGTCTTAAACACTATTAATAATCTTACCGTATTCTTATTAATCTTAGTCATCTTACCGTATTCTTATTAATCTTAGTCATATTCGTATCTATAGGAAGGCGGAATTGCTTCCCCAAAGTCTTAGTTGTTCAATGAGTATTACTTTATCGATTTAAATGCACTTTCGATACTAGATCTAAATGTTCACGGATCTGATTTCTTGAAATAGGTCTATCTGAGGCATCGACAAGCTTTTTATTATTATAATTATTATTATTATTATTATTTTTCAACTTAACAAGCTTTTGACATCATCTCATCTCACATGACCTGCACATCTTCTGGACATGGAACCTTTTTCCCATTTAAATGCCCTGGCATCACCCTTTAAGTCGCATCTCCTGAAAGGACTGGTTAAAATTTGTTCTCGTGACATAAATTAGTGTTGAATAAAAAATTTTATTTTGCTCTTTGATACAAATAAAAATGTTTCTATTTTCTTTTATTAATACTAAACAATAATTATGTTTAAGATGATTAATTGGCACTCTATTTTGTACTCTTACAACCCACTTTTTGTTGTAATAATAAAGAAGATCTAGTTAATCCTTAACAAATGGAATGAAAGATTATTATTATTTTTGAATCATTGTGAAACATAAAAGTGGTTTTGAAGGACAAGTATATCATCAATTTCAATTTAAAAAATAGATATTGTCATAAATTTGGGAAAAATTCAAATTTAAAGTGGTGCAAATTTAAAGTATTAAGTAATAATTATGTAATCTCGAGCTTGGTGATATTTGAGTTCAAAAGTTAAGGCAAAATTATTTAACTCAATACATTTAATTGGGGAGTCCCATTTTTTAAATATTTGGCATGCTAATTGAAAGCATTAATTAAGTAATTATGCTCAATTTCTCGACTTTAAAATTATTTTTCTAAACTTATTAAACTCTACTGTGTTTCAATATTTTATTTTATTTTATTCCTATGATATCTCTAGACAATAAATTTGTGAATTTTTTGGAAATAAAAAAAAAAAATTAAACATAAGTCAAATTTCAACGGAGATCAATAAAAGTAACAAGTGAGTACACCATATAAATATACAAGTTTGATGTGATATATATATATAGGGTAGGATATCTTACTCTCCGTGAAGTAAGAAAATTTATTTGCCTATTAAATCTAATCTAATGGTCAGGATAGAAATCTTAATATTTACCAATATCACCAATTATAAATTATAACAATAAAAAGTAATTATCTAAAAAAAAATATTAGAAACCTCTTCATCCTATAAATCACGTCTCTCTCGAACAAATATATATAAAAAAAAAAAAAAAAAAAAATTATCTTTCTCCATACATACGGAATTTACAAGTTCCATCAACCTATTCACAATAGAAAAATTAAACTAATGGTATATCATGAAACATCGATTCAAAAAAAATAAAAATAATATATATATTTTTTTCCTACCTGATCAATTCATGTAATATGTGATTTGCACAACACTTTACCCACATAAATTTTAATGGATTAAAATTATTTCTTTTTTCTATCAAGTAGTAAATAGATTTTTTTTTAGATAATTATCTTTTATTATTGTAATTAGTATATTAATAACTATTAAATTTAAAAATTAAAAATAATAACAGTAGTTTTATATTAAGAGAAAATAATATAGGTAGATTTTTATGTAGATGTGATGGTAATATAGAAAGTGGATAAATTTTCATATATATATATATATATATATATATATATATAAATATATACAGAATCGTGATAAATTGGTGATATTTCTATGTAGATCGGATTATTTTATTTTTTATTTTGTTCTTTGATACGAATAAAAATGTTTCTATTTTCTTTTATTAATACTAAACAATAATTATGTTTAAGATGATTAATTCTCACTCTATTCTGCACTCTTACAATCCACTTATTCTTTTAATAATAAAGAAGATATAGTTATTCCTTAAAAAATGAAGTGAAAGATTATGATTATTATAATTATTTTTTGAATCATTGTGAAACATAAAAGTGGTTTTGAAGGATTTAAAGTACTCTTAATAATTATCTAATCTCAAACTAAGGTGATCACAATCTGAGTGAGCTTGGTGATATTAGGGTTCAAATTGGGGTGTCCTATTTTTAAAATTTATGATAATTTAATTGAAAGCATTCAATTAAGTAATTCTGCTCAATTTATCGACTTTAAAATTATTTTTCTAAACTTATTAAACTCTACTGTGTTCTATTATGAAACTTAGATGATTAATGTGGTGTGTCTCGTGTTATTTTATTTAAGTTTTAGAGTTTTATTCCTATGATGTCAGTAGAGAATATATTTGTGATTTTTTTGAAAATAAAAATAAAATTTTAAACATAAGTCAAATTTCAACATAAGTCAAATTCCAGCATAGAATACTTTCCGTACAGTAAGAGAATTTATCTGTATTTCTTATAATGACTATACAATCTAATCTAGTCTAATCTAATCTAATAGTCACGATAAAAATTCACCTATATATATTTTTGATTTAATATTTATCAATACTATTAATTATAATAATAAAAGATAATTACCTAAAAAAAATTAGAAACCTCTTGGCCCCTATAAATCACGTTTCTTTGGAGTAAATATATTAAAAAAAAAAAATTCTCTTTCTCTGTACAAACTGAATTTACAAGTTCGATCAACCTATTTACAGTAGAAAAAATTAAACTAATGGCATATCATGGAACATCTTTAAAAAAAAATAAAAATAATTTTTTTCCTGAACTCACGTAACATTGTAATTAGTGGTACGGTTAAATATTAAATTTTAAAACTAAAAATAATAATAGTACTTTTATATGAAGAAAAAATAATATAGGTGGATTTCTATGTAGATCTGATGCTACTATAGAAAGTGGATAAATTTTCACATATATATATATATATACAGAATCGTGAGAAATTGGGAAGTACAGCGCTGAAACCCCAACCCTACTTTCCTTTCTTCTTTCCCTTTCTTTCACAAAGGCAGTACAAATTGCAGGAATACTCTTTCCCTTTCTTCTCTCTGTGCATTCTCCTCTCTCTCTCTCTCTCTCTAACCACCAACTGAAAACTGACCCTTTTTCACTCTATCCAACAACAGAAACCATCTCGCTTTCTCCTTCTCTCTCTCTCTCATCACACACTCTCTCTCTCTCATCACACTCTCTCCTACCTTTTTTTTCATTTTTCCACCTGTACTCTCTCTCTCTCTCTCCCTATGCGAGCTTAGCGTTATCAGGGAAGCTTATAGATGGGTAAGTACACGAGGAAGTCAAGAACAGTAGCCGAGGTCGCTCTCATGGAGGTCTCTCAGTCTATTGGCGTCCGAACCCGAGCCAAAACCCTAGCTTTGCAGAGACTCCAGAAATCGGCTCCCGCGGCGGCGGTTTCCGGCGGTTCCTATCTCCAGCTCCGAAGTAGACGACTCCAGAAGTCTACAGTTATGGTGACCAGTGACGATTCGAAGAGACAGAAGCACAAAGAAAGCTGTGCGCCAAATCCTAATTCAAGTGCAAGTTCGAGGGTGAGGGTTGGTTCTGTCAATTCTGGGTCTGTTGGTCGTTTGGTGGGGGAAGAGAAAGAAATTCAGGAAGACAACGCTGTTGATTTGGGAATTGAAGCTTCCTTTGGAGAGAATGTCTTGGATTTTGAAGGCAGAGAGAGGTAAGTTTCGTTTGGTTAAAGCATTATTATTATTATTATTTCTCTCTTTATTTTCTTCATTTATTTGTGTTTTACTTGTTCTTGTTATTAATATGGTTTTTTAAAGGTTTTTCTTTGTTGGGTTGCTGAGAAAATTTGGGGAAGTGTATGAAATAAAAATTTCAAATCTTTTCCTTCTGTTGTTTTGGAGAAGTGTTTGGGTTTTGAAGAAAGAGAGATGGGTTGTCCTGTTGTATTTTGTTCATTCTTGCTCTTGCTGAGAGTATCTACAAAGAGATAAATTAATATTTTTCTCAATTTTCAATTTTCGAGTGAGCCTTAGAAGAATATTTTTCCTATCAGGCTTGATTTGATGGCTGAGAAAATATGAGGCTTTATATGCTTTATTTAGGTTGTTATTGAGGAGAGAAAACTATGACAGTGTTGTTCTTGGTTCTGTTAAAAATTTTGTATTCAATATATTTTTGTGTAGGAGTGATATGTATACTGTTGTTTATTGGTTTAAGAAAACCTCTGGACAAATGTATCTGAGGGATTTTGATCTGTAAATAAAATATCCCTTGAAGTTTTCTAGTCATCCTTTCCCTTTGATTTGCTCAAGGATGTGCGTTTGTACAATTTTTGTTGTAATTCTTGTTATCTCTCCCCACTGCAGGGGAAGGAAAACTGTAAGAAATATATATATATATATTGAGAACTCCAGCAGTCAGTTTCTGTTCATATATACAGTTTGGGCCACTTTCTTATTTTTCTGGTGGGTTATATATAAAAAAAAATTGGAAACCATGAGATAAAATAAAGAGTCTTGGATAGTTTACTACCAGGCTACCAGTCTTTAAAGTCAATACTATTTATGCTCCTATATGTACATTTTATGTGATTACTTGGCATTTTATCCTTCTATTTGTTTTGCTCTTGTTTCCAGAGCATAACTACATTGGTGATTTGAAGATCTGGATTCTTAATTTAATATATCCTCATTTATATATTTTTGTCTGCAGTGCTATTATTTTTCATTCTCTGAAAAGTACCTTTTTTTTTTGTTGTTTATTCTGTGTCCCCTGTCCGATGCCTCTCTTTAATTTATTAAGAATGTTGTTTGGCCAATTTAGTTTGGGTTAGATGTGGTGTGGAGAGATTATATAATGGAATACTTTTTTTGAACTGCTCTGAACATGGTGTTAATGTTTGTAGCAACCCATTCATATCCTATCATCTTTAATCAATAATGTTGATTTTGGCCTAAAGAACCAAAAATTGTAAGATTTTGGATCTTTCTTTTCTTCGTTTGTAATAAAATCAGTACCAAAATAGTATTTTGCTTGATTTATGGTGTTTAAAGTGCCAAATGATCAGAAAAGTATATTTCTTACTGTACTATTTACCATGGGAGAAATACAGAGGAAAAAGAATGAATTTGGAATATTGGTGGTTGAAGAAGAAAAAAGTTACTTAATCATTGATTTTATTGTATCTTGATGAATGCATAGGTGTCTTGGTGCCCTGCATGATGTACCACTGTATTTATTTTTTATATATTTTTTTTGGGGTGGTGGGGTGTGATAATAACAATGAAATCATTGATGGTTGGATGCCAAAGTGAGTTTCTTTGGTTCTCTTAGCATTCTGCCAACACGCTATGGGTTTCTTTCTATGCTAATGTTGTGGCAAAAAGCTTAGCATCAGTTATCTTAGTTATAGAAAAAGTTCTTGAAATGTGATGCATAGATACATAGTTTTTCACGCTGTTGTCATTTCCATCTCTGTCTCTTTCTCTGGGTTACTTTGCTGGTTGTTCTATTTGATTTTAATGGGATTACATCTTCTCTGTAACAGGAGCACCAGGGAAACCACACCATGCAGTTTAATTAGAGATACAGACACCATCAGAACCCCTGGTTCTACAACTAGGTCTACCAGGTCAACTGAGGCCAAAGGTAGAAGACAAAATTCAGTTCGAAGACACATCCCAACGAAAAACGAAATGGACGAGTTCTTTTCCGGTGCAGAAGAAGAGCAGAAAAAACAATTTATTGAGAAGTATACCTCTTTTATTTCTATAGCATGTCTATCCATGATTTTGTTTCTTGGTTTGCTTGCTTGTGATGTCTGACTGCATGTCGTATATATTCCCATCTGCTAATTTAGTTTCTCCTATGGAACTTTTTCTGTAGGTACAATTTTGATCCCTTGAATGAGGAGCCCCTCCCTGGACAATACGAATGGGTGAAATTGGATCCTTAGAAGGTGTTATTGTTCCGTCAGGACAACTTTTCCTGCAGATTCTCTATTGACCTTATTCTTAGGATAGTTGGAAACAGTAGCAGGAATTGTTTTAGTTTTTATGGTGATGGTGTTATTTCCATTTTCCATCACCTTTCTGTCAAGTGTAAAGAAAGAAGTAGGGCTGTCAAAGATTTAAAGTGCAGACTAATAATCTGTATCATAACAGGAGCTAGCGAGTTACATAACAAATGCAACAAGGCCCTTTGTTAACTATTAGATCATCAGAAGGGAAGGGAAAGAAGGTGATAGGGGTAGGCCCATTAGGGTTCAATAAATTAGGTTTAGTTTAGTGGTACAGGAATTTACTAGATTTTGTTTTTTTCTGCACCCTCTATATTTCCTTCCCTTTGTTGTCTATACTTGGTAGTGATGGAACTTTTAAAGGAGCCTTGAAATAAAATGACCATTTTAACTTCTTCATTTTTTCATCATCTCTATTATTACATATTCTAATGCTATGCACAGATTTATTTTGACCTGTTTATCTTCATGTGAGAATGCACCTTTTGTCAGCTAGAAGATGCTGTCTGTCACTGTGTTATGAATCCACATTGCGGATTTACCTACCCGGTTCTAGCCTCTCGTGATAACGGATTGTGCTGTTACTTGTGGTGAAGGGGATTCTTTGCAGGCGGTTTTGTAAGTGAAAGAAGTTTGTCTGTGCTCTTGCGAGAGTAGTATCGACTTTTATAGCAAGTGTTGCTATGAAAGTTCTATTAGCTGCTGTTAAAGTCGTGGAGAACTTGTCTATAGTTGCACCAGTTGCACCAATTGCTTTGACAGTTGTATATTGTTGACACAACAATCTTGTTACTTTGCAATTGGAGCCCTATCTTGTAGTTTTTACCGTCATTACTATTTTTTTTGCAGTCGTGGAGAACTTGTCTATAGTTGCACCAGTTGCACCAATTGCTTTGATAGTTGTATATTGTTGACACAACAATCTTGTTACTTCGCAATTGGAGCCCTATCTTGTAGTTTTTACCATCATTACTATTTTTTTAGCAACTGATCTTTGCACGAGACAATTGCAAATTTTTTCTGGTTGAAAATGGTAGAAAGGAAGATTCAAAAGGGCGGGATTATGGTATATGTATTTGAATTTCATTTTTTAGCTGGCACAATGCTAGAGGGTTGGTTTTTACAGTTGCTGGAGTAGGTGATTACTATGAAATTTTTACATTCTCCGGGACCATGTAGTCCTGACCAATCATAACCATAATCCGACACGCAAGCAAATGTGTCAGTTTTATTCAATTTTTGGTTTGTGTCTCGTTGTAATTGGCTAAGGCCACGTAGTCTTAGACCATGTAGGGTAATTGTCCTAAAAATGTAATTCCAAGACTCAGAGAGCGGAGTAGGTCATTACTATGAAATTTTTACACGTTTCGGGATTATATGGTTCGGACCAATCACAATCGACACGCAAGTAGATGGGTCAGTTTTTTGCTTATGTGACTAATTATGATTAGCTGAGACCATGTATTCCTGTGAGAAAGTATGAAATACTTTCACGTATTCCAGGGCCATGTAGGGTAACTTACTTGACAGTAACTGTCCTATAACAATTCCTGAAAGATGTAACTCCAGGACTCAGAAAGCACAGAGTATCTGCCAGTTTTAAATGTATTTGCAGCATCTGTGACTAGCCTGATGACATCAGGTTTAGCTTCATCCACTCCAATCCCATGTAAGCAAAATTCAGCATATTGCCAAAATTATTGCTTAACAACAACATACAAGACAGCATCAAAACACACAAAAACTAAATAAGATCTTCAAATATTTATTGAAATGTATGCATACACACAATATACACTTAGAATTGAAATGTACTCAAACATACAAACACGAGAGTGGAGACAACGTACACACACTTATAGATGGAGACAGAGACACAGAGCGAGCACACGAACAACAAACTCCTAAATTATCATGATTTTGGGAAGGAAACAACGATGACCACTTCTTCCATGATGCTACCCTTTCAAGTTTCAGGGACCAAATCGAGGAGATATAAGATATATGTATACATTATTTATATAAAATTAAGGTAAGGACGATGATGATGATATATATATATACACACACGAATTATAGATTATCTCAACCTGCAACTTGGTCGCTGCATCAAGTTCTTCAGTTGTAGAAGCGGATGCCAACAGCTAAACCCAAGATTGTAAGGGGAACAAGGAATCGGAAGAGCTTGATGATGAGCTCGGATGGTTTGTTACAATCATTAATGGCGCGAGACTGCGTTCGAGGCGTGTATGATGTTTTTTCTGGACTGCTCGATGGATCGATCTCTCCAACATAGAATTCATCCAACATTAGTCTAGCAGCACTGCCATGACCAACATCCTCAAATTCTTCACTTGCATCTTTCCCTACAAAACACACACAATAAAAGAAAATACACACATACATATATGTATATATATATATATATATATATATATATATATATATATAATACTTGCATTACTTTTCTATATTATACCTGCTGCAGCTAACAAAACCTCATCACCACCAGGATGGTCAGCTAAGAAGTTTGTTACATCATAAGCCTATTTTGGCAAAATTGAAAAAATTAAAATAAGTGAGATAAAAACTTTTATGAATCCGCGTAAAAAATATTTTTCTTTTGATAATCGGGAAAGAGGGTATTGTCGAGAGGAATAAATTTGATACAAACCTAACATTTAGCAATAATTAGTGGTCACACTCGAGCTTGAACTTTGTTTAGGAGTAGCTAAAATTGACAATAATGTAACCAACCATGATTGAACACAAAACTAATGAATATATGAAGATGCCAAATAAAAAATACATAAAATATAAGAAATTCTAATGATATACTAATGGCAATGGTGTCACCAAAAATTGACAAGCAGGCATGGTAGGTTTCCATTTAATTTTTATTTTAAAAGAACTTCAACATCACCTACCAAGAAAAAATACTTTCTCAATGAATTCATAACCTCTCAAACTGAACAAAAACAATAAGAATGAGAGACAATCATCAAACATGAACTGATTTTTAACCTTTCTCTAGTATTGAAATTAATCTATATATATATATATTGATAAATCAGAGAATAAACTTGATTACCTTTGCATTGATAATGACCCAACAGTCTTTTGCGTTGTTGTGCACAGAGACTTCATCAGAATTGAAGACCTTTCTATCAACACCCATCTTCTTATCTGTATTTGAATTAAAATCAAAGATGATCCAGATAGGAGGTTTCAATTACTGGGCAAACTCAATGAAAAAAATCTGAATTTTTTGGCAATTAATACATTAGTTGTTCTCGAACCTGAAAAAGTAGTGTCAAAACTTGTGTGCTCGATTATATATATCACAAATGCTGAACTCACAATGGCAGCTAGATATACGAGCACCGGGTGACTTTGGCGGGATGATCTTGAAAAGTGTTGACGACAGAGAGAGAGAGAGAGGAGTTGGTTTTATGAAGGTGTGGGTATCTTGAAAGCCATTTTCAGATTTGAAGAGCTTGGAGATGGTTTTGGCTATGCTCATAATGGTTTTTCTTATTGTCTTGTCTATGGAATCATTATGTTTTTCAAATGCTCATTCTTGGCTGGATTCCAGAGGCCATTATTTTAGTATTTAGTCAAATTCATGGATCTTTAAAAATTAGGGCTCGTTTGGTTTTTAATTCTGAAAATAGTTCAGAGAATAGAAAATGATTTTCAAATATCAATAAAAGACACTCTTCTGAAAATAAGTCTTTCTATAACTAAGTTTTTCTAAAACAGTTTTCAAAAAACTAAACCAAACACAATTTTTTTCGTACAGTTTTCTATTTTTAGTTTCCTGATAACAAAAAAATGTTCTAAGTTACAAACCAAGCAAGACCTAAAATTCTTCTACATTTTCTTTTCTCTTCATTTTTCTTTTTAACAAATTCAAATTCAAAATTATTTATCTTAATATATATGTATATATGAAAAGATACGAAAACGGAGTACGATTCTCTTCCATTAAGAGACATTATTCTTTTTAATTTTGAGTTTGTTTGGTATTAACTTATTTTGTTCTGTTAAACTGAAAATGGAAAATTACTTGAAAATTATTTTAGTTGACAATTTTTTTAAAAAATAAGTTAAAACAAACAGAATTTCTAAGAGGAAAGAACTGTTGTATGTATTATAATTGAACCAAATATGCTTCAATTTATGGACCTATTCAAATATTGTGTTTTTGTTGACAAGAGTTCATGACATTTATCACTGTTCTGTAATTATAGATACAAAATCATATTGTGTATTTTTCTAATTTCTTTTTTCACAACAATGTACTATACTAATAACACCAAAATTATTTAAGTAAACTCATTGGTGAATGGTGATGATGCGACTTTTTAATAAACATGTCATTAATGTAGGAAGCCTGCAACTTAATATTTCGACTACAAATAAATCAAACTATTTATGAACATTTTGAATTCTATTTAAAAGAGCAAGTCAGATGAACCATGACTTTTTTTTAAAAAAAAAATTCTTTAAATTTATAATTAGTTATTTTTATTTTTATCATTTTTGATCTCAAATTTGAAATAGACCTTGATCAAGCCACTGAAATTTACACTTTTGGGTTTTGAATTTAGAAAGTGAATTGAAATTGGATTAGATTTGAAATGAAATCCCATTTGTACCCTTATTCGAAACCTAGAACATATAAACAATTTAATAGATTATTTATTTGGATCAGATATAGCAACTTTCTTGTATAATTAACAAAAATATATTTGAATCCGTATTTTTTGATAGTCAACTTATACATTGTTCAGTTCGAATAATACTTAGATCCTCACTCCTTACTAATCGTTGATGTGGACCAATAATAAATGAACACATTCTATTTTAATTACTAAATTATAGATGGTAATCAAATCACCATTTCTGATTTAGTAAGTGATTATTTACCCACCATATTAAATTTGATAATTAAAGATGATATTTTTCGTTATTAAATTGTTTGGTAAAAAAAAAACTGACACAAAATCTGAAAGGATAATTGTGTCATTTAAAAAATAATTATTATTTACTTGTGAAATTATGATTAATAGTGCCATTCCTTTTAAAATTGGAGTACAAATGTAAAAATAATAATAATAAATAAAGTGACCTCCCAAAATTAAAAAAAAAAAAAAAAAAAAATGAAAGTTTGGTTTAAATGTAAATTGTGAAAATTCCTAAGGATTTGGGCTTACAGTAGTAGTATTTAGCCCAACCCCAATAGTCCACAGTTATTGTGGTTTCAAAATTCCATGTACCCATCCGATGATTTCTGTTTTTTCCAAAAAAAAAGGGGGATTGTGTTTTTTTTTTTGGTTAAAAAAAGAAATAAAAAAAGAAAAAAGAAAAAAGAGGGATGGTTGGTTGGCTTAACCCAACAAAGCCACTCACAAGCTCCGCCCCACACCCTGGGTTCTGATTGAGTGCAGGCTATCATGTTTCTTAATATAAACTAATATAACTTTTACTTCAAAACCGATGTGGGCTTGTGTCGTGACCCACCCTTTTCACTCTTCACTGATCGGCTTCCTCATACCTGTCTTCGGATTGATATTTCATACCGGCTCGAGCTTAGGCCGATCGTCCCAAAAATTATACCTAGTATTTTTTTTATATATATTATAACTTATTTTAAAAATATATATATTTTCTTTAATTATTAAACTTCAACTAATAAAGAGATTTGACATGGGTCTAAAAGGTTCTATCCTCTATCATACCTATTATTTTTTTGTCCTAGCTGATTGTGTGCTAGAGGTCATTATTTTAGTATTTAGTCGAATTCATGGATTGTTAAAAACTAAAATTCTTCTACATTTCCTTCTCTCTTCATTTTTTTTTTTTAACAAATTCGAATTTGAAATTTTTTATCCTATATATATATATATATATATATGTATGTATATATATCAAATTCGGTATTGTTGAGAGATATGATAATAGGGTACTTTTCTCTTCAATTAAGAGACATTATTCTCTTTAATTTTGAGCTTGTTTGGTATTAACTTATTTTGTTCTCGTTTAATTGAAAATTAAAAATTTGGTATTAACATATTGTGTATTTATCTAATTTATTTTTTTCACAACAATGTACTATTCTAATAACACCAAAAATATTTCAGTAAACTCATTTGTGAATAGTGATGATGTGACTTTTTAATCAACGTTTTAAGTAGGATAACAACTTAATATTTCCACTACAAATAAATAAAAGTATCTACGAAAATTTTGGATTCTATTGGAAAGAGCAAGTCAGATGAACCATGACTTTTTTTCTTTTTTTTTTTTTTTATATATATATTGTTTAAATTTATAATTACTTATTTTTATTTTTATCATTTTTTATGTCAAATTTGAAATAGACCTTGATCAAGCCATTGAAATTTACACTTTTGTTTGGAACTAAATCCTTTTGGGCTTTGAATTTAGAAAATGAATTGAAATTGGATTAAATTTAAAATGAAATCTTATTTTTACCCTTATTCGAAACCTAGAACATATAAACAATTTAATAGATTATTTATTCACGATCAAATGTAGTAACTTTTTGGTATAAGTAACAAAATATATTTGAATCCATATTTTTTTGATTACTTCAATCTTGTCAAAAATTATTGTTTTTAAACATAAAATAATGCATATGACCTATTGAAATTTATCCTCAATTTTGTAAAAAAAAAAAAATTTGCTTGATATTTTCAAGAATAAATCAAAAACAATTTATTATTTTATGGCAAATAAGTAAAAAAAAAAAAAAAAAAAAAAAAAAATTTATTGGCTACTTATAGAGAAATGATTTTGCTCAAGGGTGCATCAAAATAAATTACATTACTAAAGAAAATAGATATTGCAATATATTTTTTTTAACGCTATTGCAATATTGAGTTTCTCCACTAAACATAAGTTTTAAAAATAAATAATAAATACAAGGTATAATAAATAGATACTAAATAATAAAATAAATTTAAGAGTCGTAGGAAACAAAGAAAAAAGAAAGAAAAAAAAAGGGAAAGTCCTAGCTGAGTTTCACTTGCTGCATCCGCAAGAAAAACATCTGTAGCACACAATCAAATACAAATAGCCCCCTCTCTCTCTGTAGTCTTCTGCTCTTCCTTTCCGTTTTCTTCGTCTTCAAAAACCCAACCCTAACCTAGTCTAACGAAGATCTAACAGCCAAACCCTAACCCTTGTTTCTTCGAATCGGCGCTGCTGCAACGGCCATGGCAACTATGGTGAGCTCGGCGGGAGGCCTCTTGGCGATGCTGAACGAGACCCATCCGTTGTTGAAGCTCCACGCACTCTCCAATCTCAATGCCTTCGTTGACTATTTCTGGCCCGAGATCTCCACAAGCGTACCCATCATGTATTCCAATCCAACTCCTTTTCTCTATATCTTTTGCTGATTATATATATAAATATTTTTATATAGATATACGTATATATGTAATTATGTATATCGATGGAATTGTGGTTCTTGAGTTTTGATTATTCCTGATTTGTTCGTCCCATGAAATTCTCTGTTTGGTTACTAAGAAAGTTGAGGAAAAGTATACAAAGTAAACATATTGAATCTTTATATTATTTTAAAGCTTTTTTGCATTCCAACGAACCAACAAAGTTGAATTGGTTACGTACTTGGCTGTTGAGTGCAAGATTCTATTTTTTTAGTTAACCCTCTGTTTGGTTACTGAGAAAATTGAGGAAAAGTAAACATATTGATTATTGAATCTTTAGATTATTTTTAAATGTCTTTTTGGGTTCCAACGAATTGACAAAGTTGAATTTGTTACGTACTTGGCTGGTTGAGTGCAAGTTTCTATCTGCATTCTTTTGGGTTTCATTTAGCTTATTCCTTGTGTTGTTAAGAAATTATGAGTGAGTACAATCAACAGATGCAAAAGGGTTTTAGAGAAGAGCTGTGCATGCCTTATCTGGTGTCTTGGGAAAGATAGAAATTGAAGGATCTTTGTTATGAGGAGATTCTATGGTGAAGTTCAACTCTTTTGTGCTAAAGAAGTTGAATTTTTAGGGTCTGGGCTGTGTGTGGGCAAGGATTAAAATTTGGATATGTTTATTTTGAACTTACTAAATCTGGCAGCTTCTAAATTTGCTTTCTCTCCATTTGCTTGGTGTACCTTGCACGGATATGAGTCTAACCTAGTTAAATTGAAAATTTGGTGGAATTTTGAAAAATCCCCAATTTTTTCAAATATTTGTAGGAAAGCAATTTTGGCTAAAAAAAATGAGCTCTAACAATTAATGTTGGTTGACATAATTAAAGAGTAGAATAGGATGAATGTTTTCTTTTCTCATGGGGGAGGCAAGGCATTACCTCAAAGTATTAAAACTTGTTGAAATCGATGTAGTAGGTAAGAGGACTAAAAAGCAAAATTTTAGAAGAAGAGAAATGTGAAAGACTCGATTGATTTCAAGGTAGAACCTAGTAAATCTAATTATATGCATAACTTGTGTTGCAGTTGTTGTTCTGTATTTGTCTTTAGTGTGTTTAATTTGTTTCCTTGAATTAGGTTAGAATACATGCTTTGTTTATTTATTATATTTTGAGAAGCTCCTAGTTATGCCCACAGTTTGATAAGCTGAAACTGTTCCTTGTTTAGCTATCCAAGAATAATGCTGTTTTTAAGGTGTAACATATGCGTTGGTGTTGATTTGATTACATCTTTTAATTATCATGGTTCTTCTTGAGGTGAATGTTATATATATATATATTATTTATGCTATGAAGATTGACTCGGACATCTTTATCAGAATTGTGGTGGTGTTTCAATTGATAATTTCATTGAGTTATCTATTTTCTTAGAGTTGATTAACGTTCTGATTTTTAATCTAGCAAATGTGTGTTGTGTTTTAGTATTACATGAATCATTTACAAATATTAAGTGTTGCCAATAACTTATGAACTGTTAACATAATTAATGAAATATACCATATAATTTTGTTTTGTCTTAGCTGCATTATTTATCTGCCACATGAGTTCACTGTTACATATTCTTTGCGCACAAAATTTTTCCTGAAATTTCAACTTATTCTTGCTTGATGATTCTGAGCCCCAGGTTTTTCTCGTTGTTTGCTTATTGATCATGCATTTTACTATAGCCAGCTTGTTGTATAAGTTTTTTGCTTTTTATCTTTTTCTCCCTTTAACGTTTCAGTGTTAAGTATGTTTGGTTATTCTTATGCAATTTTATTGTCTTAGTGGCTAGTTGAGTAGTAAGCTTGCAATATGTTGGTATTTATCATTCATAAAAAATATGGTGTTACTGGAATACCTGTGCTCATGTTTTAGGAACTATAATTTGTTCAGTTTAAGATTTTTAAATTAGAGATGAATGTTTGTGATTTATATATATATTTTTTCATCCAGAGAGAGCTTATATGAAGATGAAGAGTTTGACCAAAGACAACTGGCTGCATTGCTCGTCTCAAAGGTCATAACTTGCTTCGTTTTTTTTTTTTTTCCTCCTTTACTTTTAATTTGTGCTAGTGTCCTCTTATTTCATGTGATTGCTTATTTTTCTTACATTTAGAAAACATTTTCCCATAATTGTGGTTTTTCTGCTCATTTGGGTTGCAAGGAAGATGGAGAAAAATAAGCTAATATTTGTTAGAACTAGGGGTCATTGCCTGGTGCAGTGTAATTTGTTTAGACTATCAAGCATGATGTT
The DNA here is from genome assembly GCF_030987335.1 of Cornus florida. NCBI lineage: Eukaryota > Viridiplantae > Streptophyta > Magnoliopsida > Cornales > Cornaceae > Cornus > Cornus florida. The sequence goes on along the minus strand of NW_026775579.1, from coordinate 85,855,144 downwards.
GTTGATTTTTGAATCCTTAGCGCAGCAACTTTGTGCAAAAAGTGCCAAGGTTAGGTCTTGTGTCCAATCCATTACCCTTGATTAATGGGGACCACATTGGGTAATGATCATTTTATTTGGAAACATTTCAAACCCAATTAAATAAAATATCCAAGTTTCATGTTTTTTGCTCCCTGTGGAAGTGTGGAGTTGTGGTGGCCTTTGGACCAGGCAAAATACCCTTCTTTTGGGTATTTCTTTTGCAAACCCTTTGGGACCTAGGATTTAGAAGAGTTGGTCTTCTCCTCTGGAAGGTACTTTTCAGCCTAACAGTTTTATGTATATGGTTCTCCTGGTAATCCGGGTCAACCAAGCATTGGATGCATTGTGTAAAATTGTTAAGGCCATAATATCTTTTGCTTCTCCAAGTTTTATGGGGTTGGGAGGTTTAGAGAAGGAATTTGGTGCTTTTCTTGTTGGTATGGAGGTGACTCATAATAGTGGTGACTCTAAATCTCCTATAGGAAGGTAATAGTTTTTTGAACTTATTCAAGTGGATTTAACCTCTGCATAGATTATTAGAATTATGCTCAGTTACTAAAAGTGGCTTTCAAGGGTTTTTATTTTTATTATTATTAAAATTATTACTTCAATGGACTAAAGGAAGTAGTTTTTTGGTTAATTGAATTTTGTATGGTAGCATTTTCCACTTTAAAAAGAAGCTGGATGATCTAATCCATATGACGACCAATGATAATGTGGGGTTGCTTTAGCCTGAACTGATGTCTACTCAAATAGTAATTAACAAAATCGTGCATTTAATGAGTTTTTAATTGTTTGGTTTTGCAATTTTCTAGATTGGGACGAGGACAGTACTTGAATTTAGTTTTTCTCTGCTACTATGGAAAGGAATATGTTGTTCGATTTTTGGTGTTAATCTTTATGTATCTAAACAAGTGCATACTCTGAAGATTTCAAATGCATGTTTACCTTTTACCATACTCTGAAGTTTTAAAATGTTCTCAAAAAGGATTACCACTTCTTACAAAAATTCACAAAATAACAAGGACTTGAAACTCCATGTAACCTCAACACTTTCACAATTATATAATAATAATATTTTTCTAGACATGAAATTTAAAATTTTCAGACTACATTCTAATTACGAGATTTTGTTTTATGTTAATCATTAAGTATGCTAAACATGCTTTGCTTTTTAAATAAAACGAAATCTCATAATTAGAATGTAGTCTGAAAATTTTAAATTTCAAGTTACGCACAAATCGAGAAATGGTCCAAATTTTTTACTTAAAAAAAAAAAAAAAAAAAAAAAAAAAAAATTGAATTTCAAGTCTAGGAAAATATTATTATTTTATAATTGTGAAAGTGTTGAGATTACATAGAGTTTCAAGTCCTTATTTTGTGAATTCTTGTGGGAAATGGTTATCCTTTTTGAGAACATTTTAAAACTTCAGAGTATGGTAAAAGATACCATTGCAAACAATATACTCAGGTTTCAATTGTTGGTATACATAGAACAAAAATGCAATCATCTGTGCTCAGCCAAACACCTTCACAGGAAAACACAACCTTTCGTTAGTTCCGAGGTCCAAATAGCCAGCACAACTTGTTTACATCTGATACATGTGCTCATCAAATTGGCAATGGTGGCATAACCTTCACGGGAAAACACAACCTTTCGTTAGTTCCGAGGTCCAGCACAACTTGTTTACTTGTGGTCATCAAATTGGCAGTATAGTGACATAACCTAGTAGGCTAGTTCAATGAGCAGTTGATCTAGCTGATGTGTTCAACTGGTACGAGATTGCTGCATTCCTTTTCTGGACAGGGAAGTTGCAAATTTCTAATTACTTCTTTAAATATACGTGATGATATACAAACTCAAAGAAATATACATGCATCATATGTACATGTATATATTAGCATATTTATATTCACAAATAAGTAATGAAGGGTGGCCACCCTTCTGATATCATGAGTAATCTGGTGCATCTTTTGGTGGCTGTTTAATGAGGGTGGATACCGTGAATCTCATTAGGCTTGAGAACTTACCATTTACCTTCCAATCTGATCTTGCGTATTTCTGCGAAGTACTGAATTCTGCAATCTGAGTATTTCTTTTAAATTTGCATCCAGAATTTGTCAACAGATCTTGTTTATTATTGGTAATAATACAACAGACTACTTATCAAATGTGAAGATGAAAGTTGAAAAATTATTGCTTGAGATATGTAATTTTATAAGCCTTTGTCGTCTCTATAAATTGATTCCTCTTTTTCTATCTACAGGTTTTCTATTATTTGGGGGAACTTAATGACTCATTATCATATGCCCTCGGTGCTGGTCCACTATTTGACGTTTCCGAGGATTCGGATTATGTTCATACTCTTCTTGGTATAATTTTCACCTTTGATTCTTCCTCTCTCCTTGAAAAATTATGTATTTACTTCTAGAATTTAAAATTTAGCTTGTGTTTCAGCATCGGTTCCCTTTTAGCACTTAAATGTGAATGATAGTCTTAAGAAAGTTTAGAAACCAAGATCAACTCATTTTTTTTGTGGGTTATTAATCAAGATCAACTTTTGAATGTAAATGTAATTGTGTGATCATGTAAAGCTTCATATCTATGGTGGTCATTAACTATTGGAAGCTTGTGGATGTTTAGACATTTTGCAGTGTGTAAACTTACTAATCATTTTTGTCACATTGTTCTATCATTCAGCTAAAGCCATAGATGAATATGCAAGCCTCAAGACTAAAGCGGCAGAGTCAAGTGATGAAGCAGCAAAGGTGGATACTAGGTTGGAGGCCATTGTTGAGAGGATGCTGGATAAGTACGTAAATTTCTTCTCTTTTACTTAATTACGTGTCTCTCCTCTCTGTCTTACCATTGCTCCTTTCTTTTTATTTTTTTCCCCTTAAGGTGTATAATGGATGGAAGATATCAACAAGCTATAGGAATGGCACTTGAATGCCGAAGATTGGATAAGCTTGAGGAAGGAATTACGAGGAGTGATATTGTTCCTGCCACTCTATCCTATTGCATTCATATCTCTCATTTGTTTGTAAATCGTAGAGAATATCGACATGAGGTAAAAAAGACACATGTACTATATTTTTTGTGTCAAACGTGTCTTGTGAGAAAACAGCTCTCGAATCTTTTGGCTGTTACTTTTGGTACATTTTGTTCATAATAATGAAAACACCCAGGAATCTTGTAGTTGAAACAGAATTTTTTCTCTTAAACATATTGCTTTAACACCAATAATATGATCACCTCTTGTAATTCTGGTTTCCTCGTTCAAGTCTACAGGTCATCAAAAAAGAAAAAGAAATGATAATGCAGTAGCTAATTGGATGATTTGTAATCTCATGTAGAGAGATTTTCGATCTGCAATTTGCAAAAACATACAAACGTAATTTTAGAATTGGAATGACTCCTGAAAGATGAATTGATTTTAACCTTTTTTTTTTTTTTTTTTTTCCATAAAATATTCCAAAGAAAGTAGGAGAAACTGCAAAGTGATGAAATAGAGTAAGGAAATGAAACCCCTTGTTTTTTTTTTTTGGTTGGTTGGGTGAGGTAATTTCGTTTTTGAATATGAGGTGATAAAGTAGATTAGTTGATTAAATGTAGAGAATTAAAATGGTTTATATATGTTTTTTTGTACATTAATGTTCGATTCTTCTGCCTGAATTGAATTATTCTGATGATAAATTGAAAATCAATCCATGAAATATCTGTTTAATTAATAATTACAAGCAAGCCATAATGGTTGAAGCTTAAAACAATGCGGTGAGCTGGAAATGAAATTATAAACATTTAAGCTTATTTAGAATATGTAATTGAGGATGGTATTAAAAGAACATATACATATATATATATATATATATATATATAGAGAGAGAGAGAGAGAGAGAGAGAGAGAAGGAAAAAAGGGATGGGAATAAACTTACAAAAAGATCTGTAATGGAGCTAAACATGACATTATATATATTATAGTGTTGAACAGTCAAGCCTCGTTTACTGGTCTCATAAATATGATTATGTTACAACGCTGATCAAATGTTTGTATTCTGGTTTCATTGCTGTCTAGCTCATTTCTGACAATTGCTGGGTGTGTTAATTAGAGATTGTTTCACAAGTTCTTTGGGAAGAGAAGATAGTGATTTGGGATACACACAATGTATTTATCCTCTGCTAATTTTTGACAGGTGCTTCGTCTTCTTGTTAAAGTATATCAACAGTTGCCGTCTCCTGATTATTTGAGCATTTGTCAGTGCCTCATGTTCTTGGATGAAGCAGAAGGTGTTGCGAGCATATTGGAAAAGTTTCTTAGGTCTGAAAATAAGGAAGATGCCCTGCTGGCATTTCAAATAGCTTTTGACCTTGTAGAAAATGAGCACCAAGCTTTTCTGTTGAAAGTTAGAGACCGGCTGTCTATTCCCAAGACTCAACCTTCACAACCGGTGCAGCAAGAATCCGTTGTGCCAGATACTGATCAAAATGGAAATGCCACTGTATCAGAGGATGTTCAAATGACAAATGAAACTCAAGCTTTTAATGGGGGTGTGCATGAAGTGGATCCAAATGAAGCAACCTATGCCGAGAGGTTAACAAAACTCAAAGGAATTTTGTCTGGAGAGACTTCAATACAGTTGACTCTACAATTTCTATACAGTCATAACAAGTGAGGCAATTGATTTGTTTGCCATATTCTAATTTCTCTACTTCTGACTCAAATTCTATTTATAGGAGTTACTTTAAATTCTGAAGAAAGTTCTTCTGCTGATGGTTGTGAATTTACATTTAGGTCGGATCTTCTTATTCTTAAGACAATAAAGCAGTCTGTTGAGATGAGAAATAGTGTGTGCCACAGTGCAACTATATATTCTAATGCGATTATGCATGCTGGAACAACAGTGGATACATTTCTCAGGGAGAATCTGGTGAATCATTTATGCACTTCCAATCTCTGAAACTATCCTTGTTTTTGCACAGCAGCATATTCGTTTTGTTCATCTTTTGGCTTTTATTGGGTAGGTAATAATTTTCTTGTGTTGTTTATTTAAAATTGTAGGACTGGCTGAGCAGGGCAACAAATTGGGCTAAGTTTAGTGCAACAGCAGGGCTAGGTGTTATTCACAGAGGCCATCTGCAGCAGGGAAGATCACTCATGGCTCCTTACTTGCCACAGAGTGGATCCGGTGGTGGTGGCAGTCCATACTCAGAAGGTGGTGCACTCTACGCTCTGGGTTTGATTCATGCAAACCATGGCGAGGGCATCAAACAGTTTCTTCGTGATAGCCTACGGAGTACCAATGTTGAGGTGCTTGCATTCTATAGTTTAATGATGCCTTTATGCACATGAATATCTATTACCGGATATAATTTTGAAAACCTTGATTGGTACAGGTTATTCAGCATGGTGCATGTTTGGGACTTGGTTTGGCAGCTCTAGGAACTGCTGACGAAGAGGTTTATGATGACATAAAGAATGTGCTTTATACTGATAGTGCTGTTGCTGGTGAAGCTGCTGGTATTAGCATGGGTTTACTTATGGTTGGAACTGCAAGTGAGAAAGCAAGTGAAATGCTTGCTTATGCACACGAGACACAGCATGAGAAGATCATTAGGTAAAGTTGGCTCTTTCGTCAAGTGTCTTAGCTTCTGTTATTATGTTCTTGATATTTATTTTGTTACTACTTGTTGCAGGGGTTTGGCACTGGGGATAGCCCTCACAGTCTACGGGAGGGAAGAAGAAGCAGACACATTGATTGAGCAGATGACTCGGGATCAAGACCCTATACTACGTTACGGTGGGATGTATGCTTTGGCATTGGCGTACAGTGGAACGGCGAACAACAAGGCAATCCGCCAGCTGCTTCACTTTGCTGTATCAGATGTGAGTGATGATGTCAGGCGGACTGCTGTTCTGGCCCTTGGATTTGTCCTATATTCTGAACCAGAACAGGTTGGTATTTTCCTTCACTATTTTTGTTGCTTCGAAGCTCCTAAATTACTGGTTCTTTCAAGTGTTTGTCATATGCAGTATGCCATGGTCATGTGCGTTCTGTTGTCATCAATAGATTTCCTTTGATGTTATTTTCACATGATTGTAAACTTTGGTACATGATTTTATAATAACTATAATGATTTTTAGCTACTTTGGGTTACTCAATTGGCATCTAAGTTATTTTATTTTCCACTTTTTCTTTTTACGTCTCTCTCTCTCTCTCTCTCTCTCTCTCTCTCTGGCTATGTATATTGCCATTGATCTCACTGCCTTTGAATTGTAGACCCCTCGCATTGTTTCCCTGCTATCTGAATCTTACAACCCACATGTCCGGTATGGTGCGGCTTTGGCAGTAGGCATTTCTTGTGCTGGTAGTGGTCTGAGTGAAGCAATATCGTTGCTAGAGCCTATGACCTCAGATGTAGTTGATTTTGTTCGACAAGGTGCTCTTATTGCAATGGCTATGGTCATGGTCCAGATTAGTGAAGCTAGTGATTCTCGTGTTGGAGCATTCAGGTACCATGCTTTTAAGAGAAATTTTTTATTTATCTTGTTGCTTCTTTTATCATCTTTCTCTAGCTTACTGTATTGTCTGTTTTTATTTCAGGCGAGAGTTGGAGAAAATAATTCTGGATAAGCATGAAGATACCATGAGCAAGATGGGAGCAATTTTGGCCTCTGGAATTCTTGACGCCGGTGGAAGGAATGTGACAATAAAGTTACTTTCCAAGACAAAGCATGATAAAATCACTGCAGTTGTTGGCCTTGCTGTTTTTAGCCAGTTTTGGTATTGGTATCCCCTCATCTATTTCATTAGTTTGTCATTCTCGCCAACAGCTTTTATTGGACTGAACTATGACCTGAAAGTTCCAAGATTCGAGTTCTTGTCCCATGCAAAACCATCACTGTTTGAGTATCCACGACCAAGTACTGTTCCCACCACTACATCAGCCTCTAAACTTCCTACTGCAGTTTTATCAACCTCCGCGAAGGCCAAGGCTAGGGCTAGTAAGAAAGAAGCAGCAGATCAGAAGACTACTACTGAAAAATCATCCGGGTTAGAGTCAGCTTCTGTAGCCTCTAATACGGGGAAAGGGAAATCGTCAGCCGATAAGGATGGCGACTCTATGCAGGTAAATATCAATCACATGTTGCCTCTCTATTGCAAAGATGCCTAAATCATATCCTTGGGTGTTTAATGTTTTTAAAGAAAACTAGAAAAATTCCTTCACATGATCCATGACAACAATCTTAAGCATCTCTCTCCCCTCTTTCATGCACTCACATTTAAACATCAGTTTAGTTTCAATAATTGCTTGTTCTCTTAATGATGGACCTAGAACTTTGAGAGTGCAAATGACTTGGGAACTTTTCTTTGTATCCATGCATAAAGGTGTAATAGCATCATGGAATCGGTGTTGATAATACATAGTTCATTTGTGACCAAGGGAAAAAAATCAAGATCTATTCTAAAGTCACCATGCCATATTGCTGCACTCAGTTCCTTTCGATCTAGTGATGGGAGTCAGTTACACGTTTTTTTTTTGGTTTTTCCTTCCTGTCCTTTTGTTTTTCATTTTCTTGTGTTTTTTGTTTGGCAGGTTGACAGTCCAGTAGAGAAGAAGACAGAGCCCGAGCCGTCTTTTGAAATTTTGACTAACCCTGCCAGGGTGGTTCCTGTGCAGGAAAAATTCATTAAATTTCTGGAAGAAAGCAGATATGTGCCGGTGAAGTTGGCACCTTCAGGATTTGTTCTCTTGAAAGACTTGCGTCCAACTGAGCCTGAAGTGTTGTCTCTCACTGATGCACCCTCATCTACCGTATCCAATGCTGGTGGCTCGACAACTGGACAACAGAGCTCAGCCTCAGCAATGGCTGTGGATGAGGAGCCTCAGCCTCCCCAGGCATTTGAATACACTGCATGATTTGGGTCTAGCTCAAATACCACATCTGGGTTCTTATTTCGAAATTTAGGTAACATGGAAAAATTTAATGCTTCACGCGGAGAAGAGAAAAAATTGGTCCAGTGAAACGCTTGATTAATTATCCTGGGAGTCATGGCCAATGTTCGGGGGCATTCTCTTTGCTGCAATCGTTATATCTTGGTCATCGCCTCTCTGTTTCTTTTTAACTTAATACATTTAGGAGTTGGGAGGATAGGGAGATGATGAACACTGCAATCCTCTGCGAATGAGAAGCTCATGAAATTTGTGATTGAATGGGATGAATATGAGGTATCACGAGAAGATTTATCACGAGAATATCTGTCTCTTTCTATTTATTCGGCTGATTTTATTTATGAAAAGAAAAAAACAGGAAATGCACTTTCCAGTCATGAATCATGATGTGAATTTATGAAGTTCGAGTCCGTCAATTCTGTGTATGGTATTCTGTTTCACACTTGGGCTTTTCCGCTTTTTGAATTATAACTTTAGTTACAATTATATAATGTAGATGATTTTTTGGGGATCAATTTGATGTGTTTAATTTTGCTTGATTCGAATTTTTTTTTTTTTTTTTTTTTTTGACAATCCAATCTGCTAATAATCTTATTTGTTGACCATTTGAGTTTTGTTAACAATCTTATACAATCCAATCTGCTAAAATCGATTTCATCCATGACAGGTGAACTAAATATTTGTATATAATAATGGTACAAATCGATTGAAGAGCTTGGAAGTTCCAACCCCTTCGGACCATCGTAGAATAATTTTCCGATTGCACAGTGTCGGTTGATGAATTCTGCAATGTTTTAAGAGGCTTGATAAATATAGAACATTTGGAGTTTTGTGAACTCAAAAAATAATAATAATTTATTTTTACGAAATTGACATGAAATTTAATTACTTTATTTTTCTTATTAAATTTCAGTTTCATGACCAACAGATGTCTAAATTTCAGTTGCATGATAGAGCTGATGAATCAGAACCTTATTTTAATTATTTTAATTTTTATTTTATTTTAATAAGAACAGATTTGGACAAGTCTGGCTCTAGATCAATTATATACAATCTCATTTCTATAATGTATATTAATTAAAAGTTCGAATTGTCCGCGTTTAAATTTATAGTTGTCATGAAAAGAGGTGGTGGTAAAGTTAGGGATGAGCGGTGTTGGCTTGTGATTCACATTAATAAAAGGTGGTGAAAGTGAGGTGAAATTGTGATATGCAAATATTTAATCCACAGGCTCCTCTCTCTCTCTCTCTCTCTCTCTCTCTCTCTCTCTCTGCGCGCAGCAAGTGGCTGCTAATAAATTTATTTGAAGTCAAAACTAGGTATAACAAGCAACCCTGGCCCATTATTAGAGAGATATCACTTCTATATATATATATATATATATATATATATATATATATATGGTTGTAACCTATGCCTCTCAATCCATACATCAACACCCCCCACTTCATCTTCTTGTTTACTCTCTCGAAGGTGGTTGTTGCAATTTACACATGTTCATAGCTATTATATACATACGTTGAAGGGTTAACACAGTGCACGAGACTCTCCGTCTTACTTACTCTCCGTCTTACTTACTTTCGTTTACAGTGATGTTCTGGTTATATACATAGATACAATAATCCTAAGCCTAACTGTTTTTTCATATCTTGATGATTCAATAGAATCTTATGAGTTACTGCTTGTTAAATTTTTATGTTCATGTATGTGTGTGTGTGTGTGTTACTGTTTCAGGAGTTGGAGACTCGAGCAAGAAAATTTCACAAGGGATTTTCTATACATGAATTGAGCTCCATTAGGGTTTTTGGAAGAAGCCTTTGTGCATATTGTAATGGACAAAGGAGAGCATTTCTCGGTACGTATAAGCTAGAAACCTATCATTTTCTAATGTTTGTATGCTATTCAATTACATGATCACTATGTTGATCTATCTGAACCTGAATTTATTATTGCAGACCGCCTTGCCGGGAACATTTCCGGGACTGTGTTATACTTTGGATGATCACCATCATCATCAACATCTAACTACGCCACTAATTGGTGAAACATTCGGCGAAAACAGCCATCAAATGGTTGATTTCATGCTCGACAATCCTCAGCACCAACATGTATCTTCCGGTTTCTGCAGCATTGCAGATGTGATGCAATTCACGGATTTTGATCCAAAGTCGGCCTTAAATCAAACCAAACATGCTGAAGAAGAATCCGGGATCCTAAAGTTTCCGGTTTTGAATGATAAGTTACAGGAAGATGAGTCTCTTGTGGTGGCACAAACTGTTGGTTACAATGAAGGGAGGTTTAAAGGAAAAAGCTTGGATGGGAAGGCAAGAGTGGTGGAAGAAGAAGGTGAAAGAGAAGATGATGGAGAAGCTTGGGGGTCGGAGAATACTCCGGTGCAACTTCAGTTTCTTGGCGAAAACCTTCAGAAGGGACCCGTAAAAGAAGCAAAGAACAAAAGAAAGAGACCGCGAACTATCAAGACGAGTGAGGAAGTGGAGAGCCAGAGAATGACTCACATTGCAGTTGAAAGAAATCGAAGAAAGCAAATGAATGAGCATCTTCAAGTTTTGAGGTCTCTCATGCCTAGCTCATATGTCCAAAGGGTATGTAATAAAACCGTTCAATTATCTAAAAACAGTTTTTATGTAAGTGAAGATTGATGTGGGGTCAATCTCACGACTCACATCATTATATTAAACTCTACTCACATATATCATTTTAGAAAGACGTAAGAGTTTTAAAATAAATATAAAGACTAAATGTTCTTTTAACCCATAAAAGTTACAATTTTCTACAAAACTCTCAATCATGTAAGTTCTAAATATATAGTTTTTGAGAACAAAAGAGTGTTTTTAGAGCAATGCTAATGTGTGATTCTTCACACAAAAATATACACGTTTCGCCAAGTAACTGAAATTTGAATTGGTTTGTGAAAATTTAAGGGAGATCAAGCTTCTATTATTGGAGGAGCAATCGAGTTTGTGAGAGAACTAGAGCAACTCCTCCAATGCCTCGAGTCACAGAAGTGCCGGCGACTCTACGGTGACACTCCACGGCCTATGGGAGACCCTTCTCTTCCAATCCAACAGCTTCAATCACCTATCTTTCCTTCAATGCCTCTTCCAAATGATCATCACCAGCTCAAGCTGGTCGACTACGAACCGGGACTACTCCGAGAGGAAACAGCTGAGAGCAAGTCATGCTTGGCCGATGTTGAGGTGAAGCTGCTAGGGTTTGATGCCATGATCAAGATCATGTCGAGGAGAAGGCTAGGACAACTCATTAAGATCATAGCTGCGCTACAAGATCTGCAGCTTGATGTCCTTCATACCAACATAACCACAATTGAACAAACTGTTCTCTATTCTTTCAATATCAAGGTAAAAGCCTAGCTGAACAAACCCACCTCTCCAACGGGGAGGTAGGGTCTCAGTACGTGGAGGCCTGACTGTGTGAATTTGCTTAGCCTTCCAAAAAAAAATAATAATAAGTAAAAAATTATATATATATATATATATATATATAAAACATAGTTTCTTATATATTAAAATACATATATGCACCATACATATATCTCTATATATAACTTCTTATACATATTTGGAGGAAAAATGGTGTCTATCGGTTTAAGCAATTGTCCAACCGATGCAAACATATTTCAGCCATCACTTTTGTTATGATTTAGTTATGTATGTAGATAGTTGCACAAGTAATAATGTGATATATTTTTAATTAATTAAAGTGGCTTGCTGAATGATGGCTTTGAAAGAAAAATTAATGGAGAGAATCCATTTCGGTCTTACGTTTAAAAAAAAAAAATTCCATTTCGGTCAAGCTAGGTGTATAAATATATAAACACATTTTGTTTCAAATCTAGCATTGTGTGTATATATATATATAAATATAAATATTTATGTATCTAAAGTCTCTATCTTCTTATATATACTGAAATTATTATATATCTCTCTTAGTGTAGGTTTCTAGTGAAGCGAGATACACAGCTGAAGATATAGCGAGCTCGGTTCAACAGATATTCAGTTTTATCCATGCAAATAGCAGCATATGATGTAATCTAGTTGAAAAGAACTTCATGAATAATTTTTTTGGTCTATAAATTCTTCCATGAAATTTGGGTTCAGCCTCTTATTAGACATTTAATTTATGCCTATATAGAGACAGACACATACACAATCGAGTTTTGATTGAAATTTTCTTTTAATACTCTTACTCCATTTGATTTTTAAATATGAGCTGTGCCCCAATAACTTTAAGAAATATGTTTACAAACTATTCTCGTCGGGTCTTTGGAGGGAATGAGTGAGTATTAACTAAGAAAAAAAAACTTTAATCTTGTCAGATGCGTCCCGATCTTGTCTTTATGTATTAAACAATATCTTTCAAAATCATGTCCACAGCATCCATCGATCTCAAATTACCAATCATTTAAAAATGTAAATATGTCCTATACTGTGTTCCTAATTGCAATGTATGTCGGTCTCAAAAAACAAATTAAAATGTAGATACTTTTTAGATGTGATGGGAGTCCATGTCCTAAAAATGTAGGACGCCGCCGCCATGGCAACTCCAGCTGGACCGGCTGGCCGTTAATCATCTCCAATATATGGTCAATGTTTTGGGCTGCCTCTTTAGCTTCAAATTGGTCAATCTCTCTATCTATAACTTCAAGTTTACAACATATAACACAGTTTTAATTGGATGATATCTCCATCTTTTAAATAAGAGGTTAAGAGTACGAATTTCATTTTGTATTAAATACGTGCCAATCTTCCCTGTAAAAAGAAGAAAAAATGGTAACCTAATTTTTTTTAGGTATTTTGTCACCACCTTTCTTTTAAGATTCACTATTTGGTGCATTGAGAAAGAGGGAAACATTTTCTAAAAATTTGTGTGTTGTACCCTTTTCTTAGACCATTCCATGTATTGGTCAAAATTGAGTATATATCTCAAGTTTGAGACATAAAATTTAGGTCAATTCCACTTTATTTATCCCTTCTAACACCCTCAATCTATTATCCTTTTTCAACTACTTTCTCTATCTGTGAATTAAAATACTAATTGCTCTTCCAATTTATATTTATTTTTTTAAAATTAATTACCTTCGATCAAAATCCAATTTGTTTTGGGTTCGTTCTGGGTTTGGTTTTTTTGGTCGTTTTGGGCTTGGCCCAGTTTGTAATTACCCTTGGGCTTTCCGGATCATTTTTTTTTTTTTTTTTTTTTTTTTTTTTTCCCGTATAGTTTGCTATTTTATGATAGAGGTGACAATTCATATTCGCGGGTCGTAATCGTGTCATGTCGATTTAAGGATATTCTACTAAACAGTTCAACTCAAACACGACCTGTTTAATAATTGTATCAGGAACCCTCAATACTAACCCGATCTGTTTATTAAACGAGTTTTTAATAATCGTATCAGGAACCCTCAATACTAACCCGTTTAATGATTTGTTTAATAAAATCATATATTTTATTATTTAAATTATTAATAATACTCTATCAAACATTAAATTATATAAAAATATAAATTTCAATCCAACAAAATTACTAAATAATCTTTAATCTACAAAAGAATAAATTATAAGATACAAGTTTAGATAGTTATTTTGGAACTTGAATAAAAATTTGTTTATAACACGTATAGTTAAACGGGTTACACGAGTTAAACTCCTCAACCCAAACACGACACGATTAATTAAACGGGTTAATCGTGTCGATTGATTTACGATCCAAACCCGTTAAAGGTCAACCTAAACACATTTAACTCGTGTCGTGTTCGCGAGTTTTGCCAAACTTTGTCACCCCTATTTTATGACATATTGATTTACCCAAAAAAAAAAAAAAAAATCCAATCATGCATTGTAACAAAATGTAATACATGTGTGTGTGAAGAATAATACTATCTCCATAGTTCCAATGCATTACTGATCAAGGAGAAAAAGAAAAAAAAAAAAAAAGTGTAGAATTTTCTATCACTAGACACCTAGCAAATTTCATGATCGATAAAAACATAAAATAAAATAAGCAACGCTATGTGTTGGTTGGCAATAACTCAAATGAAATTTCTATTTTTTGTTTGGTTGTCTGAGTTTGACGATCATGAGGGGGAGGATTAAGAAGATGAGATTGAGCTACCACTGAGTTACAACTCACTCGGTAACTTGTCCGGACACAATATGCCAAGCCCAGATGGAGCTAATGCGCCTCCATATGAAGCAGCGCCGAGGAAACCCACAAGGGGTGCCCAAAGAACCACGCCATCGGACTTGGCGGCCACGGCCGTTTACGGTTGTGGAGAGTTCATGCCGGCCGGCCCAGAAGGCACAACGTCAGAGCTCAACCAACGCTGTTGATAGTGATGGTTGGTGGTCCACTTCCTCCACAACAGAGCTCCACCCAATTCCAAGTCCATTTAAGGCGTCAAGACCTCAAACGTTGCCGTTAACTCCACCCCCCAATCTCTGATTCGGCGTCTTCCTTCCCACCAAACCACCATTGTCTGGTGACCTCTTGTCCGTGATTGTCTTCTTCCATGGTAGTGGATTCACCTACTTTGTCGTCACTGTCTTCTTACTGGGGACTGTGAATATCCACCAGCACCCCATCACCGCCGACTATCGCCAATTTATTAGTTCGGCAAAAGAGACTAACGTCATCGTTGCAATGCCCAACCGTCATTGCCTCTATGACTAACCAATATTGTCACCGTCGTAATATGGGTTGCGATTATTACAAATATATACCTGCAATTGTTACATGCATATATATATATATATATATATATATAGATATATATATATATATATATATATAGATATACACACATTTGAGGGGCATGATGGTCATTTAAGTAACCTGAATATTTTAACAGTTATTTTCGAAATATATTTGAGAGTAATATTTGGTCAAATTTAAAGAGGTTGTTAGTAAAATTAATCCTTAAAAAAAAAAAAAAACAAAGGTGTTGCGCAAACATATAAAAGTGAAATAAAGCCTCCCTACGTATTAGAAATTTGCCTTGGGAGGGGGGGTGCAAAATAGATGGAAAATTTTTGAAACAATTTTGGTGAATAGGTGCAAAACAAAATTGGGATACTTAAATTATTTGTTTTTTTGTCATAATTATGTACAAATATTGAGACTCAAAACTAACTCTTGAAAAAAAGATTGCATAAAGATTATATGGTAAAAATTTATACTAAAATTCATTTATAATAAATCACACAAATCAATGAAAGTTTTACCCTATTTCTTTTTACCAAATTAAACGTACTTTTAACTTTGATCGTATGATTATATTTTATAATATTTTGAACTAATTTTTTAACAGAGAGATCACTTTAATATTAGTAATGTGATATTAGAGTTCATGAGAAGTATTATGAGGGAGATCTCGTAGTAACATTACTTAGAGAATAAAATTATCATTTCCATAAAAATAAAAAAAAATCCTCAAAAAAAAATAATAATTTTTTTTTATTTAGAATTTTTTTTGAACTTACAATAATATCCCTTTTACAAATTTCATACTTATTCAAACTATAAAATAATAATTTTTCAGAATTTTATACAATGCAATTTATTTTCCTTGTATACTTATGTATTTACTTTCACTTTATACTAATTACTTTTTATTCGACTAATATACTTTTAAGAAAAAGAAGAAGGGTAAATTGAACTCACACCCTCCCATGTTTGGATAAAAGTCAAATAGTTACAACTTAAGCGCTTATTGGACAATGACACCTCAAACTTGGTAAATTGAGCAATGACATCCCAAATCAAGAAAAAAAAGTATACTATTACTCTTTCACTAATGAATTAACTTATTTAAATTATAAATTTACTATTTCAACCATCTCAAAGCATTTTAATGAACACCATTAAAATGTGAGTGTGTGAATATTTATCTAATTATTAAAAATTAATAATTATTAAAAATATGATGGCACGCTTACTTTTTGAATTAATAATAATAATAATAATAAAGCATGAGTGTGTTTTATAAAGTTAATTATTTTATTTTTTATTAAAAAGAAAAATATATATATTCAAGGGGAGCATAGTGTTATTAGCATTTGTGGCCACATTAATTATTAATCTTAGGATTGCAATCAATAATTGGACTGATTAATTTTTTACTAATTGGACTTGATTACAAGTTAAACCTAATTAGGGAAGCAGATCAAGTTCGTAAAATCAAATGGATCAAAATTATTGAATTATTGATAATAAATTTGAGAAGCTAAAAATAGTAAATTTATAATTTAAATAAATCCATTAATAAGTAAAAAGGAAATATAATACCATTAGTATATTACCTTGATTTGGAGTGTCATTGTTTAATTTAAAAGCACCTAAGTTGTAATTATAGGTTTCCGAGGGTGTGAGTTCAATTTATCAAAAAAAAAAAAAAAAATGTTTTACCCCACAACACATACCTAAAAAACCCTAGCTTCGCTTCATCTGTCTTCCATTTGCTCCAAAGCGACGGCTGCAGCGACATTATCCCACTTCGTAGAGAGAGAGTAGGGTAGACAGGGAAAGTAGAAATGGTTTCGGGGTCAGGGATCTGCGCTCGGAGGGTGGTTGTGGACGCGCGCCACCACATGCTGGGGAGGCTGGCGTCCATACTGGCGAAGGAGCTGCTGAACGGGCAGAAAGTGGTGGTGGTGCGGTGCGAGGAGATATGCCTCTCCGGTGGTCTCGTGAGGCAGAAGATGAAGTACCTGAGGTTCCTTCGCAAGCGCATGAACACCAAGCCCTCTCACGGACCCATCCACTTCCGAGCCCCCTCTAAGATCCTATGGCGCACCATCCGTGGGTATATACTCATAATCGATCATATCACTGATAACATTTTGTATTTATTTATATATGCAGCTAGCCAAATACTCGTTTGTTGTTATGATCTATACAGATACATAGAGAGATATTTGCTCATCATGTGGGTGTACTGTATAGTTTCGTGTGTATGTATAGATAATCGGATACCCATTTTTTGCATTTGTTTATAATTATGTTATTTTGATGATTGATTTTGTTTGATCTGTTGGAATTATTTTTGTTGGTGCTTGAAAAATGGCATTTTGGTGTTTTTAGCATTTGTTAATTGGGATGGCTCAGTTTGCTGGTACACTGAGAACCCTGAAAAAGCGATTTTTTTATTGCACTGAATAGAGAATTAGGGTTTTTTTTGTGCTACATTTGTATAAAAATTTCACGGAGTGTTGAAATCTTAAGAACCATATAATTAGGGTTCCTGGTAGGAATAAGGATTTTGGTTGATTTTATTAGAACCCTGAAAAAACGTTTATTTTTGCACTGACTAGAGAATCAGGGTCTTTTTGTGCTACATTTTAGTACATTTGTATAAAAATTGCACAGAGTGTTCATATAATTAGGGTTCCTGGTAGGAATAAGGTCCCCCTTGAGTTTTTTAAATCAGAAAACAAGGATTTTGGTTGATTTTATTGTTCGATGTAAATTAGAATAAAACCATAGGAACCTTTCTATCTCTTTGATACCGAAAATTGGGGATTTTAATTTTGTCACTGGAAAAGTGATTTTTTGTTGATTCTTGCTATTTGAAACTCAATAGTTCTGTAGTTTTGATCGCATAATTTGGCGTTCGTCTAAAGAATAATTCCCCCATTAAGCCTTTATAGTCAGTAAAACCTGGCCTCATGTTTCCTTCATTGGGTAAACGATTTGTTTAATCTCGTAACATGTTGAGATGTGTGCTTATGTTTTTTTATAGAAAGTAGGATTTTAATTGGTTTTTATTTTGAATTTGTCTTGTCTTCTGAAAAGATTTTAAACTCAGAGGAACTTCTTGTACAGTAGTAAAAGATAGAGTCAGTGGACATTTCCAAATGTTATTTGTTATTGATTTGTACGTCTACTTGAAACACTAATAGTACCTGCTTGTTCTTATTTGGTAACTGATTTGCAGGATGATTCCCCACAAGACTAAGCGTGGAGCAGCTGCGCTTGATCGTCTGAAGGTCTATGAGGGGATCCCACCACCATATGACAAGATGAAGAGGATGGTCATCCCTGATGCGCTCAAGTGAGTCGTGTGCTCGAGTATATGTAGTACATTCATAAGATGTGATTGAGTCTTTTTTTTGGTCATAAAAATTTCTTTTAATGTATGGGTTCTATAAAAAATCAGGGTTTTGAGGCTTCAAGCAGGACACAAGTACTGCTTGTTGGGCAGGCTCTCTTCAGAGGTTGGATGGAACTACTACGATACTATCAGGGTGAGATTTTGTTACCTACTTATTTTTTTCATGGTACTGCTGGATTCCCTCTCATTCTAATGCATGTTGTCACATTGAATAAAGCGAAAAACATAGAAACCCAAAATAATGACCACCCAATATCTCGGGAATTTCTCCTTTTGAACGATTGATTGGGTTTGAAACTGATGACTATACCATTTCCATCTTACAACTATAGTTTTATGTTCATTTCCATCTGACGGCAATTACATATCTGCTTGATTTTTTCTTTCTTCATCGTGTTAATGTACATAATTCATAATTGATCACTGCCACCAACCACCAAACAAATATCTAGACCTAGTTTTAACTGCTCGGTCAAATAAACATGTTTTCCTGCCAACATTTTGCTATAGGAATTTAACTAACCCGTTGATGTGATCTTTGTTCTATATATTAATATGAATATAGTATTCCATGTTGCTTTGGTTTATTTGTGTACATAATACCCCTTGCATCTTTGATGATAAATCTTTTTCCCCTAGTTTTGCTTGGACCTAGATTAAGCTTTGAGTTTACAAAATTGTCACTCTTCCATGCTGCTGTTCTTTTGTAATCAATATAGTTATATGCAAGTGTTGGCTGATTTCCCTGTCACTGTTCTTCACTGTAGGAGCTTGAGAAGAAGCGGAAAGAGAGGTCTCAGGTGATGTATGAGAGGAAGAAGCAGTTGAAGAAATTGAGGGTCAAAGCCGAAAAAGCTGCCGAGGAGAAGCTTGGTTCCCAACTAGACATTATTGCTCCCATCAAATATTAAAATATAGACGTTAGATTTCTTGAATGACATTTTTTTGGGAAATTTTGTTCAAGTTAAAACTTTGTTTTGATTTGAATTTCATGTTATTTGTCGTTTTTCCTGTGGCAATATTTGAGGAGACTTCTTGCTATATGATTGTGATTTTTGCTTCAAGTCATATTATCTTATGCTCTCTTTACTTTTCTCCAATTCAGACTTCTTCTGTTAATATGTAGCTGCCAGCATTTTTCAGTCTAATTTCATTCTGTGATCCTCTACCAAAGCTACGAGCTGCTAGTTTTTCAGTGGATGCATTGAGGAGCGCTTGTGATTTAGAACACTGTTGAACCATTTTGTTAACTAATCAGCTTGTTCCATTGCTTTGTGTTTGGAGTCTGGTATGCTTGACCTGGGATGTGTCCTTTGAAATTGAATGATCCCATTTACAAATTGGAAAATGCTTTCCAAAAGAAAGTCTAGTGACTTGTTGATATTGATGAGTTGCAGCTTTTACTTATTTATATTTTAGCTTGATGAGTAGCATTATTGTTAAAAAATCATTATAATATATTTTTTGTAAGAATAATGATAGGGGACCGAAAAGAAATTTCTAAATTAACATCGAATTTAATGTGGTTGGCCACATCAATTTTTATTGTTCATATTATGACTTCTTTTTCTCATTTTTATCCTTTTATTTATTACATACCCTTCATTCTCTCTCTTAAATTTATCATTCTCAAAATAATCTCTCCTCTGTCGTCTATTGTCATCATATATCTTACAATTGTAAATCTTTCATCTCCTTATTCTTTTTCTCTTGTTTTGTTTTTTTGAAGATGACCAAGTTAATTAGCCCCCGTGACAGATGAATAGACCAATTTTAGAGATTTGGGTTTATGTGTGGAAGAGATATGATGATCGTTATGGGTCAAGATGGTGGCCATGGTAGAGTAGGAACAAATTTGAAGGTATTTGAGATATTAAACAAATGGATGGTGCCAATGATAGGAAGAACAAAGAGATGGAGAAGATAAAAATTCTTATCAATCTGAGTGAGAATTTCACAGAGGAAAGAGATGCGTTAATTTTTAGAGGGAGGGAAAAAAAAAGATTGCACAGAACTATGAAAGAATTCAGAACCCAAATCCGAGAAAGAGAAAATGAATAGAGTTTGAGAAAGAGAAGTGAAGGCAATAGAAACTTAGAGAGAGAGAGAGAGAGAGAGAGAGAGTAAAGAATTATTAAAAATATACATGTCAGATTTTGAAAATTGTTCAGTGGACGAAAACAAATCAGATTTGGTCTCCCCATCATTATTCTGTTTGTAATAGGGATCACTTAAATAAAGCGGGCCTCTTTACATTTCGTGTTTAACAGATAATGATGTTGCACCGTTCTGAAGATGTGGGCCCCATACTTACCACCAAATTCACACCCAGCAACCTAAGGCCCAATCTTGCTTATTGTGTTTGAGATCTTTTCATTTGAACGTGGAGTGGTGGTCTCTGAGTAAATTTTTTATTTTTTGTTTTTTTATTTTTATTTTTTTTTGGTCAATTTAGGTCCCTAATACCATTTATCCCCAAAAAAAAAAAAAATAAATAAATAATTCTCATAACTTATCATTAGTGTTTGGATAATCTGATTTTTCTGATAACATATTTTCTTTCCACGGAATGTTTCCAAAATTCTGATTCACACCGTTTGTCTTGTGCTGCTTCATTTACTCTCCTTAAAGCACGTATTTGTGATCCTGTGAAATTGCACAATAACCACTGAAAACAAACTGAGTGCAACTGCTAAAAAAACACTTTTTTACATCTACTGTGATCCCCTCCTGTGTCACAGGAGGTCCTGTGCACAAAGAAGGGAAATCACTCCATGTAAATTAGAATTCACACTATTTATGGAAACCACAATTCACATAGAATTACCTATACCCTTTTACATGTTTACAAGACATCCTGTGATATGATCATCTGTGATATGATCATCTTCTCTGACAGGCAAAAAAGTACCAAATAACATATTCGTGATCCTGCGAAATTCCGCACTAAAACCTCTGAAAACAAACAGAGGGCAACGGCTAAAGGTTCTAAGCCCCAACCCCTCTTGCCATTTCATTTGAGTAACGGTCACCGTGCCCATTCCTTCAGTGTGCAATTATGAATGAATGGCTAGACTGAACTTTCGGATCGCTTCTGTGGCCACAACCCACAAAAGGATTCACGACATTCTCCTCTGGGAAGCTCACTAGAATTTCAGAGGTAGATTTCTGAGAATCCCTTCGATTTCTTCCTGCAACGCCTGAGCCAAAATCCAAACTGAGCTTCACTTAGAAAAGTTGAAAACACACCTTTAATTATTTATATACAACATTAAAAGTTTTTCACATTTTTTTTTTTTTTTTTTTTGGTGAGAAACATTATTTTTTCTCATTCAAGTTTTGTTTTGTCCTTACAAAAGCATACAACTCTTGCTTCTTTTTACATACCTTTTCAACAATAAAGATTAAAAATCACTAAGTTTATGCATTCTATCAAGCTAAAAAAGCTACTCACATTACATTGTTACAATAGGTCATTTTTCATTCTTTCTCATGCTTCTGCCGGAAAACCGAATTGATGCTAATAGTTTAGTCTCAAAAGCAAATCTTTCATACAATATACACTTGAGCAGCGAAAGCCAATAATGAACACTAAGACATGACCCAGCTGTGGTTTCTTTTGGAGATCAATACCACCAACTTGTTAATGCATGAATTGAACACAACAAAGGTGTATTTGTACAAGAGAATTCATCAAAATGATAATAATAAATAAAAAGACCTAATACAAATTCAAATGGAAAGACGACAACAAATAGCATTAAAAGATGAGCTTTATCTTCAAAAAACAAGATTAATCAGAGAAGATCCAAGTTTTGAGCAAAACTTATAACTTTTTTACAGTTAAAAAGTCCACAATCATTTATATATATATGTATGTATGTATATATTGTTACGCTTATGCTAAGGAGGTCATTGCTTGCATTATTGTTTTTATTTTTAGTTTCAAGTCAGTAGTCACTGCACGCCACAAGAGTTATATTCATCACTAATCTTAATCTGCTATTCAAGGATAGATGATAATCCCAGAAAGAAAGACAGAGATTTCTATCACTAAAACTAATGCTAAAATAATGATAAATCTTCACTGAATGGAACTTCACATACTCACTCTGCTTCTACCCTCATTCAAGACTTCCAAGCTCTGCTCTATAACCCATTATTGTTAATGTTTCTTAAAGCTCAATATATCAGAAGAGGTAATAGTTGAGAGCATCATTTGCATTGCCTAAAATGAATTCCATGGGCTCTCTGCTTGGTTTTTTGGCTACAATAAATAAAGAAGCATCGTGTTTCCCTTCAATTAAGAAATTTTCGACCATTCACTTTTGTTCAAATAAACTACTTCATTTTTACGTGTTTGCTATGTGGGAAGTTCTGAATCTAATCGCAATTTGGAAAAAAAGGGGTATAGAAACACTCAAGACGACTATTTTAAGAGAAACTTCTATATAATTATACTATTAGTTCGGTTCAAATAAGAAAAGTCCAATCTTTAACTAGGACACATGAGCATATGTGGTGCACTGCGGTGGTTAGGGATGGCAACGGGGGCGGGTTTGGGCGGGTGTACCCTCCCCCGCCCTCGCAACTGTTTAAAAACCCCGCCCCCGTCTCCGCCCAAAATCGCAAAAACGGGGGGATTTTTCACCCCATCCTTGTAACCGTTTAACATTTTTACCCCCGCGGGTATCCACCCCGCTCCGTTTAAGACCATAATTTATTTATTGTTGAAATAGATTTGCTCTTCTTTTTTTTCCCTCATCTTCATTTCTTCACCATTATAACTTTCCTTCTAATCAAATTCATTTTTTACTTTAATATTGTTATATAGGGTACTTAATATATATACTGGAAAATATATATACTAATGAAATAAGGGTACTTAAGTAATTTTCCTATCTAAACGGGGTGGGGTGGTGCGGGGCAACCTCCCCCCGCCCCCGCATCAAATCTACACGGGTTTTTATTACATCAAACCATCCCCGCCCAAATAAGCTAAACGGTCCCCCAAAACCGCCAAAACGGAGTAGGGCACGGCGGGGCGGGGCGGGGCGGGGCCGGTCAAATTGCCATCCCTAGCTGTGGTGATATCTAATCTTGGCTATTAGATGGGTGAAACTCCTAATTATGTAGTGCAAGCATATGCGTTGATCACCTAAAAACTTATGTGGGTGACACTACATACAGCAATATAAATAAATTGATCATCTGAAATCCACTTATGTTGCATTTAGAGGCACCGAATCGGTGCTCCCAAACATAGCACTAAACAATATACAATGTTAGGGGTAAATGGTGTCCTTGGACATGGAACTCTAAAAGGTCAAGTCTTTTTCAGCCTTCTCAACCACCAAAAAATACACAGCACTTGTTTTTTTCACATGCCTTTCAACAGTAAAGCTTAAAATCACCAATGTATGCATCCTATCAAGCTATGAAAACCAAGTTGAAGCTTATAGTTTAGTCCCTAAAGAAAATTTCCCAGACTCGTGACATACAGCATATTTGAGCAGCCAAAGCCAATCATGAAACACTAAGACATGAACTGTGGTTTCTTTTGGAGATCAATACTATCAACTTGTTAATGCATGAACTAAACAGATTTGCATGTTTAAAAGAGAATTCATCTGAAAAATAAAGCACACTGGCCAATACAAATTCAAATGGAAAGACGGCATCAACAGAGGATGACATTTATCTTCAATATTGTTAGAAAATAATTTGAATGATAAAATGCTACATTCACAACTAATAGCTCTTCTAAGAATATTAATAAGATAATATGAATTCTTAAATGATTATTAGTTGACAACTAGACAGACATTAAAGTTACTACCTTTCTACCACTAAACAAAATTAGCTATTCAAAAAAGTAAACATGTATTGGGACTTCTCGCTTGGCTGGAGCATTCAAAAGGGGAACACGTCCCTCAAAAGCTACACAAGGCCAAATAGGGCCTCTAAACCCTCAAAGAGTCCAAAAAATAAAAAATACCATCCATGGATTTAAATTTTCTCCCTAGGACCCAACAAAAAAGGGTGCAAATAATGGAGAACTTCAATGTCCCAGTAGGATTCTTTCCTTCGAAGGATCTCCTATTTCTCTCAAGCCAAAGACACCACCAGATGAACAAGGGCGTAACCTCCAAAATGACGAACTTGAGCCCCCACTGTACAACCTCTCCAAGCCTCTGGAAGACTTGGACATAACCCACTGAACCCCAAACAAGCCCAGCAACAAAACCCAACAATCCCAAGCCACTGGACAGCGCAAAAGAAGGTGATCCATTGTTTCCTCATCATTCTTACACATAAAACACCAGTTGACCACAATTTGTCTCCTCCGCTTAATGTTATCCTGAAGGATGGATGTCCATGCAATTGGTTATTCCCAATTGGGTTTTTCACATAAAAAATCCTTGTGTTCATCTCTTATGCTTTACTGCTTTAAATCTTATAATTACATGATTTATTAACATATAATGAATTGAATGTAATTAGTTATTTAGTAAATAGTTTTAATTTAAAATTTCAGGTACTTAAGTTTAAATTCCAAAAGTTGTTATAAACCATTAATCCAACGAACAAGACCTATTCACTCCTCTAGGTCTATCTCGCGGACCTTGCACGACTCTACATCGAAGCCTAAGGTATCTGTCCATACGATTTAGCAGAGCAGAATCCGCCCTGAGCGTGTAGTATTAGTACGTCAAACCAACATATTTAACCAAGGATTTTATGTTGCAACCATTATTATTATTTTTTTTATTTAAAAAAAGGATCCATATTAGGGAAGGGGCCTTGAATCAACCTTTTATAGGGAAATCCATGCCTAATAGCTTGTGAAAAAAAAATTCCATGGCTAATACACACCTAGAGACAAGTAGCTTTTGGGTTTCATAATAAACAGAAAAACATAATTAAAAGGAATGTTATTATGAATCCATAATGCTTACAAAAGTGTAAAAAATATGTGAATATAGATAACGATCTAATGACATCTGAGTCTGTGAAATTTTGAAATTTGATATTCTCACGCTCTCAGCCACAATACCACTCTCCTCTTGCTCCCGCTCAAAGTATTCCAGATTAGGACACCCTCTAGTTCTTGAAAAACATTTTTTACAACCTAGAACATCTGTGTGGATAAACTCATAGAGTTATGTTGACATTTCAGTGATTAACTGCAAAGAAGCTAATGCTTGTTGCATTTATCCTTTATTTACTATTTTATAAGCAGGAGAGATGGGTTAGGGGGTTGGGGGAAGGGGAAGGAAAGAAAGAAAGATATTAGCACATTTTTATTTACATGATAACTTTTTTGCATAATAATAATAATAATAAGGGTGTAACAGCTAATAAAGTCCCAGAAACCTTTCTGATCTGTTTACTACACTGTTTTTCTAATAAAAGGTTAATAAGTCCAGTGGAGCCTAGAAACTCACATCGTCGAGCAGAGCATATGCCTCCCAATCTTTAAGCCTAGTTCAAGCACTACCTTTTCTAATCCTAGCTAAGCATGAGCACTTGAATCAACTCGGCTCAGCTTGTTTATACATATACTCACCCTCTGTGACCTTTCAAAACAAGTAGAACTTAGCAACAAGGGCACTTTATACACGAGGGTACTTTGGTTCACACCTGATCATCCGTCCTAATGTTGCGATTAGAAGGAAAGTTTTAATGTCTTAGACAAAAATGCCGACCAGACTCTATCCAAAACTTACCTTCAGTTACCAGGAGAAAAGAGGTGCAGAATTTGTTACATCATTCATACTATAGTCAATTAATTAAAAAAATTGCATCTTTTAAGTCTTTACAGTCTCAAGGAAATGCCAAGTTCCCTACAATGTTACCTAGAGGGGTGGGGTGGGATGGGGTGGAGTTGGGGGGATGAACTTTAGGAAGTGCATTAACAGAACAAATCACAAGAAACAAGTTTTTTACAAATTAAAAATTATACTAGGTCCAAGATTATGTTACCCGTAAACATCTCTAGTACGCTCCACGTCTTGAGCATCGAGCTCTTCATATAAAGCATAGTTAATCCTGGAGTACAAATAAATTGAATTAATGTGCAACCATTAAACATGTAATTCTTCAAACAATCAACAGAATTTAAACCAAATCCTCTATTTCATGCAACACAAAAGACCACTAAAGACCAACCAGCTCCATATATCAAACCATGAGTCGTAATTAAGTGGATTCTTCCTAACCTCAGATTCATACTGAAACCTCTTCTTCCCAACAATTGCATCCTCTATTCCTTCCTTATCCAGTTATCCCCATACTGCTTTTTAGGGACTGTAATCCCTGGAAAATATTCCACTTACTATTTTGAATTATTGAAAATACAATATGAAAGAATAAGTTTATTTATTTATTTATTTTTCTTTCAATTTAGATTTCAGAAGACTGCAACCAAACAAGTTTATGTACGGAGTACAATATTGAAGACATGAAAAAATTTTCTTAAAAAACTAAACCAACAAAATAAACAATAAGGCTCATGATTGACATCAATATATAAAGTTGAATGAAAATCAATATATAAAGTAAAGAAGGACAAGAATGAGTTTTTATTATGAATAAAAAAATTCAGAA
Organism: Cornus florida; assembly: GCF_030987335.1. Taxonomy (NCBI): domain Eukaryota; kingdom Viridiplantae; phylum Streptophyta; class Magnoliopsida; order Cornales; family Cornaceae; genus Cornus; species Cornus florida. The sequence goes on along the minus strand of NW_026775579.1, from coordinate 85,828,409 downwards.
CATTGTACAAAAAAATAAAACAAAATAGAAATTCAGAACACCATACAATAGTATGAAACCTAATATTGACTTTGCTTCTGAAATCTAATATGGATTCTTCCTAACCTCGTCATCTTCATACTAAAACCTCTTCTTCCCAACAATTGCATCATCTTTATGATCAAGCGCAAACTTATATATGCACCTTGCTCTCTCCGTTTCATTACACCGCTCTTCAAACTCCGCGAAAGCCACAAACAACTGCTGCGCCGCCTCGTGGTCATCAGCCAACTTATCTTCCACGGCCCTCTCGTAACAATTCCTCGCCTTCCCAATCTGTCCAATCTTCATCTCAAACTTGGCAAACCTAATCCAAGCACTGACTTCTGGACAGCATTGCACGAATCTCTCGAAAATAGCTCTGGCCCTCTCAATTTCATTGTAACGGAGTTCGAATTTGATATATGAGAGCCAACCCTTGCTGATCAGGCTCCCAACTCATCCACCTTTCCAAGGCTTGCCGAGCTCCGGCGACATTCCCGAGCATCTCCTCCATGTGTACGTATTTGTACCATAGCTGATCAACCCTAGGCAACAATGATACAGCCCTCTCCCAAACGTTTCGGGCGTGATTATTGAACTTGTTCCTCATCTCGACCTCGGCGTATTTCACCCAGAGCGTGTGGTCGCGGTAATCGACTTCTAGGGCTCGTTCCCAGACGGAGCGAGCCCTACCCAAGTCCTTCTGGGACTCTTCCCACCTGGCGTATTTGATCCAGCCGCCTACATTCCATCGTTGGCGGCGGATTAGGTCTTCGAACTCTTTGCGCTTCCGTAGGCGGTAGTCGGAAAGCTCTGTGAGGTCGGTGATTTTATGGCTGGCGAATCTCTGCCTCCTGGGCCTCCCGGAGGATTTGCTCGGCGGTGATTTGAATCCGTGCGGGCGTCTTGTTCTTATCCCTAGTACGTCGAGGTAGTTTCACCTCCGTCTCTTTCCTCGCGGCCACCATGGTTGTCTCAGAGAAACACGAGTTGGAGGAGGAGGCGGCGGCGGCAAAAATAGAATAACCCTAATTCCACAATGGAAGGTGGTATATATAGGACCTAACTTCTTTTTTTATTATTTTATTTATAATATGAATTCTAAGTTGTATAAGGAAACCTAATTAGGAAAGTAATTTTTTTTATTATTTTTATTTATAAATTATTGAATTGAAACTCGAATTTGAAACAAAATGATAGATTAACTTTTAAAATTTTAATGTTCAAATTCTTGATAAACAATAAATTACTTAAATTTAATTTATTACATATTTTTATTATAATAAGTTTTTAATGTAATTAAACAAAAATGGAAAAAAAAGTTATCAAAGTATGTTTTTTGTGTTAATTTTTTGGGGAGATGAAAATTATTTTTATTATTATACTATTTATTTTTATTTTAAAAATTGAAGGAAAGTTGTTTTTATTATTAGACCTAAATTATTTTGTAAGTAGTACGTAATTTATATTTACCATTAATTTTTATTTTTATGAATAGGAGAGTGGGAGTTATGTAAATTGTTTTATTTTTATTTTTATTTTATTTTTTAAAATTTTAGGAATAGAAGAAGAGTGGAGGATACTAAACTCTTATTAATATTTTATGAGGCAAACTCTTTATTTTTTGCCCTTTTTCTCTTCTCTCTCCTCCGTTTTCTTTATTTTTTAATTTTTTTGCTGTGATAACTTTCTTATTCTGTTTCTATCCCTTCTCCATTTTTTCTCTCTTTTCTCTCCTTTTCTCTCTCCGTCTGTTTTTTTTTTTGTTTTTGTGACTGTGACAACTCTCAAAGTAAGTCGTATAGTGATTTTGTCTTTAAAAAAATCAAAGAAATAAAAATTGTAATGAATGAGAACAAAAAATTAATATATTTAAATTTTTTTGGTATTCAACAATTAAAATAATTTGATAATTTGTGTTTAAATATATTTGGATAATTTGGTTTGAAGTGTGTTAACGAGCCCATTTAACACTCAACCCTTTTATGATCCATCATAAATTGGTTGATAACGAGTTATTAATTTATTATTGACTTGCACATTCATGATCGCCTAAAACGCCCAATTGTCACTCGGTAATTTAAATTCAATAAACCTGTATAACATTGTTTAATTTTTGAAAAATATTGTTTTCAAGAATTTATTATTTTTTTTTTGGGGAAAAGTAATGGGCATGGGAGTGTTGCGTTTCTCGAAAATTCTACCTCTAGTTACGATAATTTATAGTTACCATACAATACAAATTATACAACTCCTTTGACTCTTGGAATTCTCTGCCCGTTAATTTCCTTAAATTGGATAGATATATAGATCAACATTAGAGCACTATATGGTCCATTTTCAACCTTGGTTCATTTTCAGGTTTGATTGATTCCCAAATGTCAGACTTAAAACTGTTTTGTATGGCTTTTTTGTAGTTTTCAATCCAATTAATGTATAAGAATAAAAAATGGAGAATGATAAGGAATATTTGTAACGTTTTTGCTTAAGAAAATGTGCAATGGTACAACTATACATGTACATGATTAAAAGTATACCACTAATATCAAAAACAACTCAAAAATTCATCCAGGACCTACAAAAGCTGATCTAATTAGGGTAACTTCGCATGCGTTTCCGTTGACTACCCTCTTCAGTATATCCCCCTTCATCGCGTTCAGGGGGAACCGCACTAGACTCGGACCTGCATTTGGCGTGCACTATTGGACCTAACTCAGACCTATCCATGCCTGCCGTTGACCCATCGGCGGCATTCATGTAGACAGCCCCCTTATACATCCATTCCTCAGTCTCATCACTATAAAAATCATCAAAACGCTCTCTGCATAGCGCACAAACGTTCTGTTCCTCATCAGCAGGAACAGCCAATTCTTCATCATCCTTTTTTTCCTCAACATTCTCAGTGGGACGTAAAAACACAGGAATAGCATCACTCCCTAATGCCTCCGCACCACTAAGCCACAGGTCAATGCTTGGAAACCACTTACGAGAAGGCTTCTGCTTACGGTTCTTGGACATCCTCCGGTTCTTCGTCACATGCCAATCCATATGACTGCTGTGCTCCTCTTGGCTTCTGAACCGAAGCCCACACGTTTTGCATTGCCTTGGGAGATCAGCATATAAAGCGGTTACTGCAGACTCATGGCGCACCTTGAGAAGTTGAAGATTGAATACAAGTCCCACAGAATCCCGCACAGGAGCTTGCTTTGTCAATGAAATCAAACCTCGAGCCATGAGAGAATTAAAGAAACCTGAAAATGCATTCCCAGCAGGAGGGTTAGGAACAATTAGACCTGGTTTTTGTAGGATGGGTAGTATCATTTGTGATGAGGCAGGAGGGGGACCTGGAGGAAGAGGTGGGAAGGGTCCTTGCAAATGCATGGAGCTTTTTGGGATATCAAGGATTGGCATGGACGACGGATGAACGGCAGGAATTGGATTCAATAAGAAAGCATTTACAGCAGAACCATGCCCTTGCGTTGTGTGTCCATGATTCACAGGAGGAACCATTAAAGATGATGGCATTGAAACTCCGGCCGCCGGACCCAAATTTTGCTGAGATACACGTAAGTGAGGTTGTAAAGGAATAAGTTGCAGTGGGTGGTTTTTCATATTCAAAGGGATTGGTCCAGCCTGATCACTAGGAAACTGAGGCAACTGTCCTGAGCTCCTCATCACCTTGTTTTCAATATTATTCAACTGCTGCTCGGGAAACGCCATTTGGAAATTCCTTCTACTGCCTTTCATATTAAGCTGGTGTTGTGAAGTGTAAGGGAGATTCCCAGGAAAATTCCAGGCTTCTTGAGGATAATGAGAACCCAGCGTTTGTGTAGTTCCATCGTGGAATCCAGCAATCTTACTGATAGATCCACCGCCGGAACTTCTCAACACGACGATCTTTGAAGTCGACATAGTATTGTGTCTCTCAAAACAAAAAACCAAATCCCTAACCTGAGAGAGAGAGAGAGAGAGAGAGAGAGAGTAGTTTGTGTGATATATGAAGCGAAAGCTAAGATATATGAGGGATTGCAGGAGTAATGTGATATTTATAGCACTAGTGGAATTTATAATAACGGAATCCTAATACCATAAGGAAAGGAAACCTACTGGTATTAATTTAGGAAACTACTCCTCCTCTGTTTGTCTTAACATTGCCGAATTGGGTATTTCAATGGGCTTGTCCGAAATTTGGCCCAAAAAAAATTGAATCATAAATTGGGCTGCAATTTTTGGCACGGCGGGCTCACTTTTTGAAGGCTGAATAAATTTGAAGTACTGCAGGACCTGTTTGGTTGAGAAATTTGCCAAAACTTAGGGACCCAAAAAGTTAATTTTAATTTTTTTAAAAATTATTATTTAATTTGGTTTATTTAATAATAGATACCATTACATTGATTAATTTCTTTTTAATATAGATATTTTAAATATAGTAAAAAAAAAATTAAATTTAAAATTAAATATTAAAATATTAATGTTTTTAGAGAACAAAAGCACAACATTAGAACAAATAACTAAAATTTGGAGAATCCAACTGAATTGATTAATTTTTCATAAATTGTAGCTCATCATGCGCTGTTTTACTTATTCTTCGGACTCTGTTCTACAAAAGAGGCATTCATAAGACAAACTCAAGATCGAATGCACAAGAAAGAAATGCAAAAAAGCATACATTATTATAAAATCAAAAGAAACTAACAACCCTTTTAGTACATCAATACCTTTTACAACTTTTAAAAATAGATAAAATTTAAAAGAGTTTCTATTAATCTAAAAGCAAAATATTAATTACCGAACAAATAAACAATAAAAATTTTAATTTGCAAGACTTTAAGAATAAAAAAAGAAAAAAAAAACAATAAAAAAAGGAACAAGAAGAAATTATATATAAAAGCCCAAATGCAAACACTGCTAAAAATACAAGTTAATATTATTTTGGAATCGATATTATTTTACAAAAACAATTAAAAAATTCTTCTATTAAACTTTTAACAATTAAATTTGGAGTCAATATTATTTTGAAAAAACAATAAAACAAAATACATGTCAATTAAAAAATATATCCTAGAATTTATTATTTTAAAAAAACAATCAGCAATACACGTCAATTAATTATTTTAAGACGTGTTTAGCCTGTGTAAGAGAGTAACCCTGAGGAATTCCGTGTGTGTAGAGTAAACCTCGAGAAATTTTGTGTAAAATAGGTTTATTATTTTAATAGATAACTTATTTTATTATGAGAAATCCTGTGTAGAGTAAAGGCTGGGTAATTTTTTGTAAATAAAATTATATTTTAATTGATAACTTATTTTATTGTTTTATTTTATTTATAAATAAGATTTCCCCTCAAGGTGAGGAAGACATGTTTGATAATTTAAAAAGTAAGAGTTCCTCCAAAACTGTTCTTAGGCCTGAATAAAATGTTATTGGAAGGATCCAACATGGAGAAAGTCATGAAGTCATCAGCTTGAAGTTGCAAGAATTATATTTTTTGCAACATTAAAATTATTTAAAATGAAGAATTAGTGTAAAAATGCTCAGAAAAATATGTAAATAGAACACATGAATAACGTTGTTTCCTCATCTAATTCTCTTACAAAATTGAATGACAACAAATGATCGTGAGAAGTTGAAACTGTTTCTAAGCTTTCATTTTTTTTTTCCAGGTTGTGCTTGCTTAGCTAGCCCTAGCCTCACAACAAAGAATTCGTAAAACACAATTTGGTCCCCAAATTGTGTTTTATGACTGTATCCTGATACATAAATTTCTGCATCATGCGCAGCACAAACTCAAACCATTGTTCGCATCATGCCTGATTTAACTCGCATATTTGACACACTTCAATTCTAACAAGCCAAGCCTCAAAATCGACCGTGTAGCTTCAAGAGCATGCTTCCTCCAAAGTGAAGTGGCCTCAGAAAACATACTATATCAGCTTCTTCTACTTTGTATTATGCGTGGGAACACTCAGATAAATTTTAGTGTTCTTGAAGTCATCCATAAGAGGGTTGTATCCATCTTTGGTCCTCGTTTTTGTGGGCAGACCAAACTCTTCCATGAATGAAGATGTCTCAAGCTACACCCAATGTGATAAACGTGAGCACCAACTAAAAATAAGTTACCAAAAACTTTTAAACTTGAGATATATACATAAAAATCAATTTGCAAACAGATGTATCTTAATCAACTATGGGTATTTTAGGTGTAGCAGACTGACCTTTTTTAAAAAAAATAAAAATTACAAAATCAAACTTTTTCAATACTGATAATTGGAATATAAAAAGAAGGAATAAGATGTTTATCATATATATATATATATATATATCTCTAAAAATTTGTGAAAAGAAGCCAGCCAATACTGCACGGAATTTTCTACTCAATATTCAAATATTTCCTGTAACTGTTTGTATTTAAAACGTTGTGCTAGAAAAGAGCAGAAATTACCGTGATAGTCCGCCTTTTTTTCCCTTGCTTTGATGATTTTTCTTTTTGCAGCTTCAGCCACCCAGAACAATAATGATCTAGACGTTCCAACAGCCAGAAGTCTGTTGGGAAAAAGATATCAGCATCACCCTGCAATAAAAAATATTCAAAACATCAATGTAATGCCCAGAGATTATAAAAGACTGGAAACTCAGGTGTTTTTATCAACACGGCAAACAAACTCACAAGATAATACACAAGGTTGACCTCACAAAATAAGTAAGCCGGTTATTTTTGCAGTATCATGTTCCTGTGAAGCAGTCGGTACAATAATATGTTTGACTTTTAATTACATAATAAATGAATGGATTAATTCAGTATGTTAAGCAAGATATCTCCAGGAAACTACTGTAACCTACAAAATGATTCAAGATACCACTCCTTTTTAAATGATGAACCAAAAGATAGCACATTTTTATTGCTGCAAGGAATTGTAGTGGATGGCATTAGTTAGACGCATCACATAGTAAGGAAGATTATAGTCATGTTGTATTCAAGAGCACAAAGAAAGGAATCTCGAAGTGTTAGGTTTCAAAGTCAGGTGCGATGGGCTGTTGATGAAATGGTGGAAATGTTTTTATTCCGTTTCAACTTGACTGAGACCAATGGACCATGGATGGGCCTATTTTTGCATTTTACAGCATATGGAAATAAGTTTTATCACATGTACATGCAAGATTTGAGATATCAAGAAACAAGAATAAAAAAAACTGACCAAATGAGCAATAGCCTAGCTAGTACAAAACCATCTCCCCAAAGGGGAGGTCAGCTCGAGCCTCGGTGGAGGCATGGGTGTGCGAATTTGCTTAACCCTCCAAAAAAAAAAAAAGAATAAAAAAACTGACTATCAAATCCAATTATGAAAAATAAATAAATAAAACTGACTATAAAATTCTTGATGATTAAATTAATTAATTAACATCAACTTCCTTCTCACAGCTCCACTCTTAACTTTGAAGATTTGTGCCTGGGAATGCAGCAGGAATAGAACATGTTGACTGCTGTCAAGACACCACTATGAATCAATCCAATCATTCGAAGTTGACAAAAAAACTGAAGCAGAGGCAAGCACTCAATTTTAGTTTCTGTTATTGGTCGAATAATGGACAAAAATAGTGGTTTAAGCAGAACACTGTAGATGTTTTCACTACTAATACGGCCATCAGCTCCCCGCTTCATGAAGTTTACAGATGATACAGCATAAAGTACCATCCAGTTAAACTAATCAAGGCATATATATAACTACCGGACCTTTGATCATAACAACACTGATACTATATGTTGAAAAATATCCACCTTAATTAGAATATTTTCCAATATATGGACGAAGTTATCCCCAGAATTTTACGATCCAATATTATCTAACAGCATATTTATCATGCTATTGGCATCTTAGTCACTGAGAAAGGATATTGGCATTATTTGCAGGGAGTAATACTAAGGTGATTCAAGAGTCCTTATAGACACAGAAAAAGGGAATAAAAATGATAAAATACTACCTTAGCATCCAGATAACTGCTGTGATCTGAACTTTGCCCGTCGTTCTGCAGAGAAAAATTGTAGAAAAGGTCAAATGAATTAAGTGGGGATTGTTAATATTGTTTGACATGCTTGTCTATAGTCTTATAAAAACAAAGCAAGCAATTTGTAGATGAAGTGGAAAACAAGAAGATAGATATTTCTATTTTTCCTATTTTCACTGAGAAATAGAAACCATTTGTAAGAGGAAGAAAGAGAGTACGGAAAAGAAGAACAGCAGTCAAAGAAATAGTAAAAGACTAAAAAAAAGTATTGGAAATGTCATATCAAAGGAAACCTGTTAGATGGAATGAGTATCCTTGAAACTCCTCTAATGTACTAGGTACCTACTTAACTGTAGTCAACCACCTCACTAGCTGATCATTGAACATAAAGATGAAAAGGCCAATTTCCCCAAAATATACAAAATTTTGTGCATAAACCACGAGTGTCTCCGAAGGTCTTGAAATATCGTTTTGATTCAATTAACAAGACCCCCCCTCCCTTCTCTCCTTCCCTTCTCCATTGAGATGTTAGTCAAACCTCTATTGTTTTTGCTTCTGTAGGGACCACAAGAAACCAATGGCTTCATTAGCATGGTAATGTTAGCTACAGTCACTTTAGGACATGATCGGAATGATGTAAAGTATGCTGCTTACTAGGGACAAAGCACAATGAGGATAGGCTTATATGGCTCATAAGATTTGCTTTATCAAAGTATATAAGAAGGTTCTGAGAACATGTGGAAACCAATGCATAATGATTAAAACAAAATATGGTATAAAATGTACCTTGGTTGAAACCAATGGAGCTCTTTCACCAGGTATTCTCACATCAGGAAGGTAACTGAAATCTGAAGCAATCAAAGACATCTTTGGTAGGGCTCCATGTAGAACTTCTAGAAGTTTCTGAATGTTTTAGGGGAGTTGAATTGCATAAGTAAATTGATATAGAAGACAACAAAATTATTGCGACATTGTTCTAAAAAATTCTTGTACCAGGCAGCCAGTAGGTAGCCAACATCTTTGAGACTTTGGGTAAATTTTAGCCCAAATTTTTTTTAGTGCCGAATCTCCCTTGCTTCCTTGAGCTGTATGATCTTCGTCCAAATTCACAATCTCCATACAACGTGTAATTAGTGGATCTTGTAAAGTCTTATACAACTCAGAGAGCTGTGACCTACTAAAAAATATATATATATAGGATCGTTATGTGCATATTTAATGGTCCTACAGCTAACACTACTATACTTGGAAAACATGCAGGAAGATAATTGTCATTTTGATGTAGTATAGGCAAAAAGTAAAACACAGTTCCCGAATACTTCAAGGAAAACATTAAGTTAGCATTTAGATTGCCAGCCCTTGTGATAAAGATTTGACTTTGAGGCCTTATGTCCAAATTCCTTCTGGAAGGACTCTTTATCATGCAATTGATTTGGCGAAACCCTTGGACAGAGTTCAAACCTCCACATCAATAGATTTGAAATAACAAATGGAAATTGGTTCCTAACTAACCACAATTCTTAAATCCATGCCCAAAATCAAAATCAAGGTTTCTAAACACTCTTTATCACAACTAAATTCCATTTATGTGCATCAGACATGACCAGTCTAAAAATAATTGCACAATCACATAGATGAACACATACATAAACAAATAATGGATTACTTCAGTTTGTTCATTTTCATCTAGCAAAATCATATGCCAAGTGTATAAATGAGACAAAGTTCCTATATCAATTTTTATAGAGTATTTAAAGAGAAAAAGTGACACTAGCTGCACGCAGTTGCTCACCTGTCATGTTGCTTTTCAACCCATACTTCCATCCAAGGTGAAACTTGATTTTCCGAATAGATAAGATCATGTGGAAGATTATCAAGAACCTATAAGAAAATAATTAACTAATTAAAATAAATAAAATGCATAAGATGAATCTAACTGGAACTCACATAGGAGTTTCGCTTGAGAAGATGTATAGCATATAGCTCTCAGGTTGATAGCAATACTTTATTCTTGAAGTGACATCAGGACACAATGTTACTTCATTCATTAAAGCATTTGTTATGGATTCACATGATAAAGGCATAACCCACAACCACCTTGTCCTCATAGGAAGGGCAGCAATATGTTACAGTCACTATAGAAACCACTGCCTTCATAAAGTAAGTTATATAGTACCAAATATAAAATAACTTTGGAATATATATATAAGAATATGTAATCTCATATTCTTGTCTAAATAATTGTTGCGTCTGTACATTTTCTAGTGAACAAGAAAATAATTCGGACTCTCTAACACCACCTTCAATTTACAATGAATGATTTCCAAGGACCTCCAAGAGTACGCAATCAATTTTCAGTATTAGTGGGGAACTTATACTACTGATCTTGTAAAAAATATTTAAAATCCAGTCAAAAAAGAAGCAAAGAGATTGATGATACCTCAAGCATTATAACCCAGCATGGTTGTTGCTCTGCATCCCCTGTTTTCAATAGCAAAAGTACTCTTAGTTCTCTAACCTGATGAAGGATACTTAAAACAGGCTCCAGCTCGCAATTAAATGGCAATTTTTAGATATTTATATGACAAAGAAAATAAAATCTTAACAAATTTCCCCCTTTTTTTTAAGGGGGAGGAAAGGACCCCTATTTATAGTGGTTGGAGAGAGGGGCAAGATTAACATTTGATCTAGCAAACATGAGGAGAATGATGAAAAGATGTAACATTTTATCAAAGAATACAATTTTTCTATTTCCATATATCATTTTCTAAATAATGACAAGAAAAAATTGATAAGTGCATTAAGAAAAACATATATTCTACCATAAGCAAGGTGACCGTTGGAAAAAATAACTCGTTTTAGGTGGTCAATTAAGGTGTCTGCCTAGCGACACCCTGCCTTTCTACTTTCTTGTTGACCATTGAACGGGAAAAAAAAAAAAATCACATCATTAACATTTCCAGCGGAAAAGGTATTTTATATAAAGAATCATAACACAGCAGATCAAAAATTTCATGATATACGTTGGTCAACTCAATCAACTATGGAGCCTCATATAATCCCGATGGACAGTATCGTGCAGAACTATGAGACAGAGGTGAGTTCAGGAAATATCACGAGGACTTCTACCAGATAGCTACTTATTATTGGAAGATTCACAGGAGAGATTCCATTCCCTATGCACCCATCTATTATGCTGAGTACTGGGATTTTTTAAATGAAAAAACATGATTCAAATAACATTGAAATTGTCATTTCTGAGCGAGGACAGTTACAGCAATTTATTTAAAAGACTTCTTCTGTTCCCTCTAACTAATATAAACAGTAGCACACTGTAACTGGTAAACTAAAAATTTTAGAACTTTATCCCTTGTAACATTCTCCAGCCAATTCCCTTGATTCCATGCTACACCAGATTTCACATGGAGATGGATCAATATCTATTAGTCAAAGAAAAGGTAAAACATAAATGGTAATGACCCTCAGAGAGAACCCGCAGGAGGAACAGCTCAATTGAAATAGTAAATATATATACATAATTCTTAGTCTGCCAAAAACACATTTTACTCTCTCACAGCACTCCATTAGGCAGAACCAAAACTAGCTAATGCCCTTTGAATATAAGCTCACTCTTGGTTGTTCTGTTTCCATTAGCCATTCCTCTCTCTCTATCTTTATTTCTTTGCCCCGATGAGGTGCCAGCCCAACTTCATATATCTTTCTCACCCGGTCCCATCCTGTCTTGAATTGAGTCCCAGTCTCCAAGACAATTTCAGGGACTATTTTTTTCCTCAGGAGCAAAGGTTAGGAAAAGAGCCCCTGCTATCTAATGACCTTCGAATATATGCTCACTCTTGGTTGTTGTGTTGCCATTAACCATTCTTCTCTCTCTCTATCTTTGCCCTGATGGGGTACCTGCCTAGCTTCATATGATTTTCTCACCCCATCCCATCCCGTCTTGAATTGAGTCCCGGTCTCCAAGACAAGTTTTGGAAGCATTTTTTCCCCCTCGGGAGCAAAGGTTAGGTAAAGAACACCTCCCAGACTGCCCCCATTGCAATCTCTAATATCGAACTATCACTATACCACTTCTTCAAAAAAATCAATAAACAAGACACACATGAAATATCGAGCAATATTATCACATGTCCCCTCTTGTTTTCAAATAAGTAAGATCAATCCATCAAATGCACCATGAAGGCCCAACATGTAAAAAACGTTTCTCAAAATTGTGTTAAGAATGACTTAATTTGCATTGGGAATTCTTTTTGGAAAATCTCTTTAAGATTGTATTAAAAAATACTATCATTCATCTAAGGACCCTTTTTCAACCAGCACTAGATTGAATAAAATTCATATTATCTAACAAACGAATTCAAATTAAGTGCATACTTCTTTTGTTCTTTTGAATATTTAAACCAAGGTGGAAACTGAAGGTGAAGGATAAGACCAGAACACAAGTGAACCAAATCGCATAATGAAACGGCAAGACCAATGATAATAATTAATATCATATTGAGATCAATGATAATAATTATCATAATAACTAAAATAGTTTTAATGATGATGATAACAGTAGTAATAGCTATAAAAATAAAATTAAATGGAAGATATCATGGTGTATTGTAAGCATAGTTCTCTTCAATGAATATTCTTTCAAGGTCATGACCAAAAAGTAGGGCCTCACAATTGGACAACAGAAATAAGTGCATACGGAGTATTAATTTTGCAAGAAATGTAAATGTAGTTTCATCAGGAAAAGTGAGAAAAAAGGAAAATGTGTTCACAGTGGAGGTCAAATTACCCCACCCACTCCGATCGGCAGCATCACGACACTCTACTCGAAACTTTGATAAGTGACTGCCAACTTCTCCAACTGTCTCTATTTGTTTCTTGGCCAGTGAGGAACTGATTTCCACTGAACTGCAGTAAACAAAACATCTCTTACATCTGTAGTTGTACAAAACATACATATTGACTAGTTACTGGCTAAAGTTCAGGCAAGTTCTAGTAAGGTCCAGAACTCAATCCAAGCATCCTCCTAATTTAAGGAAACTATGAAGCAAACGGATAATTATTATTAAATATGAAAGATAATTCCAAGTTATAATTACATTTGCCTCCAAGTGGTTAGGCATAAAAACACCGAAAACCCCCAAAATTCAAAAGGTGTCATTGCGCATGCAAATAGTTGTGACTAAAGAGCAATATATAAAGAGTTATAAGAAATTAAATGTATAATGTTCAAAATACCATTCTTTCTATTTTCTCTTCTCTATAACACCCATCACTTCTCATCGCCACCACCATACTTTCTCCTCACTTTTCTCTCCGACATCCATTCTATCTTTACCCCCAAACATTTCCATCTCCTTTCTCTCTGTCCAAATCAATAATGATTTCATCCTCCCTTTTCTCTTTTCCCGCTCTCTACTCCACTTGCATCCGATGCAAACATTTATATTACATTATACCAAATGTTTGGCAGCTAATAACCAAGAAGCATGTCAAAAAATAAATAAAATTGTGCAACAGAAATGAGAATGCAGAGACCAATAAGTGGCATGACAAGAAAAGACAGAACAAGAAACTATCCATTCATGAGAAGATTGAAGTCACCTGATCGAATATAAAACGAAGAAATCGTCTAAGATGATTTAGCCATGCACAACATAGATAACTCAACACACTGTTATGGAGGAGTGATTTGATCCAAATTGAAGGTTCTAAAGAACAAGAGGAAGGCCAAAAAAAACATGGTTGAAGCCATGAGGAAGGGCAAGGTTACAAAGGATTAGCTTAGAGAAAATTAGGGATGACGAATCCATGTAATCGACCCCGAGTAGTTCGAATTAAAATTTGTTGAGTTGAATTAAATTGAATATATCTTCTTTTTAGAAGAATAACAAATTAAGCATCAAAAGCAAACCCAACTCTTACTTCTATTTCTCTCTCTGCCCACATCTCCAATTCATACATGTACTGTTATGAAAATTCAAAATCAACAATCAAGAGTAAATCCAATTTCAATTTCTCCTCTTTATATTTATCCATAATATCTATTCAATATATGTATATACATACTAGTAAAAGTCCATGTGCCATGCACATTTCCTAATACTTCAAGTCAATTATAACTTACTAAATATTTCTACAAATAAAAACAAATATCTGAAAAATATTAATATATTTTCATATTTCTACTGATATACGTTGTTTTGTGGGTTGAGTCTAAAGTGGGCCATTATCTTTTCTAGAGAAATACTTGTATGTATTCATACTTGAAATTTAGAAAAGAAAATTTTGATTAATTTATTTCCTTTTAGAAATGCAGAAGAGAATAAACGTGTGAATGAAGTAGAACATCTAAAGAGAACTCCAAAATTTAAATTGGTTTGTTTTTCTTTAAGTCATAGAAAGGAGGGAATTCCCAGAGTATAAACTTGTTACCAGAAACTCTAATAAATCAAGAATTGAAAGCAAACCCAATTCAAGTACACAAAAAAAGTGAGAAACGATGGTGGGAGGAGAGATGGTGACAAAACTAGCGGTGGTGCTTGGTGGCAGTGGTGGTGGCAGTGTTAGATGATAGTGTCGTGATTATGGGGTTTCAGGGAGAAATAGAAAGTGTGATAGGAGTGGGAGGGCAAATAGTTAGGAGGTGGTGGGCTTGCTGAATGTTGGTTGAGGAGAAAGTGAATGAGAGAGAGAAGAAAATTAAGAGAAGGGTACAAGTGGTTTATAAGGACATAAATTTTATTTTGGCACTTCAAATTAGGAGGGAGTGTTCCCACCTTTGAATTGCTGTGTGGACACTGGTACACCAGTATATTAGATGGAAAAACTAACAGTTGCATTTTATCCACCATCAAAGGTAGTATTAGTAGCGTCTGTGATACAACCTATAGGCCCAACCACATAAAGTAACTGTAATTAGCCTTAGTACAAAATTTTGGATTTTCAATTATTTGAAATTTTAATCAAAATTCTAAGAACACCTTTTTTTCCTTTTTTAAGTATTAAACTTCTCTTTCAATATTGAGTCGGTCCTCTTCTTTTTTTTGATAAGTAAGTCGGTCCTCTTCTTTACCAAGAAAAACAATAAAAGGAGATGTCATCTTCTCTATTCCTCTCAGAGAGACTAATCCTAAAAATACTTAAATATGATTAAATTTTAGTATTCAGGTTGAATCCAAGTCAAACGGCAAAACCACCACAAATCAATTTAAGCCTAGCAAGATTAGAAATGGTGGTGGAAAAAATCCAAATATACAGTGTAGAGACTTCACTAACTCAGTAAAAGTCGCATATCTTTTGTTCCAAAATTTAGAGAAAAAAATTAGTTAATTATAGGTTCACAACCATTCATCAAAATTTTAAAATTTATTGATGAAGTACAAGCAGTTAAGTCAAGAACTCCAGATTAGCACTTTATGAAGTAGAACCACAGCACAACCTCTAAACCAAAAACGGATACAGTCAAATAGGTGAATGTGAACCAAACAGTGGAAAAGATGAGAAATAATCACCCCTTTATCCAATTTGATCTTCTTTAGGGTCTAGATCTGCTTTTCAAGATTTTATAACAATTTATATGAAAAGCACACAAGTTCCTATTCACATCTTTAAAGATGCCATTACAAGCTTAATGTTAGAAAGAGGTCTACAGTGTCATAGTAATAGAAGGTAAAATTGATGCACATACATGTAAGTCATATTATTGTAAACTCTCGTAGGTGCATTCAACATTATGTAATCCATTATGCCCTTTGCACAAGTTCCTGATCCACCACCAATTTCATATATCTGAATATAGATAATAAAGGAATAGGATCAATATTTATTCCTAAGATGCAAAGAAGTAGATTTTAACACAAAAAAAAAAATAATAATAATAATAATAATAATTAAAAAAGGGAAGTGACAAATGAATATAAGCTAGCACAAGTATTGCCATGGGAAAGAAAATATATCAAAATACATTATAATATACAAACTGAATGAAAACAAAAGGTCCGGAAAAGGGATGAATATTTTTTATAAAAAGTCAAATTATATTATGATCAAGCACGTGGAAGATGATTGAGATACATATTTGTACAAACAGATAGTGAAGAGATAAAGAGTTTATTTCAAACAAACTATATTCAATTGGTTAAAGAGCTCACATATATGCTAAAGTATATTAATACCAAATAGACTTAAGGTAGAAGCTGCAGGCAAGGGATAGTATGAAATCGACAATAGCTATTACTGTTCAAGTTTTGGAAATGAAATTGAATCATTTCCCAGATGAAATCTCACAAA
The DNA here is from genome assembly GCF_030987335.1 of Cornus florida. Lineage (NCBI taxonomy): Eukaryota > Viridiplantae > Streptophyta > Magnoliopsida > Cornales > Cornaceae > Cornus > Cornus florida. The sequence continues at coordinate 85,812,077 of NW_026775579.1, read as the reverse complement.
GATAAAAAAGAATGAAAAAGTTAAGTACATGAATTATTGAATGGTTCGTCCTTTCAAGCCAAAAATATGGCACATTTACAGAAGCAAAACAGCTAGGAATCAATTAGTGTTGTCTAGGGAGCACAAACGCCATTGTTTCATCTAGCTTGGTTTTCGAGCACCTGAGGAACTAATCAAGAAATGTTAGCAGATAGTCACCTACATGCACCCCCTCGAAGTGGAAGTGCTGAAGCGTCAGAGACTCTAGCTGCCAGGTGACAAAAAATTATTCAATAGCGAATAAGATCTATAACTTTAGTTTATTTTTAAGTATATAAATAGTGTAATGTTTATTTTTACAATGGTGAAAGTTTAGTCTGTCAGTTTGGGAAATGGTTCCACTTCATTCAAATTCAGCCCGAGTGATGCCACTTCATGCAAATAAAGTTAGAGATAAGTTTTGTAACCAGTCCACCCCTCCCCATAGTTCAAATCGTGTACACAACTTAATTTACCTTTAGAGTTAATAAATTTAAAAGTAAGCTTCTAGGGTGAACAATTATCTTGAAGAAATTGAAAGCTGTCAAAACAGTAAGAGGGAAAAAACGAACAGCAAAAGTTCTAACTAGGAGATGGAAAAAAATGAAAAATTAACACTACAAAATTTTGATTGCATGAAAGCACATGAATTTAGATGTGACCATTGAACCTGTGCCATTTATTCATTTCTACTTTGTTAAGTAGAAATGAAACAGGAGATTCAATGCAGGAACCTCTGCATTTAAGTTACGTCAGATGTCTCTACTCTCTAGTCATTACATGTTCATAAGTTTTCACAATGTGCACCATCAAAATATCTAAAAAGTACAGCCAGGTTTAGTAATTTATTAATCATTAGCATTACACTATGTCACTGAGACATTGCAAATTAAATTAAAACAGATCAATGCCAGTGAATCCAAGTGTAATACAGAAATAAAGCTTCTCTTTTATATCATAAAATAATTTTAAATGTACATATGAAACCAAAAATTAACTTGCAGAATGACTTAAAAGCAACACAAGATGAAGTTTTAAAAGAAACAAGTTTAGGGTGACACTTCATCAAGTGGCAGATCAGAATAAAGAAGGAACTTACTCTTAATGGAACTGAAAGATTAGCAGTTCGCATAATTGCTTCAGCAATCCCATGGGCATACCAAGGCTACAAGAATGAAAATTTTCATGAAAAGAGAATACATACAAAATTAAGCAAAACATTGTTAGAATTACAGTGAGATTAAATGTAACAAACCAAAAAAGATCAATTTTTTTTTTTTGTCAATATTGCAAATTTGCAAAGAAAATGGTAACATGAGGAATAATCACAATCCTTTTTTCCTTTTGGGAGTTCTCAAAAGCAATATGCAGATGTTAACATCCCGATCACTCATAGTCCATGGCTCCAACATCCTCAGTGCACCACAAACCTGTACTTCCTCAAAAATCTCATCCAACAATTGCATTATCATGTGGACTTTCACAATTCCAAAAATACATCATAATAAAGAATACCCTCTGTCTTTCTCACAGTTATCAAGTAAATGGATTATATTTTGTATATTACCTTAAAAAGCTCTACAGGAGTAAACCATGATATGTTGTTCTGCTTGTAAATTTTATCCAAATGCTGCATATAAGCTCTCCTGCCTGAAATATTCCACAATTCCATTACTTACTACTTACAGGACAATACATCTCTCAATATTCTAGCTTCTTAAGTTTCAAAGAAGAGTGACAACAACGTAAGCAAAAAAGGATATGCAACCACGGAGACCCCAACGCTATAAGGCTTTTGATGTGGGATCCACAAATAGATGACATGGCATTTGGGTTTAACGCTTTAACCTCAGTAGTCTGACTGCTATCAGGAGTCTTTTTTAACTAATGCTTGATTAACTTATTTTTTAAAGTTTCTAAGTGTTTTGGGAATAGAATTCGCTAGTATATTAATATATCACTACGATAGGAATACTTTGATGAGGTTTTTAACGACTGTCTTTAAAATTTTATAGAGCCCACTAATAGTCTTGGGGAGTAAGAAGTATAGATACAAACACAGGTCTCAGACATGAAACAGCACATGTACTTGACATGGCAAAAACTAAAAAAACTAAGAGATAAACATGGACCAGGCAAAAAAATTAAATGAAAAAATTATTTCATAATAAGCAGATTTAATATTTTATAACTAAAACATGAAATTTGTAACGTATAAATTTTATAATTATAGTTATTTGAGGACACAACAAATATTTGTATGTGTTTGTGTATGTATGTAAATATTTATAATTACATTTCTACACATATTTTAACGACTCATCTCCAATTCACATCCCCACTACTTTAGTAAAACCTTGCTATATCTTTTCTTTCTTTTTTTTCATTATAATCAAACTTAAATACAAATTACATACAAATATGTAATTCAATTTTATATGTATCCAAATTAAGAATCTGATTTTTGAAACACGGACAAGTGGAAGATGTGTCCCACACATGTCCACAGTATTCGAGAAATGTCAGTGTGCGATACCTGTCTAGAGTGGTTATATTCCTTGTGCTTATTTTATATTTTTTAACACATCCTCGTGCTTATTAGCTTTGGAGAACAACAAACAAACAAGAAAAAATAGAAAAAAGAGAACTGACTCTTCGGAGATGGATTAATATAATGATAATTCAAAAGAGCTTGGCGCTCTTTTTCTCTAAAATTCCCATGTTTATTTGGTTCTGGTTTTCTCTCCATCTTGATATTTCTCTTCTGCTATGATAGAGGTGCTTGTTTATACCACCCTAAGCCCTCCCTTGTATATTGTTCTTTCTCCCTTACCGCTACTTTTGTGATCAAAAAGTCTTTTGAGTCCATTCTCTCCCCGCTGGAATCATTCGTTTGTTCTTCTATCACTCAAATTTTGTAATGTGCGTATAGGGCCAAGATTCCACGCTATTGTTGCAAGGAGACAGAGAAAAAGGAGTTTAACCAAATAAAAGGAAAGGAACAGAAGTAGAGGAGTCTAATTCTATTGTTGGTTATGGAGAACATATATGTTAGTGGGGAGTGGGAAGAAGGGGAGGAATTATCCATTGACATCTTTTACACTATGAATGCAAAAAAGAACATGCATAAATATTAGAACAGAAAATTGATTTAATGCCTTTTTGACAAAAACCAAGAATTGTAATGAAATTCTTCTAAAATTCTTTCACGTTATTACTTTGTACATTCCAAGCAAGAAAATTATAATTTCGAATCTAATTTCTTTCCTTTTCTAATAAATCCCTCCATTCCAAAATTCATTGATATTCAGCTGATAACATTTTGAAGTATCGAACATGGTGAATCAAGTGCATGAACACAATTTAGTCATAAATGAAATTTGGATCCTGTGAAAATTATCGTTGGATGATCCCGGCATCTTGTTTTCAACCCAGTTGTATCCTGCCAACAAGATGCTATGAGAAGAATGGAGAGACCACACGGTGTGTCCACTTGGAGACTCAAACAGTAATCCTCTTGTTTATTCCTTCATGCCTTTACCATTGGAAATGTATAAATTTGAAAACACTGTAACCTCTTTTCAATCATCCTAGCAACAAAAAATTGACGTATGGTATAGGTTAAACAACAATGAATCCAGTTCACACGCTCTAGGAATGTAATCTATTGAACACTATAACTTCAATCCATAAAGGAACAACTGGTAATCCTTAAAGCTTGACATTGAAAACCTCAAGTGAAATCAAAAAACTCCACATCAGAAACAAGTACGAGAATATTCATATGGCATTGAGTCAAGAAAAAGTATTCATCATCTAAATCCTTAATAACAAAAACCATCTATAGTGTAATTACACTAGTTTCAAATTTGGGAGAAATTTCATAGTTCAACATTAGCTGAAATCACAAACAGAGAATTACAATTTATAAAAAGCCACCTCATTTCTTTCCTTGACATCCAAACCCATTTTTAACTATGCATTACGCATCCAACTCTTGGGTTGAACATCATCAATTTGCATTGAAAATGGTAACCCTCTACTTGACCACGATTCAGGGAACTTCAGTGCTTCGAACACCAAATAATTTACACAAATATATATCTCGAAATGATCAAATAAATTAATTAATCACCAAATTCACAGAACCCATTACAAATTACTTAATTAGAAGCTGCAGAGAGGGTAGAAGAGACAACAATACCTTCGAGCTGATTGAACCTAATGCTTCTCTCGAGCACTCCGACTGATCCTGATCTTTGAGTGAAGTAACCATGAGTAGGATCATACAATGCAGATCGTATAAAATCCCTAACCTGCACATTGAAATCAAGAAAACCCACAATATACAATCATTTCGTATAGCAGAAGCTGAAATTACATGCGTGTCTAGAGAGATAAAGTGTGGAGAGATTGTGTCTTACAAGAATTGGAGTGTCGCCAACAATGTGTGTGGAAAAGGAAGCTGGAAATCGATGAGAAAATTAACTAATTATAGAAAATTCAATCATTACAGAAACAATTCAGACTTGGGAGGAAAACGGAACAGATAATCTAGAGTGTGTGTATATATATATATATAGAGAGAGAGAGAGTACCTTTAAATGTCCAGAAGAGAATAGGAATCGATTTGTGGGAGAGAGGACGAGAGAACATGCTTTGAGTTTGAGCTATTTCTCTGATGCTTTATCGCTGTTCTTTTCAGGTGAGAGCTCTGGGTTGAAGAAGGGTTTTGTAGCCCAAGCTAATTTTGACATTTATTCATTTATTATTTTTATATACTCTTTTTCTCGTGTGTTTAGATATCTAAATTTGAATAAATAAATTCTTTAGTAACTCAATTCAGAAAATAAGTGTCACTATAAATGACTTGAAATTTTAAATAACATTGAATTTAGTTATTTATCAATGTTAAAAATATATATATTAAACTTTTAAAATTTTCAGTTTTTACAACAGCATCTATATCAAGTTGGAGATATATACTTGTTTTATAGAATCCTTCCCAAATTAATTTTCTCGTCATCTTCAAATTTTTTAATTCCTAAGTTTTGATTTTATCTTTTAATTATATTTATTTTGAAAAGAGACACTTTTGTATTTTGTCAGCCTATTATAAAACTTAGTCCCCACCAAAAAGGAAAAAAAATTGACACTTCTTATTCAAAATTTTGAATTAAATCAAATTACTTAGATTAATCCATTTGAAATTTTTATTATTATTATTTTTTTTTTGTATTTGACAAAGATCTAGGTCTAGTCCATCAGATGAGACGTGTAAAATAACGCCAAAAATTGAAAAATAATTTATTTTTGTTAGATTTTAATATTTTCTTTTTCGTAAATATTTTACAACAACCAAATATCATAAAACACATAACATATTTTTTAAAAAATATTTTACTGAAAAATATTTTATACTCAGAACAAACGAACCTAATTGTTCAATTCATTGCACCAATTTTTTTTTTTTTTTTTTTTTTCCCACCAAAGATTACTAAAATGTACCTCCGTCAACAATATCCTCATATTAAAGGGCACTAAAATGTATCTTCATTAAAATTATCCTATTATCCTCATTTTAAGCTTACTTTCGTCATGACAAAAAACACGTGTGTTTAATTTTTTTTATTTATTTTTAACTTATGAATATTAATAACATCACGGGCTCTCACTCACGTTATTCGGACTTTTGTGACTCCAAATCATTATCGGCATAAAATTTTGCAGCACTACCAATCTTGGAACTTCCGGCTTCCATAATTGCACGTATAAAGTGCTCTTCTTTCTTCTTATTTTATGATCACCTAAAGCAGTTGACATTACATTTGGGAATAAAAAATATAAATTATATTTAATATAATAATTTTATTGTACTATTTAGATTATGTTTCTTATTTATTTATTTATTTTTTTCGGAAGGTAGATTAGATTATGTAATTAAGCGAGCCTAAACCATTACGCTTAAAATAAATACAACGTGATATATAAAATCACTTGATAAAGTCTTTTTTTATCTCAATTCTCTTCCATTCTCTACTTATTTCACTACTTTACGTGTTTATGGACTATAACCATCAATTGTTGCACATAAAGATAAAATTATCGACTTAAGATAATATTTAACATGTCCAGAGGCTAGTTTCATAACTTTATCTTATTTGTTTGTTTCATGTATACAATTAAATTGATTTATATATATATATATATATAAAACATACATTACTTATATAACATTGCTGTATAGTTCATCTCATTATTGTAGATGTTGTATTTCTTGTTATTTGTATCTTTTTTATTCGTGTTTGCTTTGTATACTAACTCTAAATGTCTTTTTTTTCTTTTCTAATTAATTTATATTTTTATATGAATTGTGTTAAATTACAAAATATATAAAAATTCCCTAATAGATGTGAACGCTGTATTATTATAAGGCAACTAGTGCATGCACCTTCAAATCATTATTGAGAAGTACACCTATCCAACATGTGCAAGTTTTCTTTTTGTCAATAGTTTTGTTTTGTTTTTATTTTTTATTATTCTTTTAGTAATGCTGTTCAATCCGGAAAAATATACCAATTATACAGAAGTTTTTTTTTTTTTTTTTTTAAAGAAAAGATTCTTTTACTTCGAGAAATACATTTTTCTTTCTTTCTCTTTTTTTTTTCCCTGGTAATCATGTTGTGTTAATTTGCACTAAACTAGGCATTTTAAAATTAAAATTCTTTCAATTCTATTTTTAAGATGTTGATTCGAAACACTCAAATATATTAAAGAAATTAATTTCTAAGGATACGATATTACCGTCAAGTGTCAACATGATTTACTAACAAGCTAATAAGATTTAATTTATTGTTATTGAATATTTTATTTTTTATTTTTCATGTCTTAAATACACATGAGTAGCTAAGACACGCAGGTACCATGTGATAATTATAATCATTATATGAAAAGATTTCAGAACATCAAGAATATGATTGAGGAAGACAAGCTCTTCCATTTTCGTGATTTGGTATATACTCTTGACATATATGATGGATTGATAGAAAGACAACTTTAGACAATGTATTCATGTAACCGACTTCAAAATTTATTATTATAAAATTTGTGGAATCAAGTTGACTAAAATAGGTTGGCTTTTTTTTTCTTTTTTATAAATATAAAAATAATAAAACAATAAAAGAAAAGTTGACTAAAATAGACACAAAACTTACCATGCACCATCAGATAAACTGAGTACATTCAATCGTGGTCTCACCAAAGTCCATTGATTGTGTCAAACTAAAAAAGATGATGGTCACATTTAATTCCTATAATTGATGAATGATTATGAGTGTTGGAATTTAGTTGTTTAGATTTTGGCATTTAATTTGTTGTGGCTTTGTGTCCCCAACCCCAAAGGTTGACTTCAATCATTATACCATATGGTGGGTGTGGCTAGGGCTCGAGTTGTTTATAATTGGTCCCTTTGGGTGGATTGACCTGACTTAAAACCAAACCTTTCATTTGTTGATGTTTTAATTCATTTTAAAAATGAATATTTGTACATGTTTTGTAATTGGAGAAATTATTAAATAATTTTGGATCTTTGACATTTGGTAGTTTAATCTAATAAAAATTAATATTGAATTTTTTTAATAATATATTAATTAATATACTCTTGTGTGGAGTCATTTTTTAGTCGAATAATCTTAGATTGAAATGATTCATTAAGTATGTTTAAGACCATTTAAGAATTTATTATTTCTTGCCTTCATTCTAGTTGGTAATTCTTGAATCTCTAATGTCATGAACCATGATAGAGAAAGAGACCGCTGTTACACTAATTAAAAAAAAATCCATATTCCAAAAAAAGAAAAGAAAATAATAATTATAATAATAATAATAAAAACATGTCATTGCTCATGAATAATATATGGGTCAAGTACAAAAAATACCTTTTATAATATTTACAATGCGTATCACACCTCTCATGTATAGAAAACACCTCCTAAAATTTCAATTTAGTACAAAGAAGTTCCTCCTAACACATATTACCACCACTTAAATATATATATATATATATATATATATATATATATATATATATATATATATTTGATATAAAGAAAATATTTTTTACTAAAATAAGTTTACAGTGCGTATCACACCTCTCATATATAGAAAATATTTTTACAAAAAATACCTTTTATAATATTTACAGTGCGTATCACACATCTCATGTATAGAAAATACCCCCTAAAAATTCAATTTAGTACAAATAAGTTCATCCTAACACATATTACCACCACTTAAAAAAAAATAAAAAAATAAGTTTTTACTAAATTGTTAAAGAAAATATTTGATATAACTGGAAAAGCCAGGTTAACAGGCACCCTATTGATCATCGGTTCAATTCTCCCCTCCCCAAATTAACTATTAACCATTGTCGAAAAAAAAAAAAAAAAAAAGAAGAAAAAAAAAAGGGGGAGGGAGGGGTTTAACAAGCACAATTATACCTTCGATTATGTACACTTAATAATAATATATATATACATGTATATTTTTTGTATCTGTATGTATATGTACATGTCTATCTAGAGATTCCAGACCATTGATAAAACCAAGTTTTTAGTTCTTAAGCATTTCATTAGTAATATAATACTGGTATAAAGGCAACATGACCTATTATTTCATCATTTTAGGTGGTTAGATAGGACAAGCAACCTATAAAAAGGCAATGCAAACTAGAGTTACATCTATTAAGTGCCATTATTATTCACATGAATTTTCAAAAAAGAAAAGAAAAGAGTAGAGGTTATATATGTCAACAATCACAATTGACCCCATTGGTGGTCTCACAACAAAGTGGTAAGTTGGAGGACACTTTTGTCTGTATGGTCATCTTGAGGTGTGTCCTATATGCCATTTCCTGTGCCCTGGAATACGAATGGCAACCACATGAAGTACTACTACTGCATCTTCATGTTGAGGTCCACAATGGCTGCCCTTGTATTCTCATTTCTCATATCTATTAATGAAGCCTTTCTTCACTTCATTTCTCTCATTTTAAACTCTCTCTCTCTCTCTCTCTCTCACACACACACACACTTTGAACTTTGAAGTGATTCTATTGCTAGGGACTTTCTTTTCCCTCCTTTTGGAGCGTGGAGGAAACAAATAGAGAAGTATTAACAGCTAGAAGAGAAAAACTATAAAGACAACATTAATTTCGAAATATTTTTAAGTTTGAAACTTAGAAATGTTAGTAGTGACCGAGCTACGTTGGGACCAGGGGCCAACCGTCCCCACTAAACTTTCATTTAATTATAGTTTGATATAATTTTTTTAATAATTATAGTTGTCCCCCAACTGAACACCTTACAAATCACAAAAGACCTTAGAAAAAAGCTTCCAAAATTCAAAAGGATCCCTTCTTTTTGAGCCCATCTCAAAAAAAAGAAAAAAAAAAGAAAAGAAAAAGCACCTAAAGTCTTTTCTATTCCGCTCATCAACAAAGTTTTAACGAATCAAAATTAAAAAAAAAAACCATTGCTTTGCTATTTATTATTTTAGTTCAATTTTTTTATTATTATTAATGATTGTCGCCTTGGCGGACCTCCAACTTAGAGGTATTTCTTTTATTTTTTTAAAGGAGATTGTGAGAGTTCAATTTTTCATGTACGGAATAAATAGGTGTATAAATTTTTTATGAAATAATTATAAAAAAACCATTAAAAGTAAGAATTAATGCGTGAGTTAGCTTTACTCACCTATAATTAAAAAGAAAATAAAGCGTATAATGTATGGTTCTGACGAGGTGCGTTTATGGAGAAAAGCTTCCAATAAAAAGTGTCTTTCCAAAATATATGCAATTATTATTATTATTATTTTTTTAAAGACCATGATAAAACCTTTAAAATATAAACTAAAGAACCTTTTAGTTTTAAAAAGCATTTTTTGAAAATAAATTATAATCTAAAAAGTTGCTAAAAAGTTTACACGTCACGAGTCATAAAAATAAAAATATAAAAAACCTTCTTAGTTCTTCCTTTTAAGGGGGGTTCTTGAAAGCAATTACACTACATGCCACTCTAATTTGCTTCTATAAAACAGCACACTAGTTAGCAATTTTTTTTTTTGGATAATTAACATTTAATAAACTAAAAATAAAGTATTTATAAACTTAAAACTCTAACATACGTACGAGGAGTATTTTATAGTGCTATATATCTCACTGATAATGAGTTCATTTACCAATAAATAAATTTCAAGAAATTCGAAAGAAAAATCATTTAAAAAGTTAAAAAAGACTATTCTCCAAAATTGAACTTCGTAATTTTATTCTTATACAATACAGTACTAAGTAGTATATATTTCTATAAAATTCTAAATAAATAAATAAATATATATATGTGTATATATATATATATATATATTTAATAACTACTGTATTTTATTAACGTGAGGGTGCACACAGGCTAACATTTTGACCAACAAAAACAGGATAAAATATCAAATGCCAGCCAAACAACACGTTGCCTCCTATTATACCGTGGAGAGAGAGAGAGAGGGGGCCAGTACATTGAGACTAGAGAGAGAGAGAGCGTGTATAGTGTAGAGAGGGAATAGACACTCGACAGAGTACGACGACATCGCTGTCTTCTCTCTCTTTCCTCCTATACATATATATCAACACCACCATTTCAAGCCACTGATATCGTCCAACTTTCTGAACAGTCTCGGGGCTCCGAGCCCCGAAAATACAGGTAACCCATTTCATCTGTTATTCGATTCGTTTAAATTTTCTCTCATTCTCTCAGGAAAATTTTGGCGGTGATTTTTCAGGGAATGTACTCTACGATTCGTTCACTTCCGCAAGATGGTAGCTCCGGCCACAGCGAGTTCCACGGGTCCCTTGATGGGTCGAACGTGCCGGGCGATTCGTGCTTGATGATGACCATGGATCCGAAGCCCCGGCTCCGGTGGACCGCGGAGCTCCATGAGAAATTTGTGGATGCGGTCACTCAGCTCGGTGGCCCTGACAGTGCGTGTTCATTATTCACCCTTCTCTCTAAACTTTCTCTCTCTAAATTATTTATGCTGCTTGGAATCCTTTCCTTCTTTTTTGCGATTTTGATTTTTTCTTATGACTGTGGAGTATTTGAACTGAAGATACACACATATTGACATACATGTATTTGTCTACAAAACGCTTTTATTTATTTATTTTATATACACAAGCGTCATGAAAAAAAAAAAAAAAAAAAAAAAAAAAAAAAAGCTTCCCATTAATGGAAGTCAATAGATTTTCAATGCGAGTTCTTTGATCCTAATTTTCAATTCATATTGTAAGGATTTTGGTAATTCAAGTAATACACAATTTCAGAAGATTTTATTGATGTTTTTTTATTTTTATCCTAGATTAAGATAATACAAAAAATATTACTTAGTGTTAAATAGGATGCATAATAAATGGATAGTGTGAGCTCTTATAACAGTATTGGGCATGTGTATATAGTTTTCATTTAAAAAATAAATAAAAATAAAAGGGGTTGGTGGTTTTGATGTAATTGCTCCTTTTTGCTGAAGTTTGATTATATGGAAATAGGACAATAATATTATCAATTCTTTTTCCCCGGAAATTATCAAATAATATTATCAAATTCATTTCACATTTTAGTATTTTTCCCATCATCAATGCATCATCATCATTACTATGAGTGAGGTTACTTGGGATGTGTACTAATAAATTTAGGCTAAATTCTCTCTTTTTCTCTCTGCTAGCCATTTTTTTAAGGATAATTGTGGAATATAGATTATAGACCATCATTCCTTCTTTTATGTTTTTTCATTAATGATAAATATAATTGTATTAACAAATATCTTTCATGATTTTTGAATTGTTGTATGACTATTCTTTCTTCCCAATTTTTTTTTTTTTTTCCTAGTTTCTTTCTCCCCAATTTCACCCCTATTATTCTTCTCAGTCCATGCTTTGAGTAATTTTTGATGAACTATTTTTCCCCATATGTTTCTAGGGTGTACTTTTTTCGGGGTGATGAATTATTATTAGTTTGTTTCTAGATTGTGTGTGCTACATCAAGACAAAAAATAGCCAAAAGACAAACTATTTTGGAATCATGCAGTTCACTTACTTTTGGCTTGCAGTCTAGTTGTGGATATAGTGACTTTGGTGCCTTTTCGTTGCATGAGAGTAATAAATGAATAAATTTTTTTCTTGAAAATAAAATAGACAGCCTTGCTTTTGAAACTCTATAATCTACTGTTCCTAACAACAGAGTGACAGAAGCACTGATACAAGCCTTTATTTTGTTTGTATATTTTGCTTCCCTTGGTTCATGTGTAGATATACTCTGTTCCTACTTCATCATATACAAAGTTTACCCAGAAATCTAAGGGGAATTATATTTAAAACTCAGTAATATGAATCAGTTAAAGTCTTGGGAGAAAAAATAAATAATCAAGCAATCACACAAGAATACACGGTTTTAATGTTAGTAAGAATTATGGAACCTAGTTTAGACAGATCAAACCCACCAATGAGAAGAATTCTTACAACTATTAACTAGGCTAACAAACTTGTTCCTCATGCGTTCCACTCTCCAATCCGTGCTTTGCTTTCCAATAACTAGTTAACATCCAGTTGTTATTTGTTTGTGTGTTCTGGTGTTGATGAAGCTTTTTGCTTCACAATTTGATGGTCTAAATAATAAATCACCATCTAATGTAACATGCTAGATGATAGGAAACAATTATGCTCTCTTTCAAAATATGAATATATAATTTCTCTATATGCTTTCTCAATAATGTGTAAAGAGATCTGTATAAGTTTGAGAGCCTATGGGTGTTTTCGTGATTATTAATTTTTGAGTCATCAACAAAAAGGGAAAATAAAATATTTTGGAGTTCTGATTAGAGTGGGTTTCCATTAAAATTGAGACCGATCCATTTATCAAGCTTTCAATTGAAACCTATTGTCCATTTGTGATCGAGCTTTTGATGGAAGCATACTGGAATTAGATAAAATAACATAAAATTTGAAAATTTTCGATCAATCAAGATATATTAATAGAAGCACACTGTTTTTGTAAAAATTTATGTTCAAATATATTTGATCTAAAAACAATTTCTTGTATTTGAAACATCCTTTCTATAAACCAAAGCATGTATGCACTGTGCCCTGGTATGATTGACGATAAGAATGCATATCATGAACCATAATTGGTGAGTTAGTAATTCAAGAGATTAATGTACCTTTTCCCTTTCAATCTTCATTTGTTTTTTCATAGTCCATTGATCGGGGTATATATCATAACCCTAACTGACTAGACCAACTTTTTGAGAATAAATTAAAAATTAGATACTCCCAACTTCTATTACAAAATTTGCCGACACTAAATTCTAATGATCTTCACATTTATTGAATAACGAACACAAGTTTTGTCGATCAAAAGGGGACACGCAGTTGTATAGTTAGGAGAGCAGGAATTTTTGGACTGGGTGAAGAAGAGGTTTGGTCCCCAATTTTGATGCAAAGCAATCTTTGAAATAGGGAAGACAACAAAACTTAAACACACAGGAACTTTTTGAAATCTTTCCTATGCGGGCAAGTTCACACAATGAAGGGAGAAAAGGAAGGAAGTGAGTGATTAGGGAAGAAAACTTCTCTCTTCTCCCTCCTCAAAATAAAAAGTAAATAAACCTGGAAAGTGAGGTAAGTTGGAGGAACTGGAGAGAAGTACAACATCTCATCCCAAGGCATATAGAGACATTAAAGATGGGAAAAATACTATAGTAAACAAGAACCGGTTGCTTGATAAATAAGGAAAATTAGAGCTTCATTAGGCCCTTAGGGTCAGAAGAAGAAAAATGAAATGAGGATAGCTTGAAAGATGGCTTAATTTTTCTATGTGAGCAAGTTATCAAGTTATGTGATGGACTCATGGAAGTATTGATATTTAATCTCTTGAGTCAGGACTGCCATTTCAAGCAGATTATCTTATGTTTTTTTGTATTTCAACTCTCAAGTTGACAAAGTTAAAGCAATCAGTTGTTGGAGTGTCTCCACAATATTTTAGTAGAAAAATCTTGCCTTTAAGCTCCATTTCATCTTCGATCTGTTATATTTAATTGTGTTTCTTGTACTCTCTTCCTTTTTGGTACCCAAAAAAAATACAAGTAACTTGATAGCATCAAGTGACTTCGCAAATTGCTAATAAAAGAAAGGGATGCAGTAAGAAAAATGTCCAGCAAATTGAAAGTTAAATGGCACATTTTACAAGATGGGTGTTGCATAAGATGGAAAAATGAAATAAGTGGTCACATCTCAGCATGGTGTACTCACAGAGTCACAGGGCAGAACCAGGATTTTTATTTATTTTTAATTGGCTATTAGTTCTATAAAATCTACAAAAAGAAACTTCCCTATTGTACATTGTCATAATATATATCTTCTATAAAATTGATAATACAATTAAGCTACTAGCCTACTATAGCTATTGCTTAATACTGTTGTTGGGAGCCCCGTTCGTTGCCTTTGGTACTTCAGTAGAGGAGATTCCTTTCTGACTTATGAATAGAGTCAAAGGAAGGATAAACAATCGGACACTATTACCAATGACTACTTATTGTACGTTGGCAAAGTGATTTTGAGCCATGTCTCTCGATAGGATAAAAGGTGCGCAACGGAATCCACCACCTCTATTCCTGACCTCAAGGAGGATTTATCAGTGAATTACCTTCTTACGTATGTATAATTCTCAGTTTAGTCCTTTGTACCAGAATAGTGCTACTGATAGAGGAAATGCCGACTCCGCTAGGTGGGATTCCCACAGTTCAAGTTCAGATCCAAATAGAAAGAAATATATTTATTTATTGATTTGTGGTCCCATATCCAAGTAATAATTCATTCCATAAATACGTAATTTATTTTCTACAAATATAATAATTAAAAAAATTCATTTGAGTTACATCTATTACGAGTATAATTTAGGATTATAATTACTTACCTGTTACATGAATTGAAGAAAGATAAGAATCACAGTGATGGGGGCAGCCCTTTCACACTCGCAAATATTTACATTTTTGTTACTTAACCATTTACATGTTTTCTGGATTGCTTGCATACTGGCTTGAACTGAATCCAGGACCCCCCAGGTGTACCCCTATTTTTACAGTTTAAATACACAGCTAGCAGTAGCATGCTTATGCTCATGCCTTATTTACCAGAGTTCACTTGTCTTTGGCTGAAAACTCTGTTTTCGATGGCAACAATTTACATCTTATGAATGATAGGTTTGAACATTCTTGATTGATTAATAAGCTAATTGTCTTTTATTTTATTTTATTTATTGCAGAAGCAACACCTAAGACAATTATGAGAACAATGGGGGTAAAAGGCCTCACTCTTTATCATTTGAAGTCACATCTTCAGGTTTGTTGTTTCCGAAGTTTATTTTTCAGGATTATCATTTTAAGTTTTTAACATTGTTTGGGAACTATATTGATTCCCCCTCCCAAACACACAAAAAAAAGGTAAAAAAGAACAGAAGTTATACCAATTCCAACGATACTACTGTATTTCATTTTCGTTTCATTGACGTTCCCATCCTTATCAAATTGCTTTGTGAAGAATTTGTTTACTATATCCACATACATGACACTGCCTGTATTTGAGTCTCATCCTTGCAGAAATATCGGTTGGGAAAGCAATCTTGCAAGGAGTTAATAGACAACTCTAAAGACGGTATTAACCTTGATCTCTCTATATAGCGTGTTTGCACCTTCCACTATAGATACAGGGTACTTAGTTTTGCACCTGTTACATATTTATATGTTGAATGCAATCACAATCGTTAAATCAAAAGAAAGGACACAGTAGCAGAATTACCTGATAACATACATTTATGTACAGCCCATGAAAGGAACTTTTCCATCTAAAAATAAGAACACTCTGGGCAAAACAATTTTGGCTCGCTGCACCAGTAGTTGTTGTGCAAATGCGTCCTTGGTTTTCTGAATGTATAAGTTTCATCAAGGCGGCTTGGATATTTATAGCATTTCTTCTTTTTCTCCTTGGAGTACACTGTTCTAATCTGCCATCACGACCAATGCATTTTCCTTTTTTTTTTTTTTTTTTCCACCAGGTTGATGTGCCAGACACCGCAACCTAAATCGGTTTTGGGGTGTGTGTCACATACAGGGTGGAAATGGTAGGACAAAACAAAAGGAAACAAAATAATATCCGCTACACTAAAGGAGGAAAATGGTGGTTGTTCTCAGTGTGACGAATAACAGCAGTTGAGATTCTCTTGAATTCATTAGTAATATACTAATATGTAGTTTTGATTTGCAGCATCTTGCATTGGAGAGATTCAGAACACTGCTTTATCTACATCATCGTCATCACAAATGACCTCACAAGATTTAAATGAGTATGTTCTATCTTTTCCTTGAATAATGGTATTCTAGCCAATAAACTAGGCAGAATAAACGACGTGAAAGGCAAAGAACTAATAGATATATTCTTGTGGGTCTCACGTGATGTCATGTCATAAGTTTTTTCTGTTATTTCCTTTTCTTATTGATTAGTCGGCTTATTTTTTTCGTGTTAAGCATTTTTGCTTTTCTTTTTTACCACCAAGCTTGTTCTTTCTCCTTGCCTGGTTGTTAGCTTATTCATCTTTTAAACAGTGGGTACCAGGTTACTGAGGCTTTGCGAGTACAGATGGAAGTTCAGCGAAGACTACATGAACAGCTGGAGGTTTGTTTCATTTGTTTGTGTTGTTTGCTAAAAAAATACAATATTGTGTCATTTTTTTTTAATCCATGTAGTAGGGACTTGTGAACTTGTGTGTTGACTTCTATATATAAGTATAGAAGAATGCTGCAAATGAATTTGCTTTGTTTCCTGTCATTAGCGAAGCCAAGCCAAATGCAACCTTAATCTGAGACCCACCTTTTGGCATGTTATAACCAACTTCTCAATTTGATACTAATTTTATGATTTAAAGAAGCTTATTGTTATGGTTCAATTGTAACCAGGTTCAGCGCCATCTCCAACTTCGCATTGAAGCTCAAGGCAAATATCTGGAGTCAATTCTTGAGAAAGCATGTAAAGTTCTCGATGACCAGGCTGCGGCCTCTGCTGGGCTTGAAGCTGCAAGGGAAGAGCTATCCGAGTTGGCTATTAAGGTTTCAAACAATTGTATGGCAGCCGTTGGGACCCTGAAAATGCCTTCATTGTCTGAAGTAGCTGCAACTCTGGAGAACAGCATCCCTGCCCGGATTG
The DNA here is from genome assembly GCF_030987335.1 of Cornus florida. Lineage (NCBI taxonomy): Eukaryota > Viridiplantae > Streptophyta > Magnoliopsida > Cornales > Cornaceae > Cornus > Cornus florida. The sequence goes on along the minus strand of NW_026775579.1, from coordinate 85,794,766 downwards.
GTGATTGCTCTGTTGACAGCTGCTTGACCTCAAATGGAAGCCCGGTTTCTCCAACGGGTGTGAGTGCACAGGCTGCTGCTGCTATGAAAAAGAGGCCGAGGCCTTTCTTTGGTAACGGAGACTTTTCTCCTCTGGACAGCAACATCCGGCAAATGGAGTGGATGATGACTAACATTGGATGAGTAGATGAAGATGGACGTTTCTGTCTAAAATTGAACTGTTGATTTTCCCTCTCTTTATTTATCATTTTCTATTTTGTATATTCTCAAAGCAGATTATGTGAATTTGGAATACCTTGTCAGTTTTGCTTTTGGAAAGTTAAATTTTGCATTATGCCATCAGCAAATATCAAGTTTCTCTGGTTCAGTTCTGTCAAAACAGTTGTCAAGTTGTGTTTAGAGAACTAAAAATTGAAACGCTGAATAAAAAATATCATTTTGTTTTTTTTAGTAGTCTAATAATTATTTGATTGACAATGATGAGGAATGAACTCAATTTAACAGTAAGGTTGAATTCAAACCAAATTAACTTTCTGAATTCTCTCTATATGTTTCTTCATACTTGTCTTCTTTTCAAATGTCTACCTTCAATTACTTTTTGAAGGTTATTCTTTATGCATTATAGCTTGTCATTTTTAACTACTAATAAGTAAATGTATATGCACTTGAATTTTTACTCAACTGTATATGCACTTGAATTTTTTTTTGGGAAAGAGATTATTTGGAGAAAGAGATTCATGCAGCTCACTGGTTTGTATGGAATAAAAGCCGAAATGTGCCTCACAAGTTCGTACGGAATAAAGGCTGAAATGTGACCAACTAGTTTGACCATAATGATGGAATAAAAATTAATTTGTACAAATAAAAACTATAAAGATGGAATAAAGATCGAAATGTGACCAACTAGTTTGTACAAAATAAAGACTATAATGATGATGATGATAAATTGATTATAAGCATGCGAAATAAACTTGAAAAAGTGTCTGACTCGTTTGTACAAAATAAATATTAAAATTAAGATGATAAAATTAATTGTAAGCAAAGTCCGAGCATATTTTAAATTTGTTAGAGAGCTTGTTGTTTAAGTTATGAGAGATAAATTTCAATTGAAAGCCATAAAATGGCATTTCCACTTTACTGTAGCAGAATCACATTCCCTTCCCTTTATCCTTCTCTTTTCTTTGAATTATGCTCGTATATATTCACACACAAAAGGTTAAACAATATATTCATACATATCTTAGGAAAATGACCAAATGTTCTTCTCTGATGCCACAAACCCATGAAAGATTCACAGCCCAAGTCTTGTCTTGTTTTTTTTTTTTTTTTTGGATAAGTAAGAAATGTATAAAAAGTACTCAAAAGTGGAACGCATCCCAAGAGAACTACATAAGGTCAAAAATAGCCTCTAAACCTTTAAAGAGGCCAAAAAAAATCGACAATGTCTTCTAAAGATTTATAATATCTTCTTGAAACCCAACAAAAAAGAGTGAAAACAACAGAGAATTTTAGAATATAAATAGACATCTCTTTTCATCAAAATATCTCTTATTCATCTCGAACCAAATACACCACAACACACAAAGAAACGTAACCTCCAAGCATCCTGAATATGAGCCCCCACAGAACACCCTCTGAGGATAGAGGCATGACCCAAAGAATTCCAAACAAACCAAATATCAAGTCCCAACTAGTCTTGTTTCTTTCTTGGTTATTGAATAATCAACACAAGATTAAAAATAATTACTAGATTGCATGTCACAAGATAAAAATAATAATAATAATAAATAAATAAATGTGGCCTTTAATACTAGATCTTATAGCAGTTAGTGAAAGACAAAAAAAAAATCAGGAGTATAAAAACACATCCAAACCCTAAAAATCACTTGGGTTGGGTGCAGTAGTAGTAATATGTTCCGTTGTTGGTTACTGTATAATTCATGATATTGTTGTACACATTTACTTTCACTTCATCCTTTTCTTTTCTTTAAATTATGCTAGTATATATTCACTCCAACACAAGGAAAAACAATATATCCATACATATCTTCGGAAATGACCAAATGTTCTTCTTTGATGCGAAAAACACATGAAAAGATTCACACTGCCCAACTCTATGTTTCTTTGTTTGTTATTGTATTATTCATTATATTGATATAAATTGTTCTGGCACAGTTCATATGACTGAGCTAGGATGTTCATTTTAATAACTATCATGACCATACTAGATTGCATATCACAAGTTTTTATTTATTTATCTAAAAAAAAAAGAAAGAAGAGAAAAACAAAAGAAGAACTTTACTTGATTGCATGTCACAAGATAAAAAGTAATAATAATAATAAAAAAATTGTGGGCTTTAATAATAGATCTTATAACTATTAAAAGATAGAAAAAGACAACAAAAAAAATTAAAAATTAAAAATAAAAAAATGGAAGGTGATATTAGTCATTTCCTATTCTACAACTACACTCCATCTAAGCTACATAAAGAACGAGCGATAGCAAATTCGAAAGCGAGAGCGATAAAATTAAGTCACGAATAGTGAAAAAATGAATAAGAGCGTGCGCAGAGAGTGAGAGCGGGAGCACCATTGAAGAGAAGTATTGTGTGACTTAGCACTCTATTTGTCTATTTCTTTTACATGAAACGACAATAATTTCCCTAAACCTATTAATACTCCATCTTTTTTTTTTTTTTTAGAAGACTTGTATACTCACCGGTGAATAGGTTACCTCTACTCATAGTTGATGTGGTCCAAGCACACACAAATAGTTTGCGATTACAAAATCAGGAAAGTGATAAATAAGGACAATAATTTTTTTTGAAAATAAATTCAGTCACCCTCCCTGATTTCTTTATTTATCACTTTCCTAATTTTATTTAAATATGGAACTATTTTTTTTTATAGAGAGTGACATACAAACTTTAACTTTTATTAAGTCCTATACTTCCCTTTAATATTTTTTAATTTTTTATTTTCATGTCAAAAGATATAAGTATATACTATATATATATATATATATATATATATATATATATATATATATATTGGGCATATCAAAAGAGATTATTTATTCCAGAGAAATAAATTTTTTTTTCTTATATATTTTTGTAGGTCCTTTCAAAAGAATATATTTATTCCACATAGATAACTTTTTAAATTTTATTTAGAGTGTTGCCAATAGAAATAATTTATTCAATTTTTTTTTTGCCTACTATATATATTTTTGGAACCTATCAAAAGAATTAATTTATTTAATAAAAATAAAAATAAAATAAAATAACTTTGGGCCATGTAAAAAAAAAAAAAAAAAAAAAAATTATTGAGAGATAAATATTTTTTTGGGGATCATATTAAAAGAGATTTTTTTTAGATCTTATCAAATAGAGTGCAAAAGATTTGAAAGGATAATTATGTAATTTGAGAAGAAAAAAAAACCTATTTAGGTTAGTAGTATACTCCAAGAAAAATATATACTATTATATACATATAGGGTCAAGTGCAGAAAGTATTCCTAAAGTATGTTTAGAGTGCATATCACACCCTCACATGCAAAAAAATAACTCTAAAATTTTAATTTGGTGCAAATAGGTCCCTCTGATAAATTTAAACATTTAGTTAACTAAATTACCCTTACTGAACCATTTTATAAAATATATAAAAATAAATAATTTTATAAAATGACCGAAAATGACACTATTGGAGAATGCCCCTCTAGTGCACAAAACAATTATAAAGCTTCAATCGAATGCAAATAGGCCTCTCTGACAAATTTAAACCCTAAGTTAACTAAATTACCCTTATTAAATCATTTTATAAAATATATAAAAATAAATAATTTTATAAAATGATCGAAAATAACACTATTGGAGGACTCCGATAATGGACAAGTAAAGATAAAAATTAAAAAAAAAATAAAAGTAGAGATAAAAATAGAAAATAACAAACAAAAATAAAATGCAAACTAAAGAAAACAAAAAAATTTCAAACTCCAAAAACTAGTACACACTAATATTGAAATTATTATTATTTTTGTTTAACAATGTTGGTATGAAAAAAATAAAATAAAATAAAAATTAGTAGAAAAGAGTAAACTGAAATTTAATAAAATTTAAATATTTATTTTATAAATTCTCAAAGTTTTTTAAAATATATGTTTAGAGATATATATAGGGAAAAAAATTTATATATATATAAGATAATGTGCACATAACACCTTTATATTATGAAATTAGTAGTATATATATCTGCGGGTATTTTTGAAAAAGTAAAAAAATAAAAGGAATATTATAACAATAATTTATATGAGAGAAGATAATTTTATATAATATAAAAAAATTAGGAATATTTTTTTGCAAGCGTTTTTAAATAGGGATAAAAGTGTTCTGATGGCTATGCGTTCTGCACTTTTCCCTATATATATATATATATATATATATAACGTATCCAAACCAAAACCGCAGTGTCCGTCTGCTCTGCAACCAGAGGTGCCTCTCTCTCTCTCTCTCTCTCTCTCTCTCTCTCTCTCTTCGTTTCTTTTCTCATCTCCCTCACAGGATGTCTAGTTTCACTCTCTTTCACATTTTTGGGTATCTATGTATGTATATATTCATGTTCATATACATATATAGAGAACATATTGAACAACTAAAGTTGGATTAGTGCTACAGCAGTTTGAGATTATTCCGAGGGACATCCTCCTGTTCAGATCACAACACCCCAAGTATCCTCATCTGAGGTAACAACAACCATTGATTCATTGATTAATAATTGTTGGTTTTTTTCAATTTTGTTTGTAACATTCAATTCATATGTTACCATCAATTCTTTATTTGTTATATTCTATTTCTGTTATATTGTGCGATTATTTCTATGGTTAATCCATCCTCTAATCTTTTGAGTCGGTTTCCTCTTTGCGGTGTTAATTAATATAATTACATCCGAGCAGACAGAACTGAATGAATATAAAGCACATATTTTTTCCTTTTAATTATTTTGGCGTTGTTAGATTTTATTCATGTGCTCTGTGATATGTTTTATTTGGTTTTTGATAAAGGGCAATTGAAAACGAGAAATTAAATATTGGGTTTTCTTCAGGTAGTTATATCTTGTAAGTGTATATATATATATATATATGTGAGTTATTTTATAATTTTAATAAAAAATTATAGAGAATTATCAAAATAAATTTTATTTTTAAATAATTAATTAGCAACTTGTTTGAGTAATTACAATTTTAAATATTAATGAAATGAAATGGATTGTTTTTTTGCATATGAATGAATCAGGAGCAACAAATAGTAATCTAAGAGTAAAGATTAAAATTTAAGGAGTTACAAGATTTTACTTAAATAATTATTAATTATGATCTAAATACTAATTTTTGATAAATATTAAAATTCATAATTTTAAATCATTAGTCATAATTGTAAATCATAATAGGTCAACAACATAAAATAGTAAAGATAAAAAGTAAAACTTATTAAGTAACTAAGTGTATAAAATAGTTCTAACTACTTTTTTGACTTTGGGTGTGAAGCTTTAATAGATTTTTTATTTTTTTGCTTGGACAAGGTAGCTCTAATGGACTTTTTATCACAATATGGCTCGGTTTGGTCAGATGGAAATAGCAAGAAATGAAAAGAAATGAAAAATGAAAAGAAAAGTGAAGTGAATGAAAAAAAGAATGATTTTCTAGTATGCATTTGGTTACGATAAAAATTTCTTCAAGAAAATTGTAGCAAATATCATATTATAGTTTGGATATCTAAATTATCCTTCTTTTATAAAATAATAAAAATTAGTAATAAAATATATAAAAAAAATGATAAAGTTTTCAATTAAATTAGACATCTTGAATTACTATTAACATATATGATGAAAATTAACTAGGAAAAGAAGTCAAGTTAATTAAAAATTTATCAATGATAAAGTTGTTAGTGGACTCCAATTCTTTGAAACCTAGTAAAATATTATTGTTGTTTCCAAATATAAAATGAAGTTGTTGATTAAAATAATATCAATGAAGTTGTTGGGTAAAATAGGAATACTAAATAAAAAGGCATGCTTTCACGGGAAAATAAATTTCCCCAAGGCTTCGTTTGGTTGGATAGAATCGACGGGAAAAGAAAGGAAATAGAAAATTTTAAAACTCTTTTATAGTCGGGTTAAATAGAAAAGGAAAAGTTCTAGAAAATGTTTTTCGAAGGAAACATTTTGGAAAAAATAAAGGGTTACAAGAATCCTAATTTTCTAGAACTTTTCATTTTCTATCTAACCAAACTATAAAAAAGTTTTAAAATTTTCTATTTCTTTTCTTTTCTCGTTGATTAGAATCAACCCAAACAAAGCCTATAAGTTTTACAATGGAGTGATATTGGTGGTGATAATTTAAACCCACTAAAGTAAGTTTATACTAATTCCTTGGTGAATGGAAAAATCAACGAGAAAATAAAATTTGAGAGATACCTAATATTTGAGATTGGCATGATTAGTTATATTATTTAATTCATATAGAAATTATAATAGAGGAAGAAATAGGTTCTTAGAAAAGTAAATTATATTAGAGAAGAAAATTGGTAGGAAACACGAAATTAGTAGGAAACTTTTAGAGAATGAAATTAGAAGTTTCCGTTGAAGGAATTCTCGTAACTCATTATAATTAGGTATCTTTATAAAGTAATAGTATAAATTTTTTTTAGTTAGACTTTGCTTATTGATATTTTTATTTAAATTATTTTATAAAATTAATTATAAATTAATGATTTGAAATTCTCGAACACCCATGTACTTTTAATAATAGTATATATATATGTACCAAACTCTCTAGTTTTTTTTTTTTTTTAACTATGCAAATTTATAATAAAATAATATAATTAGAATCCTAGTCTAACCCTGGAAAGAGTTGAAATTTATAATAAAATAATATAATTAGATTCCTAGCCTAACCCTTCTATCTCTTTTTATGTAATAGAAACTCTTTATTCTCTATTTATTAATTATTATTATTATTATTATTATTATTTTTTGAAATCTTATTCTAAACCTCTCTCTCTTTTATGTGATAGAAATCATTTCTTTTTAATTTTTCTCTCTTTCCAAGTTTTTTTTTTTTTTTTTTTTAAATACTATGCAATTTTATAGTAAAATAATATAATTAGGATCCTACCCTAACCCTTCTATCTCTTTTATGTAATAGAAAATCTTTATTATTTATTATTTATTTTTTTATTTTTATTTAAAATGTATAAATTGGTTATGTATTAAATTATGGGAATAATTTATAAAGAATCCTATTAAACTTTAATAGGAATTCATTATTAAACTTTTTATATATTTCCTTGTCTAATTAGATAAAGTAAATTATTTATTTTCTTTATATATTTGCTTGCCTAATTTGGTTTCCTTTTATTAAAAAATTCATAATAAATAGGTGATTTGAGTTTTATATAAATTCTTATAAACACCTTATATTAATTTAAAAATAAAAACTAATAATAAATAGGTAATTTGTGTTAGAATTTTAAAGAGATAAAAACATTAATTATTAATTAAACTTTTTAATATGAATTCAATTATTAAACTTTTTAATAGGAATTCATTATTAAATTTTTTATATATTTCCTTGCCTAATTAGAGAAACTAAATTATTTATTTTATGTATATATTTCCTTGTCTAATTAGGTTTTCTTTTATTAAAAACTCATAATAAAAATTTCTTTAATTGTGAAAATTGAAATTTCTTTAACTTTGTGCCTCATTGTATATAATGTTTTGATACTATGTTTAAATACTATATTTCTTTCTGATGCTCATTACTTTTGTTGTTTTTTTTTTTTTTTTTGAAAAGTTAAAACAAATGTATGGATATAAAATAAAATAAAAATTTGTATAAAGTGAAAAATTAACAATGATTCTCTATGCATATGTAATTATTTTGTTTAATTCAACCAAAGTGAAAAATAAAGTTTTAAAATTGACTAACTACTTATGTGTAGTTTTCCAATACTGAAAGTCTTTACACTTTTATCTCTTTTATGTAATAGAAACTCTTTATTATTTATTATTTATTATTTATTTTTATATAAAACCTATAATTTGATTATGTACTAAATTATGAGAATAATTTATTAAGAATCTTATTAATTTTTTTTAATAGGAATTCAATTATTAAACTTTTAATAGGAATTCATTATTAACTTTTTATATATTTCCTTGTCTAATTAGAGAAACTAAATTATTTAATGTCTTTATATATTTCCTTGTCTAATTAGGTTTCTTTTTATTAAATAACTCATAATAAATACGTGGTTTGAGTTTTATCGAAACTCTTATAACATCTTTTATTAATTAAAAAATAAAAATGCATAATAAATAGGTAATTTGTATTAAGTTTTATAGAAAAACTTATAAAAACTATTTTTTTATTTATTAATAAATATCTTTATATTTAATAATGCACCAAAAATAAAAAATAAAAAATTGAAAAAAATTCAAAATTTTTACATACCGACAAGACTCAAAAAAATAATAAAAATTAAAAAAAAAAATCAACATATAAAAAATTTTCAACAACAAATTCAATTCAAAATAAAGCCCAACCCGAACTAAAAAAACATTGAAAATAAAAACTCTATTTTATATTAATTAATAAATATCTTTATATGTGATATGTGATAGAGTTTTATAGAAAATAAAATAGGTAATTTGTGGTAGAGTTTTATAGAAATTATTTTATTTTCTTTAAATATTGGCTAATTAGATTTCTTTTTATTAAAAACTCATAATAAATAGATAATTTGTGTTAGAATTTTATAGATACTCTTTTAAATATTTATTTATATTAATAAATAAATAACGAAATATTGAAACTCTTTACACTAAATAGTATAGATTTATATGTGTGTGTGTCCCACGTTAATCCTCCTCCCATCTTTCCTGCAGATTCTGTCAATTTGCTACCGAGTATATGGCATTAAGCACCGAGAGTGGGAAGAGCTTTGCTAGGAGAGATCTACTTTTGGACATCGAGGCCCGGGTTAAAAAATGGTGGGAAGAAAGAGATGTCTTCAGGGCTGAATCCCGAGAAGCACCTCCTAAACCGGGGGAGAAGTTCTTTGGGAACTTCCCTTTTCCTTACATGAATGGTTACCTTCACCTTGGTCATGCATTCTCACTATCCAAGCTTGAATTTGGTGCAGCTTATCACAGATTAAGGGGTGCCAATGTGCTTTTGCCTTTTGGTTTCCACTGTACCGGAATGCCCATCAAGGCCTCAGCTGATAAACTTAAAAGAGAAAGCCAAATGTTTGGTAATCCACCCATTTTTCCTTCCATGGAACCAGAATCAGTTGAAGCAAGTGGAGGAAGCCAGGTAATACCTGGAAATTTTAAAGGGAAAAAGTTTAAAGCTGTATCAAAATCTGGTGGCGATAAATACCAGTGGGAGATTATGCGGAGTTTTGGCCTCTCTGATGATGAGATTGCAAAGTTCCAGGACCCATATTGTTGGCTGACATATTTTCCCCCTTTGGCTGTTGAAGACCTTAAGGCATTCGGCTTAGGCTGTGATTGGAGACGTTCCTTCATCACTACTGACATGAATCCATTTTTTGACTCATTCGTTAAGTGGCAAATGAGAAAATTGAAAGCAATGGGAAAAATTGTCAAGGACTTGAGGTACACTGTATACTCACCCTTAGATGGCCAGCCATGTGCTGATCATGATCGGGCTTCAGGCGAAGGTATCAATCCTCAAGAGTACACACTGATAAAAATGGAGCTCGTCCCACCTTTTCCCCCAAAGTTTCAAGATCTGGAAGGCAAAAAAGTGTATCTTGCAGCTGCGACTTTACGACCGGAAACGATGTTTGGGCAAACCAATGCGTGGGTGTTGCCCGACGGGAAATATAAAGCATTTGAAATAAATGAAACAGACGTATTTATCTTGACGGAGAGGGCAGCGCTTAATCTTGCATATCAGAAGCTGTCCAGAGTCCCAGAGAAGCCAACTTGTTTGGCTGAGCTGACTGGCCGCGATCTCATTGGTTTACCTTTGAAATCTCCTTTAGCATTCAATGAGATTATATACGCTCTACCTATGCTGTCAGTTCTCACTGATAAGGGTACTGGGATTGTGACTAGTGTTCCCAGTGATTCCCCTGATGATTTCATGGCCCTTCATGATTTGAAATCAAAACCAGCTTTCAGGGCCAAGTTTGGTATAAAGGATGAGTGGGTCTTGCCGTTTGAGATCATACCAATCATCAACACTCCAGAGTATGGAGATAAGGCAGCTGAGAAAATTTGCACAGAAATGAAGATTAAGAGCCAGAATGAAAGAGAGAAGCTTGAGGAAGCTAAGAAAATAGTCTACAAGGGAGGGTTCTATGAGGGAGTTATGCTTGTTGGAGAATATGCAGGAATGAAAGTCCAGGAAGCCAAGAATTTAATCAAGACCAAGCTTCTTGATCTTGGTCAAGCTGTTATTTATAGTGAGCCTGAGAAGAAGGTCATGTCGAGATCAGGAGATGAGTGTGTGGTGGCTCTGACTGATCAGTGGTACATCACTTATGGGGAACCAAGATGGAAGAAGGATGCCGAGGAGTGTTTGGCCGGCATGAATCTGTACTGTGATGAGACACGGCATGGATTTGAGAACACACTTGGCTGGTTAAATCAGTGGGCTTGTTCTCGTAATTTTGGACTTGGGACCCGCATTCCTTGGGACGAGCAGTTCGTTGTGGAGTCTTTATCTGATTCAACTCTTTACATGGCATATTATACTGTCTCTCATCTGTTGCAGAGAGGTGATATGTATGGCTCTGATACTTCTTCGGTAAAACCAGAGCAACTGACAGATGAGGTTTGGGATTTCTTGTTCTGTGGTGGACCATACCCCAATTCATCGGATATATCTTCTTCCCTTCTTAATAAGATGAAGCAGGAGTTTGAATATTGGTATCCATTTGATCTCCGAACTTCCGGGAAGGATCTTATTCAGAATCATCTCACTTTCTGCATTTATAACCACACTGCACTTCTACGCAAGCGCCACTGGCCTAGAGGGTTCAGATGCAATGGGCACATTATGCTGAATTCGGAGAAGATGTCCAAGTCCACGGGGAATTTCAGGACAATACGCCAAGCTATTGAGGAGTTCTCTGCTGATGCTACAAGGTTCTCCCTTGCTGATGCAGGGGATGGGATGGATGATGCAAACTTTGTCTTTGATACAGCTAATGCTGCAATCTTACGTCTTACAAAAGAGATATCATGGATGCAGGAGGTTCTTGCTGCTGAGTCATCTTTAAGAAATGGTCCTCCTTCTACCTATGAAGACCGTGTATTTGCTAATGAGATGGATATTGCTGTTAAAATGACGGATAAGAACTACAATGATTTCATGTTTCGGGAAGCTCTCAAAACAGGGTTCTATGATCTTCAGGCTGCTCGGGATGAGTATAGGTTTTCTTGTGGCTCGGGGGGCATGAATCGCCAACTCCTGTGGCGGTTTATGGATGTTCAAACAAGGCTTATAACTCCAATTTGCCCTCATTATGCTGAATATGTTTGGAGGGAGCTTTTGAAGGAGGATGGGTTTGTCATCAAAGCAGGCTGGCCTGAAGCTGATTTGCCCGATCTTACTCTTAAAAGAGCCAACAAATATTTGCAAGACTCAATTGTCTCAATGAGGAAGTTGCTTCAGAAACAAGTTTCTGGTTCAAAGAAAGGTAACAAACCAACGATTGGCCTAATATTTGTGAATGAGCAATATGATGGATGGAAAAAAGAATGCTTGAACATACTCCTTAGTAAGTTTGACCCCACAACTTCTAGTTTTGCACCGGACAAGGAGATCCTTGAAGGGTTGCAGCAAAGTGCAATCGTGCAGGAAGGCAATTTCAAGCAGATCCAAAAGCTTTGTATGCCTTTCTTGAGGTTTAAGAAGGATGAGGTTCTTGCTGTTGGAGTTCAGGCATTGGATCTGAAGCTACCTTTTGGTGAGATTGCTGTTCTCGAGGAAAATTTGGAGTTGATCAAGCGGCAGCTAGGTCTTGAGCGGATCGAAATTTTGTCTGCAACAGATCCTGAAGCAGTTCATAGTGCTGGGTCCCATGTATCATTGCTCAGGCAAAATCCACCATCCCCAGGAAATCCTACTACCATCTTCTTGAGTGAATAGAACTTATGTGAGTAATTTACTGCCATATTTATGTGTGTACTAACTTGTATTCTCAGTCGGAAGTTAAATGGCTTACTAAAGTCTGTTATACCTACTTAAACAATAACGGTATCCAAAAGATAAGCAGTTATAATCTATATTTGCTGGATATTTATTGAAAGTTTTAAATTAAAAGTCTTGTGTGCATATCAAAGGAATTCAACTTGTGAGACTTCACTGTTTCCAATACAGTTATGTACAATCCATGAAAGGAACTTTTCCATCCAAAAATAAGAAAAAAAAAAAAAAAAAAAATCGCTGGCTGCACCATTAGTTGTTTTGCAAATGTGTCCTTGGTTTTCTGAATGTAGAAGTTTCATCAAGGGGGCTTGGATATTTATAGCATTTCTTCTTCTTCCCCTTGGAGTACACTTGTTCTAATCTGTCACCACAACCATTGCATTTTCCTATTTTTTGCTCTGCAAATATTTTGAGAATTTGTTTCTCTTGCAAATATATATATATATATATATATATATATATATATATATATATATATATATATTTCATGTGCCAGACACCCCAACCTAAATCGGTTTTGGGGGGTGTGTCACGTACAGGGTGGAAACAAATAATATCTGCTACACTAAAGGGTGAAAATGGTGGTTGTTCTCAGTGTGATGAATAACAGAAGTTGAGATTCTCTTGGATTCATTAGTAATATACTAATATGTAGTTTTGATTTGCAGCATCATGCATTGGAGAGATTCAGAACACTGCTTTATCTACATCATCGTCATCACAAATGACCTCACAAGATTTAAATGAGTATGTTCCATCTTTTCCTTGAATAATGGTATTCAAGCCAATAAACTAGGCAGAATAAACAACGTGAAAGGCAAAGAACTAATAGATATATTCTTGTGGGTCTCACCTGATGTCATTTCATAAGTTTTTTCTGTTAGTTCCTTTTCTTATTGATTAGTAGGCTTATTTTTTTCGTGTTAAGCATTTTTGTTTTTCTTTTTTACCACCAAAGCTTGTTGTTTCTCCTTGCCTGGTTGTTAGCTTATTCATCTTTTAAACAGTGGGTACCAAGTTACTGAGTTTTTGCGAGTACAGATGGAAGTTTAGCGAAGACTACATGAACAGCTGGAGGTTTGTTTCATTTGTTTGTGTCATTTGCTAAAAAAGATAATATTGTGTCCTTTTTTTTAATCCATGTTGTAGGGACTTGTGAACTTGTGTGTTGGGTGATTATATATGTCTTAAGTCTCAGGTTTCTCAAATCTCCAAGCTAAATGATACAGGGGGACACTATAAGTATTCATATGTTTTTCTTATTCTTCTATTATTTCCTATATATGGTGAAATGGTGCTTTTTTATGTAACATAAGAGTGTTCAACTTTGATACTTGTCTTGATGCAACCTTTTAATAAAAAGAGAAAAGTAAGAGTTCTATATATAATTATAGAAAAAACAAGCCAAGCCAAATGCAACCTTAGTCTGAAAACCACTTTTTGGCATGTATAACTAACTTTTCAATTTGATACTAATTTTATGATTTAAAGAAGCTTATTGTTATGGTTCAATTGTAACCAGGTTCAACGCGGTCTCCAACTTCGCATTGAAGCTCAAGGCAAATATCTGGAGTCAATTCTTGAGAAAGCATGTAAAGTTCTCATTGACCAGGCTGCGGCCTCTGCTGGGCTTGAAGCTGCAAGGGAAGAGCTACCCGAGTTGGCTATCAAGGTTTCAAACAATTATAATAGTATGGCAGCTGTTGGGACCCTAAAAATGCCTTCATTGTCTGAAGTAGCTGCAACTCTGGAGAACAAAAAATCTTCCAGCATCCCTGCCCAGATTGGCGATTGCTCTACTGACAGCTGCTTGACCTCAAATGGCAGCCCGGTTTCTCCAGCGGGTTTGAGTGCACAGGCTGCTGCTGCTGCTATGAAAAAGAGACCAAGGCCTTTCTTTGGCAACGGAGGCTTGTCTCCTCTGGACAGCAACATCCGGCAAGTGGAGTGGATGAGTAGATGAAATAAAGACTACTTTGTACAAAATAAAGACCGAAATGTGACCAAACTAGTTTGTACAAAATAAAGACTACAATGATGATGATAAATTGATTATAAGCAAGCGAAATAAACATGAAAAAGTGTCTGATTGTACAAAATAACGACTAGAATAAAGATGATAAAATTAATTGTAAGAAAAGTCGGAGCATATTTTAGATTTGTTAGAGAGAGCTTGTTGTTTAAGTTAAGGGAGAGAAATTTCAATTGAAAGCCATAAAATGGCATTTCCACTTTACGTTAGCATAATCACATTCCCTTTCTCTTCATCCTTTTCTTTTCTTTGAATTATGGTAGTATATATTCACACACACAAGGTTAAACAATATATTCATACATATCTTAGGAAAATGACCAAATGTTCTTCTCTGATGCCACAAACCCATGAAAGATTCACAGCCCAAGTTTTGTTTCCTTCTTGGTAATTGTATAATCAACACAAGATTAAAAATAATTACTAGATTGCATGTCACAAGATAAAAAAAAAATTTGGCCTTTAATACTAAATCTTATAGCAGTTAGTGAGAGACAAAAAAAAATCAGGAGTAGAAAAACACATCCAAACCCTAAAAATCACTTGGGTTGGGTGCAGTAGTAGTAATATGTTTCATTGTTGGTGGTTGTACACATTTACTTTCACTTCATCCTTTTCTTTTCTTTAAATTATGCTAGTATATATTCACACCCACACAAGGATAAACAACAATTTATTCATACATATCTTCGGAAATGACCAAATGTTCTTCTTTGATGCCAAAAACCCGTGAAAGATTCACACTGCCCAACTCTATGTTTCTTTGTTTGTTATTGTATTATTCATTATATTGATGTAAATTGTTCTCGTACAGTTCATATGACTGAGCTGGGATGTTCATTTTAATAACTATCATGTCCATACTAGATTTATCACAAGTTTTTATTTATTTATCTGTAAAAAAAAAAAGAAAAAAAAGAAAAAAAGAGAGAGAGAAAGAAAAAAACTTTACTTGATTGCATGTCACAAGATAAAAATAATAATAATAATAATAATAATAAATTTGTGGGCTTTAATACTAGATCTTATAAATATTAAAAGATAGAAAAAATAAAAAATAAAAAATAAAAAATAAAAAATAAAAAAATGGAAGGTGATATCGGTCCTTTCCTATTCTACAACTACACTCCATTTAAGTTACATAAAGTGGCAACGGCAAAATTAAGTCACAAATAGTGAAAACATGAATAAGAGCATGCGTGGAGAGTGAGATCGGGAGCGCTCGAATTGTGACTTAGCACTCCCTTTGTCTTTTTCCTTTTAGATGGAACGACAATAATTTCCCTAAACCAATTAATACTCCATCATTTTTTTTTTTTTGAAAAGACTTCCCCATTAAATATTAGTGTAACAATTTCTATTCTGGGGTTTACATATACTCGTAATTGTTGTTATAATTGAAATTAAGAAGGATTTTGAATTCTATTGACTTTCCCTTACTTGATCGAACAATCCCAAATTCTGTCATTTCAACTACATCTAATGATCTTTCAAATTGGTCAAGACTCTCTAGTTTATGGCCACCTTGACTCGTTTTTATAGTTTACACACTTTTGTACCTACTTACCAGCTGTAAGTACACCGTTGATGTAGACCAATCACACACAAATAGTTTGCAATTACACAATTAGGACAGTGTTAAATAAGGACAATAAATTTTTTTTGAAATAAATTCAGCCACCTTATTTGATTTCTTTATTTACTACTTTTTCTGATTCTTAAAAGTAATGATACTTGCACCAATCACTTAGACAGAATTATTAGACCTACTATATTTGATTGGCCATAAATAAGTGAACTATCTTTATACCATGTGACATATAAGCTTTAACTTTTATTAAGTTCTTTACTTCCCTTTAATATTTTTTAATTTTTTATTATCATGTCAAAAGATATAAATATACACTGTGTGTATATATACTGGGCATATCAAAAGAGATTATTTATTTGAGAGAATTTTTTTTTTTTTTCTTATATATTTTTGTAGGTCCTTTCAAAAGAATTTATTTATTCAACATTGATAACTTTTTAAATTTTATTTAGAGTGTTGCCAAAAGAAATAATTTATTTAAATATATTTTTTTTGCCTACTATATATTTTTTTGGAACCTATCAAAAGAATTAATTTATTTAATAAAAATAAAAAATAAATAATTTTTTTTGGGCCATGTAAAAAAAAAAACATTTATTAAGAGAGAAATATTTTTTTCTCGGATCCTATTAAAAGAGATTTTTTTTTAGATCTTATCAAATAGAGCGCAAAAGATTTGAAAAAGTAATTATGTAATTTGAGAAAAAAATAACCTATTTAGGTTAGTAGTGTACTACAAGAAAAATATATACTATTGTCAAGTACAAAAAATACTCTTAAAGTATGCTTACAGTGTATATCACACCACTTATGTGCAAAAAATACCCACAAAGTTTTTAATTTATTACAAATAAGTCCATCGGACAAATTTAAACCTTAAGTTAACTAAATTACCCTTACCAAACCATTTTATAAAATATATAAAAATAATAATTTTGTTAAATGACTGAAAATGACATTATTCGAGGATGCCCCTCTCGTGCAAAAAATACCCATAAAGTTTCAATCTAGTGCAAATAGTCCTCTTGACAAATTTAAACCATAAATTTGACTAAATTACCATTTCTAAACCATTTTATAAAATATATAAAAGTAAATAATTTTATAAAATGACCGAAAATGACACTATTGGAGAACGCCGACAATAAACAAATATATATATATATATATATATATATATATATATATATATATAATAAAAATAAAAGTATAAAAGAAAAGTAAAGATAAAAATAAAAAATAAAAAATAAAAATAAAGTGCAAATTAAAAAAAATAAAAATTTTCCAAAATCCAAAAAGCAGTGCACATGTATATTGAGAATTCTGTATTTTATAAATAAAAACTCTTTTTATATCAATTAATAATTTTTTTAATATAGAGAAATAAATACTGAAACTCTTTGAAAAATAAATAAAAACTGAAACTTTTTGGCAAAGGTTCTGTATTTTATTCTATAATTCTGAGTCTACATCCCTCTGAATTTCTCTCTAAATTCCTGGATTTCTAAAATTCTCAATTTCTCTACCCCTTCTTCCTTCCTCAATGCCTCTGTTTATAGGTTTCTTGGATTAATAGAAAGTTGACATGTGTTCTTTCCTGATAATTACATAATCATAACTGAGCCTGGCCAGTTATATTGTGATAATTATCCATAAAAAATAACTATTCTTTTTATATCAATTAATAAATATTTTACTGTGACTGATTTTATTAGGTAATTTTTAGAGTTTTATAGAAACTAGTTTTATAAAACCTTTTTATATCAATTAATAAATATTTTATAATAAATAAATAAATAGGTAATTTGTGTTACAGTTTAATAGAAACCTTTTTAAAAACTCTTTTTATATCAATTAATAAATATTTTTTATATTAATAATTCTTCTCTTATTAGATTTCCTTTTATAATAAACACACATAATAAATAGACAAATAGATAATTTACATTAGAGTTTTATAGAAACTCTTTTAAAACCTCTTTTTATATCAATTCATAAATAATTTTGTAAATTAATAATACTTGTCTAATTAGATTTTTTTATTAAAAAACTCATAATAAATAGATAAATAAGTAATTTGTGTTAGACTTTTTTATAGATACTCTTTAAATATATCTTTGTCTAGTATAATAGAGTTTAATTGAAAATAAAATAGGTAATTTGTGAGTTTTATTAAAAATAAATTAGGTAATTTGTGATAGAGTTTTATATAAATTATTTTATATGTTTTTAAAATATATCATTGTCTAATTAGATTTTATTTTATTAAAAAACTTATAATAAAAGTTAATTTGTAGTAGAGTTTTAGAAAAAATAGGTAATTAGTGATAGAGTTTTATATAAATTATTTAATTTTTTTAATATATATACTTGTCTAATTAGATTTCATTTTATTATGAAACTCATAATAGAAATTAATTTGTGGTAGAGTTTTAGAAAAATTATTTTATTTTATATATCAATTAGTAAATATTTTTTATATTAATAATTCTTATCTAATTAGATTTTCGTTTATTAAAAAATTCATAACAATAAATAGATAAATAGCTTAAATTGAATTTTATTAGGTAGATTTTAGAGTTCGCTAATTTGTGGTAGATTTTATAGAAATTTTTTATTTTCTTTAAATATATTCTTGTTTAATTATAATTTTTTTTTTTTAAAAAAAAAAACCTTATAATAAATAGATAAATAGGTAATTTGTGTTAGAGTTTAATAGGAACTCTTTTTATATCAATTAATAAATATTTTTTATATTAATAATTCTTATCTTATTAGATTTCCTTTTATTAAAAAACTCATAATAAATAGATAAATAGGTAATTTGTATTAGAGTTTTATAGAAACTCTCTTAAAACCTCTTTTTATATCAATTAATAAATATTTTTTTATGTTAATAACAATTGTCTTAGATTACCTTTTATTAAAAAAAACTCATAATAAATAAATAAATAGGTAATTTGTGTTAGAGTTTTATTGAAATTCTTTAAATAAATCTTTGTCTAATGTGATAGAGTTTTATTGAAAATAAAATAGGTAATTTTTTATAGAATTTTATATAAATTATTTTATTTTCTTTAAATATATCCTTATCTAATTAGATTTCATTTTGCTAAGTAACTCATAATAAAAGCTAATTTGTGGTCGAGTTTTGGAAAAATTATTTTATTTTACATATCAATTAATAATTTTTTTTTATGCTAATAATTTTAGTCTAATTAGATTTTCATTTATCAAAAAATTCATAATAATAAATAGATAAATAGGTTAATTTGAATTTTATTAGGTAGATTTTAGAGTTTTATAAAGTTTTTATTTTTTATTTTTTATAAAAACTCTTTTTATATTAATTAATAAATATTTTTTTTATATAAATAAATAAATACTGAAACTTTTTGGCAGAATTTTTGTATTTTAATCTGGAATTTTGGATTTATACAATTCTCAATTTTTATATCCCTTCCTCCACGCCTTTATTTATAGGCTTTTTGAATTAATATGATGATGACATGTGTACTCTCCTGATAATGACATAATCATAAATGGGTCGGGCTTGTTATATTGTGACAATTATCTATAAAAAATAACTATTCTTTTTATGTCAATTAATAAATATTTTATTGTGATTTATTTTATTAGGTAATTTTTAGAGTTTTATAGAAACTATTTTTATATTAATAATTCTTATCTAATTAGATTTTTTTATTAAAAAATTCATAATAATAAATAGATAAATAGGTTAATTTGAATTTTATTATGTAGATTTTAGAGTTTTATAGAGTATTTTTTATAAAAATTCTTTTTATATCAACTAATAAACATTGTTTTATATAAATAAACAAATACTGAAACTCTTTGGCAGAGCTTCTATATTTTACTCTGAAATTCTGAATTTGTGTACTCCTTCCTCCATGCCTCTATTTATAGGGTTCTTGAATTAATACGATGATGACATGTGTCCTCTTCTAATAATGACATAATCATAACTGGGCGGACCGGTTATATTGTGATAATTATTCATAAAAAAATAACTATTCTTTTTATATTAATTAATTAATATATTATTGTGATTGATTTTATTAGGTAATTTTTAGAGTTTTATAGAAACTATTTTTATAAAAACTATTTTTATATTCATTAATAAATATTTTTTATATAAATAAATAAATACTAAAATACTGAAATAATGAAACTCTTTGCGCATTTAATAATAGTATAGATATAGATATATATATATAAAAGTTTCAAAAATATAAAATATAAGGTAATATGTATATAGCACTCCTATACTATGAGAATATGAGTAATGATACTCTCTCCAATCAAATTAGTCTAAGCTTAGTCCGAATCCTACTTGAGAGTGGTATCTTCATTTTCATTCTTTCTCTCTCTAACTCACGGTTCTCTTTTCCAGTTTGCAAAATTCAAGGGAAAATAAAGGATTGAGAAGTCTCTATTGGTTCATAAAATAAAAGGGGAAAATACATATAATGGTATATGTTTGCTTGAAGAGAAAAAAATAAATCCTAATAAGATCAAATCATTTTTTTTTTCAATATATATTTTGGCTTTTGTATATTGTATCAGTTTTGAGAATTTGATTAGAAGAAATAAAAATTAATAAACTTCAAAAGTTTATTACGAGGTGAATTATATATGGGCTACTCTATTAGCAGATCATATATATATATATATATATATATATATATATATATATATAAGCAAAAAATTAATCAACTTTACTTTTTGCAAACATATCTTCTTATATAGATATTAGAGAAAAGTGCAAAAAAAACCCCTGTACTATCGGCAAACTTGCAACTAACCCCCTAAACTATCAAAATTACAAAAAATCCCCTGAACTATACAAATTTGTTGCAGATACTCCATATATCAATGTTCCAGTTGGATCCGTCACTGTTTCGGTCGGATCTTACCATTAAAGTGACAACGTCATATACACTATAATTTTAATGACTATAATATCCTTGTGAGCTTGAAAAGATACTAAAACCTCTTATTATTGTAACAATTACACCCTTTAAGCACCCCTAAACCAGAGAACGGGGAGAGAGGAAGAGACCAGAGAGAAAGAAGAGACCCGGCAGGATGGCTCGGCCTCGGATGATAGCGATTTATGCACGAAGGACTTGGCTGTGATGAAAGCTCGATTGACTCAGCCGTAAAGAAGAAGCTTGGCTGCAGATGGAGGCGATGGCTGTGATACCCCCGGATTTCCGGATGCGGGTTGGGCAGGCCCACGCCCGATAACCCGAGGATATTAAATGAATTAGCAATTTAACGAACACAGAATATAATATAGAAAACAGGAATGAATAAAATTTTGCTGAAAAGAACTAAAATGAAAATCCTTTAATGGAAAAACCTCTGAATAAACTTTATATACAAGAACTAGTTTGAATACACCAACTTCCCTTTACTTCTACTACAACTCGGGAATCCATCTCGTGGACCCCTACTAAAAATTCCAATACTGAACATGAACAACTGCAAAGAAATCCAATGCCCATAATGAGAAGAAAATACTCCTACGTCGTCGGTGGAGTAAATAACTGTATCTAATCAGCACGATCAAGCTCTAAGCTTGGAACTGACGAACACCTGTAAAAATAAGAGTGGGTCAGGCCCACATGCAAGTTCTATCCTAACTGCAATTCATACAGTGACCCGATACGCAGATACACCCTAGATATCTCAGCAATAGCTATCTAGTCCATACATATATAAATATCCACACTAAGGTACATTCACTAATCTATATAGGGGGTCTCAACCTGAATAGAAGGTAACATGCAAAAACGCACCCAAAGGTGGGCATGAGTACCTAGACCTAACAGGGTACACCTCAATCTACTATAACCAGCTGCGCATCCACTGCATATACGCACCCTAACCAACGAGTCCGAGACTCAAGCTCATCCCGTGGTACCATAATCATATATTTAAAATTTGTTCCTATCCATCTATAAGAAATCCAGTTGGCCATTCAGCTTGTGCAGCTTCTTTGACTCAACATAGACAACAAGTAATCCAGCTAGTCATTCAGCTTGTGCAGCTTTGTGATACCCCTCGGATCCGAGACACGGGTTGATCAGGCCCAGGCCCGAACCCGAGGGAATATCAAATAATTAAAGTATTTTAAAATGAACACAGATTACAAAAATAAAATAATAAAGATGGAATAAAACTGAAAGAAACATTAATTATAAACCCTCCATGCATAACTGAAATAATAAAACTCCAATCCTCCCAAAACTTCAAGGTTACAACTTGGGAATCCACTGATGGACCCCTAACCAAAAGTTCAACTGAAACTGAAAACTGAAAATAGATAATGCTAGAAACATCGAGAGAAGTCCTACGTAATCAGATGAAGGTGAGACTGTCCTCGACAAGCACGATCAAGCTCTAAAGCTGGAACCGTCTTGTACCTGAAAAGAATAATGAAGGAGTGGGTCAGACCCACAAGCAAGTTCTAATCTAACTGCAATCCATACAGTGACCCGATACGCAGATACACCGTAGACACCTCACATTATCTATCTAGACCATACGTATAAATATATCCACACTAAGGGACATTCACTAGTCTATAATAGGGGTCTCAACCTGAATAAAAGGCAACATGCGAATACGCACCCAAAGGTGGGCATGAGTACCTAGACCTAACAGGGTACACCTCCACCTATTATAACCAGCTACGCATCCACCGCATATACGCACCCTAACCAACGAGTTTGAGACTCAAGCTCAGCTCGTGGTACCATAAACATATATATAAAATCCATCCAAATCTAAGGTATGTAGTTCAACTACTTGTTAAACTGATATACAATAAACTAACCAGTTAGTCACTCAACTTAATCAGTTGATATAACTTAACTACAATCCATTAATCCAGGAAGTCATCCAACTTGGTTACAGCTGATCTGACTTAGTTACAATTAGGATTCGATATCTTTCAATCCATTCTATCAATCCATTAGGTTAGGTTTAGGCGTTTTGAGTTAAACCGTCTCTAATATGTCACCGTCCCATACCGGTGCATACAATCCTCCATATCCTTGTAAATTACATCATATATAACATTTTAGTAATTTACAATCCAAAACTAATAACCAAATAATTGCAGAAAGAAGTTTAACAATCTAGCAATTAAAATCCAGTATTAATCCATGTAACTGCATTGAATAATATAATATTCTAACAATTAACATCTAAAAACATGCATAGTTTAAATTTGATATAACAATGACCCTATCATGTTTTTTTTTTTAAAATCAGTTCTATAATAATATTATAGTCCAATAAATCGCTAAATTAATTTAAGCGATTTAGTTCCTTCTATCCGGTAACAGCGTACTAAGTTGTATACCTATTTTCTGTTTTACCCTTTAGCACCGGGACACACACTAAGCCACAAGTCCAAAATATTAAATAAAAGACTTCATCATACATCTAAAATTTAATTTAGATTCATATTATAGCCCCTTAAATTGTCAAATCAAAATTAGACAATAAATTTCCTTTCAGCCGTTAATCGTACGCAAAGTTGATAAATAACGCGCTGTTAATTCCACTAATACCAAGAGGGTACTTGATGCAATTCAAGACCTTTATTACATCATAAATTATTTATTTAAAAGTCCATTAAATTCTTAAAACTGTTCAAGAACCACAAGTGCCCAAACAGCAGCCAAAAAACATTGTACGCATTAAAAAATGAAAGAGCCTGCTCTAGAAAAATAGAGCAGGCTCTAAATCAGCATAGAGCCGGCTCTACCACCACCTTGGAGCCGGCTCTAAACAGGTGGGAGCCGGGGCTTGGCATTCCAGAGCCGGCTCTCTCTCCCCCTGCGAGCCTCCCCTCCGTTTCAGCTTCGTTCTGACCTCTGTTCCAACTCCGGCCAGTTGCAATCTTTCTGTTGGGTTTTAAAACTAATTTAAGAGTCATATTTAAGCCTAATAGCATCCCCAAGATTTTATTACAATAATTTGAAACCAATTACAGAGATTAACCGAAGCCATTAAATTGGTATGCTTGAAGAACAACACTGAAAATTAATTTAAGAAAATTTCAGTTCTCTTCCAAACCCTCTGTTCCCCTTTACCACTAAACCTAAAGATCCTATATCAATCCCAATAACATCCCCATGGTTCATTTAAAAAGATTAAAAGCAATTCCAAAGACTAAAGTTATAACAGAGCAACATGCTTAAAGAACAGAAAACTGAAACGAGACATGCATGAACTGTAACAGATTGATTTTTCAACATAATAGATCATTCACATGACATATATTAAACATATATCTTCCAGTTATTGATTGGTTAAACCCTAGAGATTATCTAGGTGCACAGAACACGAGCTAAAGAGAAGGAGAAAGAGAAGAACTTGCCTATAGTTTTAGACTCAAAACTTGTCGCCGTCGTCCTAACTTCCGGCAACCACAGACTACTTTCCAGCCTCCTCTAACTCCGCCTCTAAACCTTACTCAACCTCCTTGATCTTCTCTGTAAAATTCCCCTCAAGCCTTGCTCTGTTTCTCTCACAACTGCTCACTATTTCTCCCTCTGTATCTTGGGTACGTGACAATGCTTTTGTATTCTAGAACCCTAAATCCATACACTGTTCTATTTATATATAGAGACGTAAAATAACCCTATTGCCTGTACATATAGAGACAGAGCCCTAATTATAATCCTCGTTGGCCCATAACAAAACCTACGTCGTAAAACAGTGTCGGCTACATACGAACTCCATTATACAATTAACACTATAACCTAATGCAATAAATAAAACCTTAAACTTAATCTCATTAAAATAACCCACGAAATTGAAATAATTAAACAAAAATAATTAACTAAAACAACCAACCAAACTAACACAAAACAAATAACAAATAATTAAACAACCAATCAAAATACAACAATTAAAATCATTAAATAAAACAAACAAAACAAAACAATTAACAAATAATTTAAATTCTAATTAACACAATTAAACAAATAATTAAATAAAATGCAACCAATAATAAAATAAATTCTAGGAATATCCTTTAAAAATTAAGGGTATTACAAGCTTCTTTGACTTAGCATAAATATAAGTAGGATTTATTTATAATTCATTTCCTTATTCCAATAGGGTAGATCTTAGTGTTTCTGAGCTAAGCCTTCCTAGTATGTCACCGTCCCATACCGGTGCATACAATCCTCCATATCCGTGTAAATTACAGCAAACACGTAATATTTTAGTAATTTACAGTCCAAAACCATTCCAAATAATTGCAGAAGAGTATTTAGTGTTTCAACAATTTAAATCCAAAACCATGTAAATTACAACATATAAATAAAAGTTTTGCAATTTACAGTCCAAACCATTCCAAATAATTGCAGAACAATGTTTAACATTCCAGCAATTTAAATCCAACCAATAATCCATCTAAATGCAGAAAAAGATTTAATACTTCAACAATTAGCATCCAAAGTATGCATAGATCAAAACTAATAAGTAAATGACCTTATTATGCATTTAAAATTAAGTTTTATAAACATACTCAACCCCATTAAATTGCTAAAATTTAGTTAAGCAATTAATCCGTCTTCCCTCCGTTAACAGCATAAGAAGTTCATTAATTATATACTGTTTGTCCCCTTGACCTAAAGATCACTTAAATTAATTTAAGGTCTTAATAACACCCCAAATCACCCATTAAATCCCTCTGTGCAGTCCCATTAATTACCTAGAACAGTTCCACCTTCAAACAGTCTCAACAGTGCATCAAAACGTAACTGGAAAACAAAATTTGAGAGAGAGCCTGCTCCAAAAATTTTGGAGCAGGCTCTTTGTGCATGGGAGCCGGCTCTAGGGACCTTAAAGCCAGCCTTAAGAGTGTGGGAGCCGGCTCCCACTTCCATGGAGCCGGCTCTCACCTCCTCTGAGAGTCCCCTACTCAACTGCACTCCGTTTCTGACCCCTGCTTCAACTCCGGCCGGTTGCAACTTTTTTGTTGGATTTTAAAACTAATCTTAAGGGTCCTAAGAGTATCCAGTAACATTTAATCCATTAGTTACACTAGTTAGCATCATTAAAAAATCTTAGAACACCTACCGATTAAACATGTTTAAAGACTAACACTAAAATTCAATAAGCACGAACTGAAACAGAATAAATTGCAACACATATTTAAACAGGATAACACTGACCCCATGAGTTTTATATATAATCCCAGTAGCATTCTGATATTTTGTATTCAATGGTTGCAAACAATTCCAGTATTTATAACCGTACTGATTTAGCATACTTAAAGAACAAAATTTAAACACAGACATGTGCGAATTATTACAAAGTTAATTTCACCACACACAGATCATGAATATAGCATACAATGAACATATATGGTTTCAATTAATGATTAATTAAACCCTAGAGACTATCTAGGTGCACAGAACACAGGGCAAAGGGAGAGAGACAGAATAGAACTTGCCTCTGTGGTTTTTGAAAAAAAACCTTGTCGCCGTCTTCCTAGGTTTTCCGATGACGTCCAATTCACTGTCAATCTCCTATTGTGCAACCTTCCCTCCTCCTAGGCCCGTCCTTTAATCCGCAGCCAAAACCCTAACAACAAATCCCTCTGTTTTCCTTACAGTTTTCTCTCTCTGTTTTCACGTCCCTCTATATGCTCACTGTTAGTGAATAGGGTTGGTGCTTTTAACCCTAAGCAGACTTATAACAGTATATATAGGCATATATACCCTACGTCTATTTGCATTAGAGATGGACACCCAGTTAAACCCTAATCAGCCCAATAACGTGGTCCATCAAACTAAAACCCTAATTTAACATTAAAATGAAATACACTAATAATTTAACCTAACAAAACATTTAAAAATTTAAAACTAATTTAATTAAATAGAAGAAAAAAAAAACCAATTAACCAATTAATGCAAATAATTAGACAAAAACAAAATAATCAATTACATAACCAATCCAAGTAAAGAAAACAATTAACCAATTAAACACAAAACAGAAACCACATAACACATATAGTCACGTAAGCACCTAAAATGCACAAAAAAAAAAAAAAAAAAAATGTAAATTCCAATTATATCCTTTACAAAATTAGGGGTATTACATTCTTCCCCTCTAACAAACGGAATTCCGTTCTCAGAATTCACGAAATTTTGAATTATTTTCATTAAAATTCATTGACATTCCATTGTGGACGCTGACTCTGTGTAGGAGCGCCACGGAATTCCACAACCTCCAAGAAAATTTATGGGTCCAATATGAAGGAAACATAAAAATTATTCAACACATAAGTTGTATGTAGCAACTACTCATCCTTGCCCAATGTTTTTATACAGGGTAAAGATCCATAGTCCACCAAGTTTTATAGCATAGATATGTAAAACTTCTATGCATCCCATCCCAACATTTTAAAAACACTAATCGATAGGCTATTGCCTAAATAGAGAACCACCATCCATGAAAAGTCAATTTAAGACATAATAACTGACCTTCCTCAAAAACGCACTTTGCTTCCAATACGGAAGACATTCCCAATTAACTGTTTCCTGATTGAGAACTCTAGTGTATGAGTGTACTGATTTACAAAATCGTACCACTACTACCAAACCACACGCAATCCATTACAAAGGAGAATATTTCTCCCCAATGAATCCTTTAAGGAAGCCAAGGTCTTATTGTACAACCTTTGTTGCCATTCCAAACCAACAGGTAATAGGTCTGCTCTATTAATATAAAAACCCCATACATGGTCATACGAATCTTCTTGTGTCCATAATATAAGAAGTGAAATAAGCACTTCCATCTTTTCATAAAAACCTAGGATATCTATCCTAAGTATTTCCTCCATGATCAAATGTACACTTTCGATCCAAACCCCCATTGAGAGATATGAAGTACAGTTATACTTCTTTTAGCAGTGCAATGTAGAACTAATGCGAAGTCCAATAGTGAACATTACAAGAATTAGGTTGAGCAGCAAACTTGCTTAATTCACCACTTTTCATCCGTGTGGAATTAAAATTCCAATACATGTCAATTATCGCAACCAACCGTCCACTTCTGACTAGTCCGACTCATTTTTTTTCTAACAGGTGTTACTCGTATAGACAGTTATATACATGTCTCTTTCCAAACCTGTTTGCTAGAACTGGCATTTGATGTCTCGATGTTCCGTATAACCGTCCGAGTGCATCAAATTTTTTTTCTACAAATGTTATATCTCAGTCACTCTGACAGTATTCACAGATGCAACAAATCCTCCTCTAGTACCTTATACTCTTTCTGAGTAAGGTAACACTGCCTCTAGGTCAGCTCTGATATTTGAGGTTGACCCCCATTTTTGATGTATCTAAGTCGTCACGTAATCCACTCTATCCATATGAACTGATGTCCTACAAGTCCAAAATAAACTAAAAATGGAGTTGATTTCATTAGAAATCAACCGGTATCCCATCCAGAATCCTGATCATTTGGTATAATCAGCAATCCCTCAACTAAATCCATGAAAATGCTCTATCATTTCCACTTTTGTATAGAAAAGGACTGCAAAGATTTAACGATCTCTGCTAGTTCATTGCAAACATCTAATAAATATTGGACTGGAAGACAAAGTCATTTTGTCCCTCCTCCTGATCCTCAAAAAGTCTACTCCATATCGTGAAACATCATGCTTCCACCAGAATGAATAATGAATTAAGTGTTGTGAATTTCAGTCCTTACATCCTCATTTCAATCTGTCTACCAAAAGTACCATTAGTCTAGTATCACCAGCTTCCGTCTGCACCCATTACTTAATTTGGAGCATCGTCAAAAGCTAACCCTGCAACTGAATCGTTGCAGTACCAATTAATGATAAACTTACCGATCATAAAATCAATCCGAAAATTCCAGTCATCGAAAATCAACTCACTATGACTTTTCACACACACCGTGCACCGCTTCTTTATATAGGTGTTTGGTTTCACCTTCCTGTTCTTGACACATCTTACTTCTCTAATATAAATAAGTGTCAATTAACTCCTTGTTTCGCTTCAAACCAATATGAAAAATTTCCATCCTCCATAGAGTCATTAATGTCGTAACAACAGCTAATTATTGCAAATTAGGACCCAAAAAAAAAAAAAAATTCACATTTTATACAGTGTAGAAACTTTTGGTTCCCTCTCCAAGTGTAACACCAGCAACCCCTTGAAATGACTCCCTCATCAGTAGTGTCTTGGTTACGAATAGACTGATGAATATTTAATCAGTCATTCACCCCCCATCCTCTCTCGGCATCATTTTCAATAAATACCTAAACCAGCACGAAATCCTTCTTCCGTCTTGGTGGTCACTTTAGAAATTTCCCTGAAGATATTCTGCACCTCCGACACCTTTCACCAACCATGGTAGCATTTCAACGGTTTTTATCTACCACAACCCCATGAATACAATCATAATGATATCCACCAATCCTAGGGTGTTGTAACAACAAATCCTTATATAGTGTAAAGCATATTAAACCCATCGTTTTTAGGTTAGTTGACGCGTACTGATAGGTTAATTATCCGATCCCAAGTAACATACCATAATGATATATGTTCAGGTCCAATAGATTGGCTAGACTCATGTATATCTACCAAATCCCATGACCACACGCTCACAAATCCTAGTGCACATAACGCTATTACTCCGTGTTAGTAAAACAATAGTTAGCTGATCACATATGTGTGCCCCCAACGAAACCATTCTCCCAATCCAAACTAATTAACAAAAAAAACAAATGAAACACATAAGATACATACAATAACAAAAATGAAACACATAAAACGCATACCATAAACAAAAATATAATCTTCCTCTGAACATTGTTCCTTCTAGAAAAGTAAGTCTCCTTTGGACTCAACCTTTCTAGATTGGTTCACCCTTTCTTTTTATAGTTTCGTAGGTAACCATCCAACCTCGAAACCCATCCATTAAACATAGCTTAATAACATCAATTGTTTGCCTAAACAGAAACCAACGAGCTTAACTCTCCTCCTCCTTATATGCGGAATGCAACCCATCTAACGTGGCTTTAATAAGCAACTTAGAACGTTACAATTTAACCCCCATACTCTCCGGAATGTGATATAAAATCACGTCTTTATTCTGGTAAGAACTCAATCCGATTCCCAAACTCCTAAAGAGTACTTCTCAAATAACTCCTGGAAAGATGATACGAAACTTAAACTATATGTAGATTGGTTCACACCAACTCCATTAGTACCATTCATTATACTGCTGGTGAATGAGAGCACACTTGTGCCATCCTTCATCCTCAAATTTCTATATCCCCTTTTATTGGATATGTGGAAATCTCCTCCCTTAGGATCCTCTTCGGACACCTATTCTTCGTTTATCTTCTTTTTAAGAACAACCGAAATTGTGTTGGCTTCGCCATAAGGTGACCTAATACCTACACCTTAATCCTTCTGTGGCTTATACTTTCGAAGTAACGCCAACTCCGGAACTAAACCTTCAATCCCCAAGTTCTGTTTCTGGCAAAGCACTCGAAAACATACTCTTTTACTCTGTTAGGTCCGTATTGCTTTCGCCGTGGATCACATCCTCCTCTTTGTGTCAACCATTCCATAACTATGGAATATAATTGTCATCCATTCCTCCTAACGAACCGTAAAGAGAGTATAACGAATCCTAACATGGCTCTAAGTTTTTAAGAGACGCAACGCAGAAGTCTTATAACGAAAACACTCCTAAGGACACTAGAACCTGGAGTGCTCTGATACCAACTGTGATACCCCGGGATTTCCGGATGCAGGTTGGGCAGGCCCACGCCCGATAACCCGAGGATATCAAATCAATTAGCAATTTAACGAACACAGAATACAATATAGAAAACAGGATTGAATAAAATTTTGTTGAAAAGAACTAAAATGAAAATCCTTTAATGGAAAAACCTCCGAATAAACTTTATATACAAGAACTAGTTTGAATACACCAACTTCCCTTTACTTCTAATATAACTCGGGAATTCATCTCGTGGACCCCTACTAAAAATTCCAATACTGAACATGAACAACTACAAAGAAATCCAATGCCCATAATGAGAAGAAAATACTCCTATGTCGTCGGTGGAGTGAATAACTGTATCTGATCAGCACGATCAAGTTCTAAGCCTGGAACTGACGAACACCTGTAAAAATAAGAGTGGGTCAGGCTCACATGTAAGTTCTATCCTAACTGCAATCCATACAGTGACCCGATACGCAGATACACCCTAGATATCTCAGCAATAGCTATCTAGTCCATACATATATAAATATCCACACTAAGGTACATTCACTAAACTATGTAGGGGGTCTCAACCTGAATAGAAGGCAACATGCAAAAACGCACCCGAAGGTGGGCATGAGTACCTAGACCTAACAGGGTACACCTCAACCTACTATAACCAGCTACGCATCCACTGCATATACGCACCCTAACCAACGAGTCTGAGACTCAAGCTCATCCCATGGTACCATAATCATATATTTAAAATTTGTTCCTATCCATCCATAAGAAATCCAGTTGGCCATTCAGCTTGTGCAGCTTCTTTGACTCAACATAGACAACAAGTAATTCAGCTAGTCATTCAGCTTGTGCAGCTTCTTTGACTTAGCATAAATATAAGTAAGATTTATTTATAATTCATTCCCTTATTCCAATAGGGTAGATCTTAGTGTTTCTGAGCTAAGCCATCCTAGTATGTCACCGTCCCATACCGGTGCATACAATCCTCCATATCCGTGTAAATTACAACAAACACGTAATATTTTAGTAATTTACAGTCCAAAACCATTCCAAATAATTGCAGAAGAGTATTTAGTGTTTCAGCAATTTAAATCCAAAACCATGTAAATTACAACATATAAATAAAAGTTTAGCAATTTACAGTCCAAACCATTCCAAATAATTGCAGAACAGTGTTTAACATTCCAGCAATTTAAATCCAACCAATAATCCATCTAATTGCAGAAAAAGATTTAATACTTCAACAATTAGCATCCAGAGTATGCATAGATCAAAACTAATAAGTAAATGACCTTTTTATGCATTTAAAATTAAGTTTTATAAACATACTCAACCCCATTAAATTGCTAAAATTTAGTTAAGCAATTAATCCGTCTTCCCTCCGTTAACAGCATAAGAAGTTCATTAATTATATACTGTTTGTCCCCTTGACCTAAAGATCACTTAAATTAATTTAAGGTCTTAATAACACCCCAAATCACCCATTAAATCCCTCTGTGAAGTCCCATTAATTACCTAGAACAATTCCACCTTCAAACAGTCTCAACAGTGCATCAAAACGTAACTGGAAAACAAAATTTGAGAGAGAGTCTGCTCCAAAAATTTTGGAGCAGGCTCTTTGTGCATGGGAGCAGGCTCTAGGGACCTTAGAGCCAGCCTTAAGAGTGTGGGAGATGGCTCCCACTTCCATAGAGCCGGCTCTCACC
Source organism: Cornus florida (assembly GCF_030987335.1). NCBI lineage: Eukaryota > Viridiplantae > Streptophyta > Magnoliopsida > Cornales > Cornaceae > Cornus > Cornus florida. Next base: position 85,762,365 of record NW_026775579.1, on the reverse strand, counting down.
TCCTCTGAGAGTCCTCTACTCAACTGCACTCCATTTCTGACCCCTGCTTCAACTTCGGCCAGTTGCAACTTTTCTGTTGGGTTTTAAAACTAATCTTAAGGGTCATAAGAGTATCCAGTAACATTTAATCCATTAGTTACACTAGTTAGCATCATTGAAAAATCTTAGAACACCTACTGATTAAACATGTTTAAAGATTAACACTGAAATTCAATAAGCATGAACTGAAACAGAATAAATTGCAACACATATTTAAACAGGATAACACTGACCCCATGAGTTTTATATATAATCCCAGTAGCATTCTGATATTTTGTATTCAATGGTTGCAAACAATTCCAGTATTTACAACTGTACTGATTTAGCATACTTAAAGAACAAAATTTAAACACAGACATGTGCGAATTATTACAAAGTTAATTTCACCACACACAGATCATAAATATAGCATACAATGAACATATATGGTTTCAATTAATGATTAATTAAACCCTAGAGACTATCTAGGTGCACAGAACACAGGGCAAATAGAGAGAGACAGAATAGAACTTGCCTCTGTGGTTTTTGAAAAAAAACCTTGTCGCCGTTTTTCTAGGTTTTCCGACGACGTCCAATTCACTGTCAATCTCCTATTGTGCAACCTTCCCTCCTCCTAGGCCTGTCCTTTAATCCGCAGCCGAAACCCTAACAACAAATCCCTCTGTTTTCCTTATAGTTTTCTCTCTCTGTTTTCACGTCCCTCTATATGCTCACTGTTCGTGAATAGGGTTGGTGCTTTTAACCCTAAACAGACTTATAACAGTATATATAGGCATATATACCCTACGTGTATTTGCATTAGAGATGGACACCCAACTAAACCCTAATCAGCCCAATAACGCGGTCCATCAAACTAAAACCCTAATTTAACATTAAAATGAAATACACTAATAATTTAACCTAACAAAACATTTAAAAATTTAAAACTAATTTAATTAAATAAAAGAAAATTAAAAAAAAAAACCAATTAACCAATTGATGCAAATAATTAGACAAAAACAAAATAATCAATTACACAACCAATCCAAGTAAAGAAAACAATTAACCAATTAAATACAATACAGAAACCACATAACACATATAGTCACGTAAACACCTAAAATGCACAAAAAAAAAAAAAAAAAAATGTAAATTCCAATTATATCCTTTACAAAATTAGGGGTATTACAGCGGCGAGCTCGTAGGGGCTCGGTAGTGAACTGTGGACGGCTGTGTGCTTGGAACACGGATGGCGGTGTGCTCGGCTATGGATGGTTTGGCTATGGAAATGGCGGCATGGGCAGGTGAGCTTGGAACGGACGATGGAATGGACTGACGAGTAAGGCGGGCTGAACGGCGGGCAAGGCGATGGGCTAGCGTAACGGTGCAGAGAAGTGTGACATGGCTGGCGGATCTGGCAGGTGGTGCAAAGGCGTGGCACAGGTGGGCAACGAGAAACTTGTCTCGGTAGTGAGTTCGGCGAGGATGATGGTGCTGTTGTCAAACCCATTGTTGCTCGATATCGTAATACTCCTCATGCTTGTTGAGAAGTGTAGCTGTATTGTCTCCTCTGTAGCCTCCTCTTCTTAAAACCCTAGAACCATGAAATCCCCAATCCTTTTCTTCCCCCACCCCACCAATTCTCAACATCAGATCCATCGGTACAATCACACAAAAGTGATGACGACAACTCAGATTTAGTTGAATTACTTGTTTCGTGCCTTCTTGGAGGCCAATGCATTTGAATAATTTACAATAAATTACAGTTTTGTGTGTGCGTGTTTGTTTGTGATTTCAATTGCAGATGAGAGTGAATGAATCAGAGTATGTTGTTTGTAAATTTGTAATCGTTTTCTCTCTCTCTGGATTGGAATAGAGAATGTAGAGAGAAAAAATGTTGTGGCGACAACGATGGCATGGCGGTGGCTAAGGGGTTGAGGTCGGAGGAGGAGTACGGTGTTGAAAACTCGAAACTACGTCGTTTATTTTAAGGGTATAATTGTCTTTTAGAATTTTCGGCACTGGCCATTAACCTGGTGGATTTAATTGCAACAAAATTAAAGTACAAGGGGATTTTTGTAATTTAGAGGGGTAACTTGCAAAACCCCATAGTTCAGGGGGTTTTATGCACTTTTCTCTAGATATTATATAGATATGCAATTATGCTGAATGTGTAGTACGTATACATCACTATACTTAAAACTTACATGGATTTTTTTTTTAAATTAATGTATAGTTGACTGACAGTAGTAAATAATTTATTAACACAACACTCGATTAATAAGGATTATGTGTTAGCAGTAACACAACAATTAGTTGATAAAGATCATCCCTAAACATTAATAAAACACTCTCTTCATCATTTATGCGTACGCGTGTGTATCAGCAGTCAAAAAAAAAAAAAAAAAACAAAAAGAAGAAGAAGAAGGATTTATCGTTTTCTCTTCAAGCATTACTTTTTGCTTATATACATTCCACTTCATAATGAACTTTAATTTATTATTTTTTTTTAATAAAATCCCTAAAATTATATAATATACGTTAAAAAAAACATAAATACATACCTTTAATCTTTTTAAGATTTATTTTTTTCTCTTCAAATAAACATATACGTTTATATGTATTTACCCCTTTGATTTTATGAACCAATAGAGACTTCTTAATTCTTTATTTTCTCTTCAATTTTACAAAGTGGAAAAGAAAATCCTAAGTCAGAGAGAGAAAAAATGAAAACGAATATACCACTGTAGAAAAATCAAAGATGGATAGTCAAAATCTCTTCAGCTACTCTCCATATTTATTTATTGTTAATATCTTTAACTTACAAAGAAAGATTATGTCGCAATTTTGTACTAGAAGTAGAAAAATCCTAAGTCAGAGAGAGAGAAAAATACCACTGTAGAAAAATCAAGATGGATCGTCAAAATCTCTTAAGCTACTCTCCATATTTATTTATTTTTAATATCTTTAACTTACAAAGAAATATTATGTGGCAATTTTGTACTTGGCCAATTTGATTAGATATATAGCCAGTTTGGGATTGCTGTTAGAATGTTAAAAGTGCTTTTAATAGTAGAGTTGTTATAAAAGTGCTGTCAGTCAAACGCAGTTAAGCGTTTGATGATACATTATATAAAACACTTTTCATACTTAAGCACTTTTAAAATTATTTGGTAATAAAATTGCTTAAAACACTTTTATTACTAATTTTACTACATTGCCCTTACATTAAACAGATAATAATTTCCTAATATTAAATATTGTAAAATTCCATAGAGTTGAATGATTTATAAAGATGAACTTGTATTTTTTATTTTTATTTTTTAAATATCACATATTTTGTTTATTACCAAGTCCCACGCATTATTTATTACAGAGTCCAAAATAAACTAGGATCACATATTTTGTTTACATATTTTTTAAATATCACATATTTTGTTTATTATGCTCCAAAATAAACTTGAATCTTTGTTTGTTATAGAGTCCCACGCATTAGTTACTATTTGTTTGTAGAAGCCTAAAAGGGATAAAATTGTATTAATAAAAATATAAAGGGATCAAATTGTCTATAACAAAATTAGTTACCTAAAAACAAGTACCTCTGCCGTAATGCAATTTTAAAAGCTATGACTCTTAACTTTAAATAAACGCGCTTTTTAACCCTAATCTCTGCATTCACCAAACATTTTACACTGCAATTTTTTAAAATATTTTACACTCCAATTTTTTAAAATAAAAGTGCTTTCCATCAATAAGCACTCCCAAACACCCACCCACATAATATCACTGCTCCTTCTCTCTCTCTCTCTATATATATAACGTATCCAAACCAAAACCCTAAAACCATTTTATCAACAAGCCGCACTGTCCGTCTGCACTGCAACCAGAGAGGGCATCTCCCTCATAGGATGTCTAGTTTCACTCTCTTTCACAAAGATTGATTTTGGGTATCTATGTATGTATATATTCATGTTCATATACATATATAGAGAGTAAGATATTGAACAACCAAAGGTGGATTCATTGTGGCGTCGTCGCTAACGAAGAGACGAGTACTACAGCAGTTTGAGATTATTCCGAGAGACATCCTCCTTTTCAGATCACAACACCCCAACTATCGTCATCTGAGGTAACAACAACCATTCATTCATTGATTAATAATTGTTATTGTTGGTTTTTTTCAATCTTGTTTGTAACATTCAATTCATATGTTACCATCAATTCTTTATTTTTTTATATTCTATTTTTGTTCGATTATTTCTATATGGTTAATCCATCCTCTAATTGTCTGAGTCGGTTTCCTCTTTGCGGTGTTAATTAATATAATTAGATCTGAGCAGACAGACCTGAATGAATATAAAGCACAAATTTTTTTCCTTTTAATTATTTTGCCGTCGTTAGATTTTATTCATGTGCTGTGTGATATTATTTATTTGGTGTCTGATAAAGGGCAATTGAAAACGAGAAATTAAATTTTGGGTTTTCTTCAGGTAGTTATATCTTGTAAGTGTTATTTTTCTACTTAGCCTTCTAATATCAAATTATCAATCAAAACAACTAAAAGCCTAGGTGGGCTTTACACTTTTCTATTTATCTTCTATTTAGTTTTCTTAACATGTAGTTTCTTTTCTGTTCTCTGAATAATTCTCTGCATGTATGTTGTTCAGTCTGAGACGTATATATATATTTATATGTGTGTGTCCCACCTTAATCCTTCTCCTATCTTCCTGCAGATTGTGTCAATTTGCTACCGAGGATATGGCATTAAGCACCGAGAGTGGGAAGAGCTTTGCTAGGAGAGATCTACTTTTGGACATCGAGGCCCGGGTTAAAAAATGGTGGGAAGAGAGAGATGTCTTCAGGGCTGAATCTCGAGAAGCACCTCCTAAACCGGGAGAGAAGTTCTTTGGAAACTTCCCTTTTCCTTACATGAATGGTTACCTTCACCTTGGCCATGCATTCTCACTATCCAAACTTGAATTTGGTGCAGCTTATCACAGATTAAGGGGTGCCAATGTGCTTTTGCCTTTTGGTTTCCACTGTACCGGAATGCCCATCAAGGCCTCAGCTGATAAACTTAAAAGAGAAAGCCAAAAGTTTGGCAATCCACCCATTTTTCCTTCCATGGAAGAGCTGCAAATTAATGATTCGGTACCAGAATCAGTTGAAGCAGGTGGAGGAAGCCAGGTAATACCTGGAAATTTTAAAGGGAAAAAGTCTAAAGCTGTATCAAAATCTGGTGGCGATAAGTACCAGTGGGAGATTATGCGGAGTTATGGCCTCTCCGATGATGAGATTGCAAAGTTCCAGGACCCATATTGCTGGCTGACATATTTTCCCCCTTTGGCCGTTGAAGACCTTAAGGCATTTGGCTTAGGCTGTGATTGGAGACGTTCCTTCGTCACTACTGACATGAATCCATTTTTTGACTCATTCGTTAAGTGGCAAATGAGAAAATTGAAAGCAATGGGAAAAATTGTCAAGGACTTGAGGTACACTATATACTCACCCTTAGATGGCCAGCCATGTGCTGATCATGATCGGGCTTCAGGCGAAGGTGTCAACCCTCAAGAGTACACACTGATAAAAATGGAGCTCGTCCCACCTTTTCCCCCAAAGTTTCAAGATCTGGAAGGCAAAAAAGTGTATCTTGCAGCTGCGACTTTACGACCGGAAACGATGTTTGGGCAAACCAATGCGTGGGTGTTGCCTGACGGGAAATATAAAGCATTTGAAATAAATGAAACAGACGTATTTATCTTGACGGAGAGGGCAGCGCTTAATCTTGCATATCAGAAGCTGTCCAGAGTCCCAGAGAAGCCAACTTGTTTGGCTGAGCTGACTGGCCACGATCTCATTGGTTTACCTTTGAAATCTCCTTTAGCATTCAATGAGATTATATACGCTCTACCTATGCTGTCAGTTCTCACTGATAAGGGTACTGGGATTGTGACTAGTGTTCCCAGTGATTCCCCTGATGATTTCATGGCCCTTCATGATTTGAAATCAAAACCAGCTTTCAGGGCCAAGTTTGGTATAAAGGATGAGTGGGTCTTGCCGTTTGAGATCATACCAATCATCAACACTCCAGAGTATGGAGATAAGGCAGCTGAGAAAATTTGCACAGAAATGAAGATTAAGAGCCAGAATGAAAGAGAGAAGCTTGAGGAAGCTAAGAAAATAGTCTACAAGGGAGGGTTCTATGAGGGAGTTATGCTTGTTGGAGAATATGCAGGAATGAAAGTCCAGGAAGCCAAGAATTTAATCAAGACCAAGCTTCTTGATCTTGGTCAAGCTGTTATATATAGTGAGCCTGAGAAGAAGGTCATGTCGAGATCAGGAGATGAATGTGTGGTGGCTCTGACTGATCAGTGGTACATCACTTATGGGGAACCAAGTTGGAAGAAGGATGCAGAGGAGTGCTTGGCCAGCATGAATCTGTACTGTGATGAGACACGGCATGGATTTGAGCACACACTCGGCTGGTTAAATCAGTGGGCTTGTTCTCGTAATTTTGGACTTGGGACCCGCATTCCTTGGGACGAGCAGTTCCTTGTGGAGTCTTTATCTGATTCAACTCTTTACATGGCATATTATACTGTCTCTCATCTGTTGCAGAGAGGTGATATGTATGGCTCTGATACTTCTTCGGTAAAACCAGAGCAACTTACAGACGAGGTTTGGGACTTCTTGTTCTGTGGTGGACCATACCCCAATTCATCGGATATATCTTCTTCCCTTCTTAATAAGATGAAGCAGGAGTTTGAATATTGGTATCCATTTGACCTCCGAACTTCCGGGAAGGATCTTATTCAGAATCATCTCACTTTCTGCATTTATAACCATACTGCACTTCTACCCAAGCGCCACTGGCCTAGAGGGTTCAGATGCAATGGGCACACTATGCTGAATTCCGAGAAGATGTCCAAGTCCACGGGGAATTTCAGGACAGTACGCCAAGCTATTGAGGAGTTCTCTGCTGATGCCACAAGGTTCTCCCTTGCTGATGCAGGGGATGGAATGGATGATGCAAACTTTGTATTTGATACGGCTAATGCTGCAATCTTACGTCTTACAAAAGAGATATCATGGATGCAGGAGGTTCTTGCTGCTGAGTCATCTTTAAGAAATGGTCCTCCTTCTACCTATGCAGACCGTGTATTTGCTAATGAGATGGATATTGCAGTTAAAATGACGGATAAGAACTACAATGAGTTCATGTTTCGGGAAGCTCTCAAAACTGGGTTCTATGATCTTCAGGCCGCTCGGGATGAGTATAGGTTTTCTTGTGGCTCAGGGGGCATGAATCGTCAACTACTGTGGCGGTTTATGGATGTTCAGACAAGGCTTATAACTCCAATTTGCCCTCATTATGCTGAATATGTTTGGAGGGAGCTTTTGAAGAAGGATGGGTTTGTCATCAAAGCAGGCTGGCCTGAAGCTGATTTACCTGATCTTACTCTTAAAAGAGCGAACAAATATGTGCAAGACTCGATTGTCTCGATGAGAAAGTTGCTTCAGAAACAAGTTTCTGGTTCAAAGAAAGGTAACGTAAATGCATCAAGTAATCAAAACAAACCAACGATTGGCCTAATATTTGTGAGTGAGCAATATGATGGATGGAAAAAAGAATGCTTGAACATACTCCTTAGTAAGTTTGACCCCACAACTTCTAGTTTCGCACCGGACAAGGAGATCCTTGAAGGGTTGCAGCAAAGTGCAATCGGGCAGGAAGGCAATTTCAAGCAGGTCCAAAAGCTTTGTATGCCTTTCTTGAGGTTTAAGAAGGACGAGGTTCTTGCTGTTGGAGTTCAGGCATTGGATCTGAAGCTACCCTTTGGCGAGATTGCCGTCCTCCAGGAAAATTTGGAGTTGATCAAGCGGCAGCTAGGTCTTGAACGGATCGAAATTTTGTCTGCAACAGATCCTGAAGCAGTTCATAGAGCTGGGCCCCATGTGTCACTGCTAAGGCAAAATCCACCATCCCCAGGAAATCCTACTGCCATCTTCTTGAGTGAATAGAACTTAAGTGAGTAATTTACTGCCATATTTATGTTTGTACTATTTTTTATTCTCAGTTGGAAGTTGAATGAGTTGCTAATGTCTGTTATGTTATACCTTCACTTAAACAAAGTATCCAAAACATAAGCTGTTATCATCTATATTTGCTGTATTTTTGTTGAAATTTTAAATTAAAAGTCTTGTGTGCATATCGAAGGAATTCAACTTGTGAGACTTTACTATTTCCAATTTCAGTTCTGTTTAATGGGTTACATTCGAGGATTGACCCAAATCCTGTGATTACGGTTTTTTTTTCTGAGACATATTTCTTTAGGGTGGTGGATTGCTGCTATGGTAATTTGTCTCCAGATACTTTCCATCAGGCTTGTCACTTCAATCTGATATTTCTCTCGAAGATTGAAATCTTGAGGTTCATATATTAATTTCCAGACATACATCCTGCAATAATTGACAGTTTGGTGTCTGTCCACTGGACTGATATCATTTTACAACGAGTCTTCTATATGCTTTAAAAACTGCTCTCTCCTCTCTATTTTCCATGTGCTGCTCATTCCGGGCTTCCAAATTATCACTCTATGCCCTCTACTGATATGGTGTTTGGGCTTCAGGATTTGTGATTCTACCATAGTATTAAGTAACCTTAGAATTCAATAGTGTTTAGTCTGTCTGAGGATTTACAACTCCTCTTTCTGGGGCTTCTCTGAGTAAATAAGCTTGGTTTCCTCAGGGACCTCGAGTTTCAGACTATTCTGCTAATTTTAGACTGAAATGTGCAATTGAAGCAGTGGATTTCTGTACCATGTGGTGCAATAATTGCGTGAAATGTTCTCCTACATCGAGACTAAATGCATGACAAATGGGATATGGACTTAATAGGATGCAATGGATATTCTATTAGAACCATGAAAATCAATAGAAGACAAGTGAACGGTATCACTGTCAGTACTGTCAATGATATAGTTCAGTCACAGGGAGGAGAAATATTGGTTGTGAACAATATGTTATTATGTCATCTGCTAAAATTTACTTTGTGGGACATTTGGATACAACATAGGTTATTAGGAAAAATTTAATCTGTGACCTAAATGTTTACTATACCATGATTTTACTTAGATTGTGATTGTGTAATCACTTCTTAGATCTGCTCTTTATGATCGGATGCACGTTTGCTAACAATTGGGAGATACTACAGTACAGATATAAAGTGAAAATGATGAGTGTTATGATAATCACATCTTTAGAACCCCCGATAATTTCTGAATATTTTGCATGATGCAGAAGTTCTTTCCGTACTTCAGAGAATCTAAAAAACTTTGAGCATCCTCTCTCTGTACTTGTAAATTCTCTATGTTTTCTGCTCTAATCTTTTTGGTTTGTATATTTTGTTTTGAGTTTAAGCAGAGCTCCTGTTTTGCTCCGTCGTGCTGATGAACTTAACTTTGATCGGATTGTTGCATCCCGGATGTATGGAAATGTGACCTGGTGAAGAAATGATGATATCCGGTGAAAGGAACTGTGACCTGGTGAAGAAATGATGATATCCGGTGAAAGGAACATGTCCTTTTAAAGAGAGATGTGACCCTGATTCTGCCTACTTCATTTGCAACTGATGATTAGTTTCTGCATTTTTGATGACGTCTTTTAGATAATAATGTTTTTTTTGTCTTAACACTTCTTGTTTAATGTTCGAGGCAAAATACTGTAGATTGTTATAGGTATAGCATTGCCCTTCATCTTCAACTTAGAGTTCCATACTCTCAATATCGAGAGTAACCCTGCAAATGCCTCTGATTTGCCAACTCGAAGAAGAAGAACCCTTTCTATCTGCAGTTGATTTTGTTAGATGAAGCGTGATATAGTGTCATTTAACTTTGGTGACTTTGCTGTTTGATCCTTGAAAAATCCTCATTATTGCTTTGAATTTCTTCTATTTGTTTGCTTTGTCATGGTGAATTGAAACGACTCTTTCTCTGACTGATAGTAAATTGAACACAACTCTTTCTACAGTCAAAATTGTGTGTCAGACATCAAATCAAGGTCGCTATTTAATGATACCAAATGGTGACCGGCTGACTTATTTAAATTAAGTTTAAGACGTGTGAATGTTTAAATTTAATTGTTTTTGAATTATTTGAAGAAAATTTATATACGGGGCTAATGGAGTTGTGTCCGTAACAAACAGAGGATAGGTTCTGAACGCCCAAAGAGCATCGTGCATCAAAAATCATGCCAAAAGCTACAATTTTTCTTGACAATCTTCTAAAATAATGTTATTTAGAAAGCAAAACACCATCATAAAAATCTCCGGTACAGATATTTGTACTGTGCTTTATATAATACAGTAATTATTTATTTTTTTATTTTCGGATCATCTTTGTTTGTCGGGCTCTCAGTGCACCGCAAATATACCGTTCCTATCTTACGAGCAATTATAGAGAATATTTTTACCCCTACCATGAAATTGCTGTATCTTAACTTAAAAATAGTGAACGTTTACCAACTTATAGTGAGTAGGACAATTGAAAGCCATAATTTCGTTTTCCATTTTCTTTTCTATGTATTATTTGCTCTCAAACACACACACAAACGTGATATATTTGTACGTGTGTTGGGATCTTTTAGCTGCTCTGCTCTCGCGCCAAAAAACCCACGAAAGATTCACTGGGTAAGTCTCTGTTTCTCTGTTTGTTGTCGTAATAATTCATGAGATTGTTGTAAATTGTTCATTTAAAGATTCATGTGACTGAAGTGGAATGCTAATTGTAGCAACTAATCAATTAGGGTTTCACAACGTGTTTAACATTTGATTTCAGGCAATTGATTTATAAATAAATTCATAATCGGACCATCTTTTTAATAGAGCTGCGTTGTTTGGTTAGTTATTTACTGAGCTACATGCATGCCTGTATTTGATTTTTAGTTAATTGGTTTAAATTTTGCTGCTTTCTGTGCTCATCTATTTTGTACAGATTGTGAAATTGAGAATATGAACACAAACGATCTTTTTATTTTTTATTTTTTTTAGGCACAAAGTTGGAGGCATTGTGGATAGTCTTAAGGTATAGTTTTTAACTAATTATTTATTTTAAAATTTTAAATAATATATTTTTTTTTTTTGGGGTTTTGTGCAGTTGTTTCGTGATGCACTCCCCTCTTGAGCGCTCTTTCAATGAAATTTACTTATAAAAAAAAAATAATAATAATAAATAAATAAAGTAGGAACTAGGAAGCATGCTCTATTGGCAAAATTTACCTAAAGGACATGAAGCTTGAAAGGAAAATGATGGAGATTTAGATAAGTAGTGCATGGGAAAATAACAATTTTGGATCTTAATCAATAGCATGGTCATGGGATTTCTATCTTTTAGAGGGGAACGAAAAGGCTTCGAAGCTTATTTTAACAGTAGGGTTAGTGTTGAGTTTTGACAAGGATGCTTTTCCTTTCTTCAACTTTCCTGTCTTTAAAATGCTTAAAGTAAGGATCGATCGCTTCAAACTGGTTTTTTTTTTTTTTTTCACTGTGTGTGTGTGTGCTCCCAATAATAAACTATTGATCGCGAGGAACTCAAGGACACTTGAAGAAACTGCAACTTTCATCTTATAGAAGAAAATTGATGATATATCTATATATCTATATATATTATTAATGTGACATGGACAATAGTGAAGGAATACAATTTGATGAGTTCATTGTTCTTCTCTGTCCAATGGATCTCCTAATGGACCTTCCCATCTCTTCTCAGGTATCCACAATAAACTTGATCGTTTGGTAAATATGTGCTGTCAATTTATTTGATGATCTTTGAGTACATTTGAGACATGAAATATGGATTCATCACAGCTTGAAGCCACGTTTATACTATAATTGAAGCATTATTGTTTCTTGATGAAAATGGTTATAAAAAGGTGAATAATAAAAACATGGTCAAGGCATTGAATGAGGCTTATCTTTGCGAGAAATCCCCCATATGCATCACTAGACTTGTTCTAGTATTAGGTACTTTACATACCGTACTGCTACCAGTAAATATATGGTTATATTTCTTTGAAATTTTTTTGACCTTATCTTACAAATAAATGTAGAAGAAAATGACTGGACTTGGACAGGAATTGGAACAGCTTCATGGAGATCCTCTTTGCTTTGATTAATTGTGGATTGATGCTGATGATGAGATCCCTGTGAAAAGAAGTTAAACCAAGTGCTGGACAATTTAAATTGGAGCAACGACACAATCTGAAACAAGGTTAGATAGATACATGTCTGCCTGTATATCAGAACAAATACGTTCTGTGTAGACATCTCAACATTCTGTTTAATTATAGTAGGAATTTCACCATTCCTTGAATTACAGTTTTAGTTGTTTAATGTTTTCTTCGGTTAGATGAATACTCGTCTGTCTGTATCATAACAAAGAATCGCTTTTGTTTAGAAATTTGAACATTCCATTGAATTATAGTAGAAATTTCAACATTCCATGAATTATAGTTTTAGTTTAATGTTTTCTTCTCCTTGAAACTGTTATTTCTTTCCTGCCTTGTGGATGGAAAGCAGTTCAGTGTGATGAATTTTTAAAACTGGGACATTTACAAAGCTTCACTATAGTTAAAAAGATACATTCAGAGGCCTGCTCCTCTCTCGCTACAAACACCCAAAACCTAAATAATATACGACTTCCCAGAAACTAAAAGAAAAATTCAAAAACTTTACCAGTAGTGTTAGTTTGAGTTTTGACAACGATGCTTTTATGTTCTTCAAGTTTCCCATCTTTAAAATACTTTTAGTAAGGATTAACCGCTTCAAACTGGTTTTTTCTGCAATGTTTGTTTGCATGCTCCCAATAATAAGCTATTGATCGCGAGGAACTCAAGGACACTTATAGAAACTGCAACTTTCATCTTACAGAAGAAAATTGATGATATATGTATATATATATATAGATATATTGTTAATGTGACATGGACAATAGTGAGGGAATATGATTTAATGAGTTCACTGTGATTCTATGTCCAATTTATCTCCTAATGGACCTTTCCATCTCTTCTCATGCTGTATCCACAATTAACTTGATATTTTTTCTTCTATATTGTAGAATTCACTCGTTTGGTAAATATGTGCCGTCAATTTATTTGATGATCTTCGAGTACATTTCAGACATGAAATATGAATTCATCACAGCTTGAAGCCACCTTTATACTATAATTGAAGCATTCTTGTTTCTTGATGAAAATGGCTGTGAAAAGCTGAACAATAAAGGCATGGTCAAGGCTTTGAACGAGGCTTTTCTTTACGAGAAAACCCCTTGCATCACTAGACTTGTTTTAGTATTTAGCTACTTTAATTATCGTACTGCTGCCGGTAAATTTATGGTTGCATTTCTTTGAAATTCTTTTAACCTTCGCTTGCAAATAAATGTAGAAGAAAAGGATTGGATTTGGACAGGAATTGGAAGAGCTTCATGGAGATCCTCTTTGCTTTGATTAATTGTGTGGATTGATGCCGATGATCAGATCCCCATCGAAAGAAGATAAATTGAGTGCTGGGCAATTTAAAATGGAGCAACGACAAAGTCAGAAACAAGGTTAGATAGATACATGTCTGTCTGTATATCATACAAAATATTGCCTTTGCATAGGAATCTGAACATTCCGTTGAATTTTAGTAGAAATTTCAACATTCCTTGAATTACAGTTTTATTCGGTTAGATGAATATGTGTGTGTCTGTATACCATAACAAAATATCGCCTTCGTGTAGAAATCTGAACATTCCGTGGAATTATTTTTGAAATTTCAACATTCCTTGAATTACAGTTTTAGTTGGTTAATGTGTTCTTCTCTTTGAAACTGTTATTTCTTCCTTGACTAAATCATACTCCAAACTTGTGATGGATTTTGACATTTTGCAAACTTGGACATTTACAAAGATTCACTCTTAGTTAAAAAGATACATTCAGAGGTCTGCTCCTCTTTCGCTATAAACACCAGAAACCTAAATAATATACGACTTCCCAGGAACTAAAGGAAAAAAAATTCAAAAACGTTACCAGTAAAAGAAACAGTATACAATATCTATCTATATTTCGCTGTTCTATTTCTTGGGTCATTGTATGCCTAGAGCTTGGATTCTCCTAACCAGTGACAATGAAGAAGCATTTCTTTGTTTCCATTCTTCCTTTCGTTCCTTCTTTTGCCCTTCTTCCATGAAGCATCCGTCATGTCCATCGAGTATTCTGATAATCTGCCTGATGCTTGGTCTTAAATCTGGGTTAGAGCGTGTGCACGCTATTCCTAATTTCAGAAGCCTTACCAGTTCCTGATGATCATACTCTCCTTTCAATTTCGGATCCGCCAATTCCTCAAATGGTCTTTTTTGTGTCTCAAATTCATGGAGTCGCTTTACCAATAGCACTTCAGGCAGGCGGAAGTCAACTGCCATCCGTCCACTAACCACCTCTAGCATCACTACACCAAAGCTATAAATATCAGCCAATGTAGTTGCTTCACCAGATTCTAGATATTCTGGGGACATGTAACCGAAAATCCCACGGATCGATTTATTCTTGTCAATGACCACATGATGGCCATGTTCATTCCGTATCAGGAATTCTGCAAGAGCAAAGGAACCGAGCCTTGGGTTCATGTCTGGATCAAGAATAACAGCAGCAGAGGTAATGTTCCGATGGATAACTTGTTCATCCCATTCCTCATGGAGATAACAAATGGCAGAAGCTAGCGATTTGATTATGTTGTATCGACGACGCCATTGCAGGATTGGATGTTCATTCTTGCACTCATGATGAAATAGCAGGTGGCTCAAAAGGCGATTCGCTGAATAGTCATAGACAACAAGCATCTCTCCTTGTTCAGTGCACCATCCGCGCAGTTGTACCAGATTTCTGTGGCGGAGCCTTCCCAAATTCAGCAATTCATTTGAGAAGCGTGCCCGGAGTGCAGGGCATGTCTTCAAACCAAGCCTTTTCACCATAATGTGATGGCGGTTGTCAAGGAAACCATGGTAGGCGGTTCCAAAGTCCAGCTCTGCTACCCTCTGAGAATCTGAGAAATTGTTTGTGGCAGAAATGATTTCCTTGTAGGATATCACTCTTGGAGTTTCAACCAGGGGGAAAGTGTTTGATCGGCGGCGGCCATTGTCTGAAGAGTTGGCATGATCACCATCTCCGCATTCAGCAGTTGCATACATGGTTTCTCCATTGGCTGTGACAAAGTTGGATGAATTGAATGCAACTGTTGTTGCGGTGCTGGTGGCGATGCTGGACCTCATGTTGGATGTGTTGCTAGTGCTAGTGTTGGTTTGGGAGGATAAATTGATGTATAGAGGGTGTGATTGGAATGATGGAAGATCCGGTAATTTGCCATAAATAGAGCCTGAGAGTGCTTCCACTACCCATTTCATGTTAGGCCGTGACCACGGATCATGAAGTGTGCATAGGAGCCCCAGGTGAATCAAACGTTCCATATCAGAAAGCTTGTAAGACCCATCAGGAAGACGAGTATCCCCTGCTCGTAAAAGCTTGCCATCATCAGATAGCCCCCGGATCCAATCAAGCAAAATGATCTGATCATCTGGATATGTGAGATCTACTGCTCTCCGTCCTGAAATAACCTCCAGCAGAACAATCCCAAAGCTGAAAACATCAGATTTTGCGGTGGCCAAACTTCTTTTCTGGAAGCTTTCTGGTGGCAAATACCCAATTGTGCCACCAATTCTGGTTGTGTCTGCCAACCGAAATTGGTGATTTTTCATTGAAGGTGTTTGATACTCAAGTTCATGTTCAAGCCACCTTGCCAGGCCAAAGTCACCAAGCCGGGCATTGTAATGGGAGTCAAGCATTACATTGCTCGTTTTCACGTCCCGGTGTATGATCTGAGTCTCCAATTGTTCATGGAGATAGAACAGCGCAGCTGCCAAACCTCTAACTATCTTCTCTCTCCGTTCCCAACTGAGCGGCCCTGATCCCATATTCTCTGGTCGCCGAAAAAGTACCCGGTCAAGGCTGCGGTTTGGCATGTAGTCATAAACAAGAAGCAACAGGTCCTCATGAACACACCATCCTCGCAGGCGGACAAGGTTCCGGTGGCGGAGGTGAGCCACTGCCACCAACTCAGCCGCAAAGGTCTTCTCAAACCGCTCCCCTCTCTCCACCAAGCACTTGACAGCGACCACCGTTCCATCGCTTGGCAAAACAGCTCTATACACCCTGCCAAATCCACCACTTCCAAGCACTTCATCCTCACTGAATCCATTTGAGCCTATGTAAAGCTCAGCATAGCTGAAAATCCTCGGATTGTCGCCACCAACCTTGTCCGATAATTCAACTCCTTGCATGTCATGAAAGACGCCCGAGTGTTGTTTTTTGGGCGCACCATGGTGACAGAAAACAAACCATTTCGATTCAAGAAACCGGTAAAGTGATTGGCGAAAGATGTCAAGAATCTGAGCCCCACAATGGCGATGGGAGGATTCCTTCTTCATGGGTTTATGGAGTTGTTGACGATCAAACGGTTCAAGATCATCGAAATCTGCCGGTAAAATGAAGCAGAGGTGGTTCAGCGGCATGGTGCTGGCTAGAATGGCATTAGGTGGAGATGGGGATAGAAAACGCGGTAAGGAAGCTTCTGAATGTGAATATATATATATATATATATATACTGTATATGATAGTAATTTGATATACCTTTTGGTGTGCTTTTATTCAAACTTGTTAGGTTGCATGGTTGAATTGTATGGTCATAAAAGCCAACCAATACCCACCCAGGTTTTATGTCAGCAATGAATATTCTTTAATTTTGTTGATTAGGTTCTTGGAACGCACATTCCATCGGTTTCACACGAGGAGGTCTTTTAGAAGTAGAACACTCGCATTTCCAAGCACGTGTGACATTTTTTTTTGGTCTAAATCACATAAAGCGAGAGTCAGAGCAAATTTGAGAGCGGGAGTGTAAGAGCGACACCCGTTGAAAAGGATTGTGTGACTTAATTCCTAACTAATTTTTTATACTATATATATATATATATATATATTATCCTGACATTAAACTCACTCACTCACATTATTTTATGGGGATGATCTTGGATCTCCTCATGTGAAGAGTAGATATTGAATCATGCATTGGCATGTTTTTGAACACGTGATATATTGATATGGACCCAAGTCACACAAATTTTCAAACATTTGTAATTCTTATACAAGCAAAAGACTGTGTTACAAGGATTGTGCCTAAAAATTTCGTTTTTCTTTTATATGGTAATTTATTGGATAATTAACAAACATGGGTAGAAGAAAAAATCTACAATTCTAGAATGAGTTCAATTTTCACAAGGATAGCTTATAAATTTTAATAACATTCACAGTTCACATCTAAAGACAATTCAATTCTAGCAACTGAGCTATCTGGGACATCTCAAATTTGAATTTTGCTGTTGTCTACTTCTATTTCCTTCGATTATTTATTTATTATTATTATTATTTTCATTGAATAAGTCTTCTGGATTTGTTTTCTCTCCACATATATATATAATCTTGGCAGGAAAGTTACTCACATTATTCTCACGTAGGCTTGAAGATCAAAATAGGCTTGAAGTTTCGACCATTTATTTTGGAAGGTAAAAAAAATAAAAAATAAAAAATAAAAAATAAAAAAAATACACTATTAAGTTGCCACCTTTAATCCAGTCGTCAAATTTGAATTTTTAATTATATTTTCTCAATGATAGAAAAGTGACGAAAGCACATGAAAAAAAAAAAAATTTGACCTAATCTTTGAGTATTTATTTTTTAAAGCAAATTAAATTCCAAAAGAAGTATAAGAGTTGATAATCCTAACCAAACACGCCATAGCCGTGGAGGGGGCAGAGCTAGCCAGGGATAACAAAGGTCAAGATATGGTTGTTGGACGGAAATGGGGGACCTGAGATTAACAAACATCATCAATGGCGGAAATTTAGGTATGGAACCACTAAAAAATACTACTATTTCGATATAAATACAAATTCACATTATATATAAACACATGTATATAAATAGGATAATGTATTAAGTAATATGTGGCTGTTGGTAGCCTGACTTGGTTGCCTAATATATATATATATATATATATATATATATATATATATTTGAGACATTAGATTTTAGCATTTGACAATGATCGGTAGCTCAACATTCTAACCCTCAATTGACTCTAGTTTCATTTGTTAGCATCTGGAATTCAATTTATATTTCGTAGATATTGTTTGTTTTGTACTCAAGAATGCATCTATATAAGTAAAAAAACATCCACAAATATCAGCGACTTTTTTTTTGGGCACGCGAAATGTCACATCATATTAATAGAACGCATCTATATAAGTAAAAAAACATCCACAAATATCAACGACTTTTTTTTTGGGCACGTGGAATGTCACATCATATTAATTTAACAAATTAATTCCAAATTTCACAAGCATATAGGAGTTTCACGCTTGTTACCAAATCAAGAAAATGATTTTTGGTACAAAATATTCCCTCTCTCCCAATAAAAGTGTTTCTTTTTAAAATCTAACTTTTTAAGATAATGATCTTTATTGTTTTTAAATTGCATTAGTGGTGAATGAATTATCAATTTTACCCTTTGTGGGTCCATAATGATATGATGGTTTACTTTTTATAGGTTCAATGCAAGAAGATTAAATTGATAATACTAAAAAAACAAAAAAATAAGTACATTGACTTTTTATATAGAACACTTATTTTGGGACGAATAAAAATGAAAAATTGTACATTTTTATTTTTATTTTATTATTATTATTATTATTTTTTGTAATCTTATAAAAAAAGACATCTCATCGTGAAAAATAAGGTATCATAGTCAACACTCAAAGTCTTATAAAGTCTATATATCCAAAGAACAACCTTTTTGTTCTTGATTTTTATGATGAACTCATCATTTTCCAAATTACTTGGTCATGCTTGCATGGTGATGATGAATTGTTACGAGTACAACATATGGGTTGATCGATGCTTTTCATCTTTACACCATTTATAAATCAATGCTTTTCATGGGGTTTGAATATATGGAATTATTTCCCTTTTCTGTACAAACTGTGAAGAAAAATAGTAGCAACTTTCCAATAATGGGACAAATATATATACTAATGGAGCCAGAAATTTAATCTAGTGAGAGCAAAGTTGAACATAAGTCAAATAGATTTTTTTTTTTTTATCACAATAATAAATACAAAAAGTAGAGTATTGATTGATGTATTAATTTTATTCAATACATTTATCGATCAATTTCATGTTTTGATATATTTAATGATCCCAATAAATTGTAAGACTTGATGATATGATTATTTGAACAACCGATCCAAAAAATCTTTATCTTTTTATTTTATAATCTAAAATGAAAATTTTAATTTGCGCAAAGAGTAAGATTTCGAATAAAAAAGGATTAAAGCCTCAATTGGATTAATGATTCACCTAATTAAATCGTTGGGTGAAAAGACTATCAGAATTATGTAAATAAGTAATTCGAAAAACGAATGTGTCTGAATGTACCTATCAAAATAAATTCGGATGGGTTAGTATGCAATAAAGTATAATTTTTGGGACAGTGATGGTGGGTGGTTTTTTCTTAGTTGGGTGTAATGGATTGGGTGGTGATTGGATGGCTCAAATTTGTCAAAATGTAAACAAATTGTATGAGGGGCAGTTCAAATGGCATGATAGGAGACACCAATCCTGGTGGCATTCGTTAGACATTAATGCAAGATTTATGAAAGTAATGATTGTTAATCCTTTGGGGGTGCATTTATTCAACTTTTGATGACTTCAATTGTTTATTTATGCTTGAATTGGACAACTAAAAGCAACCATGAAGTCATCATCCAAATATGTATGACTTTTCGTTTTATAAGAAAAAAAAAACTTAAATTAATTTCAATAGCTTTAATCTTAATCTTTCCAGCTCAGCTCAATAAATTAATGATTCTTTAACTTGATGTTTTACACCTTAAAGATTCTAATTATGTGTGATTATATATATATATATATATATATATAAATTATTATAAAAGGTAATATTTACATTTCACTTTTCAACAAATGTTTTTCTTCCCTTTTGTTTCACAGATAAAAACAGGGTGGATAACAGAGCAACCAGAGGATCAATATAATGGACAATAATCATTATAATCTTTAACCCTATAAAGTTAAACACAGTTATTTCACAATTAATAATACTCATTCAGTTTAGTTTTCTTTTTTACAGTCAAATATGTCTACTTTAGTAAATCACATCAAATGAGTATGCCTAAATCAGAAAGTCTTTGGGATCAAAACATTGAAGACAAGAATTTCAGCCTTAAAAGCCAAAAGTCACATAAAGGCTTTTTCAGTCAGGCCAGAAAACATTTGAGGTAGAAACTATTAAACATAATTATGGAAATACTAGTAAACATTTTAAGCCAAATTTAATTTCAAATGCTTTTTGGCTTGAAAAACCCTTGTTCTGAAAGGTACTACATGCACAAGCTAGATAAGTGAATTGGCACATTTATTGCCATCCAAGATTCCTCTGTGGAAATAACATTACTTAACTCATACTTAGAAGCTCGTATAGAGGGGTAAAAGTTTTGGCGGATAATGACTCATAGACCTAATAGTCTAACCAAACAGTCTAGCCGAGAAAGTCTTATCTATTCGATGCATGGAATAAGGCCACCACTTTGATCTTATCCAATGTATCAAATGGATAAGAAACTTTCGGTTAGGTTAAACTATTAGGTCTGAATAACATTGCTCAAATTATGATAGATGCAGGTAGGTCCACCAGTAGGGTAACAATATATTCCCGGGATTCTATGCAGTTACCTAAATCAAACAGTCTAAACATTATCATCATCTACATACAGTAGCTTTCTAATTGTTCTTTAGTAGCATCCTACAATAAGAAAACTATCAATTTAATGAAGGATATTAAAATGCATTTACAAGAAAATTGATCATGTATCAGAGAAACTAACAGAATACTGAACTTTTTAGCAGAATGAGGATATAGCCTCACCAGTTCCCATGTTCTATTTGATTGTTTTCCATGTGATATTAGGCCAGTCCTGGAGCAACTAAATAGAAACAGTTCATCCTAGTCATTTTATACCTTTTATCTCGATAAATTTTCTTACACCAGTTTCAAATTCTTCTTCGGTCAAAGGTTTGTGAGGTTGAGCGAAAGGTATTTGGAAGATTTTGTGTTTATGTATGAAGTTCAGGGCCTGTTTGTTATCTACTTTGTTTTAGTGTTTTTGTTGCAGGTTGGGTACTGTAGCTGAAAAGTGGGTTGCAACATGTTTGGTAGTGGGCGGATTGTTTTACATAGTATCAAAACATTTCACAAATTAGGCCAAAAAATTGAAGCAAGAAATTGGTGTTTTTGCATGTTTCACAACTGTAGCGGGCCAAACACAACTGTAGCGGTCGAAACAAAATTAAACTACTTGCAACATTTTGGCCCACGTATAAAAGCAAAAGTTAAAATATTGTAGTTCATTTGGCCCGAAAATTTCTCTCTCCTATGAAGCCCTAAGCTTTGGCGATTTTGGAGGCGACCTGTGATATGCGAAGAAGAGGCTCAATTCATAGTAGTGTAAGTCTTTGAAACCCAAACGTTTGATTTAATGTTTTTTTAAGTGTTATTCGGTTTCGATTTGTTCAATTTTGTCTTCGTGAATAGAGGGCGTCGATTTCATTAACTCATCGATCACTTGGAAATCTCTCCTTGCCTTCTTCTCTGCTCGAGGTCTCCACTGGAACCACCGCCGCCGACGCCGATGCCCTCATCATCGACGGCAAGCTCTCCAAACTCCGAACCAAGCGTGTGTTAGCCTAAGGCCTTACCATTTTCCAGCGTGTTTAATATGTTTTTTTTTTTTTTCTGAGTTAGTCTTGATTCTTGAAATTAGTCCAAAAGAGTTCTTGAAATTAGTTCAAAAGAGTTGAAATTATTGTTTAAGTGTTAGGAAATTTCTCTGTTTGGTTGTTGAGAAAATATTTGCAATAAGATAAACAAAAAAATTTAATCTATTTATCCACTAAGTTTTTTAATCTATTTAATCCTACTTAAATGGTATTTAATGTATTAAACAACAAAGAAAACCTACAAGTATAATACAAATTACATAAAAACATCTAATGTGAAGAGCTTCCCTAAAAGCTTATTTCAAGGTGTAATTGAATTTCTTAAGTGAAGCATGCTTAAAGATAATTATCATAGTGTCATTGTTGTTCGGTTGCCTTTCATATCAAAAATTATTATACTGAAAATTTGTTGTATAGAAGTCAAAATAGTGCCATCTTTGCTACAAAATAGATTTAATGCTCTTTCTACCAGAAACTCCGTGGTTTTGTTGTTATTTAGGAATTTCAGGTCTTGAGAGTGATTTAAAGTCTGACAATTCTCTTGATCTTAGTTTGAAGACATTAGACAAAATGAGAAATATAGAAGCACTAATACTTAATTTTCTTGCTAATTTGGAAATTATTTATATGAATTGTGTAGTGTAATTGACATAGATTTAATGGGATAATTCACCACATGGCCAAGGTAATAAAGGGACGATACTGCGTACTAATGGAGACAAATTGAGGGCCTATTTGAATGCCATGTAAATTATGGTTGTGGCCATCCAAATTCAAGGGACAGCCAATCAGATTACCTGTTGGTTCTAAGGTTGCCTTATGGGTATTTTCTTGTTTGATCTTTTAATACTTAGGAATTATCGTGTCATTAGTTTCATCATTCCACCTCAAACATTGTGATTTTATTCATTAATTATTTATACTTGTTCAAATTATATGTGAATCACAAATATTTAATGGCAATTTTCAAATGCTTCATAACCAGTGAAAATGGAAGAGAATATTACAAAATGGTGGCATTTATTATACTTGGTATAATTCATTGTTGTCATTATGTGGACAATTGGGTAATATTGTTGTGCTCCTCTTTTGCATATGGTTGCTGCTGTGTAATGGGACTGCTATGATCAAATTCATTTTGAGGTTATCTTCTCAAAATACTGAGAAAGCTATCATACTGCAAGTTTCTAAAGATAGATGATGCATTTTGGTTGAAGAAAAGTCTTTGCTATTGTTGTGTATCAAGGATGCTATCCCAAGTTTTTCATCCTTGTATTTCCATAGCTAAAGACCTTATAAATGGCATTCTGGATTCTGCTCAGCTGTATCATCCTTGTAATCTTCATTCTGTATTTATAGCGTCATCCTTGTAATCAATGAGGCTAGCTCACTTGTATCATCTTTGTAATCTTAAAAAATGGCATTTTGCATTATGTATTTTCACTACTCAGTTGTTTCATTCTTGTAATATTCATTTGTATAGCTCACTAGAATTATGCATTTTGCTCTCTCCACAGTGTCTGCAAGTGATTATTTACCTTGAAAGCTTTGTTGTTAGTATATATATTAGAACAGGTGGTTATTATTTACCTTCATAGCATTGATGTTATTACCTTGGTATAATTATAAAATAGGTGGTTGCAAATTAGTGTTTCAAATGCTGTCTTTGCATATTTCAACTTGTATTAATTCTTATATTTCATCACTTTAAGAAGGCTAAAAAAGCAATAGATGACTTGCAAGTTTAATAAATTTGTTTGTTGAATATTTAAGCACTTGTAAATAGTTTACCCTTTATTCCACTTATGTTTGCAGTTGGGTTTTGTTTTTATTTTTAATGTTGTGTTGGACTATACAGGTAATAGGATAAGAAAATTGAAGCAGGTTATTGCGAACAACTTGTAAATAGGTTATTGCAAAAATTAATATATATGTGTGTGTGTGTGTGTGTGTGTGTGTTTGTGTGTTCAAATTTCTTCACATCTATTAAAAATATGATGACTATTTATATAGAAATAAATTTATAAATACACTTAAATTTATAAAAACAAATTAAAAACAATGATAACCAAACATTTTTTTTTTTCTGTTTTATATTTTTTTTGGTAACAATTGGAATGACCAAACATGTTTTGTTTTCAAATTTCTTGAAGCACATGACTTACCAAACATGTTTTGCATGTTTCTGCTTTCGACATTTTCACAGCAAAACATCGTTCCCAAATGTGCTTCTGATTTTTTTCCAAAACACCCTAAAGCAAAAACATTGTTTCTGTTTTAGCCAAAAACAAAACACCTAAAACAAAACGCATGCCAAACGGGCCCTCAGTGTCATAAACGAACTATGCTACGTAGCTGAACCACATTTTATTTTGCTCGTACTAAAGACCATGACCAGTGTTTTTAAAGGCCGAAGGCGTTAGAGGTCCTTTAAAGCCTAGGCGCTAGGCGCATAGCGAGGCGCGCGCCTAAGTGAAGTGAGGCGCACAATTGAAAATTTAAACTACCATAATAACATTCATATCTCATAAGTTAGCACAATTGAAAATTTGAACTACCATGATAACATTCATATCTCA
Source organism: Cornus florida (assembly GCF_030987335.1). Lineage (NCBI taxonomy): Eukaryota > Viridiplantae > Streptophyta > Magnoliopsida > Cornales > Cornaceae > Cornus > Cornus florida. Next base: position 85,737,835 of record NW_026775579.1, on the reverse strand, counting down.
TAAGTTATATCCATATTTTAAAAATTAATATCAAATATAAAAAAGTAAATCCATCAACGATACAAGCATCCAACAGCGATAAAACAGAGCACAAATTTGTTTTCTTGAAAGGCAAAGCAAAATGTTTTTTTTTTTGAATGGCAAAACAAAGAACAAAAAGAAATAAATATGTTAACAAAAAAAAAAAAAAAAAAAAAAATTGTTAACAAGAAAAAAAAACGAAACGAAAAAACAATCATAAAAAAAATAATAATAATAAAAATAAAGAGAGAGAGAGAATAGACTAGACGAAAAGAGAGATGTAAACAAAGATAAGAAGAGGGGGGAGATCTAGAGGAGAAGAGAGAAAAAAAAGAGAGAGAGAACTCACGTGGCTTCATCGTTCATCTCTCCAATTAGGGCTTTGTGTTTGTCTCACAATCTCATTCTATTACTGTTCGGTTAACACTTTAACTATTAGGCTTTCTTATTTTTTTTATTCTTTTGTACAAAAGTTCCTCTTTTTTGTTTATTATGTTGCCAAAAGTACCCTTTTTAGCTTAAGAAATAGAACAATCCTTTTTATTTAAAACAAATATCAGTGAGACGCACCTCACAAACAGGACGAGGCGCGTGCCTAGTAAACATCAGTGAGCGTAGGATGACAACAAGTGCTAAACCCAAGCCTCGAGCCTAGGCGCGCCTTTAACAACACTGACCATGACACAAATCATAAACCAATCTTAGCACTCAAAAACAAATTATATGTTCTCAGTTACATATCGAAGGGGTGGAGAACATAAATGACAAACCTAGTGAGGAAACACCTTGTAGCTACGCTGCGGCACCTTTGTAAGGATGGCCCGGATAAGATCCCCGTAAAGAGTGAGCTGAGCAAAGGCAAAAAATGTCACTGGCAAACACGTCACTGCATATATTGGAAAGGTCGCAGATTTCAATTTATCTTTGAGGAGAAAAAAATGTGCAGCGCAGAATGAAACCAGCATGGAAGCTATTGAAGCGAAGAGCGATGTTAAACCAAGCAGAAGCTTCCTTGGTAAATCTCTATGGAAGTCTTTTTCTTGGCATCGAGAGGTGAGAATTGCCAGGAAAAACACCAGGGCTGTGACAGAGAAGCAGAGAGCAATTAGTGACGAGATGGAAAAGGCAACAAACGCGGGCTCGCCTCCAAGAATTGGAACACCGGTTTCTTTATTGGCGCCACCTGGCACAGTTGCTGATGTTGCAAATGCAACTGTTGCAATGAGTGCTGCGACCAAAGAGCACGACTCAGAGGTTTTGATAAGCCATTTGCTACCATTTTTCACCAGTTTTTCGTGTGTGCGACTGAAGATCTCACTTGGGTTCTCGCCCCTTTTGTTATAGTGAACAAAGAACTGGGGAGGCATAGAGTGTTTGACAAACTGCATCACCAGAATAATAAAATCAGTAAACTTTGTGCTCTTGAGATGCACACATATAAATGATTGTGCTCACAGACGCACACAATGGCAACTTTTTCCCAAAAATAGTAACACAACTGAAAATGGTTGTGAGTTGGTGCTTATTCATGATCATTTAGCCCAATCAGAATTACCAAGAAAGTACTATAACCATGAAACAAGGAATGCATTATCTATATGACACAAACAGCTTTCTTATTGAATTTAGCTAACTATGTTGGAGTTGATAAATCAAGTCAAAACCACCAAGAACAAATAAAAAAGACACTAGATATGTGCATTTGTGTGTGGAAGGTACAGAGGACATACGTATTCAGCAGGACAAAAGTTTTTTCTCATTATGGATGAGAGGTTTTGTCTACTCAGTTCTGAAAAAGGGCATGGGCCAGGATTTCTTATGCAAGTGTCTGCCTTGGCCTTAGTATTCAGCTTTGATTGAGATGCTTGAAATTTGATAAATTATGGCCTTTATCCAGATTTAAGTGCAGCAAGAAATTCATAGATGAGTAGAGCCCAGGAAACCATTGGATTTCTCAAATTTGTCGTGGCTGAACTCCAATTCAAGTTCAACTTTCACAAGGCTCGAGTAGTCCTATTCAGTTTGTTTCTACAAAAGGTTGCTCGTGGCCTAACTTAATTCTTTCATCAGTCTAAAAGGACATATACCTTGTCAAAAAGCAGATTCTTACTAGTAACTAGTAGTCACAACACATTATAATATTTCAGTCATTTTTCCCAATACATAATTGATTTTATGTTTAGCCTATCTTTGGTTGGAGGGAAGGAAGAGGAAAGGATGGAACAAGATTCCATTGTTTGGTAGAGGGGAAGGATAGGAGGAGGTATGAAGCATCCCTCCTGGCCTACCATTTTTCTTCCATCCAAAAGTGAGAGGAAGAGGAGAGTGAGACTGAATATTTGTTGGATTAAACAAAAAAGGTTTTATAACTCTTATTTAAGTATGCTGATTTAAATAATTAAGGTATAATGGTAAAACGATAATATCACTTCTTTCCTTCCCTTCCACTCGACCAAACAATTGAGGGATGAACACCCTCCTTCCCTAGGGATGCCTCTTTCACTTTTCCTCCTATCCCTCCACTCATTTTTCCCACCCTCATACCAAACAATGCATTAGTTCTCAGTTTTCCAACCAGATATTTTTCAGTTATTATGATACAAGTCAAGAATTATATATAACTCACGCTTGAATTTTATGAATTAGGACTCTGAATAATCAAACTATGTGCTTAACTGCGCTTTTGTACCTAGTCACATGATGACTGGGCAAGTAGTTACAAGGGAAGAGCTGAACCCAAAACATAAACCAGATGATGGATCATATAGCCGAAATTTCAGCAAATATAAGATGCATCAGAAAGTTATCTAATTGTTCAACCGATTATCTATCCTACCATTACACCGGTTACACAAAAATTGTGCAATCAATATGTTTTGTCAATTTATGAATGTTATATTTCATGTTTTGAAGGCATAACCAGGTCAAAATGATCTGAGATACACAATTCTAAACCACGAGCATAAAAAGTATGGGAATTATAGATCATACCCTGTACCACTTAATTTCCCATTGCATTTGCAATGCTGCGCCTGGAATGAGCCAAGGCTGGTGATCCCCAAACATTGAAGCAAGATGCAGTGCGCTGTTCCCTTGGTCATCCACTTGACGGAGTACGCTCTCCTTAAGGTAACTACCTTTTAGCAAGAGTTTGTACACATCAGCTTGCCTGTTCTCAACTGCCAAGAGCACAACATTCTTCTTATTGGAATCCAAGTCCTGGATAGCCACCGGAAATGTGTAGAGGATTTTCTCCACCATTTCAGCAATTCCCATCTTTGCTGCTATTAATAATGGAGTCTCCCTCTTCCCATAATATCCAGGTGTGTCCCTTTTATCCGTGCCATCTAAAATCACAATTTTGTAAACAATATCTCTTATGACTAGTTAAAACAAGAAAATATGGTTTACATAGATTGCAACATGACTAGTGCTCTTTCAGATAGCAAATGTTACAAACACAAAAAAAGACAGCTTTAGAAATAACCGACAATATTTCATTGTTCTCGAGACAACTACTTTTTGGTTAGTAAGCTAGAGACATTTCTTTTGTTTAAAATCGCTGCTATGACTTTCCCAATGCTCCAGGATAAAGGATTTAAGAGAGTAATTAGCAAAACTCCAGGAAAGGTCAAGGAAATACAATTGGAGGTGAAAAGTACATTGAAAGTGTTGTACTACCGGCCTAACAAGACTGAAAGATAATGGAAAACAAAGAAGTGGAAACAATAAAAAATTTCAGCTTCTACTAATATGAACACTGCTAATGAAAGTAAACAGCATAATCTTTTTTTTTTTTTCATAGTTAAAACAGCATAATCTATCATACAGGCTTGTAAAGCATTGCAAATAGTTTGCTTGTTCCTAAAAAATATCATCTATTTTCCAGGTTTCTCTGGAAATGCACTTCTATAACCTTGAAACTGTAGCAGTTAATTATTTTGCGGGTTTTATTATTCCACCAGAATTAAAATCACTAGTCCAGTCAATCTAAGTTGAAAAGTTTAAGGAAAAAAACTTTAATAAAAACTAGAAAGCATCTCTAAGTTTTTCACGGATGAAGGGAATAGCAAAAGAAAGTAAAGTAAATCTGTTTTCCAAAAGAACTTGGATGTGGTTCACGGTTACCCAAATAATCAGAAGAAAAAGACTCCTGAATTTCCTTAGTTGCTTTTGAAAATTCTCCTAAAAAATCCCAAAAACTTCCAAAAAAAAGTTTTCAACCTCAAACTAATTTGAACTACTATGATTATCCATTCCCAATGTAGATGCAAAAACAAGTTTTCAACCTCAAACGAATTCGAACTACTTCGATTTTCCATTTCCCTAGGTACAAGTATTTCCCACTTATTACAGTCTCACAAATAACACAGGCGCTTCTTTCATTCAATAAAGTCACACACAAGGCAAGTGCAGTCACAGTTAAGCGAAAACTTGTAACCTTACCTAATCTATTCGGATCCTTCTTTTTCTGATCCTTCCCAGAGTTCATTGTTATGCTCAAAGATTTATCAGGGTCATCCGTTAAGGGTGCCGACGTTGGAACTTCGGTTCCTCCTCCATCCTTGAAAATTTGGGGCGTTCTTCCATTATAATCATATTTGTAAGTAGATGCACGTTCAACCAGTTCATTCATGATCTGATGAGCCCACACAAGTTTCTCTTTCTTTTCTGTGATTTTCTTTATCCTTCCAATGCCTACATGCCATATAAACAATACATGAACAAATTAGTAGGTTCACTGAGACTTAACTACAAGCTGTTCTCGTAAACTTTGCTCCCATTAATTGAATAAGCGAAATGCTATTCTCAAAATGACACCAAATATCCATCCTAGAATGACTTGATAAGCAATCTCAAAAGCAAAATCACAGTGAGTGTCATTTTGCTTCAAGAAAGAAGTATTTTTAAAAACGCTTTTCCATTTGTATGGCATTTTTCTAAAGCGCATCATTATGACCTGACTTGCAAGTATCTCATGCCAATAACCAATTAACTGATCCTGTATAATAATTCATCTTTAATTGATGAGTTCTAACTATTTTATGGAGTTATCTTGTACATCATTCAAATATAACTTTTATATGTTTTAATGTCTTGATTGTTGATATAAACTTTATTTTTCTATTAAATAGGTTCTCCAATCCTTTTTGTCTTTGGTTTTAAGGATACATGTTCAGTTAAAAAAAAAAATCATTTCTTTTACATTTTCAAATCTCAACCCATTCCATGGAAATTTGCTTCCATTACCAGTTAGTGGAACACAGATTGCCCTATCAGTAACTGTATTAGAATTTTGACCCAACACCTAATAGGTATAAAAATAATAAAAAATAAAAATAAATGAATAAATTGAGAGGGCATATAGTTTATTTTTTTTTTGGTAAGTTTAAAAGGGCATATAGTTCAAGTGAGGATGCATGACCTTATCTAACCAACATTGGTTGAGTTACTTTGTGATGTAAAGAACATACTAAATAATCCTCAATATGCAAATCAGTAAAATACTATCCCTTTAAGCTGAATTTAGTATTAAACCCACCAAGTAGATGGTCCAAATTCTAACAGATATCTTAAGATTCTTAACATGGAACGAGATGAGTCCTTTATGCATGGTAGTACAAAACAACACTGAGTTAGTTAAAGTCTAAGACCCAACATTGCTAATATGCGTCGGACTTGGGCCCAGATCTAGCCAAAATTAAGACCAAGAGACCTTCAAATTCCCCTTTTTATATCTTATACACAATACACACACACAAATATAAATATATATTAAAGTGTGAAGATCGATAGTGTTTACAATGACGTCCCGTCGACACTTCCAAGTTTACTGTATTTTTGCCATATTTTGCTTTAGCAATACCTCAAATTATATTATATCATCTATGCTATCACTTAATAAGTAGTACAGTAAGAATCCTCATCAATTCATTGTAAATTGTGGTATTCTGTATCTTAATTAAATTTGTGTACAAATTTAAACTTATTAAAAGCTTCATCAGCATATGAGTGCATTAAACAACACAAAACATTTTGAAATGGCAAGTGTCACTCTAGTAAAGATCAAAGATTAACAAAGCAGTAAAAAGATTTGTAGCAAAAGTTTAAAGTAAATATAGGAAATATTTATAAAAAGTGTAACAACTCCTAATTAAAGCAAACTAGATTACAATGACTAAAGTTTGTTACAAACGTTGTTGAGAAACACAATAAAGTACAAAAGTTGGTTAAACAATCAACAGTTTATTTATAAAACGATTGACAGCAGACAATTTTACCTGGTCTGCAAAGTTAGGAATTATTACTAACCAAGTCCAAGAATAATTAGCAGTGCCTTCATGACAAGTTTGAAGAATCCAAGACACGTGGAGTAATTGGGAGGAAAGGAGAGATCGCCATCGTCTTCTCTCCTTGCTTGTTTTCCATCTTGCCAGAGAAAGTCCACAGAATGGATTAGAAACATATAAATTTACAAGTTTAGGTCCTCTGCCTGACAAAAACACGAGGAAAAAAGAGAAAAGTTTGTGCCCTTGGAAATCTATCGATTATCTAATTATCAGGAATCACAACATGAAGGGTTGCATTTGCTACAACCAGATGTAGTCAACATAGTTAGCTTTTCAGAAAATATCAACATCAGATGATTATAACTTTACACAATGCTGTGAAACAGAGTATTCAATTTGAAAATTGGATGGTAAATGCTCATCAAATCTAGCTGATTTTTAGGTAGATAAGTAAATTAGAGCAATCTAGTTGTGGATCCTTCTGCCTTCTTTTCTGTTTATTTTGATGTAAAACTAACTTATTAGGAACCCAACAAACTTTACAGCGAAAAACATTTATATATTATTTCCATCAAACCAACTCACTGTAATTCGAGACAGTTTGGCCTGCGAACAGAAGTGCAGTACAATATGTAAAGAAAATGATGGTGAAATTTTGCGTTACAACAAAGTAATAAAAGGGAATAAGCCCTTTTAACTGTGAGATGGGGAGCACTTACCATTGCGTAATCCAGACCTTTGTGCATTCGGTGAAGCTCCTTGAATATCCTTTCCTGTATCACATAGGTTTTTCTTAATTAGGATGATGCCAGCATATATATGATTGTTTCCCCTTTTGTTTAAGACTAATAGTGGTCAATTTCAATGTTAAATTTTAACACTAATTATGTTCCTTTTTAGTTTAACTATCAATAGCCTTATAGCCGGCAGCCGCCCCAACTTTCTCTCCCACCTCTCTCTAACTTTCTCTCTCTAACCCCTTCGTCTGCTTCATCACTCTGCCTCCCTGCTCCCTTCCATGGGAGTGGGGAGATGATGGCCACCTCCCATTGCTGCAATAAACTCGGCGTGTTTCAATAAGTGCACTCCGTGGGTGTTTTTTTACGCCGTTTTTGTTTTTCTTCGGCTAGATCTGTTCATGTTCGGTTTGTTTTCGGATCACATGGGCGGATCTGTTGTTTCCTCCGACTAGATCTCTGGTCTAGATCGGTTTTAATTTTCCCTGCCTCGATTTAATCTTTTTCCCCTTGATTTGATCTTGTGCAGGGTTTTTTATATGTCGGAGCGCCTTGTGGTTTTAGCTTTGAAACGGTTGCCATACTGATGGCCAGACCTTTTGGTCTTTCCAGTTTGCTGCGTTCTCCCATGGTGGTTCCGTTTGTAGAGTGTTGGGCTATGTTTCCTCCACAAATTTGGAACCTGTTCTTCATTTATTTGCTTTGCTTTAAGATTTGTATGTCTTTTCCAGCTTGGCTTTAACCTTTGTACTGCCTTCATGGCTTTTGGCCTTTGTGCCTTTGAATGACCAAAAAAAAAAAAAAATAGCCTTGGAAGTTCTGTTTCCTTTTTTCAGTGGGATAAAAGAAATTTTAAAAATTGAACTAACTATATGTCTGACTAGTCAAACTAATCGTATATAAAGTGTCACTGAATTCAAGTAATAAAGTTGAAAATAAGCACAGAAGTGGATATTCAAGCGTGGGGTTTGGTTTTGGTGCAAGAGATACTTGTCAAAATTTATTTGTGGCTAAAGTCCCGATGTGGGCCAGGAATGAGAAAAATGCCATCGGGGCAAGGGAAGCAAATTCTTTTAACCCCTTTATCTGATTAGTAATTGTGAAACTTGGCAAATAACATTATGCTATAATAGAATGATGCCAAAGATAGAGCATAAATGATTAATTCTTTCATTGGTATATAGTAGTGTAAACTGTCAGAGTTAGATTAATATATCTTAAAAAATGCTATTGGTTCAAATGATGGATATGTATACTGATACAAAGACTATAGTTTGTACTATATGCGGAGAAACTCGTTATTTCTCTAAAAAAGTAGGTTGTATTGCCTTTGTACGTTAAAGTAAATTGCAATCTAAGTCACAATGCACACCACGAATAATTTATACAATACGATTTTCATAAACATTCAACGACCTTAATTCATATACTATCAAAATAACTTAAGGATCATGTTAACTACTTGTACCTTTCACTTTTAGTGCTTGCAAATTGAACAAATGTGCCAATGTTGTGACCTGGGTTTTTAAGATAGAATTTATTTTCTCAAGGGGATTTAGGAAATCTACCAGTTGTACTACATTCTGCTAGGCTTCAAACTTGGGGCATATGACTCGTGCTATATGTGTCAACCTGGCACCACTGTCCTTGCCATATATCTTATTTGTATACCTTGACACTAATAGTCGAAGTGAACATATAGTAAAAGAAGGGATACTTAGTGCCTTCTAACATCGGTTCATTATGAATGATTGACTCCATTACTTTATCCCTGTTAGTAACTTAGTACTACTGACATTTATTGTAGGCAACTTAATGATCTACAACAGTGTTGCTTGAAGTTTCTAAGGAGTGTAAGTATGGCTATGCATAGATCTTAAATGATCCCCAAGGTACTGAGTTGTGATAAATAATTGATCATGATGCTATGTGTCCTTAAAGAGATAATAATGCTTACCTTGAGAAACATTGCTCTTTTGATGGGGATCTTCCTCATCACTTGGACGGGTAGTTTTCTTTCTGCTTCTATCTGCAGGAAGAGAGTGACTGGAACCCTCCCAACTTAAGCGTAAAAATGACTTCCAACCCCCATCGTTCTTCAGAGAAGCTGAAATGAAAGAATTCCCAATTAGAACAAGTACAATATTTATGAAAATAAGTAGGGAAAGGAAAAGAAATGAAACTTATCCAAGAGATTTCACCCACTTAAAACTTGAAATGAATTTCTCAGTAGTTTGTAAATGTCTGCGCATGTTCTGTAGTTTTCTGGATAGTGCACATTGTTACTACTTACTGCCTCTATATTTAGTTAGATTGGCTTCAATAGCTTTATTGTCATGTGATTCCTTCTTGAGCTCATCAACAAATACACCTCGAAAATAAAATCAGATATGCTTTAACAACAACAACAATGGAGATAAACTTATGATTGTTCTTATGGAAATAAGCAACATGGATCAACCCTTGAATTTAAAGCCAATTTGCACTTTTAAATTAAAAAGGAACACTAAATCTATCGGGAAATAGAGCTCAACCTCGTGATTCACTGGTTAGTTTATTTGATTTTTCTTTTTATAAAAAGAATAACTACTAAAATGTCTATCCATGCTTAAACATATATGTACTTACACATGTATATGTATGTATATTTTCATATATAAATCACTTTGCCAAACATCAATCATGATCATCTAAGTTGTTTACCAAAATTATTATGATTGCCCATTGAGGTGAATTATTGGTTTGATGTGATGTAGTTTGTTTTTCTCCAGTTAGATACAAAAGCTGAAAAAAATTAAGAACATGTCCTATATAAAATAAGTAGCACATTTCTGTGAAGAATATTATCAAACAACAAACGTGCAATACGTCTCTACAAGACTACACCAAATGGAGTCCCTTGTTTTAGAGAACTAATGAACACGCCTTTTCTAAAAGAGCCACAGTTGGTTGGTGGAGGTGGTAAGGTTGCGTATATCTGACTCTCTGGACCTTACAAAGACGGAGTCTCACTGGCTAATCCCTATGCACACTAAAAATTGGTTGGATGATAGATCAATGAACATGAAATAGAGTTTGCGGCAAATATTCTTACAGTGATAGATGATGCGATCGATGAGTCGAAGGGGACTACTGCTGATGAATACATTTGGCTTGCTGGCCAAAATATGGAGAGGAGACAAACCATTCTCATTAACATAGTTAACAAGGTTTGGGTAGTCGCTAAGTATCTGATATGCCAAACCTATCAAAAGAAGAACATTAGTAGAATACAAATCATCAACTACACAATGTAAAGAAAAAATAAAATTTTAGTGCTATTATAGGTATTGTTAGAAAAATTTTAAAGCACGAACCTTTTGTCTTTAGAGAAACTTTATAAAATAAAATAAAATAAAAAATTATGACCGGTTAATTTTATATATTTTTTAAACAGTATAAAAATTTAACAATAAGAATAAAAAATGAAACATGCTGCAAATAATATTGAAGAAAGGAATTAAGCATAGGAATTTGGCAATTAATAGAATTAGAAAAATAAGAGCAAAATAATAATAATAAAATAGATTGAAAAAATGTTTGTCTCACCTCTGATCAGGGAGGTACTTAAAATATACTTTTATTCACTTTCGAGCTTGAACCCTCCCCTCTTTCAAAAAATTTGTACCATTGGACTAGTGGGTTTTTGTTGAAAACCATTTTCTTACCAAGTCTTGCATCTAAGTTAGACTCAAAATGGCACATAAAATGATGAAACATTTATAGGAATGAGAGGGTCAATCAAAGAGATAAAAAAAACCTCTTTTATTGAAGTTGGAACAAAATGCTTCCACAATTAATAAATACAAGAAAAAAAAAAAAAAAATCAAGTAACCATAAAATTGTATTAAAAACATTTAAAAAAAAAAAAAAAAAAAAAAAAAAACAACTTTTAACATTTTTATTAAAATACCGGCCTCCCCCACCACCAAAAAAAAAAAAAAAAAATCTGCAATAATATACAACACTTACTGAAGTACTCCCCATCGATTGCAGTATGAAGAATAGTATCTCCATTGCTCTTTCTACATGGTGTATAATCTACTGATTCTTTTTTCCACACCTCATGGAGGCAAAGAAAAGGCCCTTGCTTCCCAAGATGGGCTGCCAAGAAGAGAGGTGTCTTGCTCTCTGCATTGCGAGCTATGATTAGATTCGATTGTTTGAGGGCAATGCACACACACATATCCTCGTTCCCAACTATCGCCGCAATATGGAGAGGGGTGTTGCCTCCTCCATTCTTGATTTCAAGGATTTTGGAAGCTTCATTTGCAGGAATGCTATCAACTAGCTTGACAACAATGTCTGTGAGGCCATCTGAGACGGCTAAGTGGAGAGCCGTGTCTTCTGATTTGGTGAGTTTGGCCATTCGAGCCTTTGAGCTCTTCTTATAGACCTCGACTACTTCGTCCCAATGGCCTTTCATGGCAATTTCAAACAACTGATCATGATCTACCTCTTCAGGCTTTTCTTCATTCATTACTTTTTCTGAGGCCATTTGAATCTCCCAACTAATTTGCATGCATGCATGGTTTGAGGTAGCTGATGATATATGTATATGGAAGACTGTTCACTTGCTCACGGGTGTGTAATGAATTTATGTACGAAGTTGGATATAAAAGAATAAATTATATTTTTAACTACCTAATAAAATTTAACGGTTAATATTTGAGGTGTGTATACATTTTCCTTCACACCAAAGAAAAGTGAACAATTCTATTTATATATATATATATAAATGGCTAAGCACTTCGTATTAGAAATCTCATCAAGTTAACCATTAGTCCGGATGGACAAAGGGAGCTCTGTTTATTTGAATGTAATATATATTTTTATTTTTTGGTGTTTGGTTGTTGTAAAAGATTTATGATGAAAAAAAATATTAAAACTTAATAAAAATAACTAATTTATTAATTTTCGGTAAGTTATTTTAAAAATAATTAATTCATTAATTTTTGATAAGTTATTTTACACACTTGCCAGATGAATTAGACTTTTGTCAAATATAAAAAAAAAATAAAAAATATATTTAATCTTAAAAAAATAAAAAATAAAAATTACTGGTACAAGATGCCCCGTATGGTAACTTTTTCTTTTTCAAGATAAAATAAATGTTTCTTATTGTCGTCTTCTTTAAACACTAATATGTGAATAATTATATATTATCTATGAAAAAGAAAGGCATAAAATAGAATAACTTGTAATCTACGCACTCAAGCCGAAAGGAAAATGGTACATTAACATGGTTTTGTGGAGCAATTGCTTTTAGCTAGAGCAATCAGTTTCCTCTAACCTCTTTTATTCTTCACAAGGACACCACCCCCGTGGAATTACTATTTAATTAACTTCTTTATCTTTTAATATGAACTGATATTCTTTTCCATCATGAAGTTATTCTTTTGTGGTTACTATCTTTACCTTTTACTTTTTTGAATTAATCAACATATGAAAGTGTGATGTGTGACACTAAACCTTACAGTGATAAAAAGAAAAAAGAAAAAAAGAGTGATGTGCGATTTAGATTTGGACCAAACTCTTGAAATATACTCTAGAGAGAAATAGCTAGTTTTAGTCTCTATTGACAAGTAAGAGACAAGCTGAATAATCACAATGGGAGTGAGATATATGAGTCAAACACAACACATATAATAAATGAATTTGAATCTATTTAATCGTGTTTGAATTGTAATTATATTAACTCAAATTGAAACGTTCCTTACACTTTTTTTGTTTATCAGGGAATTCATAGAATTTGTGAACATTCTAATTAAACGTGCTAACTCGTCCACGTTTAGAAAAATATTATAAAATTTAATTAGATTATTCATTTTTAAATTTTGACTCACTAAACAACTTGCACAAGTTATATATAATTACCTATTTAATAATTATGTTGTGTTCATATCAAAATTTCTTGATATGAATATAATCGTATGGTGTTGTTATTGATACAAACTTGATTGATTTCCGGTCCACAACATTTTATGTGTGTTATGAAAAAGGACGATTCTCGAAGTATTTGGAATGGGAAATAAATTGTTGAAAGATCTCGTCTATTTAAGAAATCAATCAATATTTTTCTAATGAGACTCGCCAATAATACCTCAGCCCAATTCAAACATTTATCTTATTGGGTTGGAGAACAATATAGCATAAACATCTCCTAAATACTTAAGCCCAAACCCAACTCAATTCGTTTGGTTTGGGTTGGCCTACGTGATTATGAGGCCCATAATGTTAATCGAAGAAGAAGTAGTGCATGGCTTCCCCATTGAGTAATGGGCACAAATTATTATTATTATTTTTTTAACAGCCAGTAGTGCATAATATACAGTAGGCTTTGCATAATATGTGATTTGTCTACTCAATTAAATATAACATATTATTATCTCCTTATTAACAAATTTATAAATAAGTGAACCAACTTTTTTTTTTAAATAATACATTATCATTGGGTATTCATGATATATGTGAAACGTTGTAATTGATTGACACTTTTAGAGTTATATAAAAAAATATAGAGTGTTAGAGAGAGTTGAAAGATTCTAATTAAAATATTAAAGAAATTGTACATCATTATAGATGGTAGAAAATTCTAAAATAATATAAAATTTTGTAGAGTGAGTAATTAAGACATTTATGTATAAAATTTTAGACTCAGGTCTATAAATAGGAGAATAGACATTTATGTCCAACAAGCTCGAAGTGATGGTTAGGGCCACAGAGTTTGGCGAGACACCTTGCCCAGAAACAGAGACACTAATTGGTGATGTGCTTGCATTAGTTAGTAAACTATAAACATTTCTGTCCATATTGTTGTACTGTTTGCTTGAATTGAAATAGTTATGTTTCACTCGAACTTTTACAACGAGACTAATTGGATTAGTTATGGAAATTTGTAGGATTGAATGCAAATTATGTACTCTTGGCTCAACTATTAAATCTGGAAGTTGGATAAGTGATATAATTTATATAAAAGTTGTCGCATTCCCACACCGATTAGATAATGAGTGTAAAAAATCCATTAATAAACATTATTTCTCCAAATTCTCTATAAAATAAATGTCTCTTATTGGCCTTTTCTTTATACACTTAAGTGTCTCTCTAATATGCAAGTTATGATTCCCATGAAATTGCCTGAATGATTTCCAATTCACAACATTTTATCGGTGTTATGGAAAGAATCATAAGTATAGTATTAAGAATGGAAAATAAGTTCTCAAAAGATCTTCATCTATTTAAGAAATCGATTAATACTCTCTAAATACTACTATTTTTTTCCTTTCTGTCTTCATTCTCGTGGAAAATCACAGCTAAAATTTTCAAACTTTATCAGTTGGTTCATCAAATAATAAAAAATTTTTTTTTTTTTTTTGAACCTTACATGGGAGCTATACCGCCTATATTTGAAAGCGAATTCAATTTAGGATTGACAATTCATATTCGTGAGTCATAATCGTGTCGTGTTGATATAAGAAAATTATACTAAATAGATACATCCATATATAATTCGTTTAATAATCATGTCAGAAATTCTTAATAGTAACCCAACTTATTTATTAAACTAAGTTATATGTGCAACCCGTTTAATAACATATTTACTAAAATGAGACATTATATTATTAATAACACTCAACCGAACCACAAATACTAAATATATATATATATATAAGTTTCAAACAGACTACACGGGTTGAATCCTCAATCCAAGCACGACACGATTTATTAAACGGGTTAATCATGTTGACCCATCTACGATTCGAACTCATTTAAAGTAAACTTAATTCAATTTAACTCGTATCGTATTCAAGTTGAATGAGTTGTGTCAAATTTTGTCGCCCCTAATTCAATGGGAAGACAAATCTCTACTCATTCACAGGGGAGGATCCAAGTCCATTTAAATGGTAGTATGCCAGTTTGGGACTGGCCCAAAACAGCATAGCTTAATTCAAGCATTTATCTTATTTGTTGGATAGCAATATATCATAAACATCATCTAATACTTGGGCCCAAACCCAACTCAGTTCGTTTGGCTTGGCTTGGCTTGGGTTTAGTCTATTCTAAACTTACATGTAGTTGCACTACTTTTTGCATTGGATTTTATTAATTTGGCGAACCAGATTAGGTCGCCCGATATGCATAATTTTTATATTATATTTAATCCAGAACAAATTCGCTATAAAAGTATAAACTATAAACAAATGTTTAATAATTTTACACATAAGATACATAAAAAAAATGCCAGGAAAATACTCTAATACTAAAAAAAATCCACATTCCCATTCCTACTTTGAATTCTTAGAAAAGAAGAAAAAATATGCCCACCATTCAGAATTTTACACAAAAAATTAATTATATATATAAAATTTATACTAAAGTATTAAAGTCATTGATTACATGCAAGTGGGAGTCATGTGATCCCATTTCCCACTTGTATGTAATCAACGACTTTAATGCATTTATTTTTTAGTCTAAGCAAGCAGTCTAGTCAAGAAAGTCTTATCTATTAGATGCATCCAATAAGGCCACAACTTTGATCTTATCCGATGCATCAAACGGACAAGAAACTTTCGACTAGGTTAAATTATTAAGTTTGAATAGTATTGCCCAAGTTATAATAGACGGAGGTATCAGGTAGGTCCACCAGTTGGGTAACAACACATTCCTGGGGTTATAGCCTCAACAGTTCCCACGTTCTGTTTGATTGTTTTCCATGTGATATTAGACCAGTCCTGGAGCAACTTCATAGAAACAGTTCATCCTAGTCCTTTTATCTCGATAAATTTTCTTACACAAGTTTCAAATTCTTCTACAGTCAATGGCTTGTGAGGTTGAGCGAAAGGAATTTGAAAGATTTTGTGTTTTATGTATGAAGTTCAATGTCGTAAACGAACTATGCTACTTAGCTGAACCACATTTTAACTTACTCATACTAAAAGACCATGACACAAATCATAAACCAAACTTAGCACTCAAAAACAAATTATATGTTCTCAGTTACATATCAAAGGGGTGGAGAACATAAATGACAAACCTAGTGAGGAAACACCTTGTAGCTACGCTGCGGCACCTTTGTAAGGATGGCCCAGATAAGATCCCCGTAAAGAGTGAGTTGAGCAAAGGCAAAAAATGTCACTGGCAAGCACGTCACTGCATATACTGGAAAGGTCGCAGATTTCAATTTATCTTTGAGGAGAAAAAAATGTGCAGCGCAGAATGAAACCAGCATGGAAGCTATTGAAGCGAAGAGCGATGTTAAACCAAGCAGAAGCTTCCTTGGTAAATCTCTATGGAAGTCTTTTTCTTGGCATCGAGAGGTGAGAATTGCCAGGAAAAACACCAGGGCTGTGACAGAGAAGCAGAGAGCAATTAGTGACGAGATGGAAAAGGCAACAAATGCGGGCTCGCTTCCAAGAATTGGAACACCGGTTTCTTGATTGGCCCCACCTGGCACAGTTGCTGATGTTGCAAATGCAACTGTTGCAATGAGTGCTGCGACCACAGAGCACGACTCAGAGGTTTTGATAAGCCATTTGCTACCATTTTTCACCAGTTTTTCGTGTGTACGAGTGAAGATCTCACTTGGGTTCTCGCCCCATTTGTTATGGCGAACAAAGAACTGGGGTGGCATAGAGTGTTTAACAAACTGTATCACCAGAATAATTAAATCAGTAAACTTTGTGCTCTTGAGATGCATACACATAAATGATTGTGCTCAGTGACGCACACAATGACAACTTTTCCCCAAAAATAGTAACACAACTGAAAATGGTTGTGAGTTGGTGCATATTCATGATCATTTAGCCCAATCAGAATTACCAAGATAGTAATATAACCATGTAACATACTATGAATTGAAGGTGCGGGTAGTATGCATTATATATATGACACAAACAGCCTTCTTATTGAATTTAGCTAACTATGTTGGAATTGATAAATCAAGTCAAAACCACCAAGAAGAAATAAAAAAGACACGAGATATGTGCATTTGTGTGTGGAGGGTATAGAGGACATACATATTCAGCATGACAAAAAACTTTTCTCATTACGGATGAAAGGTTTTGTCTACTCGGTTCTAAAAAAGGGCATAGGCCAGGATTTCTTATGCAAGTGTCTGCCTTGGCCTTAGTATTCAGCTTTGATTGAGATGCTTGAAATTTGATAAATTATGACCTTTATCCAGATTTAAGTGCCGCAAGAAATTCATAGACAAGTAGAGGCAAGGAAACCATTGGATTTCTCAAATTTGTTGTGGCTGAACTTCAATTCAACTTCAACTTTCACAAAGCTCAAGTAGTCCTATTCAGTTTGTTTCTACAACTATTGTGAAATTAAAGGTTGCTCGTGGCCTAACTTAATTCTTTCATCAGTCTAAAAGGACATATACCTTGTCAAAAAACAGATTCTTACTAGTAACTAGTAGTAACAACACATTATAATATTTCACTCATTTTATCCAATACATAGTTGATTTTATGTTTAGACTATGTTTGGTTGGAGGGAAGGAAGAGGAAGGGATGGAACAAGCTTCCATTGTTTGGTAGAGGGGAAGGATAGGAGGAGGTATGAAGCATCCCTCCTGGCCTACCATTTTTCTTCCATCCAAAATTGAGAGGAAGGAGGGAGAGAGAATGAATATTTGTTGGATTTAAAAAAAAAAAAAAAAAAAAAAAGGGTTTTATCACTCTTATTTAATAATTCAAATAATTAAGGTATAACGGTAAAACGATAATGTCACTTCTTTACTTCCCTTCCACTCGACCAAACAAATGAGGGATGGACACCCTCCCTTCCCTAGGGATGCCTCTTCCATTTTTCCTCCTATCCCTCCAATCCATTTTTCCCACCCGCATACCAAACAAAGCATTAGTTCTCAGTTTTCCAACCAGAGTTTTTTCAGTGATTATGATACAAGTCAAGAATTATATAACTCACGCTTGAATTTTATGAATTAGGACTCTGAATAATCAAACTATGTGCTTAACTGCGCTTTTGTGCCTAGTCACATGATGGCTGGGCAAGTAGTTACAAGGGAAGAGCTGAACCCAAAACATAAACTAGATGATGGATAACAAAGCCGAAATTTCGGCAAATATAAGATGCGTCAGAGAGTTATCTAATTGTTCAACCTATTATCTATCCAACCATGATGCCGGTTATACAAGAATTGTGCAATCAATATGTTTTGTCAATTTATGAATGTTATATTTCATGTTTGGAAGGCATAACCAGGCCAAAATGATCTGAGATTCACAATTCTAAACCATGAGCATAAATAGTATGGGAATTATAGATCATACCCTGTACCACTTAATTTCCCATTGCATTTGCAATGCTGCGCCTGGAATGAGCCAAGGCTGGTGATCCCCAAACATTGAAGCAAGATGCAGTGCGCTGTTCCCTTGGTCATCCACTTGACGGAGTATGCTCTCCTTAAGGTAACTACATTTTAGCAAGAGATTGTAAACCTGAGCTTGTCTGTTCTCAACTGCCAAGAGCACAACATTCTTCTTATTGGAGTCCAAGTCCTGGATAGCCACCGGAAATGTGCAGAGGATTTTCTCCACCATTTCAGCAATTCCCATCTTTGCTGCTATTAATAATGGAGTCTCCCTCTTCCCATAATCATGTAATTGCTTTTTTTCACATTTCAAATGCCAAAGATCTTTGAGTGATGAATTTAACACTTGAACTACATCTGGGTACGCATTGAGGAATTTGTCCATCACATTAATCAATTCAATCTTTGCAGTATCCCTTTTATCCGTGCCATCTAAAATCACAATTTTGTAAACAGTATCTCTTATGACTAGTTAAAAGAAGAAAAAATGCTTTACATATATTGCTACATGACTAGTGCTCTTTAGATAGCAAATGTTACAAACACAAAAAAAGACAGTCTTAGAAATAACCAACAATATTTCATTGTTCTTGAGACAACTACTTTTTGGTTAGTAAGAGACATTTCTTTTGTTTAAAATCGCTGCTATTACTATTCCCAGTGCTCCAGGAAAGGTCAAGGAAGTCCAATTAGAGGTGAAAAGTACATTGAAAGTGTTGTACTACCGACCTAACAAGACTGAAAGATAATGGAAAACAAAGAAGTGGAAACAATAAAAAAATTCAGCTTCTAATAATATGAACACTGCTAATGAAAGTAAACAGCATAATTCTTTCTTTTTCTTTTTCTTTTTTTCTCCTAGTTAAAACAGCATAATCTATCATACAGGCTGTGTAAAGCATTGCAAATACTTTGTTTGTTACTAAAAAACATCACATATTTTCCAGGTTTCTCTGAAAATGCACTTCTATAACCCTGAAACTGTAGCAGTTAATTATTTTGAGGGCTTTATTATTCCACCAGAATTAAATCACCAGTCCAGTCAATCTAAGTTGAAAAGTTTAAGGAAAAATACTTTAATAGAAACTGAAACTAGAAAGCATCTCTAAGTTTTTCATTACTATGAGATCAAGGGAATAGCAAGCACTTGGATGTGGTTCATGGTTACCCAAATAATCAGAAGAGGAAGACTCCTGAATTTCCTTAGTTCTTTTGAAAATTCTCCTAAAAATCCCAAAAAGTTGAATTAAGTTGCAAAAAAAAAAAAATTCAACCTCAAACTAATTCGAACTACTATGATTATACATTCCCAATGTAGATGCAAAAACAAGTTTTCAACCTCAAACGAATTCGAACTACTTCGATTTTCCATTTCCCTAGGAACAAGTATTTCCCAATTATTAGTCTCACAAATAACACAGATGCTTCTTTCATTCAATAAAGTCATACACAAGGCAAGTGCAGTCACAGTTAAGCGAAAACTTGTAACTTTACCTGATCCATTCGGATCCTTCTTATTCTGACCCTTGTTCCCAGAGTTTATTGTTATGCTCAAAGATTTATCAGGGTCATCCGTTAAGGGTAGCGACGTTGGAACTTTGGTTCCTCCACCATCCTTGAAATTTTGGGATTCTTGGGGCGTTCTTCCATTATAATCATATTTGTAAGTAGATGCACGTTCAACCAGTTCATTCATGATCTGATAAGCCCACACATGTTTCTCTTTCTTTTCTGTGATTTTCTTTATCCTTCCAATGCCTACATGCCATATGAACAATACATGAACAAATTAGTAGGTTCACTGAGACTTAACTAAAAGCTGTTTTCGTAAACTTTGCTCCCATTAATTGAACAAGCGAAATGCTATTCTCAAAATGACACCAAATATCCATCCTAGAATGACTTGATAAGCAATCTCAAAAGCAAAATCACAGTGAGAGTCATTTTGCTTCAAGAAAGAAGTATCGCTTTTCCATTTGTATGGCATTTTTCTAAAGCGCATCATTATGACCTGACTTGCAAGTATCTCATGCCAATAACCAATTAACAGATCCTGTATAATAATTCATCTTTAATTGATGAGTTCTAACCATTTTACTTCAAAAAAAATCTCTTTAACATTCTAAAAGTTATCATTGAATTTGAAAAAAATCAAATGCTAACATCATCAAATTGAACTTTTTTGGGGATAGGTAATTTCAGGTTTTATCGATATCCTAAGCATCGGTTGGTGGATCTAGATACTTTTCTTCATACTAATATGGCATCATGGCACAATCCTCATCAAACCTAACAACTTGTTAGTAATTGCAAGATTTTATGGAGTTATCTTGTACATCATTCAAATATAACTTTTACATGTTTAATGTCTTGATTGTTGATATAAACTTTACTTTTCTATTAAATACGTTCTCCAATCCTTTTTTGTCTTTGGTTTTAAGGATACATGTTCAGTTAAAAAAAAAAATCATTTCTTTTACATTTTCAAATCTCAACCCCTTCCATGGAAATTTGCTTCCATTACCAGTTAGTTTAAAAGGGCATACAGTTCAAGTGAGGATGCATGACCTTATCTAACCAACATTGCTTGAGTTACTTTGTGATGTAAAGAACATACTAAATAATCCTCAATATGCAAATCAGTAAAATACTATCCCTTTGAGCTGAATTTAGTATTAAACCCACCAAGTAGATGGTCCAAATTCTAACAGATATCTTAAGATTCTTAACATGGAACGAGATGAGTCCTTTATGCATGGTAGTTCAAAACAACACTGAGTTAGTTAAAGTCTAAGACCCAACATTGCTAATATGCGTTGGACTTGGGTCCAGATCTAGCCAAAATTAAGACCAATAGACCTTCAAATTCCCCTTTTTATATCTTATACACAATATAAATACATGCACACACACACACACATATATATATTAAAGTGTGAAGATTGATAGTGTTTACAATGACCTGCTTCGACACTTCCAAGTTTACTGTATTTTTGCCATATTTTGCTTTAGCAATACCTCAAATTATATTATATCATCTATGCTATCACTAAATAAGTAGTACAGTAGGAATCCTCATCAATTCATTGTAAATTGTGGTATTCTAAATCTTAATTTGTAACACAAATTTAAACTTATTAAAATCTTCATCAGCATATGTGTGCATTAAACAACACAAAACATTTTGAAATGGCAAGTGTCACTCTAGTAAAGATCAAAGATTAACAAAGCAGTAAAAAGATTTTTAGCAAAAGTTTAAAGTAAATATAGGAAAAATTTATAAAAAGTGTAACAACTCCTAATTAAAGCAAACTAGATTACAATGACTAAAGTTTGTTACAAAGTTGGTGAGAAACACAATAAAGTACAAAAGTTGGTTAAACAATCAACAGTTTATTTATAAAATAATTAACAGCAGACAATTTTACCAGGTCTGCAAAGTTAGGAATTATTACTAACCAAGTCCAAGAATAATTAGCAGTGCCTTCATGAAGAGTTTGAAGAATCCAAGACACGTGGAGTAATTGGGAGGAAAGGAGTGATTGTCATTGTCTTCTCTACTTGCTTGTTTTCCATCTTGCCAGAGAAAGTCCACAGAATGGATTAGAAACATATAAATTTACAAGTTTAGGTCCTCTGCCTGACAAAAACACGAGGAAAAAAGAGAAAAGTTTGTGCCCTTGGAAATCTATCGATTATCTAATTATCAGGAATCACAACATGAAGGGTTGCATTTGCTACAACCAGATGTAGTCAACACAGTTAGCTTTTCAGAAAATATCAACATCAGATGATTATAACTTTACACAATGCTGTGAAACAGAGTATTCAATTTGAAAATTGGATAGTAAATGCTCATCAAATCTAGCTGATTTTTAGGTAGATAAGTAAAATTAGAGCAATCTAGTTGTGGATCCTTCTGCCTTCTTTTCTATTTATTTTGATGTAAAACTAACTTATTAGGAACCCAACAAACTTTACGGCCAAAAACGTTTATTTATTATTTCCATCAAACCAACTCACTATAATTTGAGACAAAGGGAATAAGCCCTTTTAACTGTGAGATGGGGAGCACTTACCATTGCGTGATCCAGACCTTTGTGCATTCGGTGCAGCTCCTTGAATATCCTTTCCTGTATCACATAGGTTTTTCTTAATTAGGATGATGCCAGCATAAATATGATTGTTTCCCTTTTTGTTTAAGACTAATACTGGTCAATTTCAATGTTAAATTTTAACAGCAATTATGTCCCTTCTTAGTTTAACTATCAATAGCCTTGGAAGTTCTGTTTCCTTTTTTCAATGGTATAAATGAAATTTTAAAAATTGAACTAACTATATGTCTGACTAGTCAAACTAATCATATATAAAGTGTCACTGAATTGAAGTAATAAAGTTGAAAATAAGCATAGAAGTGGATATTCAAGCGTGGGGTTTGGTTTTGGTGCAAGAGATACTTGTCAAAATTTATTTGTAGCTGAAGTCCCGATGTGGGCCAGAAATGAGAAAAATGCCATTGGGTCAAGGGAAGCAAATTCTTTTAACCCCTTGAAATGACTATCTGATTAGTAATCGTAAAACTTGGCAAATAACATTATGCTTTAATAGAGTGATGCCAAAGACGGAGCATAAATGATTAATTCTTTCATTAGTATAGAGTAGTGTAAACTGTCAGAATTAAATTAATATATCTTAAAAAATGCTATTGATTCAAATGATGGATATATATACTGAGACAAAGACTAGAGTTTGTACTATATGCGGAGAGACTTGTTATTTATCAAAAAAAGTGGGTTGTATTGCCTTTGTACTTTAAAGTAAATTGCAATCTAAGTTACAATGCACACCACGAATAATATATACAATACGATTTTCATAAACATTCAATGACCTTAATTCATGTAACCTTTCACTTTTAGTGTTTTAACAAATGTGCCAATGTTGTGATCTGGGTTTTTTTTAGATAGAATTTATTTTCTCAAGGGGATTTAGGAAATCTACCAGCTGTACTATATTCTGTTAGGCTTCAAACTTGGGCTATATGACTCGCGCTATATGTGTCACCAATGTGTCAACCTGGCACCACTGTCCTTGCCATATGTCTTATTTGTATACCTTGACACTAATTGTCAAAGTGAACCTATAGTAAAAGAAGGGATACTTAGTGCCTTCTAACATCAGTTCATTGTGAGTGATTTGACTCCATTACTTTATCCCTGGTAGCTAGTATCCTACTGACATTGATTGCAGGCAACTTAATGATCTACAACAGTTTTGCTTGAAGTTCCTAAGGAGCGTGAGTATGGCTATGCATGGAACTTAAATGATCCCTCAAGATACTGAGTTGTGATAAATAATTGATCGTGATGCTAGGTGTCCCTTAAAGAGGTAATGATGCTTACTTTGAGAAACACTGCTCTTTTGTTGGGGATCTTCCTCGTCACTTGCACAGGTAGTTTTCTTTCTGCTTCTATCTGCAAGAAGAGAGTGACTGAAACCCTCCCAACATGACAGTAAACATGACTTCCAGCTCTCATCTTTCTTCAGAGAAGCTGAAGTGAAAGAATGCCCAATTAGAACAAGTACAATATATACGAAAATAAGCAGGGAAAGGAAAAAAAATGAAACTTATCCAAGAGATTTCACCCACTTAAAACTTGAAATGAATTTGTCAGTAGTTTGAAAATGTCTGCGCATGTTCTGTAGTTTTCTGGATAGT
Organism: Cornus florida; assembly: GCF_030987335.1. NCBI lineage: Eukaryota > Viridiplantae > Streptophyta > Magnoliopsida > Cornales > Cornaceae > Cornus > Cornus florida. Next base: position 85,713,688 of record NW_026775579.1, on the reverse strand, counting down.
GCACACTGTTACTGCCTCTATATTTATTTTGATAGGCTTCAATAGCTTTATGGTCATGTGATTTCTTCTTGAGCTCATCAACAAATACACCTTGAAAATAAAATCAGATATGCTTTAACAACAACAACAATGGAGATAAACTTATAATTGTTTTGATGGAAATAAGCAACATGGATCAACACTTGAATTTTAAAGCCAGTTTGCACTTTTAAATTAAAAACAAACGCTAAATCTATCGGCAAAAAAAGCTCAACCTCGTGATTCACTGGTTAGTTTATTTGATTTTTCTTTTTATAAAAAGAATAACTACTAAAATGTCTATCCATGCTTCAACATATATGTACTTACACATGCATATGTAAGTATATTTTCATAAATAAATCACTTTGCCAAACATCAATCATGATCATCTAAGTTGTTTACCAAAATTATTATGATTGCCCATTGAGGTGAATTATTGGTTTGATGTGATGTAGTTTGTTTTTCTCCAGTTAGATACAAAAGCTGAAAAAAATTAAGAACATGTCCTATATAAAATAAGTAGCACATTTCTGTGAAGCATATTATCAAACAACAAAAGTGCAATACATCTCTACAAAACTACACCAAATAGAGTCCCTTGTTTTAGAGAACTAATGAACACGCCTTTTCTAAAAGAACCACGGTTGGTCATCTGACTCTCTAGACCCTACAAACTCTAAAAATTGGTTGGATGATAGATCAATGAACATGAAATAGAGTTTGGGGCAAATATTCTTACAGTGATAGATGATGCGATCCACGAGTCGAAGGGGACTACTGCTGCTGAATACATTTGGCTTGCTGGCCAAAATATGGAGAGGAGACAAACCATTCTCATTCACATAGTTAACAAGGTTTGGGTAGTCGCTAAGTATCTGATATGCCAAACCTAGCAAATGAACGACATTAGTAGAATTCAAATCATCAACTACACAATGTAAAGAAAAAGGAAATTTTTAGTGCTATTATAGGTTTTGTTAGAAAATTTTTAAAGCACGTACCTTTTGTTTTTAGAGAAACTTCATAAAATAAAATAAAAAAATTTTGACTGGTTAATTTTGTACGGAGTACTTTTAAAAACAGTATAAAAAATTAGCAATAAGAATTAAAAAAAGAAACATGCTGCAAATAATATAGAAGAAAGGAATTAAGTATATGAATTTGGCAATTATCATTCAAAAAAAAAATTGGCAATTAATAGAATTAGCGAAAAATAAGAGCAAAAATAATAATAATAAAATAGATTGAAAAAAGGTCCTGTCTCAAAATAATAGAGAGGTATGTAGTTAAAAAAAAAAATAATAATTAGTTTTTTCTGAGTCTCTCAGGTAAGTATTTAAAACATACTTTGAACCCTCCCCCTCAAAAAATTTGTACCATTGGACTGGAGGGTTTTTGTTGAAAACCATTTTTTACTAAGTCTTGCATCTAAGTTAGACTCAAAATGACACATAAAATGGTGAAACATTTATAGAAATGAGAGAGTCAATCAAAGAGAAAAAAATACCTCTTTTATTGAAGTTAGAAACTTAGAACAAAATGCTTCCACAATTAATAAATACAAGAAAAAAAATTAAGTAACCATAAAATTGTATAAAAAACAAAATTTTTTTAAAACAAAAACCAACTTTTAACATTTTTATTAAAATACCCTCCCCCACCACACACAAAAAAATAATAATAAAAAAAAAAAAAAAAACTGCAATAATATACCACACTTACTGAAGCACTCCCCAAAGATTGCAGTATGAAGAATAGTATCTCCATTGCTCTTTCTACATGGTGTATAATCTAATTCTTGCCCTGATTCTTTTTCCCACAGCTCATGGAGGCATAAAAAAACCCCTTGCCTCCCAAGATGGGCTGCCAAGAAGAGAGGTGTCTCGCTCTCCGCATTGCGAGCTGCGATTAGATTCGGGTGTTTTTGGGCAATGCACTCGCACATAGCCTCGTTCCCAATTATCACCGCAATATGGAGAGGGGTGTTGCCTCCTTCATTCTTGATTTCAAGGATGTTGGAAGCTTCATTTGCAGGAATGCTATCAACTAGCTTGACAACAATGTCTGTGTGGCCATCTAAGACAGCTAAGTGGAGAGCCGTGTCTTCTGATTTGGTGAGCTTGGCCGTTCGAGCCTTCGAGCTCTTCTGATAGACCTCCACTACTTTGTCCCAATGGCCTTTCATGGCAATTTCAAACAACTCAACATGGTCTATCTCTTCAGGCTTTTCTTCATTCATTACTATTTCTGAGGCCATTTGAATCTCCCAACTAATTTGCATGCATGCATGGTTTGAGGTAGCTGATGATATATATATATATATAGAAGACCAGTTCACTTGCTCACTGGTGTGCAAGAAATTTACTTTTTTAACTGCCCAATAGAATTTAACGATTAATATTTGAGATGTGCATACATTTTCCTCCACATCAGAGAGAAATGAACAATTCTGTTTATATATATATAAATTGCTGAGTACTTCATATAAGAAATCTCATCAAGTTAACCATAAGTCCGGATGGACAAAGGGAGCTCTGTTTATTTGGATGTAGTATATATTTTTTATTTTTTAGTATTTGGTTGTTGTAAAAGATTTACGAAGAAAAAAAATATTAAAACTTAATAAAAATAACTAATTCATTAATTTTCGGTAAGTTATTTTAAAAATAATTAATTCATTAATTTTTGGTAAGTTATTTTACACACTTGTCGGATGAACTAGACTTTTGTCAAATCTCAAAAAATAAAAAATTTATTTTATCTTATAAATAAAAATAATAATAATTTACTGGTACAAGATGGCCCCGTATGGCAACTTTTTCTTTTTCAAGATAAAATAGATGTTTCTTATTGTGGTCTTCTTTAAACAATAATATGTGAATAATTATATATTATCTTTGAAAAAGAAAGGCATAAAATAGAATAACTTGTAATCTACGCACTCAAACCGAAAGGAAAATGGTACATTAACATGGTTTTGTGTAGCAATTGCTTTTAGCTAGAGCAATCAGTTTCCTCTAACCTCCTTTATTGTTCACAAAGGACGACACCACCCCCGTGGAATTACTATTTAATTAACTTCTTTATCTTTTAATATGAACTGATAGTCTTTTCCATCTTGAAGTTATTCTTTTGTGGTTACTATCTTTACCTTTTACTTTTTTAAATTAATCAAAATATGAAAGTGTGATGTGTGACACTAAACCTTACAGTGATAAAAAGAAAAAAGAGTGACGTGTGATTTAGATTTAGATCAAAATCTTGAAATATACTTCAGAGATAAATAGTTAGTTTTAGTCTATATTAACAAGTAAGAGACAAGTTCAATAACAACAACGGGAGTGAGATACCACATATTGATATGAGTAAACACAACAAATATAATAAATGAATTTGAATCTATTTAATTGTGTTCGAATTGTAATTATATTGACTCAAATTAAAACGTTCGTTATACTTTTTTTTGTTTGTCAGGCAATTCATTGAATTTGTGAACATTCTAATTAACCGATTGAATTTGTGTTGGACATGCTAACTCATCAACCTTTAGAAAAAATATTATGAAATTTAATTAGATTATTCATTTTTAAGTTTTGACTCATTAAATAACTTGCACAAGTTATATATAATTACCTATTTAATAATTATGTTGTTTTCATAACTAACTTTCGTATCAAAATTTCTTGATATGAATATAATCGTATCGTGTTGTTATTGATACAAACTTGAATGATTTCCGGTCCACAACATTTTATGTGTGTTATGAAAAAGGAACATTCTCGAAGTATTTGGAATGGAAAATAAATTGTTAAAAGAACTCTTCTATTTAAAAAATCAATCAATATTTTTCTAATGAGACTCGCCAATAATACCTTAGCCCAATTCAAACATTTATCTTATTGGGTTGGAGAACAATATAGCATAAACATCTTCTAAATACTTAAGCCCAATCCCAACTCAATTCGTTTGGTTTGTGTGATTATGAGGCCCATAATGTTAATCGAACAAGAAGTTGGGCATGGCTGCCCCCATTGAGTAATGGGCACAAATTATTATTATTATTATTTAACAGCTAGTAGTGCATGATATAGAGTACGCCTTGCATAACATATTATTTGTATATCCACTCAATTAAATATAACATATTATTGTCTCCTTATTAACAAATTTATAAATAAGTAAACCAACATTTTTTTTCTTTCAAATAATACATTATCATTGGGTATTCATGATGTATGTGAACAGTTGTAATTGATAGAGACTTTTAGAGTTACGTAAAGAAAAATAGAGTGCTAGGGAGAGATGAAAGATTCTAATTAAAATATTAAAGAAATTGTACATCATTGTAGATGGTAGAAAATTCTAAAATAATATAAAATTTTGTAGCGTAAGTAATTAAAACATTTATGTATAAAAATTTAGACTAAAGGTCTATGAATAGGAGAATAGACATTTATATCCAACAAGCACGAAGTGATGGTTAGGGTCACAAGTTTGGCGAGACACCTTGCCCAGAAATAGTGACACTAATTGCTGATGTGCTTGCATTAGTTAGTGAACTAGAAAACATTTGTCCATGTTGTTGTACTGTTTGCTTGAATTGAATAGTTATGTTTCATTCGAACTTTTACAACGACACTAATTGGATTAGGTATGGAAATTTGTAGAATGCAAATTATGTACTGTTGGCTCAACTATTAAATTGGAGGTTTGATAAGTGATAAAATTTATATAAAAGTTGTTAGTATTCCCACACTCGTTAGATAATGAGGGTAAAAAATCCATTAATAAACATCATTTCTTCAAATTCTCTATAAAATAGATGTCTCTTATTGGCCTTTCTTTATACACGCAAGTGCCTCTCTAATATAACATAATATAATAACATGATTTTGTATAGCATTGCTTTTAGAACAGGGTTTCTCTAACCTCTTTTATTGTTCGGATGCACCATTAACATAAATTGCTGGCCCATAACTTCATGGTTTAATATGAATTGCTATAAAAAAAATTTATTTTTATTTTTCTATCACAAGTTACTCCATCTGTTGTGTATTAATTGTCCATCTTGGATAATTAGAAGTTTTGAAGAGGACACATTTAAATGGCATTGCTTTTTATTAAAATTTTTAACTTATCCTTTTAAATTTAAATTTGTATATTACTAAGTTGAAAGACTTTTTAATTCAAAACTTAAACGAGTAATGATAAAAATATAACATTATTTTTTGTTTGACTTTTTAAATTGACAACTACTTTGGAACATCCTAAAAAGAAAAAAGGACAAATGAATATTGAATTTTTAAAAATAAAAATAAAGAAGGGTGTGATTTGTGCTTTATTTAAGACTACTAGCCCACAATGTTCTTGATGTGTTTGTATCAGTACTTGAATTGAGATGTTAATTATATTTAGAATAATGCTTGTCTTAGGCCGTATAGGAAGGAACCTCCTTCCTACGATGAGGTGGCTTAATAAAACACTACCATGTGTTGAAGTTTTAAAAATAATAATAATAATAACCACACGGAATCGAATTATCACCAAACCAATCAACCCATCTCCAGGCCGCCAGTATATGTGACAACCACCGCCTCATAAAATCATTCTTCCCACCATCAGGGTATCCCATCACAGACGACCACCAAATCAACTCTTTTTTGGGTCTCATATTCACCATTGATTGGTAATTTTGATGATATTTACATGATGCGAACTCTGGCTGCGAAATTGATTGGGCGCTGTGTGAATAGTTGGTGGCGAGCCGCGGTGGTCCATAAAAATAGATGGTGGCGAACAAAATCTCAATCGGCAGCGAGGTCCATAATTTGAGGGATAAAACACAAGAGTGATATATAGTTGCGTCAGAGAGAACGAGGGTTTCTTTTTCCTATAATCATTATTTCTTATTTTTTAAAAATTTCAACACATTGTAGTGTTTTATTGGGCCACCTCATCATAAGATGGAGGTTCCTTCTTATACGGCCTAAGGTAAACATTATTCTTATATTTATTGTGCTTTTTGTTTGACACGACAATTCCCTTATAATTTAGTTATAGTGGTTTAACTCAACATGCCAAAATAATATTGTAATTAAACTTGTTCATGATCTAACTTTTTGACCTTTGTAAATTTTTTTTATAAAATTTAATTAAATTATTGACGAATTAATTAAACAAACTACACATGTCATGTAAATTACCTATTTAATAATCGTATTTGTATAAAGATTTCTTGATATAAATATAATCTGGAAGTGTTCATATTGATCCATACAAGTAGACACAACGCATAGGCTATAAGATATTTTAAAACTGATTTTAGAAGATTGAGGCCTGAATGATTTCCAGTTCACAACATTTTATCGGTGTTATGGAAAGGATCATTAGTACAGTATTAAGAATGGAAAATAAGTTCTCAAAAGACCTTCATCTATTTAAGAAATCGATTAATACTCTCTAAATACTTCTTTTTTCCTTTTCATTCTCGTGGAAAATCACAGCTAAAATTTTCAAACTTTATCAGTTGGTTCATCAAATAATAAACCATTTTTTTTTTAATTTTTTTTATTTATTGACCTTACATGGGAGCTATACATCCTATATTTGAAAGTGAATTCAATTTAGGATTGACAATTTATGTTCGTGAGTCATAATCGTGTCGTGTTGATATAAGAATATTATACCAAATAGATCCATCCAAGTACAATTCGATTAATAATCATGTCAGGAACTCTTAATACTAACCCAACTTATTTATTAAACGAGTTATACGTGCAACCCATTTAATAACATATTTACTAAAATGAGACATTATATTATTAATAATACTCAACCTAACCATAAATACTAAAAATATATATATAAAAGTTTGAAACAGGCTACATGGGTTGAATCCTCAATCCAAGCAGGACACGATTTATTAAACGGGTTAAGCATGTTGACCCATCCACGATTCGAACTCGTTTAACTTAAACTTAAATCCATTTAATTCGTGTCGTATTCAAATCATATTGGTGGGTCATGTCAAATTTTGTCACCCTTAATTCAATGGGAAGACAAATCTCTTCTCATTCATTGGGAGGGTCCAAGTCCATTTAAATGGCAGTATGCCAATATGGGACTGGCCCAAAACAGCATACCTCAACTCAAGCATTTTATCTTATGGGTTGGATGGCAATATAGCATAAACATCATCTAAATACTTGGGCCCAAACCCAACTCAATTCGTTTGGCTTGGCTTGGGTTTTGGCTATTCTAAACTTACATGTAGTTGCACTACTTTTTGCACTGGATTTTATTAATTTGGCGAACCAGATTAGGTCGCCCGATATGCATAATTTTTATATTATATTTAATCCAGAACAAATTCACTATAAAAGTATAAACAAATGTTTAATAATTGTACACATAAGATATAAAAAAAAATGCCAGGAAAATACTCTAATACTAGAAAATTTGTTGATATGTCGTTTTGAAGACATTAATCCACATTCCCATTCCTACTTTGAATCCTTAGAAAAGAAGAAAAAATATGCCACCATTCAGAATTTCACACATAAAATTAATTTTTTTTATATATATATATATATATATAAAATTTATACTAAAGTATTAAAGTCATTGATTACATGCGAGTGGGAGTCATGTGATCCCATTTCCCACTTGTATGTAATCAACGGCTTTAATGCATTTATTTTTTAGACCTTTTATAATTATTATAATGGGCAAAGTATAAAAAATTTCCCTCGACTTGTAACATTTTTCAGTAAATTTCTCTTATCTATTTTTTTTACCAAAGAACCCCCCTCGTCTTGTAACATTTTTTCAATAAATTCCCCTTGTTTAATTTTTTACCATACAACCCCCTTTAACTATCTGAAGGGGGTAAAAGATTTGATATTTCGACCAAAATATCCATTTATTTAAATTTTAATTCTCTCGAACTTCAAAAATTCATATCTCACAAACCGTATTTTTAAAAATTGTAAATATTATATGCACGGAAAGTTTATGAAATAAAGATTCCAGAAATATAAGATTTATACAACAAACCTTCATAATCAGAGAGAAATAGGCAATCTAAAAATCTATTCCAATAATCTTATTTTATTTTTAAAAATTAAATACTCGAGATATTTCCGAGAAATTTTACAGAATTATTCATTTTCATATGGAGCCAAATATATAAAAAAATTTAGCCCCAACAGAGATCAATTTCATGAAATATCATATTTTGCGTCAAAGTATTTTCATTCTTTTATAGACTCGCCATTTAAAAAAAAATAAAAATGAATATTTGGTCTCTATTGGAGATAATTTTTTTATATGTTATGCTCCATATAAAAAAAAATAATTCTGAAAATTTTCTTGCAAATAACCTGAGTATTTTATAAAAAATAAAATAAAATAATGCAGTAGATTTTTTGTAAAGTTTATAGATATATATATAAATGTTAAATGAATTTCTTTTAAAGCCATGGGACCCACACTATTACTTATCATCACATAAGACTTGAGGGTCATCAACAGATCCATACATTCTCTCTCTCGGCAGTTTCTACTATCTCTCTCTGTAACATTTTTCTTTTTCTTGTTCTTTTCACCATTCAAGGCTTGATCTAGCTTTTATCCTTTTGGAATTTGGTAGCACTTCCTTGGGCAAAGTTGTAGAGTTCATCGAGGCCGTAGATCTGATAGGAGCCAAGCACCATTTGGCCAAGCTTTGAGATTTCAAAATTAGGGTTTGAAATTTGGGATTTTGGGGCTTTTCTTCAATTTTGAGGTAGGGGTTTCTAATTCACATTTTCTTTGATTTTTGTGGATTATTCTCCTTAATTTGTGTTATAGCATGCTTAATTTGTATAGATTTCTTGTAAAGTTGCTTTAATGTTGTATATAAAATATGTGATTATGTGCTATTTGGTATTTGAAGGTAAAGCATGCTTAATTGATGTTAATTTATGCCCATTGTGTCTTTAGTGCTAAATTTTGTGATTAGAAAGCATGAAATATATTTTAGAATTTTTATTTTATTACAAAGCATGTATATTATTAAATATTAACTTGATGAGTATGAATTTCTCTAATTGCATGGCATTGAAATATATGAGACATTCATACATAATATTGGGCAAGGAAAATGGGAAAATTGTTTTGAAATAAAAGAAAAAAGTTTTGATAAAGGGTTTGCGAAAACCCGGACGCCTAGGAGGCGCCTAGTGGTCCATGGTGTTAATGTGATCTAGAGGGAGCTAGAGAGAGACTCTAGTGTAGTTGAGTTACCTAGGCCCAGATGACGCCATGGAGGTGCCATGTGGTCGGGGAAAGCTAGCCAACCCTCCCTTCGTAGCACCATAGAGGTGCTATGGGTCGGATTGTATTAACGGTTTGGAACGGCAAAAAGGAATTGTTTTGGAAAATAGGAGAGCGACATTAACATGACATTGCATTTCATTAGCATATTTGGTGTAATTAAGATTGGATGATATTTATTTACATGCTTGTTGTGGTGTTATTGATGTGTATTCCCTACGATATGATCCCGTTTATGTTTTACCTATTCTTTGCGTGGATTCACGGGGTCATAAGAAGTGTGTCTTAGACATTTCCTACTGAGCATTTAGCTCACCCCATTATCTTAACAATTTTCAAGTTTGGGAAAAGAAGTGGCAGACGATAATCCACCACAAATCTAGATTGGACCGAGATTGTCATTTTGTGGTCTTTTGTGCAGAAACATGAACCTTATTCTTTTGTAATGACGAAGTGTAACTTGTATAGTGTTGTAGTAGTGGATGTTATAGAAACAAATGTAATTTTAACTATTTCATGAAACTTTAGTTTAATTAGTATAATGTTATAAGTTATGAACTTTTAAATTTTAGCTATATTTCATGGACTGTAACTTGATGATTGTTTGGATGAGATGGAGGAACGGGACCTTTTTATATGTATGTAATCATTTTGGAAATGTGGTATAATGTTTGTATTGTGCGTTGGGACATGATAGATTAGTTTTAAGACCAAGTGAGGCCATTGTATTTTTATGTATTTCAACAGGTTGTAGATGGACTTTTTTCTGCGGAGGTCATGCTGAAATTTTATAAATTTTATTATTATTATTATTATTATTATTATTATTATTTTTGTATCTCTTTGGGTCGTTATAAATTTGATATCAGAGCAATGGTTCGAATACCATTATGACGACTGGTAGAGGCCTACCTAGGATTGCATGGGAAGTTGAATAGCATGTTTATATGCTTATATGTTAAGGTGTTTAATTGTTTAAAAAACATGTCTAATTGTTTAATAGCTTATGTGCTTACGTGTTAAGTGTTTAAAGTTGATGTATATTATTATCATGATCATGTTTATCATTAGTTGGTATTCCGGGAGTATGGAAGGTGTTTATGTGTTTCTATTCTTGTCAAGTCATTCATGTGAGGACTCATTTTCGGACGTGTTTTAGTGTCATCGTTTTTGGCCCATTTCCTTTTTTTTATAGCGTCATGCCACCATGAAGGGATCCCGGGGAAAGTTCTAGCTCCAATCCTGTAGAAAAGGATCGGGACCAAGTTGAAGAAGTTGTCTTGTTGTGTGATTTGGTCCCACCAAGAGGGGGACAAGCGATGGGGACCATTTATCCACCTCTTCAAATAAGTAAGGAGCAGCTTAAGTTGGCAGTGCAGACGATTTTTTCATGATGTGTTTCAGACTGCAGTGGCATCATCGTCACAGGTTGTGCCACCGCTGGCACTACCAGCACTACTTCCAAAGACAAATGAGTCAGATGATATTCTTTATCACATTACAAAGTTTGTGAAGTTGATGCCGATTTTGTTTGAGGGCGGTTCAGATCCGCTTGTTGCGGATAGTTTCATGGATAGGGTAGAGAAGCATCTTAACGCCATGAATTTGGCGATGGACAAGTTGAAGATTACATTGACAACTTATAATTTTGTTGGAGAAGCTGAGAGTTGGTGGAAGACCGTTTCTCACACCCACAATCCGGACACAATGACCTATGATACATTCAAGAAGTTGTATTATGAGAAGTACTTTCTGGCAGCTAAGCGAAGAGAGTTAAAGAAAGAGTTTGATGGGTTGAAGTAGGGAAATATGACTATCACTGAGTACGAGAACAAGTTTACGTAGGTTTTGAGGTTTGCACCTGGGATTGTTGATGATGAGGAAGGAAAGATAGAGAAATTTGTTGATGGCCTTGATCTTACCATCAGGCCAATTGTGGCTGCCTCAGAACGGACAGAGTATGCAAAAGCAGTGTGAAAAGCCTTAGTGGTTGAGGCTGAAAGCAAGGACAGCAAAGCTATCAGAGATTCCTATAAGCACAATAGGAACATGAATGCTATCTCCGAGGGTCAATCACATAAGAAGCAGAAGAATGAACTGTCAGGGTTTAAGGGACAACAGTCAGCCAGATCCGTACCCACAACTTCAGTGTCTATGGGGTCTTCTAGACCGAATGTTACTTGTTTCAGATGCGGACAACCGGGACATTACACAGTGCACTCAGACTAAGGTGACTTGCTTCAGATGTGGGCAATTGGGGCACCATAAGACCCAGTGCACTCAGGTTCAAGCAGTGTTAGGTGGATGTTTTGGGTGTGGCCAGTAGGGCCATAGGGTGAAGGATTGTCCACAGTGGGGCGGTGGTTCAGGTACAGGTGGAGGTTTACAGCAGAGACAGATGCAGTCTGCCACAGTTTAGTCAGGGTTTCAATCGCCACCACCACCTCAGCCAGCTATGACAGCTCAGAGTTCTCCACCGGGCAGAGGGGCTTCTTCGAATGCACCCACTCAGCAGTTGGGTTATTAGACAGGTGGTTCTTAGGGGCACAGGACCCGGGGTCGTGTTTTTACAGTCACTCTAGCTGAGCCATCATCCAGTCCTTCAGTTGTCAGGGTTATATTCCTTGTATCTCGTTCTTAGGCTAGAGTGTTGTTTGATTCTGGTGCTTCCTATTCATTCATCGCTTCATCATTTACACGGGCATTGGGGTTGGAGGTCAGTCAGTTAGACAGACCGCTTTATGTTGACACGCCTATTGGGGGTTCAGTCATTCTTGGTCGAGTTTGTTGGGGTTGTTCTATTACCATTGCCGGACAGGTACTTGAGTTCAATCTCATCATTCTCGAGATGACAGGGTTTGACGTCATTCTTGGGATGGACTGGTTGTCGTCCTTCAGAGCTGTTATTGATTGTTTTAGGGGTAGAGTGTCAGTGTGTACCCTAGATAGGGATTGTTTTTGTTTTGTGGGAGATCGGTGTGATTCTTTTATTCCTTCTTTTTATGGTGTTAGAGGTCGGGATCGTCAGGGGTTCTTTTTGGCGAGCCTCTTAGCCAATGATGATGTTGAGTATTGTAGAGTTGATTATCCAGTGGTTGTACGTGATTTTCTGGATGTATTTCCGGAGGACTTGACAAAGTTGCCTCCACACCGAGAGGTGGAGTTTGCCATTGATTTGATACCTGGTACCGCGCCAATCTCTATGGCATCGTATCGTATGACACCGATTGAATTAGAATAATTAAATAAGCAACTTGATGATTTGAGAGTGAAAGGCTTTATCCGACCGAGTGTGTCACCGTGGGGCGCACCGATCTTGTTTGCTAAGAAGAAGGATGGTTCTTTGAGGTTATGCATTGATTACCGGAAGTTGAATTATGCTACCATTAAGAACAAATATCCTTTGCCAATGATAGATGATTTGTTTGATCAGTTGAAGGGAGCCAGTTATTTCTCGAAAATTGACTTGAGGTCAAGTTATTATCAGTTACGGGTTAGGGATGAGGATATCCCAAAGACAACTTTCCGTACACGTTATAGACATTATGAGTTCCTTGTTATGCCCTTTGGTTTGACTAATGCACCAACAGCATTTATGGACCTAATAAATCGCGTTTTTCATGATTATTTGGACCAGTTTGTGGTAATTTTCGTGGATGACTTTCTTGTGTATTCATGTACTCGAGAGGAGCACGAGGTCAATTTGAGTATAGTGTTGTAGATTTTACGAGAGCATCGTTTGTACGCCAAATATGAAAAAGTGAATTTTGGCTACAAGAGGTGAAGTTTTTGGGACATGTTGTCTCGGAAGGTGGAGTGTCAGTTGATCCATCGAAGATTGAAGCAGTTCTGAATTGGAAGCAACCTAAGAATGTTTTTGAGATCCGGAGTTTCCTTGGCCTAGCGGGTTATTATCGGAGATTTAGGAAGGATTTTTCCCGTTTGGTAGCTCCTATGACCAAATTGACCCGGAAAGGGATCAAGTTTACATGGAATGAGGCCTGTGAGCCATCCTTTTAAGAGTTGAAAACAAGGTTGACTACGGCTCCAGTATTGGTAATACTCGAGCGTGGTTTGGGTTATGTGATTTATTACGACGCATCACGTGATGGTTTAGGTTGTGTGTTGATGTAGGATGGTAAAATAGTGGCTTACGGGTCTCGACAGTTGAAGACTCACGAGCTTAATTACCCTACTCATGACTTGGAGTTAGCGGCAGTCGTGTTTGTTTTGAAGTGTTGGAGACCCTTTTTGTATGGCGAGAGATTTGAGGTGTTTTTGGACCACAAGAGTCTCAAGTACCTTTTCTCCCAAAAGGACTTGAACAACAGACAGAGGTGATGGGTTGAGTTCTTAGAAGACTACAACTTTAATCCTGGCAAGGCAAATGTGGTAGCTGATGCTTTAAGCCGAAAATCTCGTAGGACTTTGGCCGGGTAAGTCATTCAGAAATGGAAGATGCTTAAAGATTTGGCAGAGATGGGATTGTATTGTTTTGATGATGATGTTGGCAGTGAATCAACATTTTTGTTTAGTCTCGTGGCTCAGCCCACTCTTGTCAGATGAGTGATTGAGTCATAGAGACAGGATCCGGATTTGGATGCTATTCACACTCTGATTTCTGGTGGTGAGACAGTAAAAGATTGGACCTTATATGCAGATAGAGGTCTTATGGGTTTGTTGGTTGTCCCCACAGTTTGTCGTGAGAACGTCTTACGGGAGTTTCACACCTCCCGCTTTGCAGTTCACCCGGGTGGTACCAAGATGTATCACAATCTGAGACGTTAGTAGTGGTGGAGTGGGATGAAGAAAAACGTTGCACAGTTTGTGGATAGATGCCTTACCTGTTAGTAGGTGAAGGCCGAGTATCAGAGACCAGCTAGTTTATTGCAGCCATTATCAATAGCGCAGTGGAAATGAGAGCAGATTACCATGAATTTTGTGACAGGTCTTCCTAGGTCACGGAGGGGAAATGAGGCCGTATGGGTCATTATTGATAAATTGACCAAGACGACTCACTTCTTGCCTATTAAGGCAACAAATGACCCAGAAACACTTGGTGTGCTGTATGTGAAGGAAATTGTGAGGCTGCACGGAGTTCCAATATCTATTGTTTCAGATAAGGATGCTAAGTTCACTTCGAAGTTCTGGGAGGGACTTCACATAGCGTTTGGCCCATCGCTGCACTTTAGTATAGCATTCCATCCACAGACGGATGGCCAATTGGAGCGTACCATCCAGATCTTGGAGGATATGTTTCGGGCCTGTGTTCTTGATTTGGGAGGTAGTTGGGAGGATCACCTTCCACTTATTGATTTTGCCTACAACAACAGTTATCAAGTGAGTATTCAGATGGCTCCATTTGAGGCGTTGTATGACAGACCTTATAAGTCTCCTATTTGTTGGACTGAGGTGGGCGAGACAGTCGCCTTAAGACCCGACATTGTACTTGAGACTACTGAGAAGATTAAGTTGATCAGACAGAGGTTACTCATAGCTCAGAGCCGAAAGAAAAGTTATGCGGATATGTGGAGACGACCACTATCCTTTGAGGTGGGAGACCACGTTTTTCTTCGGGTTTCTCCACGGAAGGGGTTGATAAGGTTCAAGAAGAGTGGCAAGTTGTCGTTACGATTCATTGGATCTTTTGAGATCTTGGATCGTGTAGGAGAGGTTGCCTACAGACTAGCGTTGCCACCACAGATGGAGGGTCCATAATATTTTCCATGTATCGATTCTATGGAAGTACGAGCCGGATCCACCTCAAGTTTTGAGTTGGGTTGAGGTTGATATTGATGAGGATGTTTCCTACGAGGAGGTACCAGTTCAGATCCTTGACACACGACAAAAAGTGTTGAGGAACAAGACGATACCGTTAGTAAAGGTTCTTTGGAGGCATCACAAAGTTGAGGAGGCTACTTGGGAGCTCGAATAGGAGGTTCGCTCCAAGTATCCAGAGTTGTTTTCTCCCTCAGGTATGGCTTGATTTCGGAGACGAAATCTTTTAAAGTTGGGGAGAATGTGATGTTTATATATATATATATATATATATATATATATATATATATATAAATGTTAACTGAATTTATTTTAAAGCCTTGGGACCCACATTATTACTTATCATCATATAAGACTTGAGGGTCATCAACAGACCCTTACATTCTCGCTCTCGACAGTTTCTATTCTCTCTCTCTGTTATGTGTTTTTTTTTTACTCCACCATTCAAGGCTTGATCTAGCTTTATCCCTTTGGAATTTGATAGCACTTCCTAGGCAAAGTTGTAAAGCTCGTCGAGGCCGTCGATTTAATAGGAGCCAAGCACCATTTTGCCAAGCTTTGGGATTTTGAAATTAGGGTTTGAAATTTGGGATTTTAGGGTTTTTCTTCAATTTTGAGGTTGGGGTTTCTAATTCACATTTTATTTGATTTTTTTGGATTATTCTCCTTAATTTGTGTTAAAACATGCTCAATTTGTATAGATCTCTTGTAAAGTTACTTTAATGTTTTATATAAAATATGTGATTGTGTGTTATTTGGTATTTGAAGGTGAAACATGCTTAATTGATGTTAATTTATGCCCATTGTGTCTTTAGTGCTAAATTTTGTGATTAGAAAGCATGAAATATATTTTAAAATTTTTATTTTATTACAAAGCATGTATATTGTTGAATTTTAACTTGATGGGCATGGATTTCTCTAATTGCACGGCATTGAAATATATGAGACATTCATGCATAAAATTAGGCAAGGAAAATGGGAAAATTGTTTTGAAATGAAAGAAAAAAGTTTTGGAAAAAAGTTTTGATAAAGAGTTTGCGAAAACCCGGATGCCTAGGAGGCGCCTAGTGGTACGTGGTGTTAATGTGATTTAGAGGGAGTTAGAGAGAGACTCTAGTGTGGTTGAGCTACCTAGGCCCAAACGATGCCACGGAGGTGCCATGTGGTCGGGGAAAGCTAGCCAACCCTCCTCTCGTGGCGTTGTGCTATGGGCCGGATTGCATTAACGGTTTGGAACGTCAAAAATGAATTGTTTTGGAAAATGGGGGAGTGACATTGACATGACATTGCATTTCATTAGCATATTTGGTGTAATTGAGATTTGATGATATTTATTTATATGCTTGTTGTGGTGTTATTGATGTGTATTCCCTACGGCATGATCTCGCTTATGTTTTACCTATTCTTTGCGTGGATTCACTGGGTCATAAGAAACTGAGCGTTTAGCTCACTCCATTATGTTAACATTTTTCAGGTTTAAGAAAAGAAGTGGCGGACGACAATCCACCACAAATCTAGATTGGATCAGGATTGTCATTTTGCGGTCTTTTGTGTAGAAACATGAACCATATTCTCTTGTAATGACCAAGTGTAGCTTGTAGAGTATTGTAACAGTGGATGTTATAGAAACAAATGTAATTTTAACTATTTTGTGAAACTTTAGTTTAATTAGTATAATGTTGTAAGTTATGGACTTCTAAATTTTAGCTATATTTGTTGGACTATAACTTGATGTAATTAAAGTGTGTTCCTTGTTTGGATGAGATGGAGGAACGAGACCTTTTTATATGTATGTAATCATTTTGGGAATGTGGTATAATGTTTGTATTGTGCGTTGGAACATGATAGATTAGTTTTAAGGCCAAGTGAGATCATTACATTTTTGTTTATTTCAACAGGTTGTAGAGGAATTTTTTCTGCGGAGGTCATACCGAAATTTTATATATTATTATTATTATTATTTTGGTATCTGTTTGGATCGTTACATTTTTAGATTGTTTATTTCTCTCTGGTTATGAAGTTTTGTTAAACAAAAATTATATTTCTGGAATCAATGTTTTATAAGCTTTTCGTGGATATATTATTTGCAATATTTGGATGTATCGTTTGTGAGTTATGAATTTTTAAAGTTTGGAAAAATTAAGATTTAAATAAAAAGGCATTTTGGTCCAAATATCAACTTTTTTACCCCCTTAGATAGTCGAGGGGGGTTCTTTGGTAAAAAATTAAACGGGGGGTTTATTGAAAAAGGTTACAAGTCGATGGGGGTTTTCTGTACTTTGTCCTTATTTGTAATGTCCCGAACCCAATGGTCCAAATCGCTAACCAGGTCCTTACCCGAACCCGGCGTCAACTAAAGACGCTATCGTCCTTTCCTATATCAATACATAGTATACATGTCATCCCAGGATTTATAAATAATAATAATAATAATAAAATAAGATCATAGCTACAAAATATGTCAAAACAGTCCACTAACCCATCAAAACTTATGGTGTAGCGTCGTCCGCCACTTCCTTCTCGTGACTTGAAAAATGTTAAGATGATGAGATGAACATAAAGCTCAGTAGAAAACGTCTAAGACACACCTCTTACGACCCTGTGAATCCATACAATGAATAGGATACGAGAGAACGGGATCATATCTCGGGGAAAACAAGCAAAGTAACGATAATAATCAACAAATACATACGCAAGTCGTCTAATCACCAAATATAAAATGTATGTCAATGCAATGCCATGCCAAGCAATGTCGCTTTCCATTTTCGAAACGATGTCGTTTCAACTTCCAAACCGTTAGTGCGATCTGACCCAAGGCACATTCGAGGCGTCACGAATGGAGGGTTAGCTTGCTTTCCCCGACCACATGGCACCTCCATGGCATCTTCTGGGCCTAGGTAGCTCAATTACACTAGAATCTCTCTCTAGCTCCCCTTTAGACCATACTAACACCACTGACCACTAAGCGCCTCCTAGGCGTCCGGGTTTTCACAAACACTTTTCAAAAACCATTTTCCAATACAATTTCAGTTGTTTTTTTAAAAAACAAACTTTTTCCTTTACTTTCCAAATAACAATGCATGAATTATGCAATTTCTTCAATGCCATGACAATATAGAAATTTTATACATATCATTCACATCATTTAAGCATGTTTAAAACATGAATTTTCACATAATATCACATTCTCATATTTCTAAATCATGGCATTTTACATACTTTCAATTTGCAAATCCAGCAACTTAAATACATAAAGTATAAAATAAAATCATTTATTTTCAAAACTACAACATCATTTTTCATAACAATTTAAAATCATAGGGCATATAATATATCAACACTAAGAATGCTTCTTCACCACAAAGAATTTAATCATATTCATAAGCTCACTTAATAGATAACATGTCTTTATCACCTTAAATACTAACAACCACAACAAACATAATCAAGATAATTAAAAGTTAAGTATGCATTGAGTCAAATTAAAAGGAAAATTCACAAGAAATCCAAGAAATTGTGGATTAGAGCACCCTTACCTCAATTAGAAAAAAAAAGTCCCAAATTGAACCCAAAATTTGAAATTTCAAATGGTGGCCAAATTGAAATTTGTTCCGATCAAAATGTAGGCCTCGACGCACGCATCAACTTTGCTTTTTGTAGCAAGATTGAAATCTCAAAGGATAAAGAGATATTTAAGCTTAAAGGTTGGAAAAAAAAGAAAACAAAATAAAAATGCTGGGACGAGTGAGAGAGTTTCTGCATGGGTGAGATACAAATGATCCATCTGATGACTTATGGTCATTATATGTGGCTAAAGAAATAACCAGTGGGTCCCACATTAAAATATCATTCTTTTAATCATTTAATATATATATATATATATATATATATATATATATATATTCCAATTAAATTGCAACCATACAATTTAACTTACAACAATGTAAATGAACATAAAATAATGATACATGGTATGCAATGGACCCAAGACACAACCCCTGTACACAACGACTCTGGTAGTGGGACCGCTTCCCGGCTCGAAAAACGAAAAAATGTCGGGATGGTAACCGTTGCATTTCTAAGAGTCCTGAATGAAATGCCTCAACTAACTCTTAGACAAAACCGGCACACACCATGACGTCCGGCACGCAAAACGAAAAAAGATAGTAAAAATTGGAAACATTACATTTTACCCTCCTTAAAAGATTTCGTCCTCGAAATCTACCCTCCTTAAAGAAGGAAGCCCACAATACACACCTTCTTAAGAAACACCTCACAAAACTACAAGACCATGAACTCGCCAATATATTTCCTTTAACACCAGACGTTACCAGGCTATCAGAATCCACTGCCACTAAAACCCAATACTCACCACCCTATGAGGGTACTCATTTCTCACGACATCGCAACACAAAATTAGCTGGTATGCTCAACACTATACTCGACTCAAGACGATATCGATCTACTCTATACTGCCACAAAGGCTCCAAAGTCTGAAAAAAAGAACAGACATCAGACCACCAAACACGACAACGTCCAAACCAAACTCATGCTTCAATGGACACACTAAACTTCAGACAAGGAACCTCATCCATCTCACAATCAAGCCCAACTCTAATCTACACAGCTCTGTCAGACTAAACACTCATTATCTAACACTTAACTACACCATCACGTATCCATACAAACGACTACCAACCACACAAATAGGAAATCACTAAAGTTATCACCCTCAAGATAACAAAACAACAATTCTCCCGATTACATAAACGTGAGTCACTAGAATAATAAAACGTATTATCCTCAAAACAAAATCTTCAATAATCAATGGTCATACCGCAAACCTTTTATCAGACACTTGGTACTACCTAGCACATCTCGTCACCTGAGACAAGCCTCCCGAATCTACACTGCCACACCAACACAACGTGCAATTTTATGCTCTCACTGTCCGCGACCAGTGAAAACAGTCAATGACCTTGGACCCAACATCGTGCTAAAGAGGGACTGATTCAAGAGAAATGGTTGGCCAGGCCATTCTCATCATTGATTCGGTCTCAACACAGATGTCGTTCCTGTCCTCAGGTCCAAACCTCAAACACACTCTCACACAGTTCACAAGACAACTATGAAATTAACTCGCTATTAATTCATCGTTCTACGTAACCACAACGGCTAAACAGTCACATACTTACTCTAAAAATCCCAATCATGCTTTAATCATACAACCCTAACAAGCTAGTAATAACACAGCACCAAAAGTCAAAATCATCGACTAGCGTAAAAACTCTCTGATGATCTCATAGCACCCATACCAGGTAGACGACTCTATAACATCATTTAGTTCAATTCTTATTTCTTCAAAACACATAATACGACTGTCTCATGCCTGAAACCTCAAAATCAAAATCAATCATTCCCATTATTCCTTAACGGAATCCCCACATTCACTTTCTTAAATCACGTAGTTTTAAGGTGATATCGACACTTGTCCTCAAGACACTACTCGAATCAAACACCTATAAAAACATCCGAGTACATGACTTACATCATATCACCTAACCATCCTCAAGCTTACAATTCACGACACACCCCTAGCCATCACCGAAAGTACCAGACACCCAAAACACAACCGTCAAAACCATCCTCAAAACAAGCACTATTATAAATCGATGATTTTATCTCTTTCCGTGGAAGTGAGTCGACCAAATCAACCAAACCTTTACCGATGAATTCAACAACATAACAAAGCACACACATGTCCGTCCACCTATGAACGCGCACAACTCCTAAATGAAAAACAAGACTCACGGCAAATGACGTCCTTGCCAGAACTAGAATAAATGGAAAGGGTAACAAACCTCGTTCTCACAAGAGACTGATGACTCGCACTTGAATGCACCCGACACCTTGTCACATGCTACACACCAACTGTCCATGGACGAACTTAATTCTAAGCGACCTTGCTACTAACGGAATATTATACACTATCAACACATAAACCTCGCATACGATACCCCGCAATACCCATGCTAACCAAAACCAATCAGATCCCTACCACTCATTCGTCGAGTACTAAGATACAACTCAGAACACAACCATCAGACAAGAGTATTAATGCTCACAACATACCAACACTCGGAACAATCACAACCCATCGGACACCGCATCCTGTCACTCCCAAATAACAACCCATATGCCATAAAATGACACTTTACCACCCATTCCATCACTACCTTCCCATATAATACTGTCTCGATCACTATGTACACCCAACTCGTGACCTCAGTCACAACAACCCATTGACTCATCAAAAGAAAAAGGTGCCTATCTGGCAACATCACCCCCATTGGCTCTAAAGACTAAATCGACCACAATCACCTCAACTGGCGTGCAATCCCATCACCTACCCGACAACATACAATAACAACTCATATTCTCCAATCCACCCTCTGATTATACCCCAAACCATTCTGCTCATCAATACTAAACATCACGCCATAACGCCTCTACTACCATCATCCTCAAATGATAACTCAAACCTCTCATCTCACCAGATCACCAAGTCACTACCAAGTAATTCTTCCTATGACACCATCATAACAAAAGAATAAACATTACTCTCGATACCTTCCACAACAACCACTACTTGCCACTAGAAAATCTCTATACGGCAATACCATTCCGACAAATCCCAAAGGTGCAAAAACCAGAATCCTTAACATCCAAATGCCTCCTCAAACCATCTACATCATAATCAGTCATTAACACTTATCAACTACTCCGACCATTCTTACCAAGATAATTTACGTGCCTAAGTAAGATAACTTCACACCATTAGTTCAACATCATTACTTCTCCTTTTCACCATTCCTCAGAACACTCCTGATCCTGACAAAAGTCAAATAGGGCAACCAACTAGACCTACGGGATCACCCTTGTCCCAATCATTCCAATCATCAGTCTATCTCTTTGAATCCTTAAACAACAAGTACTACCTCCTCATACCCCATACGCAACATAAAGTTCAACTCCAGTCCACAGCTTACAATTTCTAAAACACAATTTATTTAGTACCACAGTACCTACCATCTATCACTTCATCCGCAACCACCAAACATACCGATGACTACATAATACCTGCCTTATCGTCCAATCATACACTACACAGCTAAAATTGTCCACTATACACTACCTCGAGACTCTCTTGACAACCACGACAACTTATAACTTCGCTCATCCACCGAGCCATGTAATCGACCCACTGAGAGTCGATTACTCGTAGCACACTCTTGTAACTTTTTGAAATGGAAAATCACCCCTCAACCAACCGTAACCAACACATTTTCTTAGACCGCACCAGAACACCTGCAATACACATCTACAACCCATAGACTACATTCGTGACTCAAACAACTTCTATCACACCTACCACGACTGGTTCGAAAAGAACCTCCGCACCAAACTGTGACCCAAGTCACAAACACTAAACTCCTAAGGTCATACATTTCTCCCTCAAAACCCTCACTCGCATACCTGACCTCCATGGTCACAGGAACTCATCCACTGATGCATGAAACTCACACACAACAAAGACATCCTGCCATGAAATATGAACCCGTTCTAAAGTTGTGCCCTAAGCACCGCACAAAATGTAACAAGAAAATCAGGATGACTACACACTAAATAGCTCAATCCACGAGCTAGAAGTCAACACCTGTAGTTCTTGAAGAGCCAATACCCAACAACCCTGGAGCAATCGAGCTCCTCTCCTACTCAAGTCAAAACTTACACAACCCTCAATGCCATGACAAGTACTCTACCGTACTAGCAACCACCCCAATGCTCAACCGCATAAACATATAGGAATATAGATATATACGTATACAAAATGAATGAAACCCACAATACTATACGAAACATGCTTGGATATATCAGGCTCATTACTTGTCACATTAGCATAAAAGAAAATTGCACCAACTGTGCCTACTATTTGCCACCGTTATGTATCACATACTTTTCACCTTATCATGTATAACATGCTTTCAAATACTTTTACATTTCATTTACATATAACGGTAATTAAACATGTAAGCACTTAGCAAATAGGCATGCCTTCAAAACTGTAAACATATAAACAAGTAGCAAGTAAACATACTTCATAAAACAACAAGTACATAAACACCAACACGTAATCAACACAAGTCAGCCTTTTACCCCTCTAGGCAAGCCACTACTTGTCGTCCTTAGGTTTTCGAACCTAAAGCTCTGATAACCCAAGGGTCCGAATCGCTAACCGGGTCCTTATCCGAATTCAAGGTCAATTAAAGACGTTACCGTCCTTTCCTATGTCAATACATAATATACATGTCATCCCAGGGTTCATAAATAATAATAATAATAAAATGAGATCATAGCTACAAAATATGTCAAAACAGTTCACTAACCCATCAAAACCTGTGGAGTAGCATCGTCCGCCACTTCTTTCTCGTGACCTGAAAAATGTTAAGATGATGGGATGAGCATAAAGCTCAGTAGGAAGCGTCTAAGACACACCTCTTACGACCTCGTGAATCCATACAATGAATATGATACGAGAGAACGGGATCATATCTCAGGGAAAATAAGCAAAATAACTATAATAATCAACAAATACATACGCAAGTCGTCTAACCACCAAATATAAAATGTATGCCAATGCAATACCATGCCATGCAATGTCGCTCCCCATTTCCGAAACAATGCCATTTCAACTTCCAAACCGTTAATGCGATCCGACCCAAGGCACCTCTGAGGCGTCACGAAGGGAAGGTTGGCTAGCTTTCCCCGACCACATGGCACCTCCATGGCTTCATCTGGGCCTAAGTAGCTTAACCACACTAGAGTCTCTCTCTAGCTCCCCTCTAGACCATACTAACACCACGGACCACTAGACGCCTCCTAGGCGTCCGGATTTCACAAACACTTTTCAAAAACCATTTTCCAATACAATTTCAGTTGTTTTTTTTTTTTTAAAACAAACTTTTCCCTTTACTTTCCCAATGGTAATGCATGAATTATGCAATTTCTTCAATGCCATGACAATATAAAAATTTCATACATATCATCCACATCAGTTAAGCATGTTTAAAACATGAATTTTCACACAATATCACATTTTCGTATTTCTAAATCATGGTATTTTACATACTTTCAATTCGTAAATCCAGCAACTTAAATACATAAGGCATAAAATAAAATTATTTATTTTCATAACTACAACATCACTTTTCATAATAATTTAAAATCATAGGACATATAATATATCAACACTAAGCATGTTTCTTCACCACAAAGAATTTAATCATATTCATAAGCTCACTTAACAGATAACATGTCTTTATCACCTTAAATACCAACAATCACAACAAACATAATCAAGATAATTAAAATTAAGCATGCTTAGAGTCAAATTAAAGGAAAAATTCACAAAAAATCCAAGAAATTGTGGATTAAAGTACCCCTACCTCAATTAGAAGAAAAAGCCCCCAATTGAACCCAAAATTTGAAATCTCAAATGGTGGCCAAATTGAACTTTACTCCGATCAAAATGTAGGCCTCGACGCACTCATCAACTTTGCCTTTTGTAGCAAGATTGAAATCTCAAAGGATAAAGAGATATCTAAGCTTAAAGGTTGGAAAAAAAAGAAAAAAAAGAAAAAAAAGCTGGGACGAGTGAGAGAGTTTCTGTGCGGGTGAGATAAAAATGATCCATCTGATGACTTATGGTCATTATAAGTCAATATATGTGGCTAAAGAAATAACAAGTGGGTCCTACATTAAAATATCATTCTTTTATGCAACCATACAATTTGACTTACAACAATGTAAATGAACATAAAATAATGATACATGGTATGCAATGGACCCAAGACACAACCTTCGTACACGATGACTCCGGTAGTGGGACCGCCTCCTGGCTCGAAAAAAGAAAAAATGTCGGGATGGTAGTCGTTGCATTTCCAAGAGTCCTGAATTCAATGGAATGCCTTAACAAACTCTTAGACATAATCGGCACACCCCACGGTGTCCGGCACGCAAAACGAGTAAAGACGAAAATATCTCGAAAAATCAAAAAATTCCAACAAATAAAAAATGGTAAAAATTGGAAACATTACATTATTATAATAGTCTAAGCAAGCTGCCTAGCCGAGAAAGTCTTATCTATTAGATGCATTGAATAAGGCCACAACTTTGATCTTATCCGATGCATCAAATGGATAAGAAACTTTCGGCTAGGTTAAACTATTAGGTCTGAATAGCATTGCCAAAGTTATAATAGAGGGAGGTATCAAGTAGGTCCACCAGTTGGGTAACAATACATTTCTGAGTTCTATGTAGTTACCTAAATCAAACAGCCTAAACATTATGATCATCTACATACAGTAGCTTTTTCTAATTGTTCTTTAGTAGCATCCTACAATAAAAAAACTATCAATTTAATGAAGGATATTAAAATGCATTTACACGAAAATTAATCTTGTATCAGAGAAACTAACAGAATACTGAACTTTTTAGCAGAATGAGGACATAGCCTCAACAGTTCCCACGTTCTGTTTTATTGTTTTCCATGTGATATTAGGCCAGTCCTGGAGCAACTTAATAGAAATAGTTCATCCTAGTCATTTATACCTTTCATCTCGATAAATTTTCCTACACAAGTTTTAAATTCTTCTACAGTAAATGGCTTGTGAGGTTGAGCGAAAGGTATTTGAAAGATTGTGCGTTTATGTATGAAGTTCAATGTCGTAAACGAACTATGCTACTTAGCTGAACCACATTTTAACTTGCTCATACTAAAAGACCATGACACAAATCATAAACCAAGCTTAGAACTCGAAAACAAATTATATGTTCTCAGTTACATATCAAAGGGGTGGAGAACATAAATGACAAACCTAATGAGGAAACACCTTGTAGCTACGCTGCGGCACCTTTGTAAGGATGGCCCAGATAAGATCTCCGTAAAGAGTGAGCTGAGCAAAGGCAAAAAATGTTACTGGCAAGCACGTCACTGCATATATTGGAAAGGTCGCAGATTTCAATTTATCTTTGAGGAGAAAAAAATGTGCAGCGCAGAATGAAACCAGCATGGAAGCTATTGAAGCGAATAGCGATGTTAAACCAAGCAGAAGCTTCCTTGGTAAATCTTTATGGAAGTCTTTTTCTTGGCATCGAGAGGTGAGAATTGCCAGGAAAAACACCAGGGCTGTGACAGAGTAGCAGAGAGCAATTAGTGATGAGATGGAAAAGACAACAAACGCGGGCTCGCTTCCAAGAATTGGAACACCGGTATCTTGATCGGCGCCACCTGGCACAGTTGCTGATGTTGCAAATGCAACTGCTGCAATGAGTGCTGTGACCACAGAGCACGACTCAGAGGTTTTGATAAGCCAGTTGCTGCCACTCTTCACCAGCTTTTGGTGTGTACGAGTGAAGATCTCACTTGGGTTCTCGCCCATTTTGTTATAGCGAACAAAGAACTGGGGTGGCATTGAGTGTTTAACAAACTGTATCACCAGAATAATTAAATCAGTAAACTTTGTGCTCTTGAGATGCACACATATAAATGATTGTGCTCATAGACGCACACAATGACAACTTTCCCCAAAAATAGTAACACAACTGAAAATGGTTGTAAGTTGGTGCATATTCATGATCATTTAGCCCAATCAGAATTACCAAGATAGGAATATAACCATGTAACATGTATGAATTGAAGGTGCGAGTAGTATGCATTATATATATGACACAAATCTTATTGAATTTAGCTAACTATGTTGGAATTGATAAATCAAGTCAAAACCACCAAGAAGAAATAAAAAAAGACACGAGATATGTGCATTTGTGTGTGGAAGGTATAGAGGACATACATATTCAGCATGAAAAAAAACTTTTCTCATTACGGATGAAAGGTTTTGTCTACTCGGTTCTAAAAAAGGGCATAGGCCAGGATTTCTTATGCAAGTGTCTGCATTGGCCTTAGTATTCAGCTTTGATTGAGATGCTTGAAATTTGATAAATTATGACCTTTATCCAGATTTAAGTGCAGCAAGAAATTCATATACAAGTCGAGGCTAGGAAACCATTGGATTTCTCAAATTCAAGTTCAACTTTCACAAAGCTCGAGTAGTCCTATTCAGTTTGTTTCTACAACTATTGTGAAATTAAAGGTTGCTTGTGGCCTAACTTAATTCTTTCATTAGTCTAAAAGGACATATACCTTGTCAAAAAACAGATTCTTACTAGTAACTAGTAGTAACAACACATTATAATATTTCACTCATTTTATCCAATACAAGCTTCCATAGTTTGGTAGAGGGGAAGGATAGGAGGAGGTATGAAGCAACCCTCCTGGCCTACCATTTTCTTCCATCCAAAATTGAGAGGAAGGAGGTAGAGAGAATGAATATTTGTTGGATAAAAAAAAAAATAAAAAAAAGGGTTTTATCACTCTTATTTAAGTATGTTAATTCAAATAATTAAGGTATAAAGGTAAAATGATAATGTCACTTCTTTAATTACTTCCCTTCCACTCGACCAAACAAAAGAGGGATGGACACCCTCCCTTCCCTAGGGATGCCTCTAGCTTCCATTTTTCCTCCTATCCCACCAATCCATTTTTCCCACCCTCATACCAAACAAAGCATTAGTTCTCAGTTTTCCAACCAGACTTTTTTCAGTGATTATGATACAAGTCAAGAATTATATAACTCACGCTTGAATTTTATGAATTCGGACTCTGAATAATCAAACTATGTGCTTAATTACGCTTTTGTGCCTAGTCACATGATGACTGGGCAATTAGTTACAAGGGAAGAGCTGAACCTAAAACATAAACTAGATGATGGATAATAAAGCCAAAATTTCGGCAAATATAAGATGCGACAGAAAGTTATCTAATTGTTGAACCTATTATCTATCCAACCATGATGGCGGTTATACAAGAATTGTGCAATCAATATGTTTTGTCAATTTATGAATGTTACATTTCATGTTTGGAAGGCATAACCAGGTCAAAATGATCTGAGATACACAATTCTAAACCATGAACATAAATAGTATGGGAATTATAGATCATACCTTGTACCACTTAATTTCCCATTGTATTTGCAGTGCTGCGCCTGGAATGTGCCAAGGCTGGTGATCCCCGAACATTGAAGGAAGATGCAGTGCACTGTTCCCTTGGTCATCCACTTGACGGAGTACGCTCTCCTTAAGGTAACTACATTTTAGCAAGAGATTGTAAACCTGAGCTTGTCTGTTCTCAACTGCCAAGAGCACAACATTCTTCTTATTGGAGTCCAAGTCCTGGATAGCCACCGGAAATGTGCAGATGATTTTCTCCACCATTTCAACAATTCCCATCTTTGCTGCTATTAATAATGGAGTCTCCCTTTTCCCATAATCATGCATTTGCTTCTTTTCATATTGCAAATGTCTAAGATCTTTGAAAGATGAATTCAACACTTGAACTACATTTGGGTACGCATTGAGGAATTTGTCCATCACATTAATCAATTCAATCTTTGCAGCAAAAGATCCGGGTAGTGCGTCCCTTTTATCCGTGCCATCTAAAATCACAATTTTGTAAACAGTATCTCTTATGACTAGTTAAAACAAGAAAAAATGCTTTACATATATTGTTACATGACTTGTGCTCTTTCAGATAGCAAATGTTACAAATACAAAAAATTAAAGATAGTTTTAGAAATAACCAACAATATTTCATTATTGTTCTTGAGACAACTACTTTTTGGTTAGTAAGAGACATTTTTTTTGTTTAAAATCACTGCTATTACAATTCCCAGTGCTCCAGGATAAAGGTTTTAAGAGAGTAATTAGCAAAACTCCAGGAAAGGTCAAGGAAGTACAATTGGAGGTGAAAAGTACATTGAAAGTGTTGTACCACCGGCCTAACAAGACTGAAAGATAATGGAAAACAAAGAAGTGGAAATAATAAAAAAATTTAGCTTCTAATAAAATGAACACTGCTAATGAAAGTAAACAGCATAATCTCTTCTTTTTTTTCCTAGTTAAAACAGCATAATCTATCATACAGGCTGTGTAAAACATTGCAAATAGTTTGCTTGTTCCTAAAAAACATCATATATTTTCCAGGTTTCTCTGAAAATGCACTTCTATAACCCTGAAACTGTCACAGTTAATTATTTTGCGGGTTTTATTATTCCACCAGAATTAAAATCACTAAGTTGTAAATCTAAGTTGAAAAGTTTTAAGGAAAAATACTTTAATAGGAACTAGAAAACATCTTTAAGTTTTTCATTACAATGAGATCAAGGGAATAGCAAGCACTTGGATGTGATTCATGGTTACCCAAATAATCAGAGGAGGAAGACTCCTGAATTTCCTTAGTTGCTTTTGAAAATTCTCCTAAAAAATCCCAAAAAGTTGCAAAAAAAAAAAGTTTTCAACCTCAAACTAATTCGAACTACAATGATTATCCATTCCCAATGTAGTTGCAAAAACAAGTTTTCAACCCCAAACGAATTCGAACTACTTCGATTTTCCATTTCCCTAGGTACAAGTATTTCCCACTTATTACAGTCTCACAAATAACACAGATGCTTCTTTCATTCAATAAAGTCATACACAAGGCATGTGAAGTCACAGTTAAGCGAAAACTTGTAACTTTACCTGATTCATTCTGATCCTTCTTATTCTGATCCTTGTTTTTTCTTGCATCTAAAGAATTGTTCCCACAGTTCATTATTATGCCTAAAGATTTATTAGGGTCATCCGTTAAGGGTGGCAACGTTGGAACTTCGGTTCCTCCTCCATCCTTGAAAATTTGGGAGGGTGGCGACGTTGGAACTTGGGCTCCTCCTCCATCCTTGAAATTTTGGGATTCATGGGGCATTTTTCCATTATAATCATATTTGTAAGTAGATGCACGTACAACCAGTTCATTCATGATCTGACGAGCCCACACATGTTTCTTTTTCTTTTATGTGATTTTCTTTGTCCTTCCAATGCCTACATGCCATATGAACAATACATGAACAAATTAGTAGGTTCACTGAGACTTAACTACGAGCTGTTCTCGTAAACTTTGCTCCCATTAATTGAATAAGCGAAATGCTATTCTCAAAATGACACCAAATATCCATCCTAGAATTACTTGATAAGCAATCTCAAAAGCAAAATCACAATGAGAGTATTTTGCTTCAAGACAGAAGTATTTTTAATACGCTTTTCCATTTGTATGGCATTTTTCTAAAGCGCATCATTATGACCCGACTTGCAAGTATCTCATGCCAATAACCAATTAACGGATCCTGTATAATAATTCATCTTGAATTATTGATGAGTTCTAACCATTTTACTTCAAAAAAAATCTCTTTAACATTCTAAAAGTTACAATAGAATTTGAATAAAGTCAAATGCTAACATCATCAAATTAAACTTTTTTGGGAATGGGTAATTTCAGGTTTTATCGATATCCTAAGCATCGGTTGGTGGATCTAGATACTTTTCTTCATACTAATATGGCATCATGGCACAATCCTCATCAAACCTAACAACTTGTTAGTAATTGCAAGATTTTATGGAGTTATCTTGTACATCATTCAAATATAACTTTTACATGTTTAATGTCTTGATTGTAGATATAAACTTTACTATTAAGTAGGTTCTCCAATCCTTTTTTGTCTTCGGTTTTCAGGATACATGTTCAGTTAAAAAAAAATCATTTCTTTTACATTTTCAAATCTCAACCCATTCCATGGAAATTTGCTTCCATTACCAGTTCGTGGTACACAGATTGCCCTGTCAGTAACTGTATTAGAATTTTGACCCAACACCTAATAGGTATAAAATCGCGGCTGGGCTCTTCTCGCGGCTGTTCGTAGTTCTTCTCTGGCGTCGCGGCTTGGCTGCTGGGTCTCGCCGGCGATTCTTGGACTGGGTTTACCCAGCGCTGCCGGTTGTCTTCTCCGGCGAGCTTGTGATGTGTAAAAAAAAAAAAAAAAAAAAAAAAGAAAAAGAAAAGAAAAAATTAAATAAATAATAAAAAAATAATAACAAAGTTACATAACAAAAATAATAATAATAAAAAAATACATAAAATAAAATTTTATTCTTCATAAAAAAATTAAATAAATAAAATAACAGTTGAATTGTTGTTAAAAACAATTGCATTGATAATTAAAAAAAAAAAAAAAATTGAATTGATTTATTTTAAATAAAAAAAAATTTCAGTAGCATTCTGTCTTGCTAGAGACGTTACACTTAGCGTATTATTTATTTATTTATTTTTTAGGTTGTATATACATGTTCTTTTTCTTTGTTTCTTTTAAAATACAATTAAAAAAACAAAACAAACAAAAAAATAAATAAATAAAAAAATTTCAAAAATATGTGTTCCCGTTATGCCCTTCTGCTTAGTTATACATGTTTTCATCTTTTACAAAGGGCTTGATATCATATCTCTTTACATCTTATTCTATATTGTTTTAGAATGTATGCTTTACTTATCCCATTTGATATTTGATGTGAGTTGCTAGTGTGGCTTTTCTAGTAGGTTTTTGCATCCAAGTTTGGGGGAGACCTCTTTCGTCATGGATCATTGCCGGGCGTCATTAACTTTTGCCATCATGGTATACTCTTTCCATTTCTTTCATTGTTTACATTGCACATTGAGGACAATGTGCAGTTTAAGTTTGGGGGTAAGGTAGTCGTGTTACATTCTACTTTAAGTTGAGCTTTAAATACATAATTGAGATTTGAGATGTGTTTGGCAATGACTTCGAAATTTTGAAACATAGTGCCATTGGAAAGCAAGTTGTTAGAGTCTAATACTTCTTGTATGCTCTAGGATGCCATTTGGGGGAAAATTTTAATTTTTGACATCATATTTGCTTTTGTGGTACACATCATCTTGTTGGTTGAAAATGCTTTAAAAGTTGATTCTAGAATTCTACACTTGCACTTGCGCACACTAGCATTCAATTTGTGGGGTACATGCTTAGTTGATTATTGTCTTGGTTTATCCCAATTGAGCTAGTATGCTTTGAAAGCTTTCATTCTTGATAAAATGACCTTGCAAAGAAAAGAAATAAAAGCACTTACCAAAAGTGAGGAATAAAAAAAAAAAAAAAAAAAAAAACTGCATTCTTTCAACATGTCAACTGATTAAAAAGGAAGACAAGGGAAGAATGTAAGATGTATGATTAGTTTGAGTTCGTAGCCTAACCATTCCGAGTCATTACGCCCTTAGGAATGTCTTTACACTTAATGCCCTAAGACCATCTGGTTTGGGAGTCGTTGGCTCAACGCTTGTTATATGGGGTGATTAGAGAGCTTAATGAACTTGGACATTGCACATGGTCATACATAAAAAAATAAAAAATAAAAATAAAAAAATAAAAAAAATGAAATCAATAAAAAAAACAATGTTTGATTGAATAACAAGGTTCATTCAATGTCTTGAGGATTGGTACTATATCTGTATGCCAGTTTGAGGGTAAGGCTACGCCATTACTTTGATTGCTAGGATAGCAACACATTTTGATGCTGGTTCACTAAAAAAGAATGATAGAATTGATTCAGTTTGTATGATTAATTGCTTGATGTGTGGAGGACCATTCTTGCTTACATGATATTGAAATGTTGAGAATAGCTTAGAAATGGCAGAATTTGCATACTTGAGGTAGTCTACTTTCAACACTTGTTTAATATGTGTCGTTACTTCTCAAGTAAGAAAGAGCTTTTGATGTTTGTGTGTACCATTTCTGGAAACCCTCACGAGATTTCACTCGTCCACTAGGGGTAACCTAGGGGTTTAAAAGGCTTGTTGTATATGCTAAATGCAACCGTGATCCCTACGAAAGTGGTGTTATCTTTATTTGTTTTATTAGTTCATAATTGTATATATGTTTAATTCATTTCAATGCTGTAGTTCATTACTAGGGACTAGCAATATCTAAGTTTGGGGGTGTGATAAGTGCTTAAATGTTGCACATTTCAGCACCTAAGTTAGGGTATTTCAGTCTTTGCATCTATCTTAATATCATGTTTTAGTCCTAATTTATGTTTATGTGTATTTCAGGGCAATAAAGTTAAAATGAGCTAAGAACGGTCCATTAAAGCCTTTTTGGAGTCAAGCAAAGATATTCAGAAAAAGCTCAGAAAATGGCAAAAAGGAAGTCGCAGCCCATTGCTCGTATAGTGTGTTTATTCTTCAAAAGCAGTCAATTTCAGGCCTTTGATAATGTTCCCAAAGATGAAGAAGCAAACTAATGAGCTCGGGGCCAAAATGGAGCTAAATAGGGCTTAAAGGAAATTTCCAACTCTGGGGGGATCGATCCCCCAGGACTTGGCAACATTACAGATTTTTTTTATTGTTTGGGCTTATTTTATGAACTATTAGGCTTTAATAGGGTTGTTACTTAAGGCCCAGTGAGCCATTAGATTAGGGTTAGTATTTATTTTATTTAGGTGAATATTATTTGAATTATTAATTATTTTTTTTTTTCTGTACCAAGATATCACGTTCTCTCTGGAGAACAGGCTAGGGTGAGAAGAGAGGGAAGAGTGGAGGCACAAGTTTGGAAGAATATCTACACACTCATCTCTCTTGAGCATCAAAGAAGAAGAAGAAGGAGCAAAGCATGGAGGTGGATCTTGTTGACACCTGGACTACCACAACCATGATGGGTTAGCTCTCCACTTAGGGCTTGGTTAAGCCCTAAGTCTCTTGTAATCTAAACCTTTGCAATTTCTATTTCTGGGGAGATTAATATATTGTTGTAGTTGATGTTGTGGTCTTGTGATTTCATACTTGGATGTTCCAAGATTTATGTTAATTAATCCATCCATTATTTCTCTGTCTTTGGTTGCATGTCTATGTGTGATCAATCTAGGGTTTATACTCATGATTAGATGTTAAAGATTAATTCTTTCATTAATTCTATATGTTAATTTCATGTCTATATGTTATTAATTAAGAATTATACTTGAAGACCATGACATGGTATTTAATGGATGCAATTGTTAACTAGTCTGATGGTTTATACTTTATTCTTGATGAGTTGTGTTATGATTAGACAATTCATACTTGAAATTGATATTCCACACTTATTATATGCAATTTGTATCATCTTCTTGATTGTGGATTATATGCAAATGGTCAATGGATTTGTTTGGTTATGGTTTTGTCTTGATAGGTTGTACTACACCCTAGTTTACTTGTCATTAGGTAGACAATCTACACTTAATTAATCAATCCATTATCATGATTGAAATTTGTGTTATCACATTGATGTGTGCTCTCATTGGATGCATTTGTGGATTTGTGAGATAGGTTAAGCCTCAAGATTGGTGTGTTGTCCTACACGTAGTTTACTTGTTGGTTAGGTAGGCAATGCATTACAAATGAATTGGATGATCATGCTTACATATGCAAATTGTGCCATTGATTGTAGCTACATTTTAATTACAACAATGTTCTCCCCATTAATGGAAAGCAAGTGGTTAATTGCATGAGCTTAGTGGTACTTCCAATAAACCCTAAGAATTTTCTTCTATCTCTTAAACCCCTAACTCTAACTTAGTTTATTTTCATTGCATTTTAATTTAATTGTTCACTAGCTTAATCAACCAACCATCTATTTTATTCTCTCTTTCTCTCTCTTATGGTAATTATTTGTTAAAACCAACTGTCTTATTTAAATCCAAGCCAAAGGTCTCTTGGGTTCAATCCCTTTTCACTTCATACTACATAGTATAAGTGTCTAGCGGTTTATAAATATAAACTATGATGCCCGCTTGATACCATTTCCAAAACCAAAGTGTTGTGCATTATTTTGTGCACACGCTCAAGTCACATCACTGACCCTGTTGAAACCATGAACGATTTAGTTGTTCAGATGGATATCTCTCCTTCAGAAGTTGAAGAATCCACTTCGCAAGCTGAAGAATCCACTTCAGGGTCCGATTGCTTATTTACTAAGGGAGAGAGAGAGTTAATTTTGTCTGTTCATCGTATCAAGTTCTCAATCGAGTCTGTAGTAAATGATTATGAAATTCCTAAAGGAGTTGACATTGTCGTGTACTCAGAAGGGGCTGACTTTAGTTCCGGTGAAGGTGTAGGAAACAATGAATTGCTATTATCCGTTGGGCATCTCAACGCTCTTCGTTTCCCTTTTCACCCCTTTCTATCATTTAGTTTTTAACAAACTAGAGATTGCCCCTCTTCAAGTGAACCCTAACTTCTTTTGAGTGATTTCGGCTCTTCTAGTTCGCCGGAGGTTGGAAAGTCTCGACTTGACTCTTGCCGATCTACTAACTACCTATACCATCATCAGGCATGGGACTGAGCCTAGCCGCTTCTACCTCACTTCTCCCCTTCATCAGAGAATATGCACGAACCTCCCTTTCTTCGAGAAGAAGTGGAATGAGAGGATGATAATTGTGAAGGGGAACTGGTTTGTGGACAAATCGAATTCCCTTCCCATTCTTTGCAAATTTGGGAAGTTAGGTATAAAGTACCTTCCCTTATTTTATGAAAAATGTTCTGGTTGTTTCCCATGTCAAGTTTTATTATTTCACCATACTTATGAATTTCTTGTTCTTCTTTCGGCTACCTTTCCTTCTTCCGTAGCTAAGAAGAGGTTCGCCCTTCTTGAAGCACAGGTTTGGAGCGAACCCCCTCGATTGAGGAGCTGCTCACCTTATCCAACCTTCAGGATATCGCTGTTAGTGCTTCTGCTGCAAATCTCATGGATTTGGCGCTCCCCTTTTTCGATAGCTTCCACTTGACTGAGGAAGAAAAGCTGAGGGCTGAAGCTCTGAAGAAGAAGGCTGCTGAGGAGCAACCTTTGTTGGTTATTAGATCAACTGAAGATGAGCAGGAGGTGGATGAACCCCCTCTAAAAAAGATTAGATCCAATACTTCCTCCAGCAGCAAGAACAAGACCATCCTAAAAAGCAAGGGGAAGAAAGCTGGAAAGACTGACCCGAAGGAGGAAGTCCATGCTTACGTTCAGGCTAAATCTGGAGAACCCTGGAGGCCTGTCTTTTCAAGGGCTGACAAGTCAGTTCTTCACTTCTGGGAT
This sequence comes from Cornus florida, assembly GCF_030987335.1. Lineage (NCBI taxonomy): Eukaryota > Viridiplantae > Streptophyta > Magnoliopsida > Cornales > Cornaceae > Cornus > Cornus florida. Next base: position 85,677,458 of record NW_026775579.1, on the reverse strand, counting down.
TCCATAGTCTCTGACCCTTTTGTTGCCTTGGCTGTTGCTCAAGGTATGTGGCTTCCCAAGGTTGAGGAAATTATTGGGAATCTGGGGCTGGACCAGCTGCTGCCATCTGCCCCCGTGGATGCCGTGAAGGTTTATTCTTTTTCATCTATTTGTTTAATTCCTCAAATTTATCTTCACCACAAATCTATTAACATTATTATTGTTGATCATGTAAAGTCTGTACCAGACTATGGCACTATGTGCCACTGCTGAAGCTCAGTCGCTTTCCATTAAGAAATTGAAAAGGGACTTAGGCAATGCTGAGAAGAAGTCTTTGCACTGGGCTATGAATGCGAAGATTGCTTCTGATGTGAGGGATGTTTACAAGAATCGCCTGACAGCTTCTGAGGCAAAGGTGCAGGCTCTGGAGGCTGAAGTTCAGCGCTTAAATGATGCCATTGGTACCTATATTACTGATGGGAGGCAAATGCAAGGACGCTACTCCACCATCGTGCGTTTATCCAGCGTAAAAGCTTTTAGGTTCGGCTTCAACCAGGGCTCTGGTGACAAGTCGACGGACCCAGAGGCTTTTGATGCTAACATGGGGGTGTCATTTTCTTATGCTAGGAACCCAAGGCTCAGGAAACTGAGGTGCTTTTGCCGAGATGGTGAAAGCTCATCTGGAAGTTCCTCTAGCCTTAAGCTTGCCAGCTCCCCCATCCTTTGACCTGCTGATCCCTCTTCCTACCAATCCAAACGTGGTGGACGCCTTTGACTCTACTCCATTTGATCCAAAAAGGAAGTAGATCTATGTAACTGCCTCTTTTTTGTGTTTCTTTCCTTGTTTTGAAAGAACAGTTGTATAAACTATAACTTTTGCAATGTAATGATCATATTTATTCTAAAGTCCTCTTCATGTTTATGAATACTTTTGGCTTCTGTACAATCATATTACAAAGACATGCTCCTCACTGGGAGGAAGGCTTATTGCCTGGGAGCTTTGGATCTCTTGTGACCTGAAAAAATAGTACAGATGATAAGAAGGGAATCCCTTTGACCGTTTAATTATTACCTGAAGAAGGCTTTTTCATCTATCATTCCAACTATCAAGGGAACCCTTCTTGCTGTTGATTTATAAGAAATGTACATATCAATGCTTATTTTTCCCTACATCATTTTGATGTGGGATGAAATTTTGAGTAAGAGTCTGCGGGTGTGTCACCATAGAGAACTTTTGTTCCTGCTTAGACTCACTTTGCTAGCGCAACTTCGGACTTCAATTGTTTGAAGTAGCACCCTTTGGCTGAGTATTGAACTTGAATCATCTGAGGTAATATATTAGCTAGCAAGGAGCTTGAAAAGAGTCGTATTGTGCTGGACTCCTAATGCATGATGCAATAAACTCCTCAGTCATGAGCCTGGGAGGAGTTGTACTACTCCTGAGTCTTGAGGTTTGAGTGTCGGACACTTGGGGTCCGAGGAGTTACGTTCCTCGGCTATGAGCCACAAAAGGACCGTGCTGAGCTGACCTTTTAGGGTTCGAAGCGAAGTGTCCTCAGCTGTGAGCCTGAAAGGAACTTTTCTGAGCTGGACTTTTGGGGTCCGAAGCGAAATGTCTTCGGCTATGAGCCGGAGAGGAACTTCTCTGAACTGGACTCTTAGGGTCCGAAGCAAAGGAATTTTTTTGAGCTGGACTCTTGGGGTCTGAAGCAAAGTGTCCTCGGCTATGAGCCGGAGAGGAACTTCTCTGAATTAGACTCTTAGGGTCCGAAACGAAAGAACTTTTCTGAGCTGGACTCTTGGGGTCCGAAGCTAAGTGTCCTCGGCTATGAGCTGGAGAGAAACTTCTCTGAATTGGACTCTTGGGGTTCGAAGCGAAGTGTCCTCGGCTATGAGCCGGAGAGGAACTTTCCTGAACTGGACTCTTGGGGTCTGAAACGAAGTGTCCTCGGCTATAAGCCGGAGAGGAACTTTCATGAGCTGGACTCTTAGGGTCCGAAGCGAAGGAACTTTTCTGAGTTGGACTCTTAGGGTCCGAAGCGAAGTGTCCTCGGCTATAAGCCGGAGAGGAACTTCTCTGAACTGGACTCTTGGGGTCCGCTCTGAACTGGACTCTTGGGGTCCCAAGCGAAGTGTCCTCGGCTATAAGCCGGATTTGGAAAAATCATCCAATTCGCCACGCTAGCCGAAGATTTAAAAATGTCATGAGGCCAAGAAAGAAAGTAATTATAACTGGGAAATCCTTCATATATGTTTTTTGGAAGGCGTTCCTTCACAGGGACTCTCTTCGTGGCAATCAAACGCTGTTTGTCAACTCTATATTAACTATATACTTTTAGTATTCCTTTTCGATATGGGACAAATGATATATGAGCCACTAAGACTGATTTGTTTGGAAAGAGCAAAAATTATTACAAAGAATACCCGTTGGTACTAGGGCTATGCATTCAACTTGGGCTGGGCCAGTACTATTACCAACGGGCTCTCTTTGCAATGCATCCAAATACTTTAATATTTCCTTATATAAAGGTAGCATATAAACAGTGTTTTTCCAATGTGGGACCATACTACATAAGTACTCTGAATTGTACACACTCGTGGTTTGTGTTCAAAACATGAAAAGACTGTAAAGCAACCTTGGGCTCATGATTTAAATAGAGCCTAAATGTCCATTACCAAAGAACTTGTGACATCAACAATCGGGTACATACTTGCATTTTGATGTACTTGTATAAAAAAGGACTTGTAAAAAGTCAAAATCATTCGTTTTGTTTTTGCCTTGTATAAAAAAGGACTTGTAAGTATAAGCAAAAAATTAAAATTTATTCATTTTGTTTGCTTTGTGTTGCTTCTTTTGTCGTATATCCGTTTCTTGTTGCAATATCAAGAGTAGGGTGTATTGCCCCTTATCACGACAAGAGAAGTAAGGCCCCACTCTACTAAAGGAATAAAGATGTGCAAAGATAGGCAAAACTTCAAGCAACTTTTATTAAATAGGCCTATAAGCAGCCATACTTGGATAAAAAATAGATGTATGTAGTCTATAAATAGAAATTAAATAAACTATATCATCTAATGATAGTACCTTTTTAAGTGTATTGCATTCCATGAACGCGCAATTGGACGTCCATCAGCTTCTGCCAATCGGTAGGCTCCTTTTCCCACTACTTCAGTGACTCTGTACGGTCCGATCCAATTGGGTTGCAACTTTTTTACATGAGCCATTTCCTGTTTCAGCACCTAATCTCCTTCTACAAAACGTCTGAACTTAACACGCTTGTTGTAACTGTTACGCAACTGCTACTGATATGAAGCGAGCCTGATTGTCGCGGCATCCCTCTTTTCTTCCAAGAGATTGAGGCTGTGCTCGAATTGCTGGTAGTTATTACCTTCGAGTACTAAGTGTGATACCCCCGGATTTCTGGATACGGGTTGGCCAGGCCCACGCCCGACTACCCGAGGATATCAAACAAATTAGCAATAAACGAACACAGAATACAATTAAGGAAACAGGAATAAATAAAAATTTGCTAAAAAGAAACTAGAATGATAAACCAAATACTGAAACCTCAGAATAAAATTAAATTAATAAAGAATTATTCTGATACATCCAAATTCTCCATTTCTAATACAACTCGGGAATCCATCTGGTGGACCCCTAATAAAAATCATCACTGAGAAATGAACCACCGAAAAAGAATCCAATGCTAAACCATACAGGAACCGCCTACGTCGTCGGAAGAATAAGAAGTCGTCTCTGCCCAGCACGAACAAGATCTAAGACCTGGAACCGTCCGTTACCTGAAAAATAATAGTGGGTCAGGCCCACGAACAAGTTCTATCCTAACTACAATCCAAACAGAGACCCGATACGCAGATACATCCTAGATGTTTCAACCATATTTATATAATCCATAAATAGATATATACATATAACCACACTACAGGACTCTCACTAGACTATGCTGAGGGTCTCAACCTGAATAGAAGGCAACATGCAAAAACGCACTTGAGTGGGCATGACTACCTAAGCCTAACAGGGTATACCTCAACCAACATAGCTAGCTATGCATCCCACTACATATACGCTCCCTAACCGTTGACTATGAGACTCAAGCTCAGATCACGGTACCATAATTATATATATAAAGTCCGATCCTATCCAACCATAAGAAATCCAGCTAGTCGTTCAGCTTGTTCAACTGCACAGACTAACATAAATTAAGTGTATATACAACCCATCCAAATACAATGTTGAGCCGGTCAACTATTCGTTGCCAAAACACAACATATAATTAGGATCTAAATGTTTTAATTAAATCCCTATCCTTCTTATTAACAGAAAATATAAACAACCATCCAATATGTCGTTCAACTGTTTTAGTTTACAGGACATGAAACAATGTAGGATTCAACTGTTTTAGTTAATCCATTCCGTATGTATGAATGGGTTGGAATTAGCGTTTTGATCTAATTCGTCCCTCCGTATGTCACCGTCCCATACCGGTACATACCATGCATATGATCCGTAAATGATGCATTAACTCAATCAGTACACCAAATACAATCCACATAAATCCATGTAGCTGATAAAACAAAATTGGAAAAGTTTATCAACTAAATATCCATGACAATATCTATGAAATTGACGAGACAAAACTTAATCGTTCGTTAACTTAAAATCGAAAATCCATTCATATAATTGACAGAAAATAAGCAATTAATTCTTCAATTAAGTCCAGGTTAACTCCCATGTAAATTACAAAACCTATGTTTTAGTTTAGCAATTTAAGTCCAAAACCATCATCCAGTTGAAAACCATCATCCAATTAATTGCAGAATAGTGTATCTAATAATTCAACAATTTAAAGCAAACATTTTACTCATGTAATTGCAGGAAAATTAATGTTTCAGTAATATAAAAATCCAAAGTATGCATAGGTCTAATCTTTAAACTAAAAGACTCTACTGTGCATCTAAAACAAAAATTAGAAACATGTTATAACTCATTAAATTGCCATATTAGAGAAAGCAAGTAATTTCCTATCCTTAATCTACGTAATTGTAGAACGGATTTATTAATTCAGCAATTATATTCCCGAGTGTGCACAGATCAAATTTATTAAGTAAATGACCCTAACGTGCATTTAAAACAAGATTAACATCATGTTATAATTACTTAAGTCGCCTATTTAAAAATTGAACAACTACTTCCCTTCCAACCGTTAACAGTATGTAAATTGTCTAATTTTCACACTGATCATTCCCTTCCTATAATAGGCTAACTTATGCAATTAGAGAGCTTAAGATCTCTTGAAATTACTTTTAAAATTGTTAGTTCACTCCCTAAAACAATTTAGAACTCCAAACATAGCCCAAACAGTTCCCGGACAGCTCTAGATTGCAACCAAACGTAACCTAACCAAAGAGCCTTCTCTTAAAAATCATAGAGCAGGCTCTTTACACCATGGAGCCTGCTCTATAAAAACTTAGAGCCTGCTCTAGAAACTTAGAGCCTGCTCCATAAAAACTTAGAGCCTGCTCTTAAAGGCTTAGAGCCTCCTCTGTCCAGTTTTGCTCCGTTTCGCCTTTCAGCTTCGTCTCCGGCTATTCCCAACCTTCGGTTCATCTTTAATACTGAGTTTAAGAATCCTATTTACACCCAAAATCATCCCCATGACTGGTTTTATAATCCGTCAATCACTGAATTAAACTACGCAATTTAACTTTCCTCCAACCGTTAACAGTACTGAAAAGTTGTCTATTTTCCTACTGTTTAATACTTTAGTGTAAATGTATAAACTATGCAATAATAGGATTTAAAATAAGAACCCAAATGCCCTCACAACACAATTCGAAAGAATTAAAATCATCCAAACGGTGCCCAGAAAAATCAGAAAACACTAAAATACGTCAAAATAGGAGAGAGCCTGCTCTAAAATGCAAGAGCAGGCTCTTGAAAGCATGGAGCTGGCTCCATGCCTTCTTAGAGCCGGCTCTTGAATGATGGGAGCCGGCTCTTCAATCCCCAGAGCCGGCTCTTCATCCCTCTAAGCCTCTGTTCTCCTCCAGCTATGTTTTTTTGACCATTTGCTTCAGCACCGGCCACTTCCACTCCCTTTGTTGGTTTTTAAAATTGTTCCTAGGAGTCCTAAGTATATCTAAAACCATCCCAAATCCTTACTTAAGTCAATTTGCATCAAATTAAAACTTAAAACTTTTGCTGATCCAACATGCTTAGAAAGAGCAAGCACTGCAACCAAAACAAACTTGCATGAACTGTAACAAAATTAATTCACGCCTAAATACAGATAATTGATTAAACAAATACTAAGTATCTAAGATTCAATTTATTAGTCCATTAAAGCCCTAGAGACTATCTACAGATGCACAGAATACAGGCAACGGGAGAGAGAAAGGAAAAAACTTGCCTTTGCGGTTTTGGAATCAAAACCTTGTCGCCGTCTTCCTAGGTTTTTTTCCGGCGATCATGACTGCCGTCAAGCCTCCTACTGCTCAACCTTCCTTTCTCCTATGACCAATCCTTTATCCACAGTTGAAACCCTTACCATTTATCTCACAATTTACGCTTTGTTCCTCTCTATCTCTATGGTACGTGAAAAAGGTTTACATATTTTTTTAAAAACCTTAAGTCAACATAATGATATATTTATAGGTTTAGAAAAACTAAAACCCTAATTCTAATTTTAATCCGAGAAAGAAAAACAACCATAAAAGTTATAATGTAAGTCGGCTAAAAACGTGAGAATATATGTAACCCTAAAATTATAACCTATATTAAATTAGGATTAATACCTCAAGTTTAATTATTAATAAATAGCAATAATTAAAACTAGCTTTATATACATATATACCCATATATATACATGTATATACTTCCATGGGTAAAATGGTACCCATTTACACTATCCAAATAGTCCGTTAATCATATCCAAGCCCAAGTTCGGTTAAAAATAAAATAAAATAAAAACAATACATTTAATTTTACATTCCAAATGCCACTTAATCACGCACACTTATAATTAAACAATTAATTCATTTAAACAACAAAACAAGAAACCACGTAACAAAAGTCATGAAAACACCTAAGAATAATAAAATAAAAATAAAATTCCAATTATGTCCTTTTTAAATTTAGGGGTATTACACCAAGTGAGTCCGAAGAGTCGGAACTGCTGATTCCATAGGTATGACAGCCTCTGACCCATAAGCCATGGCAAAAGGGCTTTCTCCTGTTGGTCGGCGAGGGGTGGTTCGATACGCCCAAAGTACCTGAGGTAGATTCTCGTACCATTTGGATTTGAGCTTTTCCAACTTTTTCTTCAAACAACTGAAGATGGTTCGATTAGTTATTTCTTCCTGTCTATTCCCTTAAGGATGGCTAACCGCGGCCAACTTCTGCCTAATCCCATGCTTGGCAAATAACTTTCTTGTGCTGTGGTTATCTAAATTGGGGCCATTGTCCATCATGATCACATGTGGCATCCCGAATCGGCAGATTATATTATTCCAGAGGAAACTTTTCACTTGCTCATGGGTCACACTTGAATAGGCTTCGGCTTCTACCCATGTAGTGAAATAATCGATGGTGAGCAACACATACTCCTTCTTCTCCACCGTTTTGGGCAAAGGACCGACCATATCGATCCCCCACTGAACTAATGGCCACGGATTCGCCATTACGTGCAAATCTTCGGCGGATTGATGCTTCATTGGACTATGTTGTTGGCACTTATCACACTTTCTAACATACTCTTCAACATTCCGAGCCAAATAAGGCCAGAAATAACCTTGAGTTAGAACTTTATGCGCCAAAGATCTTCCTCCAGAGTGATTGCCACAATCTCCATCATGAATTTGTTGTAGTATCATAAGAGCCTCTGTAGGGCTTAAACATTTTAGGTAAGGACCGAAGAATGATTTTTGATACAATTGGTTATTGATGATAGCATATTTAGCTGCGGTGAGCCTGAGTTTTCATGCCTCGGCCTTCTGGTTCGGGAGAGTCCCCTTCTTAAGGTAAGCTTCCAATGGATCCATTCAGCATAGTTCGCGTGGGACAATTGGGATCACCATTATCTCATGTCGAGGGCTTATACTCGGTTCGTCCAGGATGTCGATGGGTACAATCCGGACCAAATCTTCATCTGAAGAAGATGCCGCTGCGGCTAACTGATCTACTTCAGAATTCTCCTCGCGAGGTATTTGATGAAACTCGATCTGGTCGAACCCTCGCGAGACAATCTCCGTAGCTTCTTTGTAAGCCTTCATTCTATCCTTCTTAGGCTGGTACTGGCCTGTTACCTGATTCACAATAAGCTGAGAATCACTAAAAACTTTTAAGCACCTTACCTGAAGCTGGTTTGCCAACCGAAGTCCTGCTAGCATAGCTTCGTATTCCGCCTCATTGTTAGTGGCAGGAAAATTCAGCCGGATTGACTACTGTAATCTGGTGCCTTCGGGAGTTGTGATAATGACTCCTGCTCCAGCACTAATCAAGTTCGAGGAACCATCTACCCGAAGCTCCCATTGTGGTTCGAAAGGGCTTGACTCCTCGGACTTGTCTTCATACTCCAAGAGGAAATCAGCTAGTGCTTGCCCTTTGTGCGACTCCTTCGGTTCATAGTATATGTCAAAAGAATTAAGCTCAATTATCCATTTAGTTATTCTTCCGGACAAATCCGGTTTAGAAAGAATGACTCGCATGGGGTAATTGGTAAGAACTTTGATGCTGTGTGACTCAAAGTAGTGTCGAAGCTTCCTTTTGGCGTATACTAACTCTAGTATGATCTTCTCGGCTTTGCTGTACCACGATTCTGCATCTATCATTGTCTTGCTGGTGTAAAAAATTGGATACTGACTCTTACCTTCTTCTCTGATTAACACAGCACTTGTAGCTATGCTGGAGATGGCTAAATACATGATAAGAGCCTCACCAGGCTTCGGAGCTGACAGAATTGGAGGTCTTGACATGTAACATTTCAGTTGATTAAGAGCATCTTGCTGTTATGTTCCCCATATGTCTTTGTTTTTGGACCTTATTGCATCAAAGAATGGTTTGCACTTATCGGACAATCGGGAAATAATCGACTGAGAGCTGCGATTCGAACTGTTAGAACTTGTACATCCCTGCGTGTCTTTGGTTCTTGATTTTGTATGAGGGCTTGAGCCTGTGCCGGACTTACCTCAATTCCCCTTTTGTTCACGATATGGTCGAGGAACTATCCTGAAGAAATTGCGAAGGAACACTTCGAAGGATTTAACTTCATGCCATATTTTCGTAAAGTATCAAAGCCCTCTTAGAGGTGTCCAGGATACTCCTCCTTCTTCACACTCTTTACCACCATATCATCAATATAAGCCTCGACCGTCTTTCCCAGTATTTCATCAAAGATCTTGTTAACAAGGCGCTAGTAAGTTGCTCCAGCTTTTTTTAGCCCGAAGGGCATTATTCTATAACAGTAGGTGCCCTTCTTCGTTATGAAAGCAGTCTTCTCTTCATCCTTCGGATTCATAGGAATTTGGTTATGGCCGGAGTATGCATCAAGAAATGTGAGCCTCTCGAAACCAGTAGTGGCATCAACCATTTGATCAATCTTGGGTAACGGAAAGCTGTCTTTAGGGCAGGCTTTGTTGAGATTGGTGAAATCTATGTAAACCCTCCGTTTGCTATTCTTCTTCTAAACTACCACCACGTTGGAGAGCCATTGTGGGTAGTACACCTCTCGGATGAAACCTGCTTGAAGTAATTTGCTTACCTCTTCAGCTATAATTTGGTTGTGCTCTGGAGCAAACCTTCTGTGCTTCTGTTTGACTGGTTTGTATGCCTGTAATACCCCTAATTTTTAAAAGGATATTTCTGGTATTTTATTTTTGATTTAATTGTTTTTTTTTTTTTGATTAATTGTTTTCCTTGTTTGTTGTGTTAATTATTTAATTGCGGGTATTTTGTTTAATTGTTAATTATTTTGTAAATTGTTAATTATTTAAATTGTTTTAATTGTTTAAATTGTTTTAATTATTTAATTGGTTGTTAATGGTTGTTTTTATTTCTTTATTTAAGTCATTGTTATTATAATTTTACGTAAGTTCATGTAGCCGGCACTGTTAAACCTAGGTTATTTAATGGGCCGAGTTGTATAAGGATTAGGGTTAGAATTTAAAAGTCTATATATATGCATATTCTACGTTGGTTTAGGGTTAGAAACAAAACCCTAGTTCTCATAGTCACGACTGGGAAACAGAGAGATACACAGAGAGCAACAGAGAGAGAGTTCTGAGAGTTTAAAAGGGAGCTTTAAGGAGAAAGGAACGGGGTTGCTTCTGGGTTGAACCAAGAGCACCGGAGGAGTGGGACGGCAATCTAGGACATTGTCAGAAACTTTAGAGACAGGATTACAGTTTCAAAATCTGAAACTCAAAGGCAAGTCACTATTCTTCTCCTTCCCTTTAATTCGTGTTCTGTGCATTCCTAGTAGACTCCAGGGATTAATCAAGCATTAAAACAGATTAAATTAAAGTTAATATCATCTTGGAGGCATGGTTGAATCGACTGTTAATCGTTGTATGAATCTGTTTTGTGTGTAGGAAGTTGCTCTGTTAAGAATCTATTTGCATGGTTTTTTAAACTTGTTAGCCTTAAGAGTCTTGGAATGAATGCATGATTTTAATTAATTCTAGGACATCAATTGAACTCTAGAATAAGTTATTAAAGTTGTACAGAGCCTCTGAACCCCACCAGAGGCGAAGAAGATGATCAAACTACGCGCAAACGGGTCACAGGGGAGTAGAGCCGACTCACCACAAGGGTGGAGCCGCCTCTACAAGGGGTAGAGCCGGCTCCATTTGTGGTGGAGGTGGCTCCACCAAGGGGGGAGGCGGCTCCACTTTTAGTGAAGCCGGCTCCTCTTTTGTTTTTTTTATTTTTCCACGTTCTGCCTTCAGTTTGGACTGTAGGAAGGTTTCTAGGTTGGTTCCGGGGATATGGATGATCTGTATACTTATTCCAGAGATGTATAAATTGTTGGGAAGCATGTTAACGATATTATGTGGAAGCATGATATATTCTAAGATTAAATAGGAAATCTGTATAAGGAGGGTTAATTAATTAATTAACTTAAAACTGTTTTCTGTTTTGAGGAGTTTTGGATGCTTTACATGTCTTAACAATTATTAATCATGTCTTCCTTATGTTGTAATCATATAATTATTTATCTGGGAAAAATGATGAATAAGTATGGTTAATTGGAAATGATTGATGTTTAAAATCTACAATAAATTACATCAGTTATTGTACTGCTTTAGAGGAGTTAGATGCTGTATTTTACTCTAACATTTTAAAGGACTAGAATGTGACTTCTAGATCATATACTGGATATATAATTTGATCATACACTTATTAGATTTGTATGTGTGCTTATTCTGGAGTATAATTGATATGCATTTATCATTGTTTGGTCAACCGTGTAAACTGGAGGATCGTATGTACCGGTATGGGACGGTGACATACTAGGTATAGACTAGATCAAACCCTAAGTCCTACCTAATTTGGATTAAGGTACGGATTAATCATATAGGTTAAGTCTATTACCTACTTGCGTCAGGTCAACAAAATAGTTGGATGACTTAATATGGTTTCAGGACGGATGATTATACATATACTAGACCACTACACAGATGGGTGGTATTTTGTATTATGAGGAGTACGGATTTTATATACTTATTATATGGTACCATGGTATGAGTTTGAATCTCAGGACCATGGTTAGGGCGCGTATATCGCCTAGGATGGATAACTGGACATAGGTGTTGTTCCCCGGTAGGTCTAGGTACACATGACCGCATTATTGTGCGATTTGCATGGTATCTCTACTCAGGCTGAGACAGACCTACTGGACTAGTGAGCGTTCTATAGTGTGTATTATATATATACATATGGACTACTCTAGATATTGTTGAGCCTTCCTAGGATGTATCTGCGTATCGGATTACTGTTTGGATCGTAGTAGAATAGGACTTGCATGTGGGCCTGACCCACTCTCTTATTTTTCAAGTGTTCTTCAGTTCCAGGGTTAGAGCTTGGACGTGCAGAGCAGATACAGACATTCGTTCCTCCGACTACGTAGGAATCTTTTCTATGTTTACTTTAAGTTTCTATTTCAGTTATTTTAGTTTCTTTTGGGATTTTAATAAAGGGTCCACTAAATGGATTCCCGAGTTGTAACTTATGGACTTTTGGAGTTTGGATTTAATAGTTTTCATTAATGATATTTTGAGGATTTCAATTAGTATTCTTCCAGCTTATTGTTATTATTTATCTCATCTTGTATTCTGTGTTCGGTTACATATTAATTGTTTGATATCTTTCGGGTTTGGGCTTGGTTCTGATCAACCCGTGTCTCGGATCCGAGGGGTATCACAATGCCGGATCCACCTTCAGGCTATGGCATGAGACTGAAGGATCGATCCCCACCATGTCTGAATGCTCTTAAGCAAATGCGTCTGCATTTCGTCGAATGACTTTGATTAATGCTTCTTTTTCTTCGGCTATGGGGGAAGAACCCATGTAAGTGATTTTCCGTGGATCGCCGAGGATTACCTCGACAGCTTCTAGTGATTCCTCGGTAGGCTTTTTCGCTTCGGCCTCATCCTCTGCCTTCAGATACCTAGGCAGAGGATTCTGTAATTGCTATTTGGATTTGCTTCCTGGAGGCGTAATCGGTTGGGACTGTTTCACTACCTTCTTTGCCTCATTTTGCGTTAACATGTAGTATTCTTTGGCGGCTACTTGATCTCCCCTAAGATCTATGACCTCTTTCCCGTCTGGAGACAAACATCGCATCACTTGGTGAAGGGTAGACGACACTCCGTTCATTCGGTGGATCCAACCTCTTCCCATAATAAGATTATAGGAAGGGTGGATCTCTGTTAAGACAAAATTTTCCTTCAGAGTCCTCTTTGCCGCAGTTACGGATAAATCAATCACCCCAAGGGGATCAACTTTTGTACCATCGAACCCCATCAACGGGCTGAAGGTGGGCCGGACTGATAATGACGGGATCTCTAGCTGTTCAAAGACCGTCTTTGCGATGATGTTGGCACTACTCCATGGGTCTATCAGAACCCTCTTAATCATACAATTCACCACCAAGAGACTGATGACTAACGGATCTTCGTGGGAAAGTTGAACTATGGATAAATCTCCATCGCCGAACCTGATGTTGATGCTTCTCGAGACAATAGTGTTTACTGAGGATAACCTCAGCTTATGGGTTATTCTCAGTCGGGATCTATAAACCTCATCTGACTCCTGATCATCTTCTGATCTTCCATGTATTGCATGGATGACCTTCACCTGATTACCATCGACACTCCAAGGGTTGGTCTCCCGAGGCTTCACGTACTCCTTTGTTGTAAGGTAATCTGCCAATTCACCCCTCAGTAACATGTTTTCCACCTTTCGCCTGAGGGATCTGCAATCATTGGTCATATGCCCATAATCTCTATGGTAAGCGCAGTGCTTGGACTTGTCTCTCTGTTCCAACGGTTGCCTTATTGGCTGAGGAGCTGCAAACTTCATTTTGTTCTCCTGAAATAACCGGGCCAAGGTTGTGCGAAGGGGAGTGATTCTTTCTTCTATCTTTTGCCATTTTTCGGGTATTTGAATGGCTGGCGCCAAAGCGTGCTGGCTTCTTCGGCATCTTGAACTTGAAACCTTTTCCTGAGGCTTGTTCTCCACCGTGATGAGGGTGACATGTTGAGCTCAGGGAGCCACATTCTCTTCCAGTTGGATGTAGATCTGTGCTCTAGCATTAAGAGTTTGCATGTCCGGAGGAGAATACTTAATCAAGGACGTATGAAACTTGGTTCCCTGAATCATTGCGAGCTTGAATGTTTCTATTGCGGTAGTAGGGTGGCAATCTGCTATTTTCGAAGCCTCCATATTGAATCTAGACAAGAAGTCTTGCAGCGTTTTGCCCTTCTTTTGCCTTATAGTAAAAAGGCTAGCAATACTCTTTTTTTGCTTCTTATTACCGCAATATTGCGCTAGGAACATAGCGCATAGAGTTTCGTAATCTAGAATAGACTTGTGCGGCCTATTCCTAAACCACTCCAGCGCAGCCCCAGTTAGACTGGTAGGGAAGATTTTGCACATCCATTGGTCATTGTGATCATCCAGAGCCATCTTTTGCGCTTAGTGATCTAAGTGCCGGGAAGGATCTCATGTACTATCAAACTGGGTAAAGGATGGCATAATGAATTTCTTAGGTCTCTCAACGAGGTACACATCGTCAATGAAATGAGTCTTCACGAGTGAGTTCTTATGTTCCCTAGCCATCTCTGCAGGCGTCTAAACTCTCAAGAGTTTTTTCTCGTCAAAGGCCTCCTTTACTCCTGCACTATCTGGAACACCATTAGACCATACCGTGAGTTTACGGCTGGATTCGGCCTGTTCATCCTGCATGTGACGAGGAAGATTGTCTGAAACTACCGCCTCGGATCTGGCCCTCTGGACTTGCTGAACTTCTGTGGGCCGAACTTCACTAATCCGAGCCCCATTGACCTGGGGCTCGTTTTGATTGGGAGGGGGCGCAGCTCTGTTAACTGGTGGGGCTGAACTTCATTGGGCCGAACCCCATTGCCCTGGGTTCATTTTGGTTGGGAAGAGGCGCAGCCCTGTCAACTAGCGGTGGCTGTGGTGCCAGCTGTGCCATAGCCGTTTGAAGGGTGTCGTTCTGCTGTTGAAGTAATGTAATTTGGGCTACGCTGGCTTCATTCGCCTGACGAAGCGTTTCGAACTGGTGCAAGAACTCTTCTCGCATCTTTTGCATCAACTTCATCTGTTGATCTGCCGCCATTGATTCTCCGTTTGACATTCCGCACCGCGAAAATAAAAAGAACTTAAAACAAAGAGTGGGAGTATCTTTCTATACGGTTTCCACAGACGGCGCAAAAATGTAGGTGCAAAATTTCGCTCAACCAATAATGATTGAGAAAAATAAAACAACTCACTCAAAAAATAATAAAAATAAATAAAAACAGTGTATAGAGAAGCGTAGAATTGCTTGATACTTTTATTGGAGGTCTAGGCCTCTATTTATAAGAAATACAGTGGTGGAATTTTGGTAGGATTCACATTACTTGTCGTTCAATTCATTCCATATATGATTTTCTTTACATCTATAATCCTTTCCTTTCTACAATTCTTTCTATGTTGAATTTTCCTTGTATAGAACTTGTTCTCTTTAGTGATTCATTGGCCTAGCAGGACATGACTTCTCTTTATCAAGGTTGGGTTGAACGTGGGCTGGCCCTGATGATTCGGTTGATGGGTTTGGATCTTACTATTAGTACGATGGGCTGTCACTACCTGGACTTAGAAGCTAGGCAGGTGGTTCTGGTCTGCGATCGATGTGGGAGTCGAGGCCTTGACTGGGCTTGCTCTGGACTGGGCTGATCCGATTTAGGCTTGGTGCCGATTAGGCTATTGTGGCATCTGAATCAATTTTGTAATGTGATGACGTGGATGATGATTATTGGAAGGGGGAATTTTTTCCCTCCACATTTACCTTTTACTTTTTTAAATTAATCAAAATATGAAAGTGTGATGTGTGACACTTAACCTTACATGGAAAAAAAGGGAAAAGAAAAAAAAAGTGATGTGTGATTTTGATTTGGAACAAATTCTTGAAGTATATTCTAGAGAGAATTAGTTAGTTTTAGTCTATATCAGCAAGGAAGAGACAAGCTCAATAATCACAATGAGAGTAAGATACCACACATTGATATGGGTCAAACACAACATATAATAAATGAATTCGAATCTAATTTAATTGTGTTTGAATTGTAATTATATTGACTCAAATTGAAATGTTAGTTACACAATTTTTTTTTTTTTGCTAGTCAATTCATTGAATTTGTGAACATTTTAATTAACTAAATGAATTTGTGTTTAACGTGTGCTAATTCATCATCCCTTAAAAATATTATGGAATTTAATTAGATTATTCATTTTTAATTGTTGACTCATTTTTTAAACAACATGTACAAGTTATATATTGTACAATTTTATAAAATGATTAATTTATTATTAAAGCTTTACTATTTATAATAAAATTTATTATTCTCACTTCAAACTTTTTACCATAAAAAGTACCTTATTTTTCATACAATATATTCATGAAAAATTAATAAATTACTTAAATACAAAATACCTTCTTTTTTATGCAATATATTCATGAAAAATTTATCAACGGGCCAGTGACTTAGCGGTATCAGCCTCTTACTTCCCAAAGGGAGGTCAAGGTTCAAGTCTCAGAAGAGATAAGTGTGTATAAGTACCAACTAGGAAAAAAAAAATAATAAATTACTTAAATACAAAATACCTTTTTTTTATGCAATATATTCATGAAAATTTAAGAAATTACTTATATTGTTTTAATTTTTTTTTTTTTTTTTACTTAAGATTTTTATTTAAAGAATTAATTTCAAAAATTAAAGGTAAATTTATACAAATTTAATGAAAAATATGTCATCAAATTAGTATGATTTTTTTTCATAATTTATTTCAATAAGAAAAATAAATTAAGTGTAATTTAATAATAAAGGGCATTATGGTCATTTAATGAAATATAGTCAAGGCATTGGGGCATTTTGTAACTAAATGTGATATAGTTCAGAGGGTAATATGCACAAAATATATTTCAGGAGAGTTATTTGCAAATTCCGATATAATTTAGGGTCTTTTTTTTGCACTTTACCCTAAATAACTTTGAATCTAATTCCATCATGTTTGAATTGTAACTGTATTGACTCAAATTGAAATGTTAGTTACACTTTTTGTGTTTGCCCCTCAACTCATTGAATTTTTGAACATTCTAATTAACTCATTGAATTTGTGTTTGACGTGCTAACTTGTCAACCCTTACAAAAATATTATAGAATTAAATTAGATTATGTATTTTCAGGTAATAACTCATTTTTTAAACAATAAATAGTTACCTATTTAATAATTATGTTATGTTCTAATTAATATTATTTGATATGAATGTATACTTATGGTGTTGGAATTGAATGATTCACAACAGTTTAAGTGTGTTATGAAAAAGGAACATTCTCGAAGTATTTGGAATGGAAAATAAATTGTTAAAAGATCTCATCTATTTAAGAAATCAATCAATATTTTTCTAGTATGTCAGCATGAGATTGGCCCAAAACAGCTTAGCGAAATTCAAACATTTATCTTATTGGGTTGGAGAGCAATATAGCATAAACATCTTCTAAATACTTAAGCCCAAACCCAACTCAATTAGTTTGGTTTGGGTTGGCCCGCGTGGTTATGAGGCCCATAATGTTAATTGAAGAAGAAGTTGTGCATGGCTGCCCTATTGAGTCATGGGCACAATTTTTTAGAATTTTTTGGAACAGCTAGCAGTGCATAAATGAGAGTATATATACCTTGCACAACATGTTATTTACATACCCACTCAATTAAATATAATATATTATTATCTCATTATTAACAAATTTATAAATAAGTGAGCCAACTTTTTTAAAAAAAATGCAATGTTATTGGATGAATATTCACCATATATGTGAAGAGTTGTTAGAGATTGAGACTTTTAGAGTTGTATAATATAGAGTGCTAGAGAGAGTTGAAAGAATCTAATTAATATATTAGAAAAATTGCACATCATTTTTTTTTTTTTTTTTTCCTTAATTGATATTCACACAACCATATATGTCTTCATTAAGATTTGAATTTCTGACTTTTTTTTGAAAAGTAAAGACTTGATACCGCTAGGCCACAACTCTGCTGGTATACATCATTGTAGACGGTAGGAAATTCAAAAACAATAGGTAATTTTGTACTGTAAGTAGTTAGGTCATTTATGTATAAAATTTTAGAGAGTAAGATCTATAAATAGGAGAATAGACGTGTATCCAACAAGCTCAAAGTAATGGTGAGTGCCACCACAAAGTTTGGCAAGGCACCTTGGCCAGAAACAGTGACACTAATTGTTGACATGCTTGCATTGCTCAGTGAACTAGAAATTATCTATATGAATATTTTTGTCCATATTGTTCTACAACGAGATTAACTCCCTTATCCATTATAGAAGTATGAGATCGCGAAATAACGATAAGTGGCCGCGGTGCTACTAAAGCAAAGAAATGCTAAAATTTATTCACTAACAAAAATTTCTGAACTATTCAATCGGCATGTTTGATAAGGGATATAATTTATATAAAATTTGAGACATTGCCCAACTTAGATAATAACGGTAAAAAAATCATTAAATAAACATCATTTTTTTAAATTCTTTATTATTGAACTGACTTAGATACCACATTCAATTTCTAACATTGACAGATGACTCGATAGTCTAGTGAGTTAATACTTTCAGTTGATTTTGGAGTGCCAAGTTTCGACTCTTTATATCTACTGATCTAACTTTCAACCCTTCTCAACTCATAAACAAAAAAATAAATATATAGTGATAGCCTAAATCAAACAGTCTAAACATTATCATCATCTACGTACAGTAGCTTTCTAATTGTTCTTTAGTAGCATCCTACAATAAGAAAACTATCAATTTAATGAAGGATATTAAAATGCATTTACAAGAATACTGAGCTTGTTAGCATAATGAGGATATAGCCTCACCAGTTCCCAAGATGGGCTACCAAGAAGAGAGGTGTCTCGCTCTCCGCGTTACGAGCTATGATTAGATTCCGGTGTTTGAGGGCAATGCACATACACATATCCTCATTCCCAACTATCACCGCAATATGGAGAGGGGTGTTGCCGCCTTCATTCTTGATTTCAAGGATGTTGGAAGCTTCATCTACAGGAATGCTATCAACTAGCTTGACAACAATGTCTGTGTAGCCATCTGAGACAGCTAAGTGGAGAGCCGTGTCTTCTGATTTGGTGAGCTTGGCCGTTTGAGCCTTTGAGCTCTTCTGATAGACCTCCACTACTTTGTCCCAATGGCCTTTCATGGCAATTTCAAACAACTCATCATGGACCTCATGGGCTACCTCTTCAGGCATTTCTTCATTTATTACAATTTCTGAGGCCATTTTGATCTCCCAACTAATTTGCATGCATGGTTTGAGGTAGCTGACGATATATATATATATATATATATATATATATATATATATATATATATATATATATATATATATATATATATATATATATATATATATATAAATTACTAAGCACTTCGTTTAAGAAATCTCATCAAGTAAACCATTCGTAAATATGGACAAAGGGAGCTCTGTTTATTTGAATGTAAAATATTTTTATTTTATTTTTTGGTGTTTGATTGTTGTAAAAGATTTACTAAGAAAAAAAATATATTAAAATTTAATAAAAATAATTTATCATTTTAAACACTCGTCGGATCAACTCGATCTAGACATTTATCAAATATTCAAAAATTTAAAATAAAAAAATTTTATCTTAAAAAGGAAAAAAAAAATTCTAAAAATAATATCTTACATCCAAACAAAGACTTAGTATAATAAAAAAATTCGCAATCTTTATTATTAATTTTTCTTAGTTAAAATATCTGGAATGTGAAGTGACAATGTGAATGCACCCACCATGTTATTGGAACTAGTGGTACAAGATGCCCCATATGGTAACTTTTTCTTTTTCATGATTAAACAGATGTTTCTTATCGTCTTTTTCTTCGAACACTAATTATGTGAATCGTTATATATTCTCTTTGAAAAAGAAAGGCATAAAATAGAATAACTTGTAATCTAAGCACTCGAACCGAAAGGAAAATGGTACATTAACATGGTTTTGTGTAGCCATTGCTTTTAGACCAATGAGTTTCCTCTAACTTCTTTTACTGTTCACAAGTACACATGATGAAATTACTATTTAATTAATTTCCATTAACATAATTAACTGATATTCTTTTTCATCATGAAGTTATTCTTTTGTGCTCGTATCTTACGTTGCTATCTTCACCTTTTACTTTTTAAAATTAATCAAAATATGAAAGTGTGATGTGTGACACTTAATCTTACATGGAAAAAAAGAAAAAGAAAAAGAAAAAAAAAAAAAGTGATGTGTGATTTAGATTTGGAACAAATTCTTGAAGTATACTAGTTAGTTTTAGTCTATATTGGCAAGTAGGAGAAGCTCAACAATCACAACGAGAGTGAGATACCACACATTGATATGAGTCAAACACAACATATGAGAAATGAATTTGAATATAATTTAATTGTGTTTGAATTATAATTGTATTGACTCAAATTGAAATGTTAGTTACATTTATTTATTTATTATTATTTTTTTTCGTCAATTCATTGAATTTGTGAACATCCTAATTAACTCATTGAATTTGTGTTTGATGTGCTAACTTGTCAATCCTTATAAAAATATTATGGACTTTAATTAGATTATTCATTTTTAAGTTTTGACTCATTAAACAACTTGCACAAGTTATATATAATTACCTATTTAATAATTATGTTGTGTTAGTATCAAAATTTCTTAATATGAATGTAATCGTGCGGTGTTGGTATTGATACAAGCTTGAATGATTTTCAGTTCACAACATTTTATGTGTTATGTAAAAAGGAACATTCTCGAAGTATTTGGAATGGAAAATAAATTGTTGAAAGATCTCATCTATTTAAGAAATCAATCAATATTTTTCTAGTATGTCAGTCTGACACCGGCCCAAAACACCTCAGCTCAATTCAAATATTTATCTTATTGGGTTGGAGAGCAATATAGCATAAGCATCTTCTAAATACTTAAAGCCCAACCCAACTCAATTGGTTTGGTTTGGGTTGGCCCGCGCGGTTATGAGGCCCATATTGTTAATCGAAGAAGAAGTTGTGCATGAATGCTGTAACAAAGGTCATTTGTCCCACATCGTATTCGGAAGGGAAAGTGATTGAGTGCAAATGGATTGGTATGTAATACTACCCAACAACTTGAGCTTTTAGGTAAATGGGCAAACATCCACCCGTTGCAGTTGGTATTAGGGCAAGACCCAGTTCTTGATCTGATGTCACGCCAAGTGCCCTACTCGGAAGTAGTCCGAGTTTGCAGTCGAGGTAGGCAGGGTAGCTCGAGCCGCAATGAGAGCGTTGCAACTTGCAAATTTGGGTGGAAATTATTATTGGAATATTTTTTTTAACAGCATAACATGGTATTTGTATATCCATTCAATCAAATATAACATATTTTTATTTTGTTATTAACAAATTTATAAATAAGTGAGCCAAGTTTTTTTCCAAATAATACATTGTCATTGGCACATATTCATGATATCTGGAAGAATTGTAATAGATTGAGACTCTATATTTACATAAAGAAATATAGTGTTAGTTTGTTAGAGAGAGTTGAAAGATTATAACCAAAATATTGGAGAAATTGTGCATCATTGTAGATGGTAGAAAATTCTAAAATAATAGAGAATTTTGTGTTGTAAGTAATTAGGACTGTATAAAATTTTAGAATTAGGTCTATAAATAGGATAATAGACATTTGTATCCAACAAGCTCGAAGTGATGGTGAGGGCCACCAAAAAGTTTGGCGAGAGACCTTGGCCAGAAACAGTGAGACCGACTTGCATTGGTTAGTAAACTAGAAAACATTTTTGTCCATATTATTGTACTGTTTGCTTGAATCCAGATAGTTGTGCAATGATAAATTAATGCATTCGTCATGACGAAAGCATGTTGTTGTGAGTTCTGCTAGAACTTCTACAACGATAAATTAATGACTCATCGTGATAGAAGTATGAGACATGAAATAATGATAGGTGGCGCTGTGATACAAATGGAAATGTCAGCTCAATAATTAAATCTGCCATTGATAAGTAATAGAATTTATATAAAAGTTGTACATTCCTACACTAATTAGTGTAAAAAACCCATTAATAAAACATCATTTCTCCAAATTCTCTATAAAATAAAGGTCTTTTATTGGCCTTTTCTCTCTAATATATTACCACTCTTAAATAATAAAAAAATAATAATAATAAAAAAAGAGAGCACAGAATAGAATAACATGGTTTTGTGTAGCATTGCTTTTAAAACAGGGTTTCCTCTAACCTCTTTTATTGTTCACAAATCACATAACCTCTTTTATTGTTCACAAATCACAAAGATACACCATTAACATATAGATTGCTGGCCCATAACTTCATGGTTTAATATGAATTGATATTTTTTTTCTCCATCTTGGATAATTAGAAGTTTTGAAGAGGACACATTTAAATGGCATTGTTCTTTATTAAAATTTCTAACTTATTCTTTTAAGTTTAAAGATGTATATTACTTAGTTGAAAGACTTTTTTAAAACTTAAAAGATAATGATAAAAATATAACATTATTTTTTTTATTTGACTTTTTAAATTGACAACTATTTTGGGATAATACTAGCCCACAATGTTCTTAATGTGTTTGTATCATTACTTGAATTGACATGTTAATTATACTTATTGTGTTTTTGTTTGACACAACAATTCTCTTATAATTTAGTTATAGTGATTCCAAGCCACTATTGTAATTAAACATGTTCACGATCTAATTTTTTGACCTTTGTAAAAAATATTACGAAATTTAATTAGATTGTTGACGAATTAATTAAATAAGCTACACAAGTCATGTAAACTACCTATTTAATATGGGAAAAAAAAAAAAAAAATCACTACCTATTTAATAATCGTATTTGTATAAAAATTTCTTGATATAAATATAATCCTGGAAGTGTTCATATTGATCCATACGAGTAGACACAACACATAGGCTATAAGATATTTTAAAACTGATTTTAGAAGATGAGGCCTGAATGTTATCCGGTTCACAACATTTTATGGGTGTTATGGAAAGGATCATTAGTGAAGTATTAAGAATGGAAAATAAGTTCTCAAAAGATCTTCATCTATTTCAGAAATGGATTAATACTCTCTCAAATATTTTTCTTAGTTTTTTTTTTTTTTTTGGTCTTCATTCTCATGGAAAATCACAGCTAAAATTTTCGAACTTTATCGGTCGGTTCATAAAATAATAAACAATTTTTTTTTTTTTGATTGACCTTACATGAGAGCTATACATAGTGTATTTGAAAGTGAATTTAATTTAGGATTGACAATTTGTGTTCAAAAGTCATAATCGTGTCGTGTTGATAGAAGAATATTATACTAGTTCAAACCAAATACAATCAGTTTAATAATTATGTCAAGAACTCTTAATACTAACCTAACTTATTTATTAAAAGAGTTATATATGCAACCCGTTTAATAACATATTTACTAAAACGAGACATTATATTATTAATAATATTCAACCTAATATTAAATATTAAAAAAAATATAAGTTCCAAATAGACTACACGGGTTAAACACCCATCTACGATTCGAATTCATTTAACATAAATTTAAATCCATTTAACTCGTGTCATGTTCAAATCGTATTGATTTATCGTGCCAAATTTTGTCTCCCGTAATTCAATGAGAAGACAGATCTCTTCTCATTCACAAGGGAGGATCCAAGTCCATTTAAATGGCAGTATGCCAGCTTGGGACTGGCCCAAAACAGCATAGCTCAATTCAAGCATTTATCTTTTGGGTTGGATAGCAATATAGCATAAATATCATCTAAATACTTGGGCCCAAACCTAACTCAATTCATTCGGCTTGGGTTGGGTTTAGGCTATTCTAAACTTACAAGTTGTTGCGCTACTTTTTGCATTGGATTTTATTAATTTGGCGAACCAGATTAGGTCGCCCGATATGCATAATTTTTTTTTATTATATTTAATCCAGAACAAGTTCACGATAAAAGTATAAACAAATGTTTAATAATTTTGCACATCAGATATAAAAAAAATGCCAGGAAAATACTCTAATACCAGAAAATTTGTTGATATGTCGTTTTAAAGACATTAATGCACATTCCCATTCCTACTTTGAATTCTTAGAAAAGAAGAAAAAATATACGCACCATTCAGAATTTTACACATAAAATTACTATATATTGGAATATATATTATATTATATATATATAAAATAATAATTATAATAAAGTATTAAAGTCATTAATTACATGCAAGTGGGGACTCATGTATTAATTAAATGCAAATGGTTCTTATCTATTTATAATTATATATATATATATATATATATATATATATATATATATATATATATATATATATGATTTTAATTAAGGGAGAGGATATTCCCACTCCAATTTTTTCTAATTGCACTACGCTTAACTTTTTCTTTTAAAGAAAATGACAAGAAGGTCATTGAATTCATTAATGTATTATACCTTATTTTATTATATCATAACTATCCTTTATACAATTTTTTTTTTTTTTTTTTTTACCTTCTTTAGTTCCTTTACTATTTTTTTTCCCAGTGCTATACTTTCTTTTCTTTTCGAAGGTCTTCTCAAAAAAGATAATTTATTTCATATTGATAATTTTATTTTTGGCAGTCAAAAGAGATAATTTATTCAATAGACTTCTTTTTTTTTTTCTTTTTCTTTTTTTTTGTGCAATTAAAATATGTAATTTATTCAACGAAGTAAACTTCTTCTTTTTTTTTTTTTTTTTCAGTCCGGTCAAAAGAGGTAACTTTTTTTTTGTGATTTTTTATTGGTCCCGTTAAAAGAAATAATTTATTCAATAGAAATATATAAATATTCTTTTGGGTTTTATCAAAAAAGATAATTTATTCAATAGAGATATATATATTTTTTAATCCTCTTTTTTCGTACTTTTTTGTTTTGGTCTTAACAAAAGAGATAATTTCTTCAATATATATATATATATATATATATATATATATTGTAAAAAGAGATATATATATTTTTTTGGGTCCTGCCAAAAGAGAATTTATCCAACATATTTTTTTTTTTGTCATCGAAACAAAATATTATTTGATTTTTTTTTTTTTAATCTTGCCAAAAGAAACTTAAAATATTAAATATTAGAGATAAGGAGACAAAATCTGAAAGGACAGTAATAATTATTTATTTGTAAAGTGAATGATATAATTGTCATTCTATATAAAATTATAGTGTAAACATAGAAAAGTGGAGTGCGAATAGTGTCTCTCTTAATTAATTAGGTTAACTCTTCATAAAAAAAAAAAACTTATTATACTTGCCTTCAAAAAATAACTTCATGTACATGCCCTTAATTAATTAGCAGACAAAAAGGTCGGTGACGATATAAAAAGAGGTGTAACTAAATAAACTTAATAAGGAGTTAATACGTTTAGAGAGAGAAGGAGTTAATACGTTTAGAGAGAGAGAGAGAGAGAGAGAGAGAGGGGTTGAGACTTGTTCTAAGGTTTAAATGTGTATTAAATAAAAAGAGCATCTGTTACGGCACCCATCTCTCAAACCACTTTTGGTTCTCATCCCAACAGTCTATATATATATATATAATATATATATATATATACAGAGAGAGAATGAAGCGTTACAATTTTAGATTTTGCTAAATTGTGTGTCCATATATAATACATCTTAATATAAATATAGATCTTTATATAGGCTGATGATTTGGGCACCTCTCAAATCTTCTTTGTGACAAATGGGGGACTCTTGAGTTATGCCAATAGAATGTAGAAACCCATATCTACCCTTGATCAGGTGAAATTGTAGTAAAACCGAGAGAGGGCATAATTGTCATTCCAATATGGCTTTTCATTTCTTCACCATTTTCATCATACATGCCAATAGTATGTATAAACCCATCTCTACCCCTGAGTTTCTGAAATTGGGGTGTAACAGAGAGAGGGCATAATTATCTTTCCATGATGGGTATGTAATTTTTAGGTTTACTTTTCATTTCTGCAACATAAAAATAAAACCCAACCTTATAAACAATAGTAAAAGAAAAAAATCAACCCTTTTAAGGGTTAGTCTTAAGCTTCATCTTTTGATGTCATTTCATATTTGTTTTGTATACAACTCTCTCCGTTGGTAAGTATATGTCTTTATTTTAAACACTGCTACTGTCATTTCTTTATCTGGGTTTTGTATTATATGCTCCAAAAAGTCATTATATATCATTATATTATCTTTTATACATAAATTCATATATATCTGAGATAAATAACAAATAACAATATATACATACATATATATATATATATATACAAACACACACTCAGAAATGCAATTAAAATAATAACAATATAAGAAACATTCATCGATGCATTGTGTTGTGATTTGTTTCATATTTTATTTATTTTAATTTTTAATTTTTAATTTGTGTATTTAATTTGTTTTGAGAGGACTTTTCTTGATTGATGAGAATGGCCTCTCACAGGACCCACCATGGTATCTTCTAAATCTTGTACCCTGAAACAGAGAAGGGGAAAAAGGAGTCTTGGAACTTTGTTATTAATATGTATATAGTACTGTAATATAATATGATACCTATTAGGGGTCAATCTTTAGAATGTCAGGGAAAGATTATATAGCTCTTATAGACCTGTAAACACCAGTTCACATTGTACATCTGGGGCTCCCTTTATTCACATTACCTGAAGGGTTTCTATCTGTTCCATCTTTGTTACTGTGATGGAATTCATGGCTAAGACAGCTATGTTGTACTATTGCCTGCTTTTTCTTGGGGTTTGGATGTATATCCCTTTGGTTGTAGCAGGAGTTATAGTTCAACAAGAAGGGTGGTTGTATTTTTAGATTTATCTTCAATAATTTTCATCATATCAAGGTGATTCTGATGATCCTTGTCCTTTCTTGCTCATGCATGGTGATATATTTTTGTTCATTGCTTTTCTTTTTCTACTTTTTCATTACTTTCCTTTCCACTTTCTGTTCTGTCTGCATCCATTGACTGTTTGGTTCCTCTCATCATTTCCATGGCAGTTTTCTTTGATGAGTTTTATGAATTTGTCTTATTTGCTCTTTCCTTCACCTGCATTTAATTAAATCCACCTATAAAGTGCTTTATTTTTGATGATTTTCAACCATTCTTCCTCTTGTGATTTATCTATATATATAATTTTTTTTTTTTTTTTTTTTTCTTTCTGGTTTTTGTTTGTTTGTGTGTGTGTGTGCAGTGAAGGGCAGGTAAATAGTAGAGTGGGTGATGGTTGAGACAGAGGGAGGTGGTGGTGGTGGTGGTGCTGCTGCTGCTGCGAAGTCAGGAATGGCATCATCTTCTGCTGCTAACCAGAGCCCATTGACCATGAGAGAAGCACCCTCAAACTATCAACCATACCAAGCACCTATGGCCAAGTATGAAGATGTTGTAGCCTCTCCCAAACTCTTCATGACTACTTTGGAGAAGCTTCATGCTGCTATGGGGACCAAGTTCATGTAAGATTAATCTAATAACGTAATTTTTTTTTGGTTTTATATGAACCTTCCTCTCATCAAATATATGGAATTTCAGAACTTTGAAAATCAAGGTTTATATACTGAGAAATGGATTACTTTTCAGTTGTGAAAATCCATGAATAGTACCTTTGGTATGCACTTTTTTAAAATTATTTTTGGAAATTTTGTTCACTTGTTTTCTTGGTGGCCATTTTACATTTATTCTTTAATGTTTGGACTGAATGAATATATTCAAGTATTTTAAAATCTTATTGAAGGGACTTTAGCAAACATTTTTTTACTAATGGCACCTCTAAGTGAAAAATGAGTAATGTGTGTGTGCGCACGTGCGCTTAGTGTGTGTTTGCATGTTGTTTGTGGTTTGTGGCCTGTGTTTTTCTTTCATATTCATTCACCATGGTCTGGAATTTTTGAATTCGTCAAAGCTTCTCAAAGATGCTTATTTTCCAAATGTCTTTCAGGATTCAGAAGGTATGGGGCAGAGTCTAGCATTTTGAACACATGAATCATTTCGTCTCTATCATTGTCTTCTAAATATAAATTTATTATTTCTCGGGCTTGAGATGCTGATGGAGAGCTCATTGTTAAACTCCGAAGAAGACAAAGAAAAACAAATTTTAAATTCGTTTATATGTGCCTGGAATGCTAAATAACTTGATTTATCACCTCTTTTGGAAGTGTAACATATCCTGTTTGGCCTCAATTCTTTGGCTTGCCTGGATCAGGATAGGCTATCCTATAGGGTATTTTCAAATCCATGCTTAACATGGGGTTAGGCATTTACCAAGAAAATTAAAAAGTTTCAGCAATAATAATATCTGAGTGGTTTGTCCCACACGGGCAGCTCGACTGGTAAGGCTTTGGGATACTTCTTTTAGGTCGCCTGGTTCAAGTCAGGTGAGGCCTGGACTTAAATGATGCCTGTGGTTTGCGGGCTTCAAGAGTCCAAAGTGGCTAGGGGGTGGGTTGATTCTTCGGTTACCTCCTCAAAAAAAAAAAAAAAAATTATGTGGCAAGGTACTGAGTTGTTGCCCTGATGAAGCTTGAAAATGCTTGTGTATTTCATATATAACTTCCAGTAAACTATGCTATATTGCTATTATCAATAAGAACATGCATCTTATTTCTCTTTGCAATTTATGCACACTTTTCCTGGAATTTCTCCTTGCGGGTGACACTTATATTGTTTTATGTCATATGCCTACGAAGGATTCCCATTATAGGAGGGAAGGACCTGGACTTGCATCGGCTTTTTGTGGAGGTAACTTCTCGTGGTGGTATTGAAAAGGTATATTGTTGATTGGTTTATTGGAATCTTCAAGTTAATATCTTTTGAGTTTGCTCTATTCTGGTCATTTTATATCTGTGCATCTCTATTTCAAACATTAGAAATTCTACACTTACAGTTTTCATAATATTCTTGATTTGAGAGACTAGCTAATATTAGCATCAAAAGGATTGAAACACTGAGCTGTGTTTGTTTAGAGAATTTTATTGTGTGTTTTATGATTTCCTTTTGACACTTCTTTTTTACTTGAAACCGAAAGCACTCTTTCAAAAACAATAAGTTGAAAATGCTTTATGCAGTTTTTCCTTGAGGCTTAGCCTTGGCTCACAGGAGGAATAATGCCTTATGCTTTTGCCATTAAAGTGTTGTACATCATAATCTTTTGAGACATTTTCTTGAAGAAATTTTCATTTTAATGTGCTTCGTAGCAAAGTTATCATCACCGTTCCTGGAAGAAATTTATTTCGTGTTGCATTCATGACAAATTGCTAGTAACTCTAGAAATCAAAGTTGCTTGCAAAGTTTACGAGCAGAACTTACAATGATGAAGTTGCAAAAAGCTAAGGAGATTGCAAGGGAAAAAAAAAGTAAACCATTCCTATGAGTTGCAAATCAAGTGAAATTTTATTTTTATTTTTTTTAAAAAATAATAATAATAATAATAAAAAGAAAGTGACAGTATCAGTAATTTAATTTTTTGAAGTGGACTTGAAGATTCCTGAATTTATTTCCAATCCGTGTTGCAATGGTGGGAGTAAGACTGCATATAATTTTCTTGTTTTCTTAATTTCTTTGCAACCAAAACAGATTATTAAATTCTGTAATATTATTTTATTGTGGAAATTCAATCCGATAAAGTATGTAGATGCTATTTTTCTCATTTCTTTCTTGTCCTTTTATTATTTTCTTCTGGTTGTTAGTGGGAGAAATGGTTCAATGACACAGTAAAGATGGAAGACTTAAATAAAGTATGTAGTAATTTTTGTTAACATTTACCTAACAGGGGGTTGCCTAGTAACCAGTTGCTTTCTAATTTGAATTCACAGACTGTTAGAGAGAGAAGATGGAAAGAAGTAACTAATGTTTTCAGCTTCCCCTCCACAGCTACAAATGCTTCTTTTGTGCTGCGCAAGTACTATATTTCATTGCTTCACCACTATGAGCAGATTTACTTTTTTAAGGCCAAGGGTTGGACTCCAGTATCTGCTGGTACGTGCAGAGAACTTTTTTAACTCTTCCACTTATAATTTGATGGATATATTCACAAATAATCAAGAAAAATCTTTTGCAGATGCTTTGCAAAGTCCATCCGTAGCACCAGTTCCAGCTCATGGTTCGGGTGAACCTATGCTGCAATTACCAGATACTCAAACAGGTGGAACGCATCAAACACCAGAATCCTTGCCTGGAGGTCTTCTTCTTCTTCTAAGATAAAAACATTTGCTTGGTGTAGTCATGCATTGTACTCCCTTGTGAAAAATGAAGTTTAAATCTAGTGTCACACAGGTATGGGTGTGGAGTAGGTGTCTGGTTGGACACGCACCATTGAAAAGCTTTATGATAATTCTACGTAAAACTCTTATCATTCTGTGTTTGTCACGTTATTGTGTCGGAACAAGTTTTAAGTGAACACTTATATTTGACAAAAAAAAATATCATGCTACTTTAGAAAAAACAATACTAAAAAGATTTTTAGCCGTGTCCTTGTCCCTGGGTTTGGAAATTTGGTGGACACACATTCTCAGCCAACATACCTTGATTCAAGTCTGTGTAACATTAGTTTTAATACATGATTGTTTGATCCCTTGTGTCTTCTAGAAATTTGCAGCTGGAATTATTTTACTTGTAATGCTTTATAAGATAGTTACATGGGAAAGCCTTTCAGGTGCTTAGGAGTTGGATGAAACTTCTTAAAATATCCGAGTATAGCACGGGAAACAAAAACTTTTCTGTTCATGAATTTTGCGTTAAAAAGTTTTGAAATGTTTGCAAGATAAGGTAGGAATTCACTGAATTATGCCCTTTTGAAGGTGAAGAAAAAAGAGAAGTAGAAACCTTTTGAATTTATAACATGTTATTAAATTCTCCAAGTTTTCTTTTCTGTTCTTATACTTGTTCCAACAAAATGGTACTTCAGGCGATGCTTCCTAAATCCTAATACATAGGTTTCTACAACCTTGTGATTCTGTTTGTTCGCCCATCAGAATTTCATTTGTTTACTAACCACGTTCCTTCTTATATGTTTTATTCCCATATATGTATTTTGATTGCATTTCTGGTTTATGCTTCTACTGTTCAATTTATAACTATGTCCTATGGGTAACTAAGCAATGCACTTCCGCCGTTTAAGGTAGCAGATACTCCAGCAGGACCAGTACCACTGACAGGTTCTCCAGTGATTGGGGTCATCGATGGGAAATTCGAAAGTGGATATCTTGTTACTGTCACAATTGGCTCAGAGAAGCTAAAAGGTGTCCTTTATCAGGCTCTGCAGAACCCAGCACTTGAAGTGCCACAACATCAAAATGTGTCTGCCAATGATACTGAAAACAAGACTGCATCATCAGGTGTGCTCCGTCGCAGGCGTAGGAAGAAATCTGAGATGAGGAAAAGGGACCCTGCTCATCCAAAACCTAACAGAAGCGGGTACAATTTCTTCTTCGCAGAGCAGCATGCGAGGCTGAAACCACTTCATCCAGGGAAAGACAGAGAGATCAGTAGGATGATAGGTGAACTGTGGACCAAAATGGAAGAATCTGAAAAAGTGGTATAAACAAAAATACCATGTCTGTCATGTATAGCAATGCTATTATTTATTTATTTCTTTTTTACTTCAATTATAACCAACTTTTTTATCATGTTTGGTTTTTGTTGAATTTAGGTTTATCAGGATAAAGCTATGAAGGATAAAGAACGATACAAGATAGAAATGGAAGATTACAGGGAGAGATTGAGGTTGGAGCAATTTATTAGTGACGCAATACCAATACAGCAGCGTCCTCCTGAGTCAGATGTCAATATGGTAGAAGCAAATGTGAGAACTGAAATTGTTGGTGAGCACTCTCCTCACTCTCTGGAAAATGAGATTAGCTCTGACAAGAGTGACATGGAAGATGATAAAACTGCAGACGAGAACCTAGATATGGAGACATCTCCAGGAGCGGAAATTGGTGTTGAAAATGTGGCTATGGATATTTTGACTGACAAAGAGGCTTTTGAATTGCGGGAAAAAGTTGACAAGGTTGGCGATAAGATTGAAGAAAACCTGGATGATGTTTTGATGGAGACGGAGAACGAACCAGTATCTAGGACAGAGAAAGAATCAGTGGATGGCAATGACAAAGAATCAGTACCAAGTGAGTATAGAGAGAATTAGTAGTAACTAGCGAAGCAAATGAATTTAGTGCCCTATTGAAGATCATTAATTTTGTCTGTGGTCTGTAGCTTACTTGAGCATAGATGCTTTTAGATATGTTAATTTATCTTTTTTCTAGATATCTTTGTTCATCTCTTTAATTATGTTCTTTTGGTAAAAGTGACATGCTGGTAGAGATGTTTCTTGTTTTGTTTGGGAGCAGGGTTCAGGTCATAGTTGAACAGTTTTGTAGTGTAGAAATTTTGATGCTTAGGCTAAATTAACATTTTGTGTTGCACTGCTGTCCCTATCTTTAAACCATTAATGAATGATTTCCAATGCTGCTGCTGCTGCTGCTGCTGCATTGAAAATTTATTATTGTTCCCCTCCTTCCTCTCTAGTTTTTTGGAATTTTAGAAGTTTTCTTGAAGGAAAATGATAAAGCGTCCGAAAGCTGAGTGTGGATCATCGTGATCACCACTCACATAAATGCAGTTGGATACATCCGAATTTTGGATGATGCATCACCACTCTTTTTGGAATGTTGATACACATTTGTTGATCTTATAGGTGAGTTGACTTGATTAAGAAAAGCTTAGTTTGGTGCCCCTCTGTTTGTTCACTGCTTGTGGCCTCTTTGGTACTTTGTTTATAATACATTCATTTATCAAAAAAACAAAAATTAGTAGAATGCATTGAGTTTCATAGAGGCATTGAACACCTCATAGACTATGTATGTTATTCATTTACTAGTGTATGTTTAGTCATGGATTCTAAAGATTAATGATAGTTGTTGAGTTGGATATATTATTGGCTGCGTTTGAATTCCCATATCTGAAGTTTTAATTGAATGTTAGAATATGAATTTCAAATGTTTGAAATCATTTGTTCTTTCCCTAGTTGATATGTAGTTTTGAAGTTCAGGGTTAGGCTTCTACTGCTTTCATGTCAGAAGTTGGAAAACACTCATCTTGACTATTTCCCATTTATTTTCTAAATATTAGGTATTAACAACCATTTTTTGGTGGTTGATTTTGTGAACTCACCATGGGAAGAAATTAAAAGTGTCCAATATTAGGCTAACTACTAATCTTTATGGTTTACTATTTTTTAGTTTATATTATTTATAGTCTTCAGTTTCTAGAAATTATTAAAATAAATAAATAAATAAAATTACCGACAAATTCACCCAATTTATGATTGACCAAGTGATCTGAAAATTTTTCCCCTGTTTCAAGTACCGCTTATAGAGTATGAAATGAAAAGATACAAGGGATAGAGTTTCAGCGTAAAGACAAACATGTCAATCATATCCTCACAGGCTTACTTTTGGTTAAACCCTTAAAACAGAACTAGACTTGTCCATGATCATATCAGAGAGACACTTGTACATTATCAAATTAGAGTTGACAATTGACAAGACCATTTTTTCTTTGACACCATTGCTAATGGGACTAGCATAATTTATTTGCTGTATTATACCTTTGCACAACATTGCTATTTGCTGGACCAATCAGCAGCGGACTGGACCATTTCACAAACTTGCACTTGCAGTAAGTGTACACGAGAGAAACCAAACGTTTTTTGATCCCTGAAAGTGATTTGAAACAACATCTGACCTGAAGGCACCAGAAATGATGTTTAAAAGCAGGCTCATTGTGTAGCTAATGGATTCATAGGTTTGGGTGTAGGCGGGTGTGTTGTCGGCGGGTGTAAGAGACATTGGCGGGCTATCATATTAGATAAGTTACAGGTGCACAATCTCACATTGTTTGGGTGTGAATGGGGCAAGTGTTATAGGTAAATTCAGCATTCTTCGCATTTTAAAGTCGTGATGACTGTAAATTAACCAGAATTGCCTGACTAAGGTAAGTGTTGTTACAAATATCTTTCACATTTCATCATTATTGTCATTAATCTTACACTCGCGCACCATAAAAAAAAATTACATAGAATACGTCGGTGTTGTTGTTATTATTATTATTATTATTTTTTGGCAATGTAGACATTAGAATTAACCCACCGCTAGCTGCTTGGACACGCATTCTTCATTACATGCGTGAATCAAATGTATCTTTGACGAATTCCTAAGAAAAAATGTATTCCACAATTAAATAGTACAAGTGAGAGAGAAAAACAAGGTGTAAACTCTAGTTTACTATATGTCATCGATAATGAAAACCAAGGAAAATGTCAAATGCTGTTTCATACGTGTTACTATAATGAATGATGATAAGACTTTGGGTTATATATATATATATATACTCGTGTTGTATTATTCGACGGTCCTCATTAATTACACGAAGTGTATATATGTGTGATATGAATTATTGGATGCAGTGCAACAATAATTTCAACTCGTAATTTACTTACTTTCATCATGAAATAGTAAAAATTTGATAACACTGTTCAGTTCCTTTTATCTACCGCCACTATGTAATTTTTCTCATTTTGACTTTATAAATGAAAATTATTGATCAAAAGGCTTTAAATGGTTTCAGCAGGTTTATTTGAAGTATATTGATGCTTAACTGTGGGTAGATTTGAATTCGATATATATATATATATATATATATATTCGGTAATTAAGATTTGAAATCGATATTTGTGTCACTTTGGTACTGTTGGACTCTAGATTGTCAAATAAAAATTCATTTTTTCTACTAATCTTGTTTAAGTTATTGCATCAGTAAGTGAACCTTGATTTTTGACTTGGCACCTGGTCCATGTTCTCATTTAGCTGACTAATGGAATGCAACCAAATAAATAATGAAAAATAAAAGTAATAGAAGGAAGTACCTCTGCATCTAGATCAAACACACACTATTGTATTTTTAAAAAATAATATGGTTTTATCTAAGCCGTCCCTTGTTGTATAACAGGATGTATCAGGACACGTTATTTATACCTCTAAATTTGGGCCCACGGTGACCTCTAACATTCTTTATGCCGCCCTTTGACTCAATATAAGAGGGCCATGAAGCACATTTTAAATCTGGATCTTCCCATTTAGCTTGACAAGTTTGAATGCTAATAAAAATTCATCCTTCTTCTCATGACATAGAAATTTTGTAGATCAACAAAAACTCAAAGAATCTCAAATTCAGCAAAGAAGTAACAAAAAAAGAAGAGGAGAGAACTGCATAAAGTACTTATAATCAAACAAGAGATCTTAACTGTGGCCACCAATAAAGAGCAAACTAATTGGCTTCCTATTGAAAACAAACACAAAGTCAAGCTTGTACCTTAAAGAACAGAAAATCAACCACAGGAAGATCTATTAAACCTAAGGAATTCAACATTATGATTCATGAATCAGAGACTAGAAGTGCATCCCAGATCATGTCCATGTCCAAGGATGGCATTCTACTTAGCTGAACACCATCAAACTCTGATGACACTTCTTGTGTAGTCGTCTTATTCTCAACCGTCTGATCTGATCCAACTTTGCTCTCCAACTCAAACTGCCACTCTTTTCTTGATGGGTTTTGGCTCAAACCTCCGAGTCCTTTCGAATCCTCTGTCAAGTGCTCATTTGGTGACATTGGTGGAGGATCAACTGGCTTCTTGTTCTTGGAAACTCCCTGAGATATTGCCTGTAACTTCGCTTTGAGAAGTGCTGCTGTTGTTCCATTTGCAGGATTGGCCTTAAGTTTATGCTTGATATCTGGAAAGTTCAATTGCGCATAGTCTCCCCTCAACATGTAAGCTGCTGTGTCATAAGCAAAAGCAGCATCTTCTGCTGTGTCAAAAGTCCCCAGCCAAACCCTTGTCCGGTTTCGCGGTAACCTAATCTCTGCCACCCATTTCCCCCAGTGCCTTTGCCTCACTCCTCTGAACAGCTTTCCCGGGGACGATGATACTGATGACAAAGAGGTTTTCTGGCTGTGAGACTGCATTCGTTTTCCGGTGTACTTCATCGGCTGTGTCTTGGTAGTACTCAGCCAGTAGTCACCAAAGCCTCTTGAGGGATAGTCTGTCAAGGTTTGATTGATTTTGAGCCACTCCACGCCCGGTTGAAGCTGGCTCTGGCCATGCTGAGACATGTGAAACAAAGGGTTCAATGAGGATGACATGGGCTCACTCTTTAGGGTTTTCCCAAGAGAATCAACAGCTCCTGTTGGTATATTTAAGATGTTTGGTTCCTGCAAACACAAGCCTAGGTTTGGGAACTTTGAAGGGCTTGATTGTGAAGGTGGCGTAGACGGTTCAGGCACTTGAACATGGTTGAGTTCTGGGAAGGATTTCAGAAAATTTAATGGAACATAGCCGTTTTTGACATGATCAGAAAGGTTGCCAAAATTCAATCTAGAAACAAATGGAGTAGGCGGTTCGAACATGTCTTGTGCTATGGTGAATTCAGGGACTTTAGTAGTCATGGTGGTGGCTGCAGAAGCCTCATCCATGGAACAACTTGAGTTTGAACTCGAAAAAAAACTATCAGGGGA
Organism: Cornus florida; assembly: GCF_030987335.1. NCBI lineage: Eukaryota > Viridiplantae > Streptophyta > Magnoliopsida > Cornales > Cornaceae > Cornus > Cornus florida. Next base: position 85,640,995 of record NW_026775579.1, on the reverse strand, counting down.
TGATGAAGATGATCTTACACTGCTACAATAATCACCTTCGCCACAAGTATTCTCATCAGCTAGAGCACCCCAGATGATTGGATCGGCTGAAAATATTCTTGATCCATTTTCCATTCCAAGAAAATAAGATGGAAAGTCCTTTTGCAAGAAGGTTTCCATCTAAAGAAATTGATTCTCCATGCTAGCTAATTAATATGAATTAAAATGAGAGGTGGAACAAGTATTGTTAATATAGTATGTGACTGTGTGTGTGTATTTATATGCTTAAGAACATATAATTATGTGATGAAAGGTTTCTTTCAAGCCTCATTAAAAAAATGAAAAGGACCTAACATTATGCTTACAAAGAAAAGTTGTGCTCCAAGTCAGATCTGCTTGTTCAATAGGAAAAGCTCACCACCTTCAACTATTCCACTCTTTCGTGCTTGCCATTCTCAATGCTGTCACCACCAATCAAAAGCTGACAGCTCATGTTTCTTGGCTCCCCTGCCTTCTAGGGTTTATAAGATGGGGGTGAATATTCTTCCATGACAGTGACTGCAATAATTAACCTCAAGCCTAGCATTACTTTGATGGCATTATATGATGGTGTTTTTTTATTTATTTTTATTTTTTTATCAATAGTCATGTGATTTTCTCAAACACCGGCCACATGCTCTTTTGAACTTTTCACTTTCCTAATTGAGTTTAATATGATGATTAGATTGTTAGCACAAGATACTTTTAACTATCTTTGTATCACTAATATCTTTACTTATGCTAACACACTAGTTGCAGAGTAAATATATGCTAATTGTACACACATTCCCATGTAATAAGACTTGTTGGTCACCTAATGATTGATCCTGATTTACAGGTAATCAGATGAAAACCATATATTAGAACTAAAATTAGGAAAGCATAATTATCAACATTATCATAAACATCATTATTGGCTTTGAACAGGCCTTGGAACAATTATTTATTTATTTATTTAAATAGATGAATTTTGTTTCACAAGTTTGAGCAAATCATGACTTTCTTTTCCAAATCTAGCATTAAAGAAATGCTAAAAAGTGAGGGCAATCCTATGGGCCAGTTTCACCTCCAATTAAATTTAAGCCTCAAGATGTTAGTATCCTATTATTAGGCGGTGCTTGTTTGCAGCCATCTTAAGCTATCTCTATTACTTCAGCATCATTTTATATTTCTCCTTCCAGGGAGGTTTGAATACACACACACACACACACCATAACTCCGCCTGTGCAGGTAGCTTGATCAGTCAGCGTAAAACTTTGTCATGATCGACATGAACATGAACATAAATATATATATATATATATATATATATATATATACACCCCTGTAGAGGTATGATTGCACACATCTAAACGGCCCCCAGACACCGCAATGGAGGAAGTCTCGTGGGGTAAGATTGCTTTTTATATATATACACACACCATGAGAGAGAGATTCCAGAAGTTACTTTGTTTACTTTTCTCATTTTGTCCATTATACGACCAGGTTCTGCCAATGGTGCAGTTGTTTTGCATTGTTATTTTAAAGGGTCAGCACATGGTTGTGGCTAATCTTAGCAATCCACCTCTATTTACCTGAATAATTGATTACTATTAGTGATGAAACATAACATGAGGCCATGTTTCTCAAAGTTATTGCTTTTGCCTTTTCCTACTTTTTCTTTCCTTAGCAAACACAATGCTTTATTCCTTGTTGTGTTCTGGGCCTCAAAGCCACAAGAAGACAGATCATAATTGAAATTCTCCTCTTGTAACACATCACCCACAAATTTCTAGTATTAAAAAGAAGGATTGGACATGTGGAAACCTTGCTTGACCAAGCAGTAGATGACAAATCATATATGGTGTTTGAATGCAAAATGATGATGATGATGAGCTTTGAGGCATGTATGGCTTTTAATATTCTTTCTTTCTTCTCTCCTAGTTTCTCAACTGTGAAGATAAGTATTTTGCCTGGGTGTTCAGCTTTTTCACCAATCTCATACCTCCCCCTCTCTCTCTCTCTCTCTGTCTCTCCCCCCCTCCCTCCCTCCCTCCTGTACGTGTGTCATTCAAGCTTCCATAACCACTCCATCAAGACTATCCTTTCAAGTAGTGAATAAGATTACCATCAATGGTTAAACAATAACTTATTAAATGACTAGTGTCACAAGAGTCTTGTTTCATATCGGATATGAATGGAGAGGGTCTTAGACTTTAAAGAACAGATAGGCTTAATTATCGAACAATCTAAACTTATATGGTGTCACCCATTCGTAACAAGGGTCGGATTGTCCTAAGTTAACTTTTAATTTTGCCTGGTACAACCACCTCTAGCTTTTGAGTATACAACTTCCTCTTCATCCATTTTTAATTACCACCATATTCCTTTTAAAGATTTCTTTAGCTTTCTCACTTGGAAGCTAGTTTCTTCATCCCAACCCTCTCTTTCTTTTATCTCTATCTCTATCTCTATCTCTATCCCTATCTCTAAATCAAATTAGAACATCCCAATTCCCAAAGATGCATGATATTCTGACATGACTCAAGTAAAGCTAGATAAGAAAAAACAAAAAAGAAGAATATAAAGAAAAATGTGAAAGATGAAAGGAACTGCATGCATCATCAAAAGTAGATACTTTCAACTTCCAATTATTTTACTTGTACTTCATATATACCACTTACTCTCCCTTCTTTGTAGCTCAAATCTGAGTTTTAGTATTAAGAGAATCTACATTTGAATTTGGATATACGGAGTATATATATATATGTCATATCCATCCATTAGCACACATCATCATCATCATCATCATCACCACCACCACCACCACCACCACCACCACCACCATTATCGTCAACACAACATTGTGAAAAACATAAAATCATAAGTAAACCATAAGTCACAAGGAATTGTCATATATGCATACACACAACGAAAAATAAGCGAACTGATTTTAAAGATTGATTAGAAAATCTTATCCTGACATGTGAAAACTAAGTTGTACTAGCCCATCTCTTCGTAAGCACACACCATATATCATGACCTCCACCAATATGACTTAATTATAATTATAGACTATGACCCAATGCACTTTATGCTTATTTTATCAAAACATTAGTATTAATTAACAATTTTGTTGAGGTTATCATCATCATTTGATTAAATTAATCACAAGCAGATTAGAGCTAAACCAATTAAAAAAATGTGGGCCAAGTCATTGGAATCTAATTAGACATGAGTTAGTTGTAAGAAAGCAAAATATAGCATATTATAAGCTGGGGGGAGTCGGCTGACGAATGACGCGGTTCCACGTGTCGGAATGTTCGTGGGCCATAAACTAATGGCCAATAAGCTTTGCTTATATATCTAGCTGTTTTATGTGGTCATATTCATTCCCCAGACAATGTTTATTAAAATTGGGATAAGTTAGTTTAGTTCAACCATGTCTCTGCAAATGACAAAAAGTTACATGTTTAAGATAGCATATATATAATACACCACAACAACTCCACCACAGGGTGTTTAAGCACTTGTTTATGGCATTGACTTGGTTTCCAAATTTTTATTTTGTCTTGCACGCTAAATTGCTAATGATGACCACAAAGCAGACAAAACTATAAATTACAATAATTTTTTTAATTAGATTTTCCCAAATGAAACTTTTTTATTGAAAGTTTTAGGGCTCTAAATGGATCTTTGATGAATATATACATTGGTTTTTAATTATTTATTTATTTACTAATTTATGTTTTTATTTTTTGAAATTACAATTTTTTTAGGGTTTGGGGGGGAGGAGCTTATAGCTAGGGTATGGCAAAAAGGAGGGGATTAATGTTTATTCATTTATAACTTTGCTTGGTAAGTGGCGTGGATGGCACGTTAAATTGTCCCAATAGTCCAAGCTAAACATTTGGACTATTACACACCTCGTTCTCTCTCCCTTATACATACATATACATATGTATATAAACACATATACATTTTGTTGACACCCATTTTGGTAAATTTTGAATTGATGACGTGGCAATAGAGAAGGGTGATATTCCACGTAGATTGAAGTTGAAATTGCATGCAAAGATGGGAAGAGTATTTTGAATAAGTTGTGGATAAAGATAATTGTTTTAAGACTTATCTTTTAGTTAGTTTTAGTTGCATAATTATGTTATCTATAGGATTAGTTTATTTTGAATTAATAGTTGATTAAGTGATGGAGTTGTAATGCAAGTAAAATACTTGCATATAGGAGTTTGTTTTATATAGTTTTTTATAAATAATGCTATAGGCATGCTGAGATAGAGGTCCAGTACCCTCAGAATCCTTTAATGTATTTGTTTGTTTTCTCAAGCACTTTCCCCAAATAGCATCCTTGCTATCTCTATCTCTCCCATCTCTATTTCAGTCTCATTCTATTTCTCTCCCTATATCTCTTTCTCCCTATCTCTTCTCCCTATCACCTTCTATATCTGTTTTTCTCCCATTTCTATTCTCTTGATACGTTACTATAAATTATTCACTGGAAAGTCCTTTTAACTAAGGCAATTTTGAACCCAAAGAGGAGTTTTTCTGTTCCATTTTTTCCTCACAATCGCCTGAAAGTCAACTTACTCAAAGAGACTAACGTTGACTATTTACAATCGAACCACACAAGTGGTTCTAGCACTCCCGTTTTACATCAAATTAAGATCGGCTCTAATCGGCCGATTTTAGGGTCAACATTTTTGGCACGCCCGGTGGGACCCCACTAGGTGAGTGATTTATAATAAAAATATACAGTCGATTTCTCAACCGACATACAAATATTCTGAACAGTCAAATCAGCCGATGTACCAATATTCTAATCAGCCATATGGTTGGCCAGACAATTATCAGCAATCAATCGCCGATAATCGGCATGTTCTAGCAATGATTATCGACATGCTCCAGAAGTCGCTGATTATCGGCATGTTCCAGAAGTCGTTGATTATCGACATATTCCAACAGTCGATTATCGGCAAGTACCAATAGTCGATTATCAGCAGACGCCAACATTCGATTATCGGCAAATGCCAACAATCGCTGATTATCGGCAAGTTTCAGCAGCCGATTATCAGCAAATGCCAGCAACCGATTATCGGCAAGTGGTAAATCAGCATGTCACTCCCGTATCACAATCTTCAATACTCGGGGTGCAGCCGATGGCCAATCAATCGAATGGTTGGACTGAAAGTTATCAGCGACCAGCAGTCGATTATCAGCAAGTGGCAAACCAGTCACCAGCAGCCGATTGGCAGGAGATTATTTAGGATTTGAAAGCAATGAAGGCTCATATATCGACTATCCAAAGTTGTTATCAAGCTGAAAACTCAGCATCTCTTGAATCAATTTTTCAACGTCTTTCTTTACCATTGACAAACATTTCTCAAGGGCCACAAACAACTATGGCAAGAATTATCCCGCCGAACACAACTCTTGGTATGCCCATCTGAAATCCGCCGATAATAACAGAAATACCATTGATGCCGATTGAACAGAATGTAAAATCGGCAAGGGTTATTCTACAACGCCTACCAGTTATGCCGATTCCCCCTCAAAAAGAACATCAAGAAATGGGTGAGATTGATCAGGAGATTAAAGAATTGATGGCTCAGCTTATCCAAGCTGAGGTAGCTCAAGGGCGTAGACGTGCTCGGCCTGTATATAGGAAACCTCATCCTGACCAGGTGGTAACTCAGCATGTCACCCCTGTATCACAACCTCCGTTACATGAGGGGTTGCCGATAACCAGTACCGAAATTGGCCAACCTTGCCTATCTCGGCAAAAAAATTTATCAAAAAATCGGCAGTAAAGTTTGCCAGAATATTATCAGTCACCGATTGCCGATTATCGGCAAGTTCCAACAGTCGAGTATCAGCAAGTGGTAAATCAGTCGGTTGCTCCTATAAATCAAGACGGAAAGATAAAACAATCCCAACTTGCTCCCATTCAACATGGTTGCAATGAATGGAAGGGTATAAATCAGCTGAAAGTAAAGCGACCGATGTACCAGAATTCTTTGCCGATTGTGACATCTAAAAATCGGCAAAAACAATCATTAGCTAAAAGAATTGTTTTAACTCGCTGTCATCAGCCCCATTTTAAGAAAAGAAAAAAAAGACTAGCCGATGTTAATTTCAAAAGGTTACTTAGAGCTTAGTTGAGAAAATCGGTTGAGGCAAAATCAGCTGAAAGAAAATCGGCTAAAAAACCAGCGGCTGCCGGGGGGCATGTGATTGCAAAACCCCAACAAAAGTTAGTTGATTCATACTCTCTACTTCAGCCTGCCGATTATAGTAAGGTCATGTTTGCAGATCAATGGACTTTTGGGCATGGCAGTCCTGCCGATTGAGCTGAAGACAAAATCGGCTGAAAGACAATCGGCTGGAAGGAAATTAGCTAAGACAACTCCTTGTTGGCACAATGTCATTCATCTAGTAAAGATAATAGGTAGATCGGCTAGAATGACGCTTCACAATAATTTAATTCATGCCGATCATGATCATGATTTGCTAGCGGAGTTAGAAAACGCATGGTGGGCAAGTCCTTCCTGGGTTTCTGGGCAAATGATATCGGCAAACTTTCTGAGAATCTAGGAAGAAGCCTAAATCAGCAGATTTTGCTAAATAAAGATCATCTTAGGGGTGCTTCAGAAGAAATAAAGTTTTGGAACTCGCTGATTTGCAATCTTATTCCAATTGATTAACTCAAAATTTCCTTCCAATGTATTTTAAAATTTCAAATATCTTATCGACTTGGGCGGCCGACAGCCGATAAGACATTTAAAATGGGGGGCATTGTTGACACCCATTTTGGTAAATTTTGAATATATGACGTGGCAATAGAGAAGGGTGATATTCCACGTAGATTGAAGTTAAAATTGCATGCAAAGATGGGAAGAGTATTTTGAATAAGTTGTGGATAAAGATAATTGTTTTAAGACTTATCTTTTAGTTAGTTTTAGTTGCATAATTATGTTATCTATATGATTAGTTTATTTTGAATTAATAGTTGATTAAGTGATAGAGTTGTAATGCAAGTAAAATACTTGCATATAGGAGTTTGTTTTATATAGTTTTCTATAAATAATGCTATAGGCATGCTTTGTAAGGGGTCCAGCACTCTCAGAATCAATTTATTATTTTATTTGCTTTCTTAAGTACTTTCCTCAAATAGCATCCTTGCTATCTTTATTTCTCTCTTTATTTCAGTCTTGTTCTATTTCTCTCCCCATATCTCTTCTCCCTATCACTTTCTATATCTATTTCTTCCCCTTTCTATTCTCTTGATACGTTGTTATAAATTGTTCACTGGAAAATCCTTTTAACTAAGGCAATTTTGAACCCAAAAAGGAATTTTTCTGTTCCCTTTTTCCTCGCAATCGTCTGAAAGTCAACTCGCTCAAAGAGACTAAAGTTGACAATTCACACATTGAACCACACAAGTGGTTCTGGCATGCCCATTTTACATCAAATTAAAATCGGCTCTAACCGGCCGATTTTAGGGTCAACACATTTTGAACAAATCTTCTATTACTAATGGTTTACGCTTTATAGTAATATAACAAATTGTATACAATTCATATTACTCGATTTCACCAAGACTGAACCAGTTTCGCTTGCCGCCTTCACAAGTTAGAGCTCTCCTCTCTCTTTACTAGTATATATAGCATGGATTTTTTCATTCATTTATTCTCTCCGAAATTCCTCCATGCTTGATTCTATTGTTTAGAATGCACCACATCAGTTCATTTTTTGTAACACCATCTTCTTTTGAAAATTTCAAAACAAAACTTAATTAACCGCATAATGTCAACCACAAAATTAAGCATCACGAAACATCGAAAAGAAAAATATATAAAAGAAATGATCTTTGTCCTTAAATCGGTACACAGAATCGGCACCTTATATTTGAAATTAGAAGAAGTTTTCGGTCTATATTTTAAACTAATTTTTTTTTTCAAATTCCAAATTAATGTGTCCATTCGGTATTCTCAAACATAAGGTAAATATATTTCAAATGTTATAGTTTTCTATAAATGAAAATTAAAGAAATATGATTTATATTGCATATTTTATTTTATTTTTTGAAGTTCAAGTAAAACACTCACACCTACAATATTGACTTTAGCAAGGGTTAAACCCTCGTCCTTCTTTCTAATGAGGAAAGATCATTGATTCTGAATAAGGGTGGCAATTGGGTAGGTTTAAACGGATTTTGGACTAATTATGAATGACGAATCAATAGTGGGTCAATAATATATTATCAATCTATTTATGATGGGCCATAAAAGGGTTGTGTGTTAAATGGGCTAATTAACACACACCCAACTCAATTATCTAAATATTTTTAAATGCAAATTGTCAAATTATTTTAATTATTGAATGTAAAATAAATAATTAATTAAATAAATTATTTTTATTTTAAATTTATTAAATTTTTGGTCTCACTCGTTACAAGTTTTTTTTCTTTTATTTTATTATTATTATTATTATATATTTTTTGGAGAAAGAATCACTATACAACTTACTTAAAAAAAAAAAAAAAGGTAGAGAAAACGGAGGAGAGAGAAAGGGGGGAACAGAGAATCGGAGGAGAGAGAAAAAAAGGGAGTGGAGATAGAATGGGAAAGTTATCACAAAGAAACAAAAATAAAGGAGAGAAACCGGAGGAAAGATAAACTTAGATAAAGAGAGAGAACAGGGGGAAAAGAGATTACGAGGAGAGAGAAAAAAAAGGGCGGAGAGAGAAACAAGAATAGAGAGAGATAAAAACAGAAAATATTAATATTATTATAATATGGTATACTTCAAGTAACATTATTAGCATTACGATTGTTGAATAACAAAAGAAAATTTGTTTTACTTTTTACATTAATTTTTTTATTTCAAGAGTTACAATTTTCTTTTTGTTTTTTTATGACAGAAAGAGGACAGCAAACATAAGAGAAAGAAAAAGCGAAAAGAGAGAAAAAAAATAGAATTTTGTTTGAACATGTTAAAAATGAGTATCCACTCTTAATTCATTATTCACCTTTGAATTGGATTCGTACTTACTTTTTGCTCACAATTTACCCACTCACTTAAATTTGGATATCCAAATAATTTAATTTTAGTAGGCCAATTTTGAATAGTTTAATATGTTTAGACTTAAATTGCCCCCTCTAATTCTGAAAATGGCCATTGTTAATTTATATTGTATTATACAATTCTAGCATGAGACTGAGGAAATCAATTTAATTCTACAAGTACGATCATTACTATTAATATATATATTGATTAAGGATGGTAAATGGGCGAGTTGGGTCGGGTTTGAGTTGGGTTATAAGTGGACGGGTAACATGGGTCAAAACTCACATTCAACCCATTTAGAATGAGTTAAAAATGGGTGAGTTAAAAATGAACAGGTTCAATCTATTATGACCTGTGAACCCATTATTTATTAATTTTTATTTTTTAATTTTCTATTAACCTCATCATGGCACCAAAATTCCTCACCATCCTATTTTTTATCTACCAATTTGTGCAAAGAAATTGATGTCTTCTTCAACTAGATTACTTTCATCGAACAGTGACATCCAAGAGTGACTTCGTTGGCTTGATCTTCGTTGTCAAAAAGTGAACCAAACAAGTACTTTACAGTTTATTGATTTTTCATTATTTTTTTTTTATTTCTATTACATTCCGAAATTTTTGTTAAAATCTGAATAATGTCACTACTAAATTTTTATTACTCATCTCAAAACCAACCATAATTACACCTCTTTAAACTTCACAATATGCCTGACTTCTTTAACATCGATTGACAACAAATTTTCTAAGATTGTCTTTAATTATCATTTTAGTTTACCAAAAAAAAAAAAAAAAGATTTATATTAATTTTATAGATTCCCAATTTATATTTTTCTTTCTAAATTAGAAGTTTTATAAGTGTACGTAATTCTAGCTAGAATTTATTTAATTTAAATTAATTTTAATATGTTAGCACGATAATACTTAAAATTGGAGTATGAGCAATTTTAAATGAAAATATCTATTAATTTAAAGTTGAACGGTAGTTTGAATTTTTTTAAATTTTATATATGTTTAAGGTGGTCTCCCCTCTCAAATCATTTTCTTGCTCCAAGAGTTAGTTACATCCCATTCAGAGTTTCAAAATCTAAATAATCAGATCTCTCATTAATTATTATTTTTAGTATATTATGTACATTCTATTATGTAAGATTGATATATATGCAGCTCAAACCAGAGTATTCAATTGCCGTAATATGCATTATCTTTTCACGAGTTGCTGCTGATAAAATGTCTTTTGCTATTAGAGTTTTCATATTAAACTCAAACATATTTTTACTGTGGGAAAGCTTTGATTCTATTATACTGCTTTCATTTTACTCTATAGAGAATTATAGGCAGTTATTCTGTGGTTTTTTTTTTTTTTTCGTTCAATATAATTTAGGACCATTCTTTTTACTCTGTTTTATGTTATTTTATTTTAATTTTTTTAATGTTTTTAATTAATTATTTATTTTTTAATTAATTAATTATAAAAATTATTTATTTATTTTTAAAATTTAAAATTTTTTAAATTTAAAATTTTTAATTATAATTTAAATTTTTAAAAAAAAATTTAGAAAAAATTTCTAAAGAGAGAAACTTATAATTTAATTTTTTTTATTTAAAATTTTTTGCACTTTTTTATTTTTAATTATAATTTAAATTTTTTAAAAAAAATTTACAAAAAATTTCTAAAGAGAGAAACTTATAAAGGGGATTGATGAGAGACAAATTTAGAGAGAGAAACGAGTTGAATGCAATATAGAATAAATGTGTGTTTATTATGTGATGGATGAAATATGGGTTGAATATGGTTAACCCATCCCATCTTGACCCTCAAATTAAGTGGTCAAAAATTACCCAACCCATCTTGACCCTCAATTAAATATAGTTCACCCATAATTATTAAAAAACGAACGAATATAAACGGATTGATGATTCCTGACAAGTATTTAATACTAATACATATAACTGAAAGATAAGCTATAGTATTCCCCCCAACAACTACAAACCTGTAGGAGTTAGCCTCTGCTTTACTTGCTTTAGAGTTACACGTCCGTTGTCATTTCACTCCCGATCATTTACATCATTCTCATGTTTTATTTCACTCCCGATCATTTACATCATTCTCATGTTTTATTATTGAAACAGTGAGCGTACACCGACCAAGGATAAGCTTGAGCTAAAAGCTTGTAAACAAAGGGTTACAAAACCTCAACCTAATGTATTTTGTGCCAAGTCATTTTTTTTGTTTACAGGGGTGTCGTTCTCACATTCTTGCATCAACGTTTCAACCCTCATTCTCATTTTTTATGATTTAAATTTTGTTAGTTTCGTATTTCTGTTCTAGCACAGACTCCCGCTTTGCATAACTTAGATTTTGTGTACTTGTTTTATGATTTTTTACATATGGAGAATATTGATATATCATATGAACATTAAATTTACCAATCTCTATAATATAGTAACGTTGGGTATCATGCATGGTTCACAGTAGCGGACCTAGTCACAATGTAACGGACTCGAACAAAATCAATATAAATTGATCGAAACGACCGATATGAGACCCTTAAAAAAGGATCACATATCGGTTGATACGGCAAACCATGGTATCATGTTTCATAAATTTATAATTTTCATATATATATATATATATATATGTTTCTTAATTCACACTTAAATTATTATTATAATCATTTTCAATGACTAACACGATCTTTTGACATAAACATTTTTTTTTAAGAGAGAAAAAAAAAAAATCAGATGAAGTTATGTGAAGTCTATCCTTCCCCACTTTTTTGCATAACATTCTCAAAAGAATGGAGTTGACATTAAGATAAGAGGTTTCTTAATTCACACTTAATAATTATTATAATCATTTTCAATGACTAACATGATCTTTTGACATAAACATTTTTTTTTTAGAGAACAAAAAAAAAAAAAAAATTCAGATCAAGTTATTTGAAGTCTATCCTTCCCCACTTCTTTGCATCACATTCTCAAAAGAATGGAGTTGACATTAAGATAAGAGGCATTAAAAGAAAAGAAAATCAAATAATCAGAGAACAAAAGATTTGTTAATTAGTCATATATTATATATATATATATATATATATAGTATATATTTAAGATAAGAGGCATTAAAAGAAAAGAAAATCAAATAATCAGAGAACAAAAGATCTGTCACTATTATAAATTTTCTTGGCTTTATCGTCCGCTGTCATTAACCTGACATTGATTGTTCCAGCATATTTGAATGGCACCTCTTACTCCGCAGAATCAACCAAGTTTCTTATCTTTGATGTTCAAACTTACCTTTTTGACCATCTCATGAAAGGTAAAAAACTCACTCTCTTGGCCCTAAGAGCACCAAAGGCCCTATGTGTTTGCTGTTCCCTTGGAATTGCTATAGTTCTAAATTTTGTTCACATGGTCAGCTCTAAAGAGACTGGATATTGTAATGAACTAGTTATCAGCTTCTTTTGTTCTATATATATATATATATATTATTTGAAAAAACATTAAAAAAAAAATATATACGTCTGACATTGAAGCAACAGAAATTTAGTAGGGTACTAATTTCCCTTACATACTGGTTTTAAACTTTAGGAAACTCTAATCACAACTTTTAAAACAGGATTGACCTTACAATATCCAGTCTCCTTAGAGCTGACCATGTGAACAAAATTTAGAACTATAGCAATCCCAAGGAAACAACAAACACTTGGATGCAACTAGAGAGTCATCTACACTCATGAAATGGTTTTTTTGGGGGAAGAAACATGATTACAGATGGAAAAAAATGTGCTTTCAAAACATTTTGGCATAACGCACGTGCATGTTGATAGTTAAATAGGTAGACGGACATAAAGCAGAGTTAGATGGATAAGAGGATGGAATGGACGATGATTGGTTGGAAAGACTGACCAATAGATAGATGGAGGGACAGATGATGACAGTTGACAACACCATTTCATCGGATGGACAGATATGACACTTAACAACACCATTTCATCCAAAGACGATGGGAAACTCTACCAAATATTATAGAAATATATGTAGTTGATTTTTTATTTGAGCAAACAATTTATTTTTCTTCGTAGCTTTAATAATGGATAATACTGTCAAAGTCGTAATAGAGTCATAGATGCTGGCAAATCAAAAGGAGGGTACGTAAGACGACAGCAGCAACAAAGTTCCCACAAATTCTTAGAGTCAATGAATGGGGAGAAAAATTGGGGAAGAAGTCCACGGCAGTCCATGTGAACTCAGCAGTTACAATAAGAGAACCTGTCAAAACTAAGGTCCGCAACATGATTGGTTTTGGATGGATGTCTAATTACAAAGCTATAAATATAGTCTATAATGAAAACTTTATTTGCCTAATGGACTGCCGCTGCATTATTCTTCAATACAAAATTACGTGTTCAAAGGCTTGGGAAACTTTTATTTCTTTCTTACTCCCTCCATTAATCTACCCTATTGCCAACATGTGGAAATAATGATACATTTGGATGAATCAATGGATTGAAATGAAGAGATCTAAATGTTGATTAAAAACTTAAGACTTAGATTGTCAAGCCCAAGAGGATGTTAGAGTAGAGGTGTGAGAGATGTACCTTATTAAGACAATAGTGCAACTCGTATCCTTATTGGCATGGATTTCAAATAATACCTTTTAATTGTTATTTGGAATCCATACTTATAAGACCTTTAAATCAATTTATACTTATTAGATCTTTAAATCAATTTATACAGCTTCTTGATACCTAAATCTAAATCAATTTATACAGCTTCTTGATATCTAAATCTAAATCAATTCATACAGCTTCTTGATACCTAAATCTAAATCAATTTATACAGCTTCTTCAGACCTAAATCTAAACTATCATATCTAAATCTAAGATATATTCCTTAAATAATTGAGCCTAAATCCAATCATTTTAAATCCCTAGAATCAAATGGAACCTAAAAGTACTTCGGGTCGCTATTATTCTAGAATTCATGGGGATAAACTTATAGGTTCAAGTACCTACTTCTAGAGGTAATAAGGTCAGTTTTAATACAACCTCCTTAAGCAGCTTGCTTGTTAAGTTAATTATGTCCTCAGTAATTAACCTCATGTATTTTACTAAGCACTTAAAACTCAAGTGACCTCCATATTATATACATAGGGGTATAGCTAACCTTTTCATGTTGCGAAATGGATGAATGAATAAGTATTGCGTGTCCTCGAGAGGTACCAAGTGGATTACGTCCGGGTACCTAGACAAACCTCTCTTTGTTCTTCTCCTCCCCCTTCCCTCCTATTTGTCCTATTTTTTCCTTCAAGTGTTTCATTTCCTCTCTTTCTCAAATATTCTTTCTTCCAAACCACCACTCTTTTTAAGACAGCCCCTATGCTCAAGGTCTATAATGCCATCTTGCATGATTTGCATCCTTTTTAGACATTTATAAGACATTCCTTTTCAGTCGTTCCTAGAGATCTTTGAGTTTTTTTTTTTTTTTTTTAATAGTCCCTATATGATTCTTCCATCTTAGGAAATTACAAGACAGTAGAGTAGGTACACATTCAATTCCACGGCATAATGAAAGTACATAGCAGTAACAAAAGCCAGAGATATCAGATATCAAGTTTGAAATACTAATATGGGCAGCATTTAAACTTTAAAGGTTAAACACAGCCACTTAAAACACCATTTGAGAGTCAGCAAGCACTTTTCTGCCTATGACTACCTAAGAAAACAAAAATGGGCTGCTGTTCTTGCAGAACATAAGAGTAGGGTGACTCCAATTCAGCAATTCAAAATGTGTCATTTACCGGAAGAAATCATGGCATTTTGCAATCCATCTTCACCTCTCCTAAGCCATCACTAAACCCACAAAAAATCCACTAACCGTAAACCAATTTTCAACAATAACTTAAAATATTGCTAATTGCCTGGGTCGACATTCAACGAATGTGTCCTGTCCCCTTTACAAGTACCCATCATTATGGTTGCAACTTAATAACATTCACATCTCGAACAATTATTCTTAGATAGCAATTCAAATTAAATAATTGTAAACACCATTTAGCAAGAAAAGAACAAATTCATATATCAAATATCTATTCAAATGACAGCCAACATGGCATCTTATACAAAACATGGACTGTTCCTTTGCATCAGAAGATACAAATCGCAGAAAGACATTTACGATACAGATTCACAAAGACCCACAAAGCCTCGATATGAAAGATAGAATTCAAACTAAACACAAATTAAAAAAACCATTAATTTCGTTATTTCTTGTTGCTTTTACCTCCAGCATCGCCCCCAGATGCCCCCTGTGCCTTCTTCGCATTCTTTTCTTGAAGCGCTTTCGCATCTCTATATACATAATACACTAAATTAAATACTAATTTTTTAAAAAAACAAAAAATAAATAAAAAAACTGAATCTTGGGGGAAAAAAGAAGAAGAAAAAACTAAGGCAATATTATAAAATAAATAAATAAATAAATAGAACCTTTCACGGCGTTGTTCAGGGGTCAACCCATCGTCTTTGTTCTTGCCCTTACCACCGGTTCGAGCCGCAGCTCTTTCGCGATCACGATCCCTCTGATTACCGCGTTGGTCAAATTAAGGAAAAAACACACATAGAATCTATACATGCACATACATACACAGATATATATATATATAGACACACAATTTATCATATACATATGTAAAGCAGTGAATTGTGAATGGGAAACATCAAAATCCTGAATTAAACCTAAATTTTATGAAGTGAAATCATGAATTCCTGCATCGAACAGAATCAATTGGAAACATTGAAATTGATTCTAAACATAGAATAAAATAATAAAACATCCAAAATTGGGAAAAGAAGGAACAGAAAGATCAAGGATATGAGTCATTGCGTCTCGACCTGATTAGGAAATCTTGCTGAGAGAAAGAGAAGTCGGTGAACTTTGGGGTTCTGACACAGAGAGAGGAGAGAGAGAGAGAGGCAATTATTGCTATTTACGGTTCAGGGCTGAGTAAGGGTAATAATAGGAACCGTTGATTAATAGGGAAAAAAAAAAAATCGGCGATTAGGACCATGACAGCTCAGAAATATGATTGGAGGACATTATTGGGTGTATAGTGGTGCATGGTAATGTAAATGTAAGTTTGTAAGGTGTTTCAATACTTGGCTGACCATACTAGTGAGAATTTTTTTTTTTTTCTTATTGGCACCAACAACTCACCTGGACAGATCCTTTGCGACCAACTCTAAGCTACAAATCTAAAAGTGTTATTGACGGTCTCACACCTAAGTACCAATAATATATTGGTGAGAATTGTTTATCAAAAACTCACTTTAATTTTTTTTTTTAACCAGAATTATTTTATGTTTTTGCATACAGACTAAAGCATATTTTATAAATTTCCTTTTATTTATTTATAATGTTAGAAAAGGCTCGAATCTTTTATCATTTACCAAACATTTTTCTTTGAATGGGTGTTGCTTTCCTCCAATTTAGCACAATTTGATGTGAAATTAAGCCAAACTATTTATAAAATGGACTACAGTTTTGTGAAATTTGACCCAAAAAAGTACAAATATAAAGTTTTAAAATTTATAATTTTTGTAAAAAGAATAAATTGTTAATATTTTGAAAACATTTTTTAAGAAATAAAAACATAAAGAGTTTTAAACAACCTGAAAATATAGTGTAGGCTTAATTTTCTAAAAACATTTTTCAATAGTTTTGAAAATGTAAAACAGATCCGGAAAATAAAAAAGAACATTCTATGAAACCTAATTTCAAATATATATTCCTTCATACCTATATATATATTCATGAATTTTTAAAATTGGACTATTCCTTTATACCTATCCATTTTAATATCATGTTACTTTTAAAAGTATTTATGTGATAAGAGAATAATATATGTTTTAAAGAAAATTTCTAAATGGCCATAGTTAGATCAATTATGTTGCATGGAGTTCAGCATTATGCCAAAAAAAAATGTATATAACATCTTTATCAAGGGTAATGTGAACGTTGCTTTTGGCTTTTCAAATACTGTTTTCGGTTTTTTTGGATTTGAAAATTGTTTTGGGTAGTGTTTGACTAACTTTAAAAAGAGTGCTTAAAAGAACGTTCAACTCTCCAAAACGTTCTTCTTAAATATACGGGAAGAGCTTTGGGTGTATTAAGAAAACTTTTTAAATGACAAGCGTACCCTTTGTATTATCTGATAAAAAATATAATTCTAACAGTATCCCTAAAAAAAAAAAAAAATCACTGAATTTTATTTCCAAACCCTAATCAGAATGGATTAGTAGACAGCTCTTGCCATCTTCTCCAAGGCCTCTCTGCCTGCGTCTGCTGTCAGCTTGCACTTTTTCTTTTTGGTCTCTATTTGTGGTAGAAGACCAGGCTTCTCTTTAATGTTTAAGAAATCCACAACTCATCATTATAGATGCAATTTATTGAGTCCAATTTGAAAGTGAAAAGACAAGATGAGGAGGGGAAGGTATCGAACTTTCTGCATTTGTATTAAAAAAAAAACTCACATCAGTGTTATGTGGCAATATTTCTCTTCACGCTCACAAGAACGATCTATCAAGTATTCAATCAGAGAAAAAAATTGAAGAAAATTATTGTTGCGGACTATTCTTTTTTTATTGTTCAAGTTCCAATAACTCATTAAATTATAGAATTGTGAAAGAGCCATTAAACAAGAGATCAGAGTGTACTTCTTCAATCTTCCAATCTATAATTTGACCTTGGTATTTCTTCTCTGCCTATTTCTTCATGTTTTTTTTTTTTTCTTCGATTTTATCTAAATATTTTTGAAACTCCTGACGAACAATCACCAGCTCCATCCTTCCAATTATTTACCATAAAAAATAAAGATTTTTTTTTATTTTATTAGATTAATTCACAAGTATAGCATTTTTTTTTGTGAAAAAATGGAATATAATATATCATTATAAAGAAATTATTCATTATAACTATTACATGGTGTAATGGACCCAAGCACATATATCATTTTTTTTACTTTATTATAAGTCTATTGATCGGTTACACCACGTTACAACGATAGGTTGCAATAAATAATTTATCTTATTACAATGGTTCAAAACACTTTTATCCTAACTCGCATATTCATTATTTACTTGAGAGACAACTTGAACATTTGTCCTTCCATTTTAAAAATTAATAAAATATCAATTTAAAATTATTGTTGAACTACAAGGCTTTTATTTTAAATTTTTACTTTCAAATATGTTTAGGAAAAAACAGAAGAAAAAAACCCTCTCTTAAATGGTTGAAATTTAAGTTTAGCTCACTTAAATTTTTGAATGAAAATTTATTTTATCCTTTCTTTTATATCATACTATTATTAAATATTCCGGTAAAGAACATTGCTATATGACATTAGTACTTAATTCTTACAATGAACAACAAAACCCTAACTTGTTTTTTACACACCCCAATTTTATGACAACTATATATAGAAAACTGAAAGTTGAGAGAATCTAAGCAATAGGTGAGATATGATTGGGTATTTTCCTTTTCCTTACTCTGCATTTCCTATTTCATTACAGATTTAACCCCAAAGATAAACCCTTCATCTCCGTCACTACAGTTTTTTCACCACCACTACCACCGCCACTGTTTCTTGCTCCTTTCATTGAGGGGGGAAGAGAGAGGGTAGCAGGTGCGCCAAACACCTCACAATATTCACGCCACTCACCTCTCTCTCTCTCTCTAAAATACCTTGAAACCCTTATCATCAGATCCTAATCTTCCAACATCAGTCCTCTTTCTCTCTCCCCATATCCATTGACGACTTCGACTCAGTCTCTGGTTGTCTCTACAGATTTCAGGTAAATTTCCGGTTCTTACTATATTAGTTTGAATGTTTGTGTTTTTCTTCACATGTATGATTGCTCTGAAGAAATTATAAATGTTTTTCAACCAAAATAACATCTAGGGATCTCTCAGGAACACAAATTCTGTAATGGGTTCTTTTACTTTTTTCGCAATCCGTGTATTTGTTTCGCGCTGTGCCCATCTTCTTGACATTTTGTTGTATTCTTGTTGAAATATACACAAACACAAACAACCAAATCATACATGTATGTTTTGTGCATATTGTTTGAATATGTTGGTTTGCAGTGTGTATAGGCTCTCTTTCTTTGTCAGGGTTGATTTATTGATGATTGTTCTTTCTGGTGTTTGTTGTTGATTCTTTTTACGATGTGGGTTTAGAGTGAATTGTTGTTTTCAATTGGTTCTAGGGATTAATGGGGCAAAAGAAGAAACCCCGAAGTGGTCAACATGATAAGCGGGGTGCAACCCGTTCTCAGAGGACTGTTTCAGAACCAAACATTCCAAGTATTGAGAGTGTTGATGATAAAGTTTCAGTTTCGAAAGAGAGGAAAATATGTGCCCATCTTGAAAAGGGTATTGATTTAGACAAGTTTTCTTCAAAAATTCGTTCTGCGGAACCTGTTAAGTGTCAAGATTGTAGGGGAAGTGCGGTCGATAGGCGAGGAAGGGGTAAACATGGGAAGAAGAAAGAAGGTGGTTCTGCAGACTCTAAAGCCATTTGGGTTTGCTTGGGATGTGGATATTTTTCATGTGGAGGGATTGGACTGCCAACCACTCCTCAAAGCCATGCAGTTCGGCATGCCAGACAATCCCGTCATCCCTTGGCTGTGCAATTTGAAAACCCTCATCTTCGATGGTGCTTCTCGTGTGAAGCACTCATTCCTGTTGAAAAATCAGAAGAGAATGGTGAACGAAGAGATGTGTTATCTGGCATTGTGAAAATGATAAAGGGGCGATCATCTGAAGGCTCAGTGGAGGTTGAGGAAGTTTGGTTTGGGACTGGCAGTGTTACAAGCGAATTAAAATTAGAAAAGGATTACACAGTATCAAGTAGTTCAGATGGAAGAGGTGTTTATGTTGTGAGAGGCTTGGTTAATTTGGGGAACACTTGTTTCTTCAACTCAATCATGCAGAATCTATTGGCGATGGATAGATTGCGAGATTACTTCATGAAGCTGGACGTTTCTGCTGGGCCTCTTACTGTTGCTCTGAAGCAGCTTTATAATGAAACTAGCCCGGAGGCAGGCTTGAGAAATGCAATAAATCCGCAATCCCTTTTGGGTTGTGTTTGTGCCAAGGCTCCCCAATTTAGGGGATATCAGCAGCATGACAGTCATGAGTTACTCCGTTGTTTACTTGATGGGTTGTGTTCGGAAGAGTTGAGTTCAAGAAAACAAGCTAATTCTTCTCAGGAAGATGGGATATCTCCAAATCAGGGTCTTCTTTACGTAGATGCTGTCTTTGGGGGCCAAATCTCCAGTACTGTTTGTTGTTTGGAATGTGGACACTCCTCAACAGTGTATGAGCCATTTCTAGATCTCTCACTACCTGTTCCAACTAAAAAACCTCCATCTAAAAGGGCCCAACCAATCTCCCGACCCAAGAAATCAAAACTGCCTCCAAAAAGAAGTGAAAGGATTCGGTCAAAAGTTAACAGAGATATTACTGTATCAGCTCCTGCTGTTTCAAACTCCCAAAATATTGGTAATTCTTCTTGCCAAATACAGTGTAGTGTTCCTGTTGCGGGAAAAGTGGTGGCTTCTTCGGATGAATCTAAATCGCCAGAATCCATTGCCCCAAGTACTGCAGACAATGACAAGGGTGCAATTTCTCATAATTTCTCAGCTACTGGGGAAATTGAAAACAAGCAATTTTTTGAAAAGGTTACTGAAGAAACGGGGGATTCATTGGACAATTTGTCATGGTTGGATTACCTTGAACCAGATATTGCCTCAAATGACTGCAATATAGATGTTCATGGGGGGGCGACGAATGATCACATTATGACTTCACAAAATAATGATGATTCAGTAATTCAAGAGTCTGGAAACAAGGTTGCTGTTCAGATTCAGAATGAAGTCTTATTGCATAATGAGTTGGAATCTAGTAGTCAGGTTTGCTCACATTATATGGAGAAAACTGTTGCTTCACCAGCTGATTTGACGTTTTTGGATTACATTGAACCAGATATTTCTTTAGACAACCATGACAGGGCTTCACAAAATAGTGGTACGCCAGTGATTCTAAACACTGGAAATGAGGATGCTGTTCAGAATAATGTCTTTTCACGGAATGATTCAGAATGTAGTAGTCAAGTCTGTTCATTTTATATGGAGTCAAGTCAAAACGTGGATACATTGGGTAATTCCCGGGAAGATGAGCTCCCATTACAAGTTCAAGGTTCTGAAGTCTTGTTGCTCCCATACAAAGAAGAGACTTCTACTCCTGACGAGATGTTAAGAGGAGAAGGTGAGGTCTCCTCATCAGCTATTGGTTATGAACAAGATTCGTTTGATGGTTTTGGAGGCTTGTTTAATGAGCCTGAAATTGATGCAGCCCTTAGTATGAAACCTTTGTCAAGTGATAATAAATTTCAGGCTAATGAAGTTGCAGAAACTGGTTTTATGGATGGACATAGTAGCGAGTCTGATCCGAATGAAGTTGATAATACTGATTCTCCAGTGTCCATAGATAGTTGTCTGGCTTATTTCACCAAACCAGAGCTTCTCTCCAATGAACATGCGTGGCTTTGTGAAAACTGTTCTAAAACTCTTCTAGAGCAGAGGATGATATCAAGAAAAAAAGAGAAGATTCCGATGTCAAAGAATGGAATAATTGGAGGTGAGGATAGAATACAAAGTGCTCCATCGGGTTCAGGCAAGGAGTGCTCCTCTCATACTGAGGTCGGTAACCTTAGTAATGGAAATATTAAGAGTGATGGATTTGGTGCTGTTGATGAAAGCTTGGTGTCACATAATGAGAGCGTTGATAATAATGAGAACTGCATACTTGAAACTGGTCAGAAAGCTGAGATAAACAGTGTAGCTTCCCAGTCGGATGAAATGAACAATGCACTTCCAGAGTTATCAGAGTCTTCAAGTAGCTATAAAACTTGTTGTCAAGAGAGTTTTAATGGTCAAGCCAGTGATTCTTGTAGTGTTCATGAGCCAAGGAGTTCTGGTTGCAATGCTGATAAAGTTCAGCAGAGGGAAACCCGGTTGTTTGCTGGGGGACGTGAATCAGAAGGAAGTGAAGATGACAAGACAGATTCTGAGAGCGTGAAAGTGAAGAGGGATGCAACTAAAACAATCCTCATTGATAGGGCCCCACCTATTTTGACCATTCATCTAAAGAGATTCAGCCAAGATTCTCGTGGTCGCTTGAGTAAATTGAATGGCCATGTGGATTTCAGAGATGCTATTGATCTCAGTCCATATATGGATCCCAGGTGTGCTTCTAGTATTCAGAGACTTTATTTTCTTTTTCCCTTTGCTATATCTACTCAAGAACCCATTTTCTTTTTCTAATTTTTTTCCCCTCATTTACAACTTCTAAAATATAGTTAATCATGGTGCCATCTCTCCCACTGCACACAAACCAGATAACACTTCAAAATTACAAACTCCACCAAATCATGGAAGTCATGAGTAGGCAAAGAACTCAACCCAAACCCAATATTTAGTTCAAGAAGTTAATGGTAAAATCCAAATAGTTCAGGAATTCTCTGTTTGCAATTTATCCTAGAAAAAAGAAAAGTCATACCATGTTGCTAAAATTGAATGTGAAGTACCAAAGGATTTTAAAAATATCAAAACAAGGCTAATGTAGGAATTAGCTATGATTCTGCTTTTAACATTAATCTGGAAATTAATCAGTTAAGCTTTGTGCGCGCTGACACACGCACAAGTACTTACATAGTATATGACATGATCAAACCAGACTTGCTGTCAATATTAATGTTCCTGCCACCCTCAATAACTTTTCGCAGGATGTATCTGTTGCCAAACCAACCAACGGATTGGATGTTCATCCCATGCATGTTGTGCATGCTGAAAATCAAGTTGATGGAAATTCGGAGCTGCCTCATCAACTTTAGACTCCAAATTAGAGTCTACTTCTAAATCTTTGTCAATTGAAATGTAAATTTTTAAATCGGACACCTACTGTATCTTAGCAACTTGATATTTGGGTTAAGTGGATTTAATCCAACTTATCAAATTTTTTTTTAAAAAGTTGGATCCGTCCAATGGTAATATGACTGTAATGGAAGTGTTGTTGGGGGACTTTTAAATATTTATCTTAAATCAGATGTAAGTTAATCATGACACACACTCCTTGATAGTGGAGGAGGTACCCTCCCTTTTTCTGATTGGAATTAAATAGCCGAACCTACTATTTTTTTAAAATTTATTCAGTTTTTTCTTTTCTTATTTATGCTCTTAAAGAGCTTCAAGTGAGGTGAAACTGGTGACTGCCTCCTTCCTTTCCATATCTTTCATCTGAGTAGTCAGCTTCTTGAATGAACAGGCATCTTTTCCTCCCTTTCTAACGCATCCGTTGTGACTTCACCTTCCTACTTCTTCTATCATCTGAAGAAGAAGCTGAACCTTCAACTTCTTTGCCCTCTGCCCACCTTTTTTTGTCTGTTTCCTGTTCAAGAGATGGCAAGCTTATTCACGATTTTTGATGAGAACAGCAGCACCTGTCGGTTTGTTTTTACTAGAATTATGGTAAAGTCAACTATCAATATTTATTGAGAAAACAAAATCCAAATTTAAACCATATGTGAACAAAAACATTAAAATTAAAGAGGGCTTTACTGACTTTTACATAGAGGGAGAAGACCAATGATGGTCTTTTCTATGGAACATTTGAAGCTTGGTGTGGGTTGAGAGGACTGGAGAATGTTTCTTATCTTGAATTATCTCAAGACACTTTTGAGGATACTATGCGTGCCATGCCTTAGTTTTAATTGTGATTGGTTGCATAAATATTCAAAATTTAGAGCATTTCTTTCTTGCTAAATCATCACAAGTTCCATATCGGTTGTGTACAGAGTGGTGTTGTACTTCTAATGAAGGTAAAGAGGATCCACAAGTGACCGATCCTTTTGGGTGTGAAATCGTCAAGTTCCATATCAGGTGTGTACAGATTGGTCTTGGACTTCTTATGTAGGTATGGGACTGATCCTTTTGGGTGTGAAATCGGCTATGTGGCAGTGGTGTCAGACCCAGCTTAGGGGTACTACACGTGGCTCGTGTAACTGTTGAGCGGCTCTTATGTAGATATGTGGGTTCCCTTTGCAAGGGCTCATTGGTTTGGTCAGGGGAGTCTGTTACAGGCTCTGTTGCATAGTCTCTCCTATTTCTCTTACCTACCTGTCTTGACACGATACAACATGGGTGGTACATGATATGTCTTTTGGGCATGTCCCCAGTGCCCTAAGATTTGGGATGTGAGAAGGTCCGACACATGTACATAAATCCACATTCGATACGCCCAGTTCCTGGTAACTTAGGCTATGGAGGCATGTTCTAAGTTCCATAATTGGATTTATTGTGTGTGTTCCTGTACTCCATAAATTTTTCTGTCTGTTAAGTTATCTGATGAACTAATTTGGAAATGAAGACGAGTAGAATCATATAAATGCTCTTTGATATCTTTATTTTTATTTTTTATGCATTAAATGGGACAAATTTTACACACACTTAACAAAGTGGACATCCACACAACCATATTGAAGTTTTTATAAATGCGCTAATTCAATTCAAATATCACATTTATTCGAGCATAGCATGCATTGGTGCTCATCTACACTTTTTTTACATGCTTTGCACTCTCTAGCTACTTGTTACATGTGCTTCTTCTTGTTGGTATTTTGCAACTGGTTCCTGATTTCTAATCTGTTGATGTAGCCTGTTTCTACAGCAAGCTCAAAGCTTTGCTGTGTGTCTTGATATGAATTTCTTGATTTTAAGTGGTAATAGTTCTGAAGTTATCTCAAATAATATTTACAGGTGCACAGAGAGAGAGAGGTACAAATACCGTCTCGTTGGGGTGGTGGAGCATCGGGGGACAATGAGAGGAGGTCACTATGTTGCATATGTTAGAGGAGGTGCAAAGGGCATGGGGAAGGCTGAGAGAGAAAATGGAAATTTCTCGTGGTACCATGCCAGTGATGCTTATGTGCGAGAGGCTTCTTTGGAAGAAGTTCTTCACTGTGAGGCCTACATCTTATTCTATGAATTTTTTTGAGAAACAGCTCCTCTTCGCATTCTTTTTGTGATGTTTGAATAGAATTTGGGAATTAATCCAAGCACCCGCACAGGAGGGTACAACAATTATTGTACCCATTTTTTTGATTCAGAAAAGAGAGAGAGAGAGAGTACAACAATTATTGTACCCATTGTTTTGACTTGGAAGAGAGAGAGAGCGACAGCAATTACAAAAATATTGATACCCATTTTTTTTTGTTACAATTGCCAAGAATCTTTGCTATATATATTATCATCACACGAATCATTTGTGGGATGGTTTCTGCAACTACTTAGTGCCGAAACACCAGGTTCATTTGATTTGTCATTCTCTGTATAGCAAGTTTTTAGTTGTTCAGAAATCAGGATGTGGGAAATATGTGTTTCGGATGAAGGTCAGGCGAATGATTTTTCTTAACTGCATTTGTCCAACCTATAGCTGGCGGAAAATAGAAGCCGGAAATTGATCTGTCCTGCAATTCAGCTAGTGTGAAGCTGTTGGCGCTATTAAACGAAGGTACAGATAGAAGGCACTTTTTTCTGATATACTCAATGATCTAACATACTGCAAATGATCTGAAGCAGGGATGTGTTCAGTCCCAGAAACAACTTGCAGGTCTTGGACAGATTCACTAGGGCATTTACAGCCAATGAGCCTTGTCCATTGCCAAAAGCTTGAGATGATGAGAAGCAATCAGATGACCGGTTCCTGATGCAACCATTGTCGTGACAACAGCTCTGTGGCATGTTTGTCTGGTCGTGGAAGCTAGTAGCTGCCTCAGTCAAAGGCGGGCTAACTACACCTGTGCGGAGTCAATTTATATTGGTAAACATTATTCTCTATCTGGATGGCTAGGGTTTATACTGAAATTTTGTTGGTCGTCAAGATGATAAGAGTTGGAGAAATTGAAAATACTGAGGTCTGGTTTATTATGTCTATCTACATCAAAGAGATGAGAATGCACTCAAAGTCCAACCCATGAATTTCAGTATGAACATTTCCGGTGGACTATCAAATGTTTGAACTATACTTTCACTACATCTCACGAATAAGCTCTAGTCTAGATGGAATATGCTGTTTGCTTGAAGTTTTGAAAAAAAAAAAAAAAAAAATATCACTGCATCGTTCCACTGTGGAATCCCTATGAAGACAAAAAGTGTCACAGAGTCCTATTAAGATTACTTGTTATGTAGGTTGGTCCAGAAAGCCATATTACAACTGCTGGTTATGTATTTTAGTGGTTGCCTTTTACTTTAAGAATACTATTTTTACAATCAATACAGGGACTTTGGTCCCTTTCACACATTCATTATATATATATATATATATATATATATATATATATATAGAGAGAGAGAGAGAGAGAGAGAGAGAGAGAGAGCGAGAGGTGTGATAGATACAACTGTGTAGTTGTTCCAAAGCAAATTAAGTGAAGAGAAAAGCTAAAACGAACTTCATCTCGGTACAACAATCATGGATTATCTGCTTTTGGACTCTGCAGATTATGTTAGATTTCGGACCTGGCCAAAACAGTATAAGAATTATGCTGTCAAAGTTCTGCAACACATTAATTTAAAGTACGGAAGCACCACATGATTCAGTCAAATTTTATATACTCTCGTCAGATCAAATTTGATCAATATTCAAACTGAAACTTTATACTACGTATTCACTGATTAGTATTATTTTATTTTAAATTACTTTTGAAACAATTAAATTACCATATGCTTTTTTATTTTATTTTTTGGGTATCATATCTAGGATTCTAGTGCATATCTGTTGGTTCTAACAACATATCATCTTAGAGTACAAAACAAGGCAAGCTGGTACTTTCACTAATATTATATTTTTATATATACTATCCTAAAATTTCTCATGCGTAACTCCAAAGTCCAAGCAGCAATATTCATTCAAAGCCGAAAGAAGAAAAGAAAAAGAAAAAGAAAAAAAAAAAAAAACTCTACGTACCCCGGCCTTTTGATTCTCTCTCTAGACATCCCTCTCTCTCTCTCCTCTCTTCTTCTTTTTTGTTTTTGCTTTACCAATCACTACTGCCATGGCAGCATTGGTGGCCAAGGTGGTTGTGATGGCAGTGGTAGGGCTATCAATGATGATCACCACGGTGGAGGCGGCAACCTGGTGCGTGGCGAGAAGCGGAGTGGGAGCGGTGGCGTTGCAGACCTCTCTGGACTATGCGTGTGGGGCAGGGGCGGACTGTGCACCCATTCAACCATCTGGGTTGTGTTACCTTCCGAACACCGTTGAAGCACATGCTTCCTATGCCTTCAACAGTTTCTACCAGCGCAAGGCCATGGCACCTGGCTCATGTGACTTCTCTGGCACCTCCACCCTTGCTGGAACTGATCCCAGTTTGTCACTCTCTCTCTCTCTCTCTCTCTACACTTTCTCTCTCTATATATCTTTGCTGGATTTTATTTTTATTATATATAAAAGGATCCGGCCAAATCTCTATTCCGAAGACAAGGCTAATATAGGAATTTATTTTATTTTTATTATTATTATTTTATTTTTTTTCAGGTTATGGGTCATGTGTTTATCCATCGTCTCAGAGGTATGCGTGGCCACTTGCTTTTATTTCATTTTCTTTTAATTTTTTTTATTTTCATCTCAATTGTTGATACATGAATACTCTCAGTCTTCTAATTTTTTGGGTTTAGAATGCCGTTTGTACAATTTCCCCTTTTTAATTACACGCCTATGTTAATTTATATATATGGTGAATGCCATTTATAGCACGTTAGGTTTCGAATAGCAGTATATATGTATTTTAAGACCGCTATATGTTGCATAAGAGTTGGGAGAAGTTCGAGGCATTTGGTATTCATATATTTTTTTTTATTAAAAAAACACAACTTAAACTTAAACAAATTTAAAATGAATTTTATAATTTTTTTTTAAATATAGACAAATACTTAAATATCATAATAACAAAAATGTGAATAAAACTGTCGCTAATAAAATAATATTTATTTATATATTTATTAATTGGAATATTTTTGCTAGCTTGAAATGAGAATCTTGACACACAATTCTGGCCTATTGTTTTTTCTGTTACTTCGACATTCTTTAATTACACTTCGATTTCCTTTCTAAAAAGCACCAATAATCTAAGAATTCCAACCAAAAATAATTCACATTTATTATTACTTATTTTATTTAGACCACTTTTCTTTCTTTATTGTCAAGTAATATATACCATTTTTATTTTTGCCCTTTAAATGGACAAGAAATTATATAATTTCTTGTCCATTTAAAGGACAAAAATGAAAATTGTATATGCATGCGACACGCAAGAGAGAAGTTCTAGAATATTTTACCTAGAGAAGTATAGAGTGTTAAAAATTTTTAAAATATTTAAGTGATTGTACAAATTTGTAGAGGATAGAAGATTCTAAAATATTAGGAAATTTGGTAGAATGCAAGTAATTTAAGAGATTAAAGTAGAAATATGAGGTCTATAAATAAAAAAGGATGTGATTTGTAAACAAGAAGTTATGAGAGTGAGTGAGAGTCAATACGGGTGTAATAATTCACGAGGCGATATTTATCTTTGCTAGAATTTATTATATATGAGATATAACTTCATTATAAAAATGTATACTCTCCTGAACAAATTCCTCTCGAAAATTTCATTTTTTACCCAATTCTATTTCTTTCTGTATTTGTGATGTGAGAAAATTTTCTCCCACGTTTTTGTATATAAAAAATTAAAAAAAGAAGAAAGTTTAATTGCGTTCATACATTAGTAAAAGTAACCGTCCCAGTTAAATATTTAAAAAAGTCTTAGGTTGAAAGAATAATAAAAATAAACTAGTAAAAATAAATTGCGGTTACAATTAAACTTATAATATTAATTAAAATTATCCTAAAAATAATTTTGTAGTCTCCATATGGAAGGGTTTGGTTGAAAGAATAATAAAAATAAACTTGTAAAAATATATCGCCCTTACCATTAAACTTATAATATTAATTAATTTAAAAAAGTCTTAGGTTGAAAGAATAATAAAAATAAACTAGTAAAAATAAATTGCGGTTACAATTAAACTTATAATATTAATTAAAATTATCCTAAAAATAATTTTGTAGTCTCCATATGGAAGGGTTTGGTTGAAAGAATAATAAAAATCAACTTGTAAAAATATATCGCCCTTACCATTAAACTTATAATATTAATTAAAATTATCGTAAAAATAATTTTGTAGTCTCCTACGAAAGGGTTTCATCAAATTTTACAAAAATATAAGTAATAAAGTTCTCAGACCTATATAGCAAACTATATATATATATATATAATGTTTATATCGATCAAATTTGGCTACATGACCCCCCTTTCACCACTGTGGTCCATCTAAAGCCATAATCTCAATTAAACCACTCACTGTGTATGATAAGTTTTTCTTATCCAAACTTATATGGATATAATTTTGTCACTTCCAGCTACACTATGATGTCCTAGAATTCATATCAAGATCAAGAGGGGAAAAAAAAATGTACAAGGACAGTGTGTTTTATTCTCAGTCAATTTCAACTAAGATCTGCAATTTTATTGGATTGAAAAAGAACATGTAACAAGGAATTTCTAGCCAAACGAGTTATATATATATTAGTTTAGCAAATTTTTTATCCTGCACTGAATAATGTTCGTCTTAAAATTATATGACAAAGTGTTGTTTTTTCTATGCAAATTGTGATATAATGACTTGATTTTGTTAAACAAATGCTTACTGACTTGCATTCTGCAAGTTTTCAGCGCGGCTGGTGGAGGGACAACTATACCGGCCACGACGCCAACTCTAGGTGTACCGATGCCGCCAGGAACCACCACTTCACCATATGGCAATGGAGGACTCACTCCCGGCGTGGGATCTGTTGTACCCAACATAGATAATTCTAATTCCAAAGCTTCCCTGGGGTCCTCACACACAATATTTCTGGTTTCTGTCTGTATCTTTGTTGTTCTCTCATTTTTATTTCAACCCATGTAGTCTTTGAAGCTCCATTTCATTGATTTAGTTAGGAGGACTAGGTTGATTTAGTACATTTTTGTTAGAAGTTAGGACTTTTTTTTTTTTTTTTTTTTTTTTCAGAATACCATATGATTTAATGTTCCAATATTGTCAGAACATTGTACTTTTCACATGAAATTCAATTCAATTTTAGAATGGTTATTTTGATGAATCTTTTTTCCAGATCTATATCATGAAATTACCATCTTTTAAGTATTTATGAATGCTCGGAACCAACAATCAATTTTCAAGATCTTCATGTGTCTCTCTTGTTGTCTTTATATAATTTATAATGCTGAAAGAGCTAAATTTCTCAAGACTTTGTCATCTCATTGTGCTAAATGTTGCAAGCACAAAATCAATCAATTTTTTGTTTTTGACCTTTTTCAATAATCTCGACCATTATAGATTTTATATATGGATACTCGAACTTTCATCTTACGCGTAGCAATATGCATGGATACTCGAACTCTCATCTTAGGTGTATCGAGAATGAAATTGAGATTAAAGTCTTCACTTTGAACTTACTAAGGTCCTAGACTCTTTTACTATATGTAAAATAGAAATAGATATGAATGATCAATTAGTATTGTAAAAGAATACTCTTATCAATAAAAGCAATGAATTAAATCACTTTTCCCATTTTCTGTAATGCTAGATATATTAAATGAAACACATAGAATATCACGAATAAACATCGAATTCTAATACATCGTGTACACTAATTTTGATATAATTTAAACCACCAGGGTGTTAAATCTATAAAAGTCATGGTTAAATTCTGTAAAAAATCATGGTTCAAATCATTATAAAAAAAAGTGATAGTGTAAATTTCTTTTAAAAAAAATAAAAGTGATAGTGTAAATTTCTTTTAAAAAAAATAAAAATAAATAAATAACTTGAAATTCAATACAGAGTCATTTATTATAAAACCGAGACAATATATTACAAATCTCATATATTTCACACTAACCAATTATACAAGAACATATGGTGTCCTATAGTAATCATTACTCACAATTTTTTTTTTAATTTTTAAAAAGTAAATTCTAAGTCTAATCAGGCCTCACTCGCTTTAAACTAATAAAATTTCCATTTATCTATCTTTATATTTATATTTAAACAAAAAGAAAAAGAAAAGAAAAAAAATGAAAAATAGATCTTAGCGTTATTCTATATTGGTTTCGAGATTCTGATTCATGAGTGGAACTGGGGTTTCCATTGTAGTTCCCACTTTCACCGTTTGACGAACCCTTCCTTTTTACCGTTACATTATTCTCTTCTATCCCGTGAAACCCAAATTTCCTTGAATCAATAATCTGTTGGGGAAATTTTCTGGGCAGATCTGCTTGCTGGGTTTGGGGGCAACACTTTTTTTCCGTTGATCCAAACACATATATCGAGTAGGAAAGATGAATATATTCAGATTAGCAGGGGACATGACCCATCTCGCCAGTGTCCTCGTTTTGCTCCTCAAGATCCACACCATTAAATCATGTGCTGGTACATTCCCTTGCATTTCTTACTCTTTAATCTATGTATATACACACACAAATATATGTTTATAAATTTTATATTTATGGATTTTTTTCTTTTTTGGTGGATCATGATTTATTCTAATTTATTATATATATATATGTATGTTCTTTTCAATGTGAATAACTGAGATTATGAAAATTTTAGGGGAATTTTATAAGATGATTTGGGTGGGTCAGAAACTGGGTTTTAGTTAGTTTTGTGTGAGGTTGCTTAACTTGTTAATTTTGTGGGTAATTCCTAGAAATAAGCCAGTAGTGGTCTTAAGCTTATCATTTGAGTATTGCATACCAAATCTACTATATTAGATTTGATAGGAAGAGGTATAGCTTTGAATTTGAGATGCCTTCAAGTCTGAAAGCTGTTAATTAGCCTCTTCGTTATAGATTTTGAATGTGGCCTTTTGAGGCTGAGGATGAGATGTCAATGTGCTATTGTTATGTGGAGTCTTTTTGGATTTGAACAAGGAACATACTACGAATTTGTCAGTCTTACGCTATGCAAAGAACTCTAGTAATGTGAGCATGGAGTCATGGACAGGGTTAATTCTAAAAAAGGCGAACACGGGCTTATTGGAAGTACCCAAGCATTGGTAATTTTTTTTGAGAAGTACATTACCTAGTGTTTATTCTACCTAGTTGGGATGCTGGACGGGCAAGAGTCAAGACTGGAGACAAACTTAAGTACATGACCTTTAGCATTCGGCATAAGTGATTGATCTTAAACCTATTTTATCATTGAACTAGGCGATAACTCCTATATTAATATTCTTATAAGAGCTGCTATTATATGATACAGAACCAGATTACGTGACTGTATACCAATTCCATGATTACTTCTATAAGGAATAATTTATTGCAATAGTCCTACAAGGATTAGACGAGGGCAAGAAAAGATAAGATGGATGAGGCTCTGACTAAATCTAGAAGGCAAGATGTCAAATGAAGTTATGGTGTTGAGTACTGACAGAGAAAAGTAGGAAAAATAAAGCATATAAATGACCCCAAATAACCAGGATTGTTCTCTTGAGTTGATTTCACATATAGGTATACAGTCTTAAGAATGACTGACGCAAAACTAGTAAAAAATGTACTGGATGATTCTAATCTACCAACCTAGATGTTAATGCATTTCAATTTGAACACTTGAAATGAAATAGTTTCCAAGCGGGAAAAAAGCATCTATTTTTCTTGTAATTTAATGATATTACATTGTAGAATAGTAACTTGTCTAACCTTCTTGTTATATGCGTTCATTAATTACAAAAAAAAAAGAAAAAAAAAAGAAAAGAAAAAAAGGGTAATGTGTATATATTATTCCATATATTTTAATTTACTTATATTATTTTTAGCTAATTTATTGTAAAAGTTTTTGCTTTCTCTTATCTAGGTGCTAATCTTGTTTCCATATATGTTATGATCTAAAGGTGACTTTGCTATATGTATTTCATTTGATCACGGGTCATGATTATAACAAGCTCTTTTTTAGTAATCTTACATGTTGATTTTCAATTTTGACTTATTTTTGTATGCAGGGGTATCGCTGAAGACTCAAGAACTCTATGCTCTTGTTTTTGCGACTCGCTACTTGGATATATTTACTGATTATATCTCACTTTATAATACTGTAATGAAATTAATCTTCTTGGGCAGCTCTTTCTCAATTGTCTGGTACATTCGGCACCACAGGATTGTCCGCAGATCTTATGATAAAGACCAAGACACCTTTCGCCATATTTTTCTTGTGTTGCCTTGTTTCCTTTTTGCCCTACTTATACATGAGAAGTTCACCTTCAAAGAGGTATGCATGCTTTCCATTTAATTATTTATTTGGGTATATGTTGGGATCATATAGCTCATATTTTTGTGGAAGTTAAGGTTGTTCCACCTAAAGCATGTGACCTAAAGCATCTGACCTACTGCATGTACTATCCTTTTGATCATATCTTCACTTTCTGAAGTACTTCTACTGGATATAAATTTGCAGGTAATGTGGGCATTTTCCTTGTATTTGGAAGCTGTTGCAATACTTCCTCAGCTGGTCTTGTTGCAAAGGACACGAAATATTGACAATTTGACGGGGCAATATGTTCTTCTTCTTGGGTAATCTAGTACTCCCTGATTATTGTTTTCTTAACTGCTAAAATCAGCAGAAAAGTAACAAATTAAGTTGCAGGTAGATGTAAATTAGAAGAAAAAGATCGAGACCATCCCTTTTTTAATAACTTTTTGGGTTATACATTTGAAGGTCTTTGTTAGCAACTCAAAACTTTTATCAGCTAAGAGAACAAGATTAAATCATATGGTGTAAATCTTTCGGTCATCCTTATTTTTTACTTAGTTAATATTGTAATCTGGACCTACTAATTTTTGTTCTCACCAGTAGTGACAGGCATTACTTATCCAAAAGATTTTTATGTGCTCTGTTTACTTCTATATTGAACCTTAAGAATGAGATTTTAATCATGCAACATGGAACTCCTTGTTCTTGAAATTACCTCAATAAAACTACTTGGAAAAAGCAGACGTCGTTTACCTAGTACTCTGTTGAAGCTTTTGTTTTTGTGTTTTATATTTATATTTTAAAAAAATAATGCTAATCTTGGCTGTCATGAGGTTGTAGAAGCTCTAAAGTGAATTTTGTTTCGGCAGTTGTGGGATACAAATTCAAGTACCATCGTTTATTGGAATTTCATTTGTTTCCTGAACGAAGTTGGTGGGTTGGGAATAAATTCCCTTAACTTTGATGATCAAGAACTTTTATGGTTATAGAGGTTTGCAGTTGAGAAGAATTGTCTGTGGGAGACGGTGCTTGGGGGTGGTTGTGGGGGCAGGTGGAGAGGAGGAGAGTGGTGGAGGTAGACTGAGGATATAAGTGGATTATGAGGCGAGTATTGGCATATCAATTTGGGATGGGAAAGAATTCACTAGAAAAGTGATTAGGCTCAAACTTCGGCATGGTGAGCAGGTGATATTAAGTTAAGATGTTTGGTATAGGCAGTGCCTTCTAATGGGGATACTCTGAAAAGGTGAATATAAAAGCTTGGGTAATGGACATATTGTTTGGAGGAGCCATAATTCGCTGGAACTTGACTTTCATTTGATGTTACAACATTTGGTTGTTGTAACTGTTCAATTTTTTATTTAACAAGATTTTCTTACCATGAAGTTATATCAAAGACATTGAGAGGAGATTCAAGGAAGTGAAAACAGTTATTTTTGTTGAACAATAATTGACTCTAGAAAAAAGGGGGGGGGGGGGAAGAATAGGGTCAATGGCCAATTAATAAAATTTACAATTTCACTAGAGATAAACAATTATGCAATAGTCAATTAAAGTAGATAATAATTCAAAGCATAAATATAAGAGAGATAGGGATAAGAATTTGCAAACAATGACACGGAGATTTTTAGCAAGGTTCGGAAGCTCCTATTCCTCCGCTCAAGATCCTTCTTGAGATTTCTCAATCTACTAGAGCTTCTCCTTAATGGTGGAGACTGGAGAGCAAACCTTCATATGAAACAAGCCTTTGCTTCCCTTTCTTGCTAGGAGAACACCTTTCTCCTAGGCTTCTTTTGGGTCACACCAACCCTTACAAGTTTGTAGAAAAGATTATAGTTGAAGTACAAGATTGAATCTCTCTCAAGATGGATTTACAATTTTTAAGCTCACAACTAGAGTAAGTAAATGAATGAAATAAAGCTCAAATCTCTAGATTGGAATGAGTGATCAAATGATTGCATTAAATGCTCTAGAATGAAGCTCTTGATTAATCTTCAAATTGCTCTCAATAGATGTGTGTATAATAACACAAGCTGTAGCTCCTATTTATAGAGAGAGGAAGTCAATATAGCTGTTGGAGGTCAATATAGCTGTTGGAGATGTGGTGTCAATAATCCAAGTTCGTAGGTAGCCGTTTGATTTGAAATTGACTTGTATCAGTCGGCTGATGGAGCATCATCGGTTGGCTGAAAGCCTTTCGACAGCCGGCTGATCTTCAATCGTTGGTCGGCCGAAACGGTTGTTTAAAGTTACAGCTCTCGGGACTTCATTTTATCGGTCGGCTGATGGATAACCTTCGGTCGGCTGATACATATATAATTTTGTGAAAACCCTCATCGGTCAGCTGAAACTTCATGTTCGGTCGGCCGAAACACTTTTTGGCCAAACCAAACTTACTGTGAACCTCCATTCTCCTCTTTTTATTCGGCTTCAAAGATTAACATTTGAATCTATGGCACTCTCCAAACCCGTCTACTCCATTTGAAAAGTCAGACTTGATTACTTTTCTTCTCCGCGTTTCACCTTTGAAGTTTGAAGTGAATAACTCGTTTTCTTTTGTCTTTGGAGTGCATATGCTTGGCTTTACCTTTCCTTGATTTCCACTTCGCTTTTAGACCCAAGTAACAAACCTGTTATGTGTTCTCAAGGCAAACGTTAGTCTTTAAAACACAGTTAATGTTTTGTGATTATCAAAATTGGTTTTAGGGTTAACAATCTCCCCCTTTTTGATGATGACAAAACATTGATGTGTTTTAGAAATAAGTGGAGTTACATTTAAACATGCTCCCCCTATCATTATGCTCATTTGTACTTCATAGCAAGTAATTAAAGATAATTTAAGGCTGCAACTGGAACTAGGCATTTTTCATATATGCCTCCCCCTATTTTTATGCATTGTATGTAAAATTGACAAGTAGACATATCCAGAGAATTATATAGAGACTGACATTGATATTTAGAAAAATGAGTGCAATAGTCCATCCAAGTTTAAAACAGTCTATCAATTAGAACAATAGCATAAGCCAAATACCACCAGAATAAACCAATGTCAACAAAAAACAACACATCATCTCCCCCTTTTGCCATCCTCAAAAAGAACATATAATCTAGGAAGGTAAGCCAATGTACCAAAATAAACTAAGAAATAAGAACCACAACCAGAGAATAGATCCTCAATAAGGAGGAAGATCTGCAGCCATACGCAATTCCTTGAGATTCTTCTTGATGGAGTCGACATCACCCTCAAGAGTGTCTAGACGTCCAGCCATATCATTGACTGTAGCTTCAGTCCGGCGAGAGATGCTGATATGCTCATGTAGAAAAGCATTTTGCTGCGTGAGGAGCTCGAGAATAGCCGGATCGGTCTGTGGAGGAGGCAGAGGAACATAAGGATCAACTGGAGGGGGATCGTCATGGTCATCATCCTTATGCCCAACAGGAGTTGGAATATTGGGAGGGACGAGAAATTCCCCATCATCGCGAAGTTCTCCCCTTTTTAGGGCCTCATTCCAAGCGCGTTCAATTGGATTGAACCAAAACCCACTATTATCCATTTTAAATCCCATTAATCCAAGAGTGGTGGATGTGAGTTTGTTATGGGGCCCTTGATCCTTTTTCACTTCCCGTCCAACGGATACCCCCTTTGCTAGAAAGATGAGACTCAATGGCATAGCATAAAAGAGGTGTTTGTCTTCACTCTGTTGGCACTCAAGAATATGATAAAACATGAGAAAAGCAAGATCAAAATCCTTACCATTAAGGATGCACCAAATGAGGAATGCCTCCATATATGAGACATCAGAGCGACCTCCGGATTTGGGAAGGATGGCATACATGATGATGTTGTAAATGATTCTAGCTTCCAAAGTGAGCTGTTTGGCCCTGAACTTTGTGAGTATTTGTGATCAGCTTATTGTAGCTCATTTGCCGAACGGCCTCAAGCTCATTGAATCCCTCCCCTTGGTACCATGTGAAGGTGGTGAAATACTTGATGGATCCCTCGGGTAAGTCAAGAATTGTTCGAATGGTAGGAATATCTAAGGTAAAGCTAGTACCTGCAACAAATGATTCCACTTGCAAGGTTTGTGGAATATTTTCGAGATGGGTGTAGAAGAGTTGAACCAAACGAGGATAGAATGGGACATCCATAGTTACATACTTTCCCAATCCTATGGCATCAAAGAGGTCGTAAGTGTTGAGATGAAGGGCCTCACATTCAGATTTTGACAAAACTTTCCCGAAAGCAACTTTTCTATGAAGGAACTTAGTGTCATAGAGATTTTTCATGGCTGGATTCTTAAAAAGAGCAAGATTGGAAACTGGCAGGGGCTCGACATTGCTAGCCTCGACATTGCTAGCCTTGGCTTGGTCAGTGTGACTTGTTTTCTTTCGTTTGGAAGATGGGCGAGGGGGGTTTCTCCTAGGCTCAAAGGATGACATGATTTGAGGTTTTGGAAAATTCTTTTTGACAGAAAATCAATAGAGAATCCCAAACACAAATCAATTTTGACAGAGATTTTACATCAAATTGTTCTGAAAATGATTGAAATGTCCCAGAAAAAAATTTGATATAGAACTAACAAGAAAATACAGTCAACACAGAGATTTTTAGAAAAAATTAAAAGAAAGTTTGAATGAAGACCTTAATTGTATAGAATAAAAACCTCAATAACATGTCTTAATAGAATTCTAGGGTTTTAAAAAAAACGGGAAACACAAATCCAATGCAAACCCACGAAGTTTTGCACAAATCAGACTCAAGAATAACACAATGAATACTGAGATTTGGAAATCCCCAGATTGATTTCAGGTTTGCGCAAATAGAAATTTTGACAGAATGTAAATACAACCATTTCAGAAATCCCAAGGTTGATTTAAACCTACATGATACCCATAACTGAATAATTTCAGGGAGACATGACGAACCCCCAATTCGATTTCTAGATTGCACAAAAAAAAGTGACTTTGACAGAACAAGATTAGGGTTTTGCAAACATGAGATTAAGATAAATGGAAATTCTAAGATAAACACATAGGATGAGAGTAGGATTTTATAGCATCAACCCACAGAATCAACATAGAATTCGTGCATGAATTTGGAAGATTTGACAGAGAGCGCATGTAACAGAGATTGAAACGTATATGGAAAGAGGAGATTATAAATTGATAGAGATGTGAGATACACTTACCGGAGAAGATGAATTTGGCGAAAGGGATGAACCAATGGCAATTGAGAGACTTGGGA
Source organism: Cornus florida (assembly GCF_030987335.1). Classification (NCBI taxonomy): domain Eukaryota; kingdom Viridiplantae; phylum Streptophyta; class Magnoliopsida; order Cornales; family Cornaceae; genus Cornus; species Cornus florida. The sequence goes on along the minus strand of NW_026775579.1, from coordinate 85,602,208 downwards.
GAGTGACCAGCGACGAAGATGGAGAGAAACCCTAGTTCTAAAAATGAAAAAATGATTTGTTAACCCTAAATAAAAAGTCGCAGATCTGACTTTCGGTCGGCTGACAAGACAATGTCGATCGGCCGAACCTGTGACTTTCGGTTGGCTGATAAGTGATTTTCGGCCGGCCGAAATGCCTTTGATCTCAATTTTAGTTGTTGGAAAGGACATCCTCCTCATATGCCATTCCAAGCTCTCTTTTGATGAAACAAAATATATCCTCTTGAAGGGGTTTGGTAAAAATATCTGCTAGTTGCTTATCGGTGCTTATAAAGACTAATTCAATGTCGCCCTTTGAAACATGATGTCTAATGAAGTGATATCGTATCTCAATGTGCTTCGTTCTTGAGTGCAAAATAAGGTTCTTTGAAATGCAAATAGCACTCGTATTATCACATTTTATAAGAATGTGGTCAAATTTAAGTCCGAAGTCTTCAAGTTGTTGCTTAATGTAGAGTGTTTGGGCACAACTACTTCCGGCCGCCACATATTCGGCTTCCGCCGTTGACAAAGCCACGGAATTTTGCTTTTTGCAAGACCAAGATACTAGTGATTGACCAAGGAGGTGACAAGTGCCACTAGTACTTTTTCTATCAACTCTACATCCGGCGAAGTCGGCATCCGAATAACTAACAAGATTGAAAGAAGTATGTCTAGGAAACCAAAGCCCCAAATTTATTGTACCACATAAGTAACGAAAAATACGTTTAACGGCACACGAATGAGATTCTTTAGGACAAGATTGGAATCTAGCACATAAGCAAACACTAAACATTATGTCCGGTCTACTTGCAGTTAAATATAAAAGACTACCAATCATGCCTCTATACTTCTTGATATCTACATCTTTGCCTTTCTCATCTTTATCAAGTTTCAAAGATGAACTCATGGGAGTTTTGGCATGTTTGACTTTCTCCAAGCCAAATTTCTTTAGCAAATCTTTAACATACTTGGATTGACAAATGAAAATGCCATCAAGTGTTTGCTTGATTTGCAATTCTAGAAAGAAGGTTAGTTCACCCATCATGCTCATTTCAAACTCATTTTGCATGCTAGAAGCGAACTTTTCACAAAGCACACTATTGGATGATCCAAAAATGATATCATCAACGTATATTTGAATAATCAATAGGTTGCCATCAATGGTTTTAGTAAAAAGAGTATTGTCAATTTTTCCTCTAATAAAACCATTTTCAAGTAGAAATCCACTTAGTCTTTCATACCAAGCTCTTGGAGCTTGTTTCAAACCATACAATGCTTTTGGCAATTTGTAAACATGGTTAGGACAATCATAACTTTCAAGTCCCGGTGGTTGTTTCACATGCACTTCTTCTTCAATGAAGCCATTTAAGAAAGCATTTTTTACATCCATTTGATATAACTTAAAATTTTTATGGGATGCAAATGCAAGGAGCATTCTAATGGCTTCAAGCCAAGCTACGGGAGCAAAGGTTTTATCATAGTCAATTCCCTCTTCTTGGTTATACCCTTGAGCAACAAGTCTAGCCTTGTTTCTCACAATTGTTCCCGATTCATCATTTTTGTTCCTAAATACCCATTTTGTTCCAATGATAGTCTTATCTTTGGGTCTTGGAACCAATTCCCAAACTTTATTTCTTTCAAATTGGTTAAGTTCTTCTGCATGGCCAAGATCCAAGACTCATCATTTTCGGCTTCATGAATATTTTTTGGTTCAAGTTGGGAGACAAAGGCCACATAATTGCATATATCATTAATTTGAGACCTAGTACTTACTCCTTTGGATGGATCGCCAATGATTTGATTTATTGGATGATTTGGCACTTGCTTCCAATCCTTAGGAAGTGTGTCTTTATGAGGATAACTTTCTTTTGGATCATTTTTGGGAAGATCTTCAAGAGATGAATTGTATGGATTAAGATTCTCAAAATTCTTTTCAATCTCAATTACATCCTCATTATCATCCAATGAACATGTAGGAGGAGGGAAATGCGACTCATCAAATACCACATGTATGGATTCCACAACAAGAAGTGTTCTTTTGTTGAACACTCTAAATGCTTTGCTACGAGAAGAATACCCTAGGAAAATTCCTTCATCCGATTTAGGTTCAAATTTCTCTAGATTGTCTTTATTATTCAATACAAAGCATTTACATCCGAAAACTTTAAAATAGCCAATGTTTGGCTTCCTTTTATTCCAAAGTTCATAAGGAGTTTTATTGAGAAGTTTTCTAATGATGACTCTATTTATGACATAACACGAGGTACTAACGGCTTCGGCCCATAGAGATCTAGGAAACTTATGTTCATTCAATATGGTCCTAGCCATTTCTTGGAGAGACCTATTTTTCCTTTCAACAACACCATTTTGTTGAGAAGTTCTAGGAGCCGAAAGATTATGATTATATCCATTTTCATTACAAAACCTTTCAACGTCTTGATTGTCAAATTCTCTACCTCTATCACTTTTAATGGTTTTAATCCTATACTCCTTTTCATTTTCGACTCTTTTACAAAATTTAGAGAAAATTGTGTAAGTCTTATTTTTGTGTGAAAGGAAAAATACCCAAGAGAATCTAGAGTAGTCATCAACAATGACAAAAGCATAGAGTTTTCCACCTAGACTAGCTACTCTCTCCGGACAAAATAAGTCCATATGAATTAGTTCAAGTGGTCTTGTAGACGTTATATCCTTTTTTCTTTTGGATGATGACTTTATTTGTTTGCCTATTTGGCATGCACTACAAGTTTTATCTTTTGAAAAGTTAGTCTTTGGGAGGCCTTTGACTAACTCATGCTTAGATAATTTTGAAATTAATTCCATGCTAGCATGACCTAATCTTCTATGCCACAACCAACTATTTTCATTAGAAGATACATGGCACTTAACATCTTGATCATGCAATTCACATAAAAGTAAAGTATACACATTTCCATTTCTAAGAGCATAAAACACTTCATTGTTATTCTTTTTAACAATGCATTTATCCGATTTAAAAATCACATCATAACCTTTATCATATAGTTGACTAATGCTAAGCAAGTTATGTTTTAAGCCTTTGACAAGTAATACGTCATCAATAGATAGGGAAGAAGAGATACCGATAGATCTAATGCCAATGACCTTGCCTTTTGAGTTGTCTCCAAAAATGACACTTCCTCCTTTATGAGGCTTGATTGAGAGAAATTTTGAACGATCTCCCGTCATATGTTTTGAGCATCCACTATCAAGAAACCACTTGTCCTTGGATGATGATGAAGTCTTCAAGCAAACCTACAAAAGGAATTTAAGTAATCTTCTTTTGGTACCCACATTTTCTTGGGTCCATTGGAGTTAGGAAGAGACATATATGTTCCTTTAATAGCCCAAATTTCTTTTGTTTTGCATGGCCTAATAGGACAATGATTAATTTTATGTCCCAGCCTTTTACAATAATTACATTTTGGACTTTGAGAGGAATTTTTAACAAAATAGTCTTTTAAAGGTTTTCTCTTCTTTATTAAACAAGAGTCTTTGTTGTGAGGATCATATCCAAGTCCATCCTTAGCATAAACATTTCTTTGCTTGCCAAGCATAAGACTTGAATTCTCTCTCCCTTTTGTGAACTTAGCTAAAGTCTCAATTTGATCTTCAATTATGACTTTCAATGACTTATTTTCGGAAACCAAATCAATAGACGCTAATTCTTTAGCTAATTCACATTCTTTTACCTTTTTCAATGCTTCATTTTCAAGAAGAGATTTTCAAGCTTTTGAGAGATAATGTAGTTTTTTCTTTTAAGACTAGCACACTTTTGAACCATCTTGCCTAATTCATCATGCAATTCTTTAAAAGCATCAAGTAAGTAATTGTGAGCATCAACTAATTCATTATAAGTAGTTTCTAAATCAAATGAGTCGTGGTTAGAGTTTACCTCATCTTCATCGGCTATGAGGCAAAGATTGACCAATTCATTGAGTTCATTATCACTTCCGGATCCATTTGAATCATCATCCTCCCATGTAGCACGCATGGCTTAGGCTTTCTTTTTCCGTTCCTTTTCATTTTTGTATGCATAGCAATCCGATTTGAAGTGCTCTGGTTTTCCACAATGAAAACAAGTAGGTGCTTCTCTTTTTCCATGCTCACTTGTGGAACCACTTCTTTTGAGATTGTTGCTCTTTTGGTATTTCTTCATTTGAAGAACTCTTCTCACGGTTTTGGTGATGAGCGCAATTTCTTCCTCTTCTTCATTATTGAGAGCTTTCTCAACTTTAACCTCCTTGGTAGTGGCTTGAACAGCTAGATCTTTCTTGTGAGTTTCTTTGTTGTTATCTTCATCATTCATTTCTAGCTCATATGCCATCAAAGAACCAATGAGCTCATCAATAGGGAGTGTGTTGAGATTTTCCGCTTCTTGAATGGTGGTCTTCTTAGTTTCCCAATTCTTAGGCAAGGATCTAAGAATTTTTCTCACATTTTCGGATGATGTATATGACTTTCCAAGAGCCTTCAAGGGATTGAAAATGTTAGTAAACCGAGAATACATTTCACTAATTGTTTCTTTGTTGTTCATGGTAAATAATTCATATTTATGGACAAGCATGTTCATTTTAGATTCCTTAACATGACTTGTGCCAACATATGTAATTTCAAGTTTATCCCAAATCTCTTTGGCCGTTTCACAATCCGAAACTCTATTGAATTCGTCTTTGCTTAGAGCACAATAGAGATTTGTGATAGCCATGACATTACATTGAACAAGCTTACGCTCATTTTGAGTCCACTCATCATCGGTTTTTGGCTAAGTTACCCGGACTCGGGTACGGGTGTCGGACACGGGTGCGTGTCTAGGAGTCGGATTCGTCAATCTATCAATTTTCAGGACACGGGGACTTGGATTAAAAGTGTCTAAATATTGGACACGGGTACTTGGACACTTTAAAAAGAGAAAAATTTGTAAGTTATGTTTGAGACATTAATCCTAAAACTAAAAATATATATATCAATTGTACCCTTTTATAAGAATTTTATAATTATTACTGCATTTGTTTGCCTCATTTGATAGGTGGCATGTCATGGCTATGCATTCCCCTGTTACTGCTGTTTTTATGGAACCTGTAAATAAGAAATTCTGAGCTGCAGGGCTCTTTTTGTTTAACCAAGGGCGAGTTTGGGCTTGGGCTAATATGCCTCAGTTTCCTGGCATTTGGGCCTGTACAAGTCAAAGCACAATAAAAAAGGATGACTAATTCAATATGGGCTTATATGTCTCTGTATGTGCATCTCAGTCATGGATTGATGCTTGGGTTTTGGGCCTGTACAAGTCAAAAGCCCAATTAAAAAGGAAGCCGATTCATATAGCAGTACCATAAAAGCAAAGTTATAGATGTAACCATAAAAGGAAGCCGAGTCAAAAGTCCACAGTAGGTCCTTTTTTCCACGTGAGATGCAAGACTTTTTACAGCTGTGTCCCAATGTCTCTTATCTTTCCAGATCCAAATAAACAGGTGTTGTGATCCTGACCGTTAAAAGGTTAGATATTAAGTTTGTGAAACCACGCACAAGATGGCACAAAAATTGCACAAAAGCAGCCCGTGTGGGTTCATAAACAACAAGTCGTCTTCAACCTTCAGACCACCGATCCGAACCAGAACGGCCATTGTTGAAACAGAAAGCTTCATATGCCTGCAGATTTAACAAAAAAACACGAATAAAATTCCTAATCCTTCACAAGCATCAAAGTACACATCATTTTATGTATTTTCGTCATCAGCCGTGTCCGATTGAAAAATGGAGGGTCGGACACATATCCCGTGTCCGTGCCCGTGTCGTGTCGTGTCGACACGGACACTCTGGCCTTTTCTGACGAGTCCAGGTAACACAGGTTTTTGGAACTCTTTGGCCATCAACAACTTTGGTTGGAATGTGATCACCTTGTTCGGTGGCTTTCCAAGCATCGATGTCTAAACTTCTTAGAAATGCTCTCATTTTGATTTTCCAATAATTGTAATAATTTCCATCAAACCAAGGAGGTCTATTGTTAGATTGACCTTCTTGATGAAAATTGGCCATGATCGTTCTCTAAGATGATTAGATCTTTAACTAGAGATTAGACTCTAATACTAATTGTTGAACAATAATTGACTCTAGAGGGGGGGTGAATAGAGTCAATGGCCAATTAATAAAATTTACAATTTCACTAGAGATAAACAATTATGCAATAGTCAATTAAAATAGATAATAATTCAAAGCATAAATATAAGAGAGATAGGGATACGAATTTGCAAACAATGACACGGAAATATTTAGCGAGGTTCGGAAGTTCCTACTTCTCGGCTCAAGATCCCTTTTGAGACTTCTCAATCCACTAGAGCTTCTCTTTAATGGTGGAGAGCAAACCTTCACATGAAGCAAGCCTTTGCTTCCCTTTCTTGCTAGGACAACACCTTTCTCCTAGGCTTCTTTTGGGTCACACCAACCCTTACAAGTTTGTAGAAAAGATTGTAGTTGAAGTACAAGATTGAATCTCTCTCAAGATGGATTTACAATTTTTAATCTCTCTCCTAGGCTTCTTTTGCTGAATAAATGTTGCTTGCGGAGGGGTAGGTGGATCATTTGCATTGGAGGTAGGAATTGTTAGGTAATGCCTAAACTGCTTTTCTGATTTACTTTTTGGTTGGAACCTTGGTTTGGGAGGTAGCATTTAAAAGGCCTAGGATAGAAGGATATTCCAGAGTAGGGAACTTCTAAAGTTTAAATTAGGAACCTCTCTTTTGGAGCCCTCTTAAGAGTATCCACTCCTTAGTTGAGCTCTTGGATGCCCAGTGTAATTTATCTCCTTTTTTTTTTTTTTTTTTTTTTTTTTTTTTCTGTTCTTTATTTCCCTGTTTTCTCGCTTTCTTCCTTGGCTTTTCTTCAGGGGTGGACCCAGGAAGTTCCGTTTGGGGGGGCCAAAATTAATAGTATGAATATAAATTTTTAAAAAATTAAAAGTTATAATTTTTTTTTCTTCGCAATAGATTTCATAAGTCTTAAATCTAAAAAGCGAGATAAGATTGTTTATAAATTAAAAGCAGTTCAATTCATCAAGTGCATTTAAAAATACATCTAAGCAATTTTACATAGACGTACAAAAAATGGACAAAAAAAAATTAACCCTATCATATATCCGATATATCCAATAAAGTATAATCTACTGCCTTGAAAGTTGAATGCTGGGTAGTAGACTAGTAGTGCCAAAACTAATTAACCAGTTGTGGTCTCAAGCATCAGCTGTAGCCTAAGAAGCATGGACACGGATACGGGACACGGATACGACACGACACGGACACGGCGAATAGTATATATATATCAGCATTAATAATTTAAAAAAAAAAACACTGATATGTTTAGGTTGGAATATATATATATATATATATATATATATATATATATATATATCACTGATATGTTAGTATATATATATATATCAGCATCTTTAGGACACGGACACGGCGAATTGTGGCATCTTTAGGTTAGTATATATATATATCAGCATCTTTAGGGTAGTACAAAACAAAAAATAGAATATATCAGCATTAAAAAAATTAAAAAAAAAAAAAAATTAACATATCAGCATTAAAAATTAAAAAAAAAAAAAAAAAATTCCAGAAAAGTGTGTCCGAGCCGTGTCCGAGTCGTGTCCGAGCTGTTTGAGCCGTGTCCGAGCTGTTTGAGCCGTGTCCGAGCCGTGTCCGAAAATTAAAAAAAATAAAAAAATTCCAGACACGTTTTTTGGCGTGTCCGACACGTGTCGGGGCGTGTCCGTGTCCGACACGTGTCGGACACGGATTCTTCGCCCATTTTGGAGTGTCCGTACTTCCTAGGTTGTAGCCTATAACACGACTTGAGGGTGAAGAAGAATATAATCTATCCATTTGGTCTTATGGAGTTTCTTATTTCTAGTGAAGCCCTTGATGACCCTAAGTATGTTAAAGAAAATAGAGTGAGTGACCCTAAGTATGTTAAGGAAAACAAGAAAAAAATTATTTATGCTAGAGAGAGCAGAGTGGGTGAGTGACCCTAAGTATGTTAAAGAAAACAAGAAAAAAATTATATATGTTATTTCTCCATTTTAGTACAAACTATAGGTAGTAATTACTCACCTAATCCGAAATGTTCCATTTTTTGTTCCCACTGTTGTGCTTTGACAGTTGAAGAGAACTAGAGAAGAAATAAATACAAAAATCTGACCTACGCTTGGTCCTCACTACGTCCGCCCCTGCTTTAATCTAATAATTGGATAAATTCTTTCTTCTCATGGGCCAGATATTCTCATATTATTTGCTGAAATAATTTTGATTATTTGGATAACAGATATATCTAGTACTGGGTGTTCGTTAACCATTTACTCTCACCATTTGCTACATTAATGGAGTTATTTCTCACTCTCTCTGTTTTTTTTTTTGTTTTTTCGCTTTTTTGTTCAGTTCTTTTTTCTAGTTATTGTTGATTGTATGTTGGAATTTGAGATATGGTTTGAAATCTGTGTGTTTCCTCTCTTACTGCAGTGCATACCGAGCATTGTATATTTTGAACTGGATTTATCGGTACTTCACTGAGCCTCATTTTGTGCATTGGATAAGTACGTCTCTCTCTCTCTCTCTCTGTGCACGAGCTTTATGTGTCTATGCACTTTCATGTTTTGTATCATGCATCTAAATGGTACACCTCATGGTCCTGCCATTGCAGTTTGGATATCAGGGCTTGTTCAGACGTTGCTTTATGCTGATTTCTTTTACTATTACTTCCAAAGGTATGCTTTGATGTTCGGAAACTAAATGAATACGTTTGTTGGTATTTGCATAAAACATGACTCACTCCGTTGAAATGGTTGCAGCTGGAAGAATAACGTAAAGCTCCAGTTACCAGCATGAGCTTGCATTTGACAAGCTATTGGCAGGGCAAGAATCTCAGAAGAGCATACACACGACAATGCATTTGTTTGATAGTGCTTGGCATTTTGGCTCTTGTTCTCTCCCCTTTTCGGGTGCTGTTGTAGGCACGTTAAGCAAGTCTTCACTTTTTCTATTTTTTTGTTTTTTGTTATTTAATTTTTAGTAATTGGGGCTTCACAACCCAAATACCAGTTCATATGTAGTGTTAAAAGAGCATTCATTACGATTTATGACTGACTCATGCAAGATGTTCCATATACCACGTAGTCTACAGGGATTTTAGTGCATATTCTTTATGTGTGAGTTCAGTATTGGAAGTTCATTTGTTTGTATGGACAATTCTTCATGTTAATGTATTGGCAAGGAAGAAAATTGATAATGCAGTCTTGGAGATATGCATAATGTGATGTTTCTTACTTGCAGGGACATGACAATTGGGATTGAAACTGGTTGAATTTTACTGTCATCTCATTAAATTGCATGGACTTGGCAGAGCTTCTACATTGCATAACATATGCACACTCGCGTTCATGTGCAACCTCAACAATATGTGTGTCAGTGTGTGTAGACCTCGACAATACGTGTGTGTGTGTGTGTAGACGCTCGTGTCCATGTACAAAACGATGGGAAAATGAACTCCAATAGACATTGCAGTGAAGCTGGTTATGAAAATAAGACTCTCCCTGCTGCAGAATACTAATTTAGTAGTCAGTAAAGGTAGCACCATACAGATGCTCCTGAACCCTCATAGTGGAATATTGGAATATGAGGGGCAAGCTTCAAAATTTCATCATCAGCCTCAAAACCTACGCAATGCTTAACATCGAAAAACCGAAGTTCTTTGCAGCCGTGCATAATCATCACTAGAATCTCCCGTTCAAGGAATGCACCCCTCAGATGCAAATACGTAGTGTCTGGCAGTAATGTGATGATGGCTGATGCTTCCTCCACTTCGCAAATTGCAGGCTCGTGTAATATTTAACCCAGCAAAGTTCTTGCAATGAAGGCTGACCTGAGTAAGGATTTCCGGCAAATTAGAGCTGTATTCTAGTTTTAAAAATTTCAGACATTTGATCATGACAGGGAGACAGCGTCAAAAATTTCAAGCAAGGATACCTTGGAACAAAAGTTTAGTTTCAAATAAATTCCAAGTTTTTCTATGTAAGAATGAAATTCTTTTTTAAGTTAGGTCATAAAATAGATTTCGAAAAGATAAGTAGTGCTTGTCTTTGATTGAAAGAATGTCAAAAATTGAAAGAATGTCAAAGATTAGATCTGTCTCAAAGTTAATTTCCTCACACTCTTTATTAATCTCGACAATTGAGTAGAATCACATGTAAGGTCTCATTCAATGTATTTTCCACAATAGCACCCTCTCAACTACATTAAACAAGCAATCCAAGTTTAATTCTTCACATTTTCGCTCTCCCATTTACATTAATAAAAAACAAAGACTATCAACTTTGAACAATATATATGTATGATGATAAAGAAGAAAGTTCTGTCCACCGGCCAAATGGTGTAAAAAGGCTAAAATGATACAATGATGAAATATTATATCATAGAAACTAAACAGATATCCAAATGAAGTGGTATTTGCAGAGTGAATAATGATTCCCATATAAGCTAATGGGAAGAGGTATTTGCAGAGTGTATAATGATTCCCATATAAGCTAATGGGAAGAAAACAAATACACACAGAAAGAAGTTAAGTGAACAAGCAACTCAAACTTGTAAATTATTATAAAATTGGGGCAATAGGAAGTTATGTCTGAATTTTTCATTATCGTTTTTCTAATCGAGTGTAGTGTACTACATGAATATTGTTAGCAGTCTTTAGTTTCCTCCAATGTTTCAAAACCCTCAACAATATTTTACAATAAATGATTCCTTCAAATTAACATTAAGAAATCTTATCATTTATCAACTAAATGGATGGTGAATTAAATATATAACGGTTTGCATATGAAAAAAAGTGTGAAAATTAACATCAGCCTAAAAGCATGACTATTAACCTCACAAATTTTTAAGCAAATAACAACACACCGTAAAAAATTACTCATCACTTCACTTCGGTGGATAAACTACTCATGAGTCACTTATCTTACATGATAAATAGGATATCAATTTTACTATTATCATCTAAGGTTAGGTTCATACTTCGTACACACCTGACTTGTAATTTGTAATTCTAAATGAGACTCGTATCTATATATAAGCATCTCTTAATTAAAATTTAGTTTTTACGACTAGTCAGCTATAGAATCGTTTTTAGTCTATGAATTTTTAGGATTCTTATTATTATTTTTTAATCCAGCAATTTCTAGAAGTTCAATGTTCTAGAATACAGCAACACCTCAGACTCTTACCAATTTCTACAAACACTTGTTGTTTCTATTCTTTTTATTATTAAAATTAAAATATAAAGGCATAAGAACAAAAAAATAGTACCAATTTTTTAATGGCGAACTTCTAAACAAAAAAAAGTACCATTTACCAACATATCTGTATTCGTATTTTTTCATCATGTCCAATTTGGAATTTAATTATGATCACTTTGACAATCTTTGTTTGTTGCGACATTCACAGTAAGGAACGACCTGAACATTTTGTTCAGGGACACAATTTAATAAATAAAAAATTGATGGGTGGGGCAATTTTAAAAATTAAAAAATTTATATTACAAAAATGCAAAAAAATGAAAAATTGAGGCCATGTGGGTCTAATTATTATTAATTTTTTGTCATTTGAGGCTTACACATACCCTTCACACCCACTTTTGCTCGTCTGGAGATTCGAACTTTCACCGTCGCTTTGAGACATAAATAGGATATTACTAAACCCTTGGTTCCTATGAGCCTTAATTGGCCTTCATTTTATATGTAAGGTATCAGGCTCAACAGTGCAGAATTTGTGGCACTGTTTTTCATTTTTATCATTGACTAGAACAAAAGAGGATCTCTAAACCTAAGGTATTTTTTATTCATGTGCTGAAAAAAAAAAAAAAAAAAAAAAAAAAAAAAAAAAATTTTGAACAAGGATCTCTAACCCATGAAAAATCAAGTATCTAAGTTTTTACATCAGGAAGAAAAGAAGCCAGTTGAAAAGTTCACCTGAAATGTTTACTCAAACAGTGGTTACACACGTAAAAGAAGCGGATAATTACAGAAACATAAGAGTTTTTGAAGGTTAATTTACAAAGTTATTAAGTCAAAGTCATCATTTTTCATAATTTTATATGGATTTTGAACATGGAAAAACACTATTATTTGTGCAAACTATCCTTATGTTATGTTTGGTAGTACCGAATTGGCGTCTTTGGATATAAAATTAGAGAAAATTTAGTTCAAACTTTGTACAAAAATTCTTCCAATCCTAAATCCAATATGCCGATTCGATGCTAACAAACATAACATTAGTATTTTCATGTACCACTTTTATTTATGCAAATACGAACAGCCTTTTGCAATTTGCACTATTGGTTAGAGGTAAATTGCTTGCTTTCAAAACCAAGTCTGCGAGTGGTGATATCACCATTGTCATATAATGGATTATCTTGAAAAATGGAAGATATGCACCAAGTAAGATGATATAAAAATATACAACATTCAACAACCACCGCAGCTTTTTCCCAATTATTTGTGGTCGGCCACATAAATCCTATACTTCCTTTCCACTTTTTCTAAAGTTATGGCCTCAGTGGAACAAGATGATATGAAAGAAAAAGAAAAAAACAAATAAAAGACCTGTTACCAAATCATATTACAAAACCAGGAGGTTAAGATCAAGCTAAAACAGAGGGTATGTTTACTATATACTTTGTATTAGATAAAATTCAATAACACAAATATTTCATCATCACCATTTCGAATGGTAGATATCACTACATAGCAATTCTCACTTCGTAATACCAGCTAACCTTAATTTAGTAAAGGTACCACCATAGAGATGCTCTTGAACCCTCATGGTGGAATATTTGAATATGAGAGGCAAGCTTAAAAGAAACTTGCATCACAGTTCCAAACATGCACTGTGAAGTTGATCACTTTTGGTGAAGGCAAGTCTATTATTAAGTATATTTAGGAACACACGTATTTTTAATAAATTTAGTTCAAAGTTTGAACTAGATTTTCTACCACTCCAAATCCAAGGAGCTGAGTATTTCAAATGCAATATATATAGGTTATGTGTGTTAGAGAAGTTTTAAAAATCGTAACCGTTGGTCGGTTACAAGATTTAATGGGACTTTAAAGGGCCATTAATTTTGTTTTTAAAAATCAGCACCTCGAATTAAATTTGGTTTTAAATACAACATAAGTTATATCCTTTTAGAGAAGTTTTTAAAACTTATTTGATCCAATTTTAAAAATTGTAACAGTTGGTCGGTTACAAAATCTAATGGGACTTTTAAGGCCCATCAATTTTGATTTTTAAATTTAAAAAATTTGTCATGTTTTCTAATATATTAATTAATTAATTTATTTTTTACAGTTACGAGTTTAATGGGAAAGTAATTGAAGGGGGCGCGGTGTTTCAAATACAACTTAAGTTATTTATTTTAGTGAAGTTTTTAAAACTTCTTAGTCGGTTACAAAAATTAATGGGACTTTTAAGGCTCATAAATATTTAATTATTTATTTATTTATTTTTGAGTGTTACAAGTCGTTAATGAGAAAGTAATTGTATGGTTAGGTTAGCCCAATAAGAGACACACAACACAATCTTGCTTTCTACCTTGGAATAGTTTTAACGTAAATTGAAACATCCTCGTAATAACAAAAAGTTTCCTGTTTTATAAAATTTAAAAAAGAAGAAGAAGAAGAAGAAGACACTTTCTATTAATAAAATAAAATTTTTAAAAATCTGCTTAAAACCATTTTAATAATAAAAAAATACTATAAAACAGTTTTTTTTTTTTTTTTTTTTTTTTTTTTTTTTTTTTTTTTTTTTCTGACAACTGTATAAAACAGTTAATTAAATCTGTTTTGACAGTCCAGTTTCCCGATTCTATATCTATATATTCTGTAAAAAATGTCAGGTTTTTTTTTCCTAGTTAAAAAATTCAGCTTTTGAAAAACAGATTTTAATTTAGCTTTATCAAGGGTGGACCACTGTGTCTATCAAGGGGGGGCCGTGTCACACCCCCATTTTTTTAAAAACCTCAATGTTCATGTATGTGAAAAATTAATTTTTATGTATTTTAACAATTTCACACATCGTCAAGATTATGTTTTGTTGATAAATAGAACACATGAAAAATACATCCCCTTTATCATTATCTCTTAGGCTAGTGCTAAAAGAAATTATGTTTTGTTGACAGCAGTGACTGGACCCTTAGACAGTCGCCTATGCCCCAACTAATAGGAAGGTCTCACTTATTTATTTATTTATTTTTTATTTCTTCATCTTATATCCTTCCAAATTTTTTATTTCATTCCTATTATCACTCCAACCAATATAAATGTCCCAAAATTTGTATTTCCTTCAATTATAACTTTCAAAAAAATTTATTTGTTTATATTATTTCTATCGTAAAAATGTTATTTCCTTCTTATTATTAAACTTTGCCCTATTGAAAGACCCCATTTTTATTTTTTATTTCATTATATTATAATCTCCTAAAAATTTTATTTGTATTGTTAGACCTAATGAATAGAAATTTAATGTGAGCTAAAAGATTTTTATCTTTATCTTATCTCTTTTTTTATCTCCTCTCTTAGCTCCTCATTCACTTTTTTTTTTTTTTTTTTTACCACAATTTGTTAAACTTTACATATTCTTAATTTAACTTTCTTTGTTTTTTTTTTTTTTTTTTTTGGTTTTTTATTTTTTTATTTATTTTTTTGACATATTTTCTCTCATTTTTCATTAAGTATAAGTTGTATAACTCTAAGATCAATTATGTGACAAGAAATATTAATTAGATTGACTATATATATTAGATATTAAAAAGTCAATTTTATATTTTTAGCCTAAGGCCTCAAATTATATTGAGATGTCCCTGTTTGTTGATAAGCAACAGGCATCCAATTCAGTAGTGTGAAGCACCAAGTTAATGGGATGGAGAAGGAGAAATTTTTCTATAGTTGCAGCAGGAAGGTGATGCTTTGATGGGTGTACTCGAGAAAATCTCTTACGAGATCAAGATCGAAGCTTCCCTTGATAGAGGATCCATATGCAAGAACAGTAGTAAATAGCACGCCAAAGGTGATGTCGGGATCACAGAGGATCAAATCAACTGTGGCAAAGAGAAGGGTTGGGAATGTTCAGGGCTGTTGAGGCATACCTCTTGGTAAATCCTCATGCCTACAAAGTGAAGATACTGTAAACAACCATGGACCTATAAGGGGACCGGGGGGAGAATTTTATTTTTTATTTTTAATTTTATACCATGCCCCCCTGAAATTTCAGGAATGCCCCATACTATATAAGTTCCCAAAATGTTATTTTATTTCTTTCACACTTTGGTTCTCTCATCTCTGTCTCGTACGCGAACATATTTGATATATCAGACAATGTAGCTTCAGACCTTCAGACCTTCTGCCTTCGGCAGTTCTTTCCATCACCGACCAACCCTATTTCCATCCGACAATCCATGTCTCTCTCTCACATACACGCTCCCCTGACATAATTTTCTAGATCTGTCACTGACTGTAAAATTGATTTCACAGCTTCCTCTCATTTCTATTATAATAAAATTACCAAATGCATTGCCCATGATTAAAAAGTACATAAAGTATTTAAAAAATAAAATTAAAATTAAGAATTTAGGTGTAATTTTGATAACCAAATTTAGCATTTAATTCTAAAGGGAAGTAAGTGCGTTTGATGACAAACTAAATACCACTTAAAAAGTTAAGTACCACGGAAAATTTAAAAAATAAAATAAGTAAAAACAATCAAGCCAATTCTCATCTACTTGGGATCTGCTATTTAAAGTTCTAAGGCCATAACTTAGTCAAACCACTTAAAATTTTAAAAAAACTATTAAAAAAAAAAATTTCTATTACCGCTTACAACTTAAAACTCTTAAAATGTTCAATACTTATTTTTCAGTTTTATCAAATATCATTAATAGGGAAATCTGTTCGTCTGACCCATTGCATACTAATGTGCGTGCATTTATACATACAAAGACAGGCACAAAAACTAGAATACAACCACTAAAATAAAAACAAACATGGAAAAAATTCAAAACAAAAAATTGGGTCATTCGCCAACTAAAGTGAAGACTCTCTCAATCAAGACGGATTAATTACACACAGTTCATCAATTAATTACACACAGAATCAAGACGGATTAAAAGCAATACAGAAGGCAATTGAGTTTCGAAACCTGTATATGGACGCAGATGAGGACACTCGTGTAATCCTCCAATTTTGATCACTCCTACCAAATTTTAAGCAATTGAATAATTAATATTGCATCATACACATGCACATATAAAGTTTTACCATATTTTTATCCTATAGTTTCTAATTCAAGTCTCTGAGTTTGTGACAACAACTTTTCAATGTACTAAAATACAACGTTATATAATAGATTGTCTGAGAAATGGATGATACACAATGAGCAAGAAGATAAGAAAAACTAAAGAAAATAAAAGATCTGTTACCAAAATATATTACAAAATCAAGCACTTGCGAGCTGAAACATTAATAGGATAAAGTTTAATGTGGTAAAAGTTCCTGCATAATTTTCATCCATATATAGGAGGATATCAATGCAGCTTAATTAATTGCGTTCATTAAAATCGCAATGATTTGATTCCAAATATGCAACACTCTTGATATGGTGTGTAATTGTGTGAGATGCTTTTTTTTTTTTGAAAAATAAGATAATATTAAAAGGAGAGAGGTTACAAAAGTTAGCCCAGGCTAACCAAAATAAACATAACCCAAAAGAACAATAGGCCCAGGAAGGAGCAACCCAACCAGGCAAAAGATGGAAAAGCTGTTGCTAGCACCACATTCATACAGAGATGATAATGGAAGAAATTCCACAATGTTATCAACCCGGTGGCTCTGGAGGAGGCCGTAATATAGAAGACGGTAGCTCCCATTCCACAATTAGTCTCCTAGAATGAATTGAGTCATTGAAAAGTGAGGAGAAAAGCTTCAAGCGTACTGGTTCTAGAGTAATATGAAGGAGGGAATTGGCTGATAATCTCTTCTTCTTGAATAACCTACTGTTGCGCTCATTCCATATATTATAAACCAGCGATGAGAGGGCAAGTTTGGATACAGTGTTACAATCCTGGCTGTTTCCTCTCCAATGGTAAGCAGCCCATGAGACAAGCTCAGTCCAGTTAGAAGGCATGATGTAGAACCCACATCTTGCTTGTATAAAGGTCCACAAAGGTCTGACAAAGGCACACTTGAAAAAAAGGTGGTCATGTGATTCAAGATCATTATTGCAAAGGAGGCAAGTGGTGGTGTTAAGGTAGGCAGTGCATCTCCTGTTGAGGGTTGGGAGCTTGTGTTGTATTGCAACCCAAAGGGTGAAGGCATGCTTTGGTATTAATGTTTTAGACCAAACTAAGTTAGTCCAGGGAAGAGAGGGTAGGTTTTGGTTAAGGTGTTTCATTGTGGCTGCAATTGAAAATTTCCCATTTGGGGATGGTGTCCAAATGAATCTATCTTGTTTTTGTGGAATTGGGGTAGGAAGGCTGGGGAAAGGCAAAAGTTGTGGCAGTAATTCTGTGATTGTGGGTGGGAATGACCAGCTTGAACCAACAAGGAATGAAGATAGTTTAGTCTTAGTATCATAACCCGAGAGATTAAGCTGCTATGAGGAGATAAGCAAATGCAGTGGACCAAGATAACACCATCTGTCAAACCAAAAATTGGACAAACTTCCATCTCCAATTTCAACCTTGACAAAGGGCTTAATTGATGACCTTAGTTGAAGTAGCTTCCTCCAATTCCAAGAACACTGTCCTGGGATCTTCACCTCCCAAATGCTTCTACCTTTGAGAAGGTGAATGTTGACCCAATGAACCCATAACATATCTTTGGAGTTGATGATATGCCATAGGTACTTCATAATAGCAACCCTATTCCATTGAAAGAGGTTAGGAAGACTCAAGCACCTGCCCTTTTTGGAAGGCAGCAGGTTTCCCAAGTGACTTTGAAGCCTGTTTTTTTGAGTGAAGGACCAGACCAAAGGAATGATCTCAGAATGGTATCAAGCTCATAAATGACACTCATGGGGAGGATGAACTTGGAGCTCCAAAACATCTGTGTGGAGAACAACACTACCCTTATGAGCTGCAGCCTGCCTACAAAAGAGAGGAACCTGCAAGTCCAGTGAGCAATCCTTGATGAGATTTTGACAATAAGCCCCCTGCAATCACTTGATTTCAGAATACATATCTCCTAGATGAAGTATGCATTGAATTATATTTGTTATCTTCTAGTTTAACAAGTATACCTAATCACAATTAAGTATCATGACAAACTTGATTCTGACAGATATGCAGATTTCTAGGGGAGCACGTGGTAAATGTTTAGCACGGTGCTTCATTATCTTTTTATCTCTCTGCCTCTAAATCAAAAGTGAAAGGTAATTAATTGACATAACTGTTAAATACGACATAACATAAATG
Source organism: Cornus florida (assembly GCF_030987335.1). NCBI lineage: Eukaryota > Viridiplantae > Streptophyta > Magnoliopsida > Cornales > Cornaceae > Cornus > Cornus florida. The sequence continues at coordinate 85,583,662 of NW_026775579.1, read as the reverse complement.
GCAATATAAAAATATTGGAGTCAAGATATCAATGCAGCTTAATTGCGTTCATTAAAATCACAAAAATTTGATTCCAAACATGCAACAGGCTTGATATGGTGTATAATTGTGTGAGATGTTGTTCAGAATACATATATGCAAGATGAAGTATGCATGGAATTACATTTATTATCTTTTATTATTGATATCTTAGGCTAACTCTATAAATACTACTTTAAGTTTGCACATTTTCCTCACTTGCTAATTCTCTTACCTTGCACTTCTCCAATCTTTCAAGACATATATATCTATCATGGGTGTGATCAGTTACCACATGGAGATTGCCTCCTCAATCCCTCCGGCCAGGATGTTCAAGGCGTTTGTTGGTGATGCCGACAACCTAATGTTAGGATTTATATGCCCTGGCATAGCAAATTCCTATCTAGATTGTATTGACATATGTTCCTGACATATCTGAAATATTTATGATTTATATAATTGGTGAATTCAATGTATTATGTTTCAATTCACTATGAAATTGATAGTGTCCAGTTAATTACAAGAAATATTTATATATATGTATGTGATGACAATCAATGCATGATATATAAATAGTAATTATAAATTGTTCATAGTCGGTAATTATGGATGGACTCATAATTAATTAAGACTTGAACTGGATCCGCGTTAGGTTGAGATATATTGCGAGAGCCGTCGTATGCAATTACTCCCTATCACCGTCATGGCATTTGACTCTTAAGCATGAGAAAAGTATAGACTCTTTTATTAATTAATAATTACTTTGATTTGTTCGGCGGATTCTTCGGGATCCTTAGACCGACACTTTGGGTAGTTATGTAATTAATAGTTAGAGGGTTATATTTTCAATATTTGCATCATTGCTACTTGTATTTATTTTGTATTGATTATGGTTGATCACAAAGTAAATTCGAAGGCCTTCGTGTGTTTTTAGACAAAATGATTTATTATATATTTATTTATTTAAATTATTATTTTTGTCAAACAAATGTTTTATTGTGATCGAGCCAGAAATAATCAAAGGTACCAAAATAAATATATTAATTAAGTAGTCGGATTGATGGCTATATTTATCCGATAACTAATTATGCATAGAGGGGTCAAAGTGCAATATTGACTTAGAGGTTATTTATTATTTAATTGGAGTTCAATTAATTTCTTTTAGTGGAGTAGAAATTAATTTATGAATTAATTGAATTGGGTCCATGGACCGGGCCAATTATTAATTCATTGTAGCCAATAAAATAATAGGCCCAATGGATTCTCACTCATAGCCCAACTTGATATTGGAATCATATTATATTTGAGACATATGAATTAGAGATGGAGAAGGATTTGTTGTTTCCTTTTCTTTATTTTTATGTTGCCTATAAATATACATGGTCTATGTATATTTTAGGGGGTGATTTTTATGAGAAGGAATAAGGAATAAATTTTCTCTCTCTAGAAAATTAGGGTTTATGTTCTCATCTAATGGAGGCTCCCACAAGCCTAGTTTTCCAAGGTCATTCAAGGAGGCTTATGAGTGATTCCTAAAGGCAAGACCATTACCAAGAAGATGGAGATCCATGGAAAAGATGTCTAGCAAAAGGGATCTACAATAAGTGAGAACATTCACTTTAGAGGAGAGATCTGAGGTTTACTCAAACCTTGATGTAAGTATTCAATCTTTTAGTTGAATAATACATCATATTTTATTTTTATTTTTGCATAAAACTTGTCTCTATGTGATGAATCAAGATCTATGAATCAAAATCCCTCAAAAAGTTTTTAAAACTTGCACGTTTCCCAACAGTGGTATCAGAGCATGGTTTGATTCATTACTAGAGATCATGATTTTATGAAAATCATCATTCATGGATCCAAAATTATATTCATATATATTTTTATTGATGTATGTTGATGTATGATTTAATATGTTGATATATATTGATACATGATGATGTATGAATAATTGTGAATGAATGATGATGTATGGTTGGGCCATGGATGAAGCTTATAGGAATATTACATGTAATTTTATCTTTGGATTAATGTAATTAAGGTTTTGATTTAGCCGTTTGAAAGTTCAATGATGTAATTTAATTTTTTTTTCATTGTATTTCAAATTGTAAATATTTTTAAAGCCATGTAATCTTCGTCAAAGGATGCTATGAAGCTTCAAGAAGGTCCAAAAGGGTTAAATTATGCTTCAGTAATTTTCTGGAATTTTTTCCGAATTTTTTGGAATTTTTCTGGAATTTTTTGAGGCTTAATTTAATTTTCTGGCATTTTTCCGGATTTTTTGGAATTTTTTCGGCGTTTTTCCGGTGGCCGGAGCTTCGCCGGCGGCGAGAAGGGGCGTCGGAGGTGGCCCTAATCCGGTGTGGCATCAAGATGGTGAGCCTGGCGCGTGTTCCACACGCGCCAGGAGAGTGCACATGCTGGCGCGTGCATTGCACGCGCCAGCCAAGGGAGCTTGACCTCCACGCGCGTGAAGGCGCGTGGAGGCGCGTCCCACGCGCCCCAGGCGCGTGGGAGCGCATGAGTGTGCATTCCATGCGCCCCAGGCGCGTGCCGGCGCGTGGGAGCGCGTGGGAGCACGTGCAACTTGCCCTAGGCGCGTGCCAGCGCATGTGAGGTCCTCCGGGCTCGTTTCAAGCGGCGTTTTGCTTCTCCTGACGCGTACAAGCTTCCTATGGGTGTTTGCAGACAGTTGAAGGATGCCCGTACAGCAAGAATAGTTTTTAAATGTTAAAAGCTGAATCCATTGGCCATTTAATTTGCTTTATCTGTCATTTATTGTTGTATGTGATGCATGAAATAATTAATTGCTAATTATTATTGTTCATGCATTGGATCCATGATATTTATTTAAATGGCTTGATTTATATTAGTTAAATTATGAAAATTAATTGGATTTGATTACTAATTAATTAGAGGGCACTTATTGGGAAACGAAAAATTATTTTTATAAATTATTTTTGAAGTGTGCCTCAAGTTAAATATTAGTGAATCGTTTAAAGTCCAAATATTTTCTAAATTTAATTGGATTAAAATCAAGACGTTTTGCATGCATTATATCATGTAAATGAATAAAATGAAAACCCTGATGATGAATGATTAAAAATTGAGTGGGAGCGGGGTTTTTTATACATTGCCCCATGGCCTTCGTTATTAAAACCATTGTAATTAGATCTTCAAAAATAAGGCCCCACGCATGATTTGAAGAGTCTTAATATTACAAGAATGGTTGTCTCATGAAAATAAAAATATTAAATGTTCATTGTAATTAGATCTTTAAAAATAAGGCCTTACGCATGATTTAAAGAGTCTAGATTATAATGACAACATATTTAATGTTTTATTTTTCATTAGAGCATTAATAATGTTATACACTCAATCTAAAATCAATAGTGTTAGCTCCCCAACGGAGTGGTATACACTAGGTGATTTTAGAAAGGCTAAACATAATCGGGAGTCATTTCATATAGATAGACAAGGCATTGTCTTAAGAGATATGGAGATGATGGGATTTGCCCGCCAATAGCAATAATGAACTTCGTCAACCGAATAAGTTATTGGTATATTGCTTATCCGATTTTTCATGCAGTGGTTAAGGGACCCACATACTATTTTAATGGAAGTGCTCACCTAATAGTAAATGAATCTCAACAATAGTAATAATGAACTCCTCCAACAGGATAAGTTATTGACATATTGATTGGTTGATTTATTATGCTACAGAGTTGAGGGACCCGCATTAATTAAAAGGGATTGTTCACCAATAATGATAATGATCTCTTGTTCGATTGAGATTTATTATATTATGTGGTTAACAAACTCATTTTAATTTTAAATATGCATGACAGAATTAATAATTCACCTTGCATATTGTATGAATGCATTTATATTCAGATTAATTATGTCTAATCCAGTTTATCTACTTGCTTACATATTCTATGATATTGGACCTTATTTATAATGACTGGAAAATGAACTTAGATATTTTATTCACAACGTAAGGGTACAAAATGTGTTTATTACTCCTATACCTATCTCTTTTACTTTGAGATACCAAATTTGACATTAATGCTTTTAATAAATTAGATAAGGCAAATGATATGACTTGGTGCAATATTCTAGAGTTTAGCTCGAATATACTCCAAAGCTAACATTTGTATTATTTTATTTTCTTCAAGCATCATATTAAATGTCAATGAGATATTTTGGTGAGATTAGATAGAGCATATGCCTAAGTACTGTGTCAAATTTAAATACCATCAAGATAGCCTGATAAACTCCAGTTTGAAATCAAATTTTGGAAAATGATTGTTTATTATTTAAAAATTAGCTGGAGATCAATAAGGCTGACTTGGGTGGTAAGTTTCAAGTTGACATGATTATTGCCTTATTACCAAACTCATTCGACTCTGTTAGAGTGAACTAAATAAGGAATCAGTTTGAGTTCACACTCGCTGATATTCTTATAGAATTGGTAACAGAAGAAGGGATAATCAAGAGTATGGGCGTTCCTATCAATCTAACCTAGTCTATACCATCTTCTTCTAGGCCCAAGTGGATGGGCAAAGCAAAGAAGAAGGATGATAATAGGACTAGGCTAGCACAAAACATAGGTATCTAAAAGGTTAAAGGGAATAAGGCAGTGTATGTGGAGGGCGAATGAAACTGTTTCTTTTTGCCGTTAACTAAGACACTAAAGGACAAACTGTCTAAGCAATGACGTGGCATAGGAAAATATATATTTAATCATTGAGCCATGTTATGTGGTTGTATCTATTGATTCCTGATGGATAGATTCTGGAGCCACTAAACATGTTTGCAATTTATTGTAAGGATTTCAGGAATCCAAAAGCCTTGATGATATGGGTATATATTTATCTTTTGACCTGATGCCAAGGTTGTAACTAAGTCAGTGGGAGTATTACATCTGAAATTAGAGAGTATGAGGATATTAGTATTAGAGAACTATCTTTATGCACAGAAGTGAAACGCAATCTCATTCTTATTTCACTTTTGGCTTATAAAAAACTAGATCGTTATTTTGTAAAACTGGTTTTATAAAATTGAATAGATATGTGATTGCTTCTGGTGTATTGAAAGATGGTTAATATACTATAATCACAAGCTCTTAAGATTTGCAGGATGTAGAAACTAATGTTGCATCTTCTAGATTGAATGTTAAGAGAAAATTTGTTATTCCTGACTCATTGTATTTTTGGTGTCTATTTTTAGGTTGTAATCAATCAAAATGAGATTTAAAGATTGGTTAAAGAAGGTTTATTACCTAGTGAGGCAGAGGAGCCTAAACCAAACTTGTGAATCTTGTTTTGAAGGATAGATAATTCTAAGGGCTTAATCAGCCAAATGAAATAGACATAAAGAACAATTGGAGTCGGTACACACGTACACGTGTAGTCTTATGAACATCCAATCAAGATTACTCACGTTTTGGATAAATTTACCTGTTGCGACACAAGTCTTATACTTTTGGTATATTCCGAGAGGGTCAAGACTGATGTAGAGCTCAGATTAGGTAAACTTATCAAGACACTTCGATCTGATCGAGTATTTGAGTATTTCTTGGGATAGTGCAAAGACTATATGGTCAATGAGGGTGTTGTGTACCAGTTTTCCGCAATTGACGCTAAATTAATTTAGGTGTCAAATAGGAATAACAGAATTCCACTTAACATGGTTAGATCTATGATCAGTAATGCCACATTATCTCTTTCATTTAAGAGTTTAGCGTTAATGACATCGATGCGCATTATGAACTGCATTCCATCTTAGTCTGTCTCAAGGATACCGTTGAGCTGTGTTTTTGACTAAATATTAGTTTGAATCATATGCACATATGGGGTAGTCTTGCACACGTGCGTTTGATATGGACAAGTAAGTTGGAATCAGATCATAGGCATGCTAGATTTGATAGCTACTCTAAATGTCACTAGGATGGATTATTTTATGATCTCAAAGATAAAAGTTGATTGTTTTCACTCACTGTTTATCTATAGGAGAATCATATTATGAATCACATACCTAGTAGCATAATGTTAGAGAATTTGGTATGAGTACCAGATGTACCACATGTGAACACACTTATTATAGAGATTGAGAATAATATATGAATTCCCTATTGATGCGTTAGCATCATCTACTACACAGATTCTTGCATCGGTACATTGATGTAGTGGGAGGATTATCATCCAATTCGACAGAATCATGTTTTTAGGTGAGACCATTATGGACATCCCTGTTAAACATGAGTTGGACCCAGTAAGCTACACGGAAGCGTGAACCGATGTGGATACAGATCGTTTTGGTGAGTTACTATGAAATCAGAGTTGGAATCTATGTATTCTAATAAATTCTGGGATCTTGTAGAACTTTCTAGTAGGGTGATTCCTATGGAAGGCAAGTTAATCTACAAAAAGATACCAGAAGATTTCTTAGTGAATAAATCATGAGTGTACAAGGGAATGTCATTATTTTTCTTAATTCTATATATTGATGACATCCTACTCATTTATAATGACGTGGAAGTTTTGTCATCAATTATAAGGTAGTTGTTCAATTACTTTTAAATGAAGGATTTTCAAGATGTAAGCTATATTCCTAGGATCAAGCTTTTGCAAGATCAGGTTAAAAGGAAAATAGGCTTATCTTAATAATCCTACATTGATAAAGTTTTGACCAGGTTTGGTATGCATAACTCAAAGAATGAGTTCTTGCTTTATTGATATGGATCGCTCTCTCTAGTAAGTAGTTTTTCAAGACTAGCAGAGGAGATTGAGCAAATGAGACTGGAACAATATGTTTCGGCATATGAGAGTCTCATATATGCCATGGTCTATACCAAACAGGACATCCGCTACATGGTAGGGATAGTCAGTAGAGATCAGTCCAATACTGGACTTGACAACTGGTCTATTGTGAAAAATATCATTAAGTACCTAAGGAGAATCAATGATATCATACTCATTTATGGATGTGATGATATGGTCCTAGTCAGGTATGCTAGTTCTGATTTTCAATCAGAAGTAGATACTATAAGGTTCATGACTTAGTGTATGTTCACTTAATGGAAGGGAAATCAGTTGGTAGATTGTCAAGCAGATTTCAACTGTTGACTCAAACCTGCAGGTGGAACATATTGCAACCTTAAAGGTGGCAATATAAGCCTATTGGTTTGATCTCACTGATTTAGAGGTTGTGGAGCATACTAGCCTGCCTATCGAGCTATATTGTGACAATAGTGCAGAAGTAGTCCAAACCAATGACCCAAGGTTCCATAGAGGAACAAGATACACTGAGAGGAAGTATCATGTTCGACATGATATTGTCCGGCAAGAAAATGCACTTGTAGTTAAAACATTGCATTGGAACACAACTTTGTTGATCCATTATCAAAGGTGTCATTGATCAATAATTTTGATCATCATCTGGATAACATTGGAGTTAGGTGCAATTTGAATTGGCTATGAGGGCAAGTGGGAGCTGTTAGGATTTATATGCCCTGGCATAGCAAATTCCTATCTAGATTGTATTGACATATGTTCCTGACATATATGAAATATTTATGATTTATATAATTGGTGAATTCAATGTATTATGTTTCAATTCACTATGAAATTGATAGTGTCCAGTTAATTACAAGAAATATTTATATATATGTATGTGATGACAATCAATGCATGATATATAAATAGTAATTATAAATTGTTCATAGTCGGTAATTATGGATGGACTCATAATTAATTAAGACTTGAACTGGATCCGCGTTAGGTTGAGATATATTGCGAGAGCCGTCGTATGCAATTACTCCCTATCACCGTCATGGCATTTGACTCTTAAGCATGAGAAAAGTATAGACTCTTTTATTAATTAATAATTACTTTGATTTGTTCGGCGGATTCTTCGGGATCCTTAGACCGACACTTTGGGTAGTTATGTAATTAATAGTTAGAGGGTTATATTTTCAATATTTGCATCATTGCTACTTGTATTTATTTTGTATTGATTATGGTTGATCACAAAGTAAATTCGAAGGCCTTCGTGTGTTTTTAGACAAAATGATTTATTATATATTTATTTATTTAAATTATTATTTTTGTCAAACAAATGTTTTATTGTGATCGAGTCAGAAATAATCAAAGGTACCAAAATAAATATATTAATTAAGTAGTCGGATTGATGGCTATATTTATCCGATAACTAATTATGCATAGAGGGGTCAAAGTGCAATATTGACTTAGAGGTTATTTATTATTTAATTGGAGTTCAATTAATTTCTTTTAGTGGAGTAGAAATTAATTTATGAATTAATTGAATTGGGTCCATGGACCGGGCCAATTATTAATTCATTGTAGCCAATAAAATAATAGGCCCAATGGATTCTCACTCATAGCCTAACTTGATATTGGAATCATATTAGATTTGAGACATATGAATTAGAGATGGAGAAGGATTTGTTGTTTCCTTTTCTTTATTTTTATGTTGCCTATAAATATACATGGTCTATGTATATTTTAGGGGGTGATTTTTATGAGAAGGAATAAGGAATAAATTTTCTCTCTCTAGAAAATTAGGGTTTATGTTCTCATCTAATGGAGGCTCCCACAAGCCTAGTTTTCCAAGGTCATTCAAGGAGGCTTATGAGTGATTCCTAAAGGCAAGACCATTACCGAGAAGATGGAGATCCATGGAAAAGATGTCTAGCAAAAGGGATCTACAATAAGTGAGAACATTCACTTTAGAGGAGAGATCTGAGGTTTACTCAAACCTTGATGTAAGTATTCAATCTTTTAGTTGAATAATACATCATATTTTATTTTTATTTTTGCATAAAACTTATCTCTATGTGATGAATCAAGATCTATGAATCAAAATCCCTCAAAAAGTTTTTAAAACTTGCACGTTTCCCAACACCTAATCCCCAAGATCTTGCCACAAGCTATTCAGAGTGTTGAGATCATCCAAGGAAATGGACAAGTGGGAACTATGAAGTTGATTGCTTTCGGTGAAGGTAAGTTTCTATTATCAAGGATATTTGGGAACACACATAAGCACTTTTAATGAAATTTAGTTCAAAGTTTGAACTAGATTTTCTACCACTCCGAATCGAAGGAGCTGAGTGTTTCAAATGCAATATGCATAAGTTGTGTGTGTTGGAGAAGTTTTTAAAACTTTTTTGACCTAAGGTTTAAAAATCGTAACCTTAATGTTCATGTATATTTAAATTTAATTTTTATGTATTTTAACAATTTCACACATTATCAAGATTATGTTTTGTTGATACATTGAACACATGTAAAATACATCCCCTTTATCATGATCTCTTAGGCAAGTGCCAAAAGAAATTACTATGTTTTGTTGATATGCAGCAGGCAGCCAATTCAGTAGTGTGAAACACCAAGTTGATGGGATGGACAAGAAGAAATTTTTCTACAGTTGCAGCATAGTGGAAGGTGATGCTTTGATGGGTGTACTCGAGAAAATCTCTTACGAGATCAAGATCGAAGCTTCTCCTGATGGAGGATCCATATGCAAGAATAGTACTAAATACCGCGCCAAAGGTGATGTCGGGATCACAGAGGATCAAATCAACTATGGCAAAGAGAAGGCGTTGGGAATGTTCAGGAAAATCATTTCTATTATAATAAAATTACCACATGCATCGCAACTGATTAAAAAGTACATAAAGTATTTACAAAATAAATGATAAAAATATATATGTAGACAAAATTACAAAAATACTACTTGAAACTTGGTAGATATCATTCCATAGCAATTCTCACTTCACAATACCAACTAATCTTAATTTAGTAGTCAGTAAAGGTACCACCATACAGATGCTTTTGAACCCTCGTAGTGGAATATTGGAATATGAGGGGCAAGCTTCAATACTTCATCATCACCCTCAAAGCCAATGGCGTATCTAGGGTAGGGTTGGGCTGGACTCCAACCCACCTATATATATATATTTTTACTATGGGTAATTTTAACCCAGTCCCAAATAATAATAATAATAATAATAATAATTATTATTATTAGTATTAGTCCACCCGAATAAGCCCAAGTCAGTTAAGCCACTATATATATGTTCCAAAGATGAAAAGACGTACATGATTGTTATATATTTTTTTAATGTTTAAGGAAACATGCATACGTACACCTACATTATCACTCGATTTTGCAACATGGAACACTCATTCAACCTACCCAATCAACAACTAGCAGTTCTCTTTGCTTCACAGCATTCCAACCCCCACATATTCAGGGGTACCTCTGACCATTAACATGACCCCAATCAGGCATGGTGATGCAAAACTTAGTTCACAATTGAACTTGTTCCCTGGGAAGTTGCTTCAACTTCTTAAAGTATGACAATTGAACTTGTTCCTCGAGGCAAGATCGTGGAGATGAGGTTGTCGGCATCACCAAAGGACCATTATGCCTTGAACATCCTGCAGATCAGTGAGATTAAGGAGGTAATCTCCATGTGAGACCTGATCACACCCATGATACAGATATGTTTTAAGAGATTGAAAAGGTGCATGGAAGAAGGAGAATTCGCTTTTGAGGAAAATGTGAGAACTCAAGGTCATACATATATCAGTAATAGAAGATAACAAATGTAAACCCATGCATACTTCATCATAAGATGTGTATCTCAACAGCATCTCACACAACTACACACCGTGTTGCACATTTGTAATCAAATCATTGCCATATTAATAAACACAATTAATCTGCAGTGATATCATGACTCCAATATTTATGTAATGTGGTATTTAACAACTATGCGAATTAGCCTTTGTTGTAGATTGAGAGGTTTCTAGTTTAACAAGTATACCTAATCACAATTAAGTATCATGACAAACTTGATTCAGACAGATATGCAGATTTCTAGGGGAGCACGTGGTAAATGTTTAGCACGGTGCTTCATTATCTTTTTATCTCTCTGCCTCTAAATCAAAAGTGAAAGGTAATTAATTGACATAACTGTTAAATACGACATAACATAAATGGCAATATAAAAATATTGGAGTCAAGATATCAATGCAGCTTAATTGCGTTCATTAAAATCACAAAAATTTGATTCCAAACATGCAACAGGCTTGATATGGTGTATAATTGTGTGAGATGTTGTTCAGAATACATATATGCTAGATGAAGTATGCATGGAATTACATTTGTTATTTTTTATTATTGATATCTTAGGCTAACTCTATAAATACTACTTTAAGTTTGCACATTTTCCTCACATGCTAATTCTCTTACCTTGCACTTCTCCAATCTCTCAAGACATATATATCTATCATGGGTGTGATCAGTTACCACATGGAGATTGCCTCCTCAATCCCGCCGGCCAGGATGTTCAAGGCGTTTGTTGGTGATGCCGACAACCTAATCCCCAAGATCTTGCCACAAGCTATTCAGAATGTTGAGATCATCCGAGGGAATGGACGAGTTGGAACTGTGAAGTTGATCACTTTTGGTGAAGGCAAGTTCCTATCATCAAGGATATTTAGGAACACACATAAGCACTTTTAATAAAATTTAATTCAAAGTTTGAACTAGATTTTCTGCCACTCCAAATCGAAGGAACAAATGCAATATATATATATAAGTTATGTGTGTTAGAGAAGTTTTTAAAACTTTTTTGACCTAAGGTTTAAAAATCGCAACCGTTGGTCGGTTACAAGATTTAGTGGGTCTTTAAAAAAACATCAATTTTGTTTTTAAAATTTGTAAAATTTAATGTGTTACAAAAATCAGCACTTAAAATGAAATTTGGTTTGAACTAAAAGCGGGCGGTGTTTTAAATACAACATAAGTTATTTGTAAAACTTCTTTGATCCATTTATAAAAATTGTAACAGTTGGTAAGTTACAAAATTTAATGGGACTTTTAAGGCCCATCAATTTTGATTTTTATATTTACAAAATTTGTTATGTTTTCTAATATATTAATTATTTGTTTAATTTTTACTGTTACGAGTCTTTAATGAAAAAGTAATTCAAGGGGGCGAAGTTTTTCAAATACAACACAAGTTATTAATGTTAGTGAAGTTTTTAAAATTTCTTAGTTGGTTACAAAATTTAATGGGGGTTTTAAGGCTCATCAATTTTGATTTTTAAATTTACAAAATTTGTTATGTTTTCTAGACAATTTATTTATTTATTTTTTAGTGTTACAAGTCCTTAATGAGAAAGTAATTGTATGGTTAGGTTAGCCCAATAGAAGAGACAACACAATCTTGCTTTCTACCTTGAAATAGTTTTAACGTAAATGGAAACATCTTTGTAATAACAAAAAGTTTCCTGTTTTATAAAATTTAAAAAAAAGAAGAAGAAGAAGACACTTTCGATTAATAAAATAAAAATTTTAAAAATCTGCTTCAAACCATTTTAATAAAAAAACACTATAAAACTGGTTTTTTTTTTTTTTTTTTTTTTTTTTTTTTTTTTTTTTTTTTCTGATGACAACTGTATAAAACAGTTAATTAAATCTGTTTTGACAGTCCAGTTTCCCGTTTCTATATCTATATATTCTGTAAAAAAACGTGAGGTTTTTTTCCCCTAGTTAAAAACTTCAGCTTTTGAAAAACAGATTTTAATATTCGTTAATTGAAAACAGTTTCTGTTTTAAAAGAAAATAATTTGTTGTAAAACAGTATTTTTCCACCACTATTAAAACTTTTTTTTTTTTTAACTGTTCTGAATTTTTTTCTTAAAAAAAAACTTTATCGTATTTGAAAAAAAAAAAAAAACAGTTCTGAAAATATTAAACTGTTGTTGAATAAAAACACTTTTGAAACAAGGGTTCAAAGTTGTAATGAAGTCAAAATAGAGTTGTAATCCCATATAATAATTTTATTTTATTTTATTTTTTGTGGGTAAAGGTTATATTAATGAGTGATTTTTTAAGTTGAATGTTATTTTTGGTATGAATAAAAATTCTCCTCCTCCTGTTTTTCAATGTTGTATCCTATGATGTTAGGCATGAAAGATTTGGAAATGTTAGTTAGGATAAAATGAGAGATTGATGATCTTAATATAGTCCTGAAATCTAAGGGCCTTGATAAAATTTTAGGCCACCGCTTAATATGGTAATTACCGCTTAAAAGAAGCCAAAATTTTAAACGTTGGAAATATTGCTTATAGCTTATCGCATAACACAGTAAGTGATTGGGTTTAAAAAAATAAATTTCTAATGACTACTCTACCCTCATAATCGCATTATCTCTTTTAGGGTTTCTGTCTGCAATTTCTCTAGGGCCTCTTTACAATTTCTTTAGACTCCTCTCTGTGATTTCTCTTTGCGTCTGAAAGTAAGGTGAGTTCTCCCATTTGAAAAACTCTTCTATATATATTTCGTTGGTTGTATTTTATTATTAGTTTTTGTTACTTTTACATGATAGAACAAATTTGTGAAAAATATTTTACCTATAATATTTTAAACATGACAAATAGCCTTTTGGTTATATTTAAATTGATTCATATATATTTAGTTGCTTGTTGTTGGTAATGAAAATGAATTACATGGAACAAATTCCAAAAAAATAAAAAACATAATTCTACTTAATATATTTAAAACTATTACCATTCATATTGATTCACTATATATAGAAAATAATTATTTATATAAGAATTTTATTCAATTTCACGTACTTTCTTTAATATTGTTAATACCATTTTTAAGAATTTTATTCAATTTCATGTACTTTCTTTAATATTGTTAACACCATTTTTATACCCTACATAAATATTATGTAATTATTTATATTTTAAACGGTTACCATTCAGATTCATATTAATTCACGATATATAGAAAATAATTATTTATATAACAAAATTCTATTCAAGAAGTTTTATGGTACCTTATCGTAATGTACAATATTGGTTAGCCGACTTTTGAAATGGTGGTCGTCCTAGAACAAAAGAAGAGCTATTTAACCATGCACATGCCAAGCTAAGGAATGTGATTGAACGAACATTTGGAGTATTAAAGGCCCGTTTTCCAATCTTGAAAAGGATGGCACCTTATACATTTGAAGTGCAAAGGAATATTCTTATTGCTTGTGCAGCTATTCACAATTATCTTCGAAAAACTATTGTCACGAATGAACTTTTTTAATAGTATGAGATTGAGGATTTGCAATTTGAGACTCCACCTAATATTGCTGAAAATTTGACATCCTCTGAAATTCACACCACAAAATGGCAATTCAATCAAGTGTTTATGGTTAATTTGCGTAACCAAATTGCAAATGACTTGTTTAGTTCTCGAGTTTAAAATTTTATATGTTTAGATTAATGTAACATTTTTGAGACATTCACATTTTTAATGAGTACTGCTTGAATAATGTTAATTATTTAAGTTTGAATTTATATTTTTTTATGATATATTTGACATTAATATTCATTGTTAAATTGATATATTTCATTGAGTGAATGTGGTTGTTTTATTAATATTTTTGTATTATAAATATAAAACTGTTATGAGTATCAGATATTAAGGGCAAAAATGTAATATGTATAACTTTCAGACTTCAGCTTTTGTATATAACAAACAATCTTAATGGGTTCAGTGCTTAAAATTAAAACGTTATCAAACAGGTTTTCAAATTAATACATTCAGTGCTCAAAGTTTCAGCGCTTAAAATTCAGTACTTGAAATTTTCAATGCTTAATTTTCAGTTTTATCAAACAGCACCTAAGCCATACAAATCAAACAACCCACGAAACCTCATAAAATAGCTAAAGAAACACAAAAATTCTAGAACTTATACATTGTGATGTGTGTGATTATAATATATTTCCTAGAGGTGGTAATAAATACTTTGTGATTTTTATTGATGGTTATTTTAAGTATTGTTATGTATATTTGACAAAGAATAAGGATAAGGTTTTTGAAAATTTTAAAACATTCAAGAGTGACCTAAAAATATCAGTAGTGCTTGGAGACACATACATGGAATTATAGATGAAGTACCATTTGACGAATGTAAAATTACAAATTTTGTCGTTGTTTTTCTACACTTCGTGCAAAAATAAGAAAAACCTGCAAAAATTAAATTAAAGATGGTATAAAATAAGCAGGGTCGAACCATACAAGATTTAAACTCGTGAATCAAAATTAAAACCAAAATTTAAGGAAAAATAACTTTTAAACAATTTAATAATTTTTACTAATGAATTAAAAATAAAATAAATAAATAAGATGAAATAAATTCTAATCAAATAATAAGAAAAATCTCAAGGAAAGAATCCATCACCACAGCTTACTATAAATAAATTTGTATATTTCTCTTTATGTAAATTTTCCTATTGTAAGTAAATCACTTCACCAGTCCAATTACAACTTGGAAAGATGAAGAAAAATAATAGCGTGAAATAACAATTGCTAGAGTACATATTTGACTTAATCTGATATATCTTCGGTAAATAGAAATAGGCATTCTCCGAATTACCATTAATTGCCGAACACGAAGAATCATCTTTCTAATTTTTTTTTTATCAAAATAAGAATACAGAATAAAAGAGTGAGTAATGTTCTCAAAAGAAAATTTTATAAACGAATTAAACTAAATTTAATTATATTTCAGCGATGGTGGCTTCATCACTCCCTTGAGAAAGGGGTGTTTAAGCTATCATAATAAGAAAACAAAATAAAGAAATAAAAACAATCTTTATAACAAAAATTATAAGAAATAAATTGAAGACAAAAATTATCTAACTTTTAATATTTTATCTCACTAACAATGTACATTTAACCTCCTCTACATATGTCCCTGTTTATAGAGTTTAGAATGGAACAGGAAGGGAAAATTCTAATTACAGAAGTGAAAATAAAATAAAATATAATCTTCCTAAAATCTTGCTGCTTTCCAAGTTCAGAATATAAATCATCTTGAGAGCGTGATCCCAAAAGAATATTAGTAGACTCAAATAACTGATCATCACTCATACCATGTCGAATAAGGTTCTATTCATTATTTTCACAACTCCATTTTGTTATGGTGTGCCTGGTGCAGAAGTTTGGGATATAATCCTATTTATAGGAACACATACATCTGTACGCACCAACTCTACTACCTTTTTTAATTTTATGCCCCTTGGCCTTAAAAGGCTTTTTGGTCATTTTACCCTCTAAGTAGGATTCACAAATTGTAAGTGGTTTAACCACCAAATAGCCCATACTTAAACAGTCTTTGGATCCTATTTAGATTAATATGACCTAACTGCATATGCCAAAAATATATAGAGTTATTTGAATGAATCTTTCCTTTTAATGGTAAGACATTAAACACATCAATTATTTCAGTATCATACAAGGAGTGAGGTGTAGAAGTAATTAAATAAAGACCATCCATCAATGTACTATAATAAATAAACCTTTTATTTTTATTTATTAAAACTTCTAAATAAAAAATATTGAAAACCCAGATTTTGAAAAAGCTGAAATAGAAATCAAGTATCTTCTACTCTCTGGTACATAAAGAGAATCTTTAATAATAAACTCCTATCATTTATTTCAAAATAACCACTTCTACTGATACTGCTGCTACCCTTGCTTGTGAAGCAAGATGAAGATAGATATCTTCCCTTCATTCAGTCTTCTGGTTTCCTAGAACCCTACAATTAATTGCAAACATGGTTAGTGGCTCCAGAATCTACAAACTAGATATCCGTAGATCCAACCACATATCATGTATTAATAATGAGTGATTGAAGCATACCTTCAGAATGCTTCTTTGCTAGATACACCCGATAATTCCTTTTTTAGTGCCCTTCCTTACCACAATGGAAATAATTTCCTTTAATTTTAGCCTTGCCCTTAGCTTTGACAATCCTAACACTAGTACCAACCTTTTTGGGGACAGCGGAACCTTGTTTCTTATTATGGTTCTTGCCTTTCAGCTTTTCATGAAAAGAAGAACCCTTTTTCACTGTGTGAACACTCCCTTGACCCTTAAAAATTCCTTCTCTTGCAGAGCATTCATCAGTTCCGATAAAGAATAAGCCATGCTGTTTATAGAATAATTGAGTTTGAACTGATTGAATGACTCTGGCAATGATTGCAGAATGATATCAACCTAGGTCTCACCATCTATGTCTGCCCCAAGAACCTCTAGTTCATTTAAATAAGAAATCATTTTTAAAAGGTGATCGCCAACTGGAGTTCCTTCGGGCATACGAGCATTCATAATTTGTTTCATTGCAACTTGTTGTGCCGCTCTACTTTGTTTCCCAAACATTTCCTTAAGGTTCAACAAAATGTCACGAGCAGTGACAAAAGACTGATGCTGATGTTATAAAACATTTGACATTGAAGCTAAAATATAGCACTTGGCCATTTCATCAGCCTTTTGCCACTTCTCGTACATTTCCTTTAACTCTCGGCTATCATCAGGGCTAGGCATAGGAGGGCACTCTCGAGTGAACACAAAGTTGTACTCCTGTGCAGTAAGCACAATATGAAGATTTCTCTTCCAATCAACATAGTTTGGCCGGTTATCTCATGATCATCTTGTGTTTCAAAGTCCTCCATTGAAAGTCTTGACTCTTATCTTGTCCCAGTCTGTTCTTGAACTCTTTAAGAATTACAACCCTAAATTTTAAAAATATAGTACAAGGCTTTATCCTATACCCGATTTAGAGCTTACAAAAATTCTAAACAAGATAAAATAAAATAAGCTTTTTCGGCTAGGGAAAAACCAACCTTTATTGGATTAGCCCTTTAAAAGGCCGCCTCTATTAATTAATTACATCACATATAATTAAATAATAAATTAAAATTTTACCGAATCATGAGAGAGATTAAATTAATTAATCTGCACTTACAAGTGAGCTTAAATATTCCGTGCATATAAACATGTGCATTTGACAATTTGAATAGTGATAACATAAGAGTAACTGTTGGAAACGGCATTAGAAAACGCAAACTTTGGAAGGATTTTTAAAAAGATTCCGCTAAGAATTTTTTGCAAATCTACTGATGAGCGCGTTCCTCTCTGCGAGGAGATGAACGTGGTATATTTATTTTCTCAAATCCGTTTCCGGGTGAATGAGAAATTGGCTCCAAAGTAAGTGATTTATAAAGCCTAAATGGGTGTGAATAAAGTGGGAAATGCTTGTCCCACATCGAAAAAATAGCAAAGCAATCTTGAGAATATATATGTCTAGTATGGGATTTGGGTTTGGGCCCAAGGGCACCCAAGTTTTTAAGAGGGGGAGGACCTAGGCTAACCTGGATCCGAACCAACTACCACACGCGCGTGCCGCCCGCCCGACCCGACCCGGTCCGGTCGGGGCTAGGGCGGGGCGGGGCTTGATTATGAAATGGGTTTAACTTTTTACCCAAAGTTGGAATGGGCCTGTGTGGTTGTAATTTTATTTTGATGCTGGACTTATCAAAATGGGCCTGTTTACTGGGCTAAATTAATGGCCGAGTTGGATTATTTGCTTGCTGGACTGGACGAAATTAAAGGGCTGGGCTGGATCAGAATTTGAACCAAGAGTTGCACCCTTTACAAATTAAAAAACCACCAACAGTTTTTTAATTCTGATTGGTCAACAATGGTTGCACCCATTCGGATTATGGGTGCACCCATTCAGAATAGGCACCAACAAGCCTATAAATACCCATCATTGTCTTCATTTCAAAACACACCAAGTTCAGAAATCTTCTTCTCTTCTTCTGAATTTCTTCTTCTAATTCTTCTTTGTTCGGTTCAGCCACTGGTTTGGGTTCAACCTAAACTGGTTTGGATTGGGTTCGAACCTTGGTTTCCAAGTTTCGGTTCAATCTTGGTTTCCAAGTTTCGATTCAATCTTGGTCTCCGAGTTAGGGTTCAATCCTGGTCTCTGAGTCTGAGTTCAACAGAGAGTACTACACCGAGCCGGTTCGCCTATTCCATTGGTTTGAAGTGCTACTACCAAAGGAAGAAAAGTCGTTGTATCTTGGGAAATAGACGTCGAAGAGTCCGTTAGCACCGTAGCGAGGCGTATCTGTCTTAAGGCTATAGAATTAAATTCTAGCCTCGACTTTATCAGGTTCTTTTATAGTTTTATTTTCTTGATATTAAACTATATAAATATATATATAGATTATTATATTATTTACAAATAATATTTAAATAAATTATACTATAGTATATGATACATAATTTTTTTTTCAACAATCTTAAGACAGATATCTTTATACTATAGTAATAATTATTTAATTATTATTCTTGTTATAATTAATTATAATTTGACTCGTGGTCTGTATATCAATATTTATCAGACAAATGGCAAGTACGAGTATTACCGTGCCTAATGTTCCCGTCAGTCATGGGGAGAAGCCCGAAAAATTCAACGGGACAGAGTTTAAAAGGTGGTAACAGAAAATGATGTTCTACCTTACAACTCTGAATCTAAGCAAGTATCTGACTGAGACTGCTCCAGTGTTAGATAAGGGTGATACAGACATTACCAAACTTGGAGCTGTTGATACATGGAAGTATGGAGACTTCCTATGCAAGAACTACATCCTCAATGGATTAGACAACACCTTATATAATGTGTACAGTCCAATAAATACTGCTAAAGAGCTTTGGGAGTCGTTAGACAAAAAGTATAAAACAGAGGATGCTGGATTGAAGAAATTCGTGGTTGGACGATTTCTAGACTTCAAAATGATAGACTCCAAGACAGTCGTGAGCCAAGTGCAGGAGCTCCAGCTGATCCTACATGAGATACATGCTGAGAAGATGACATTGAGTGAATCCTTTCAAGTAGCTTCAATCATTGAAAAGCTGCCACCTACTTGGAAAGATTTTAAAAATTACTTGAAGCATAAGCGCAAGGAAATGGGACTCAAAGACTTAATTGTCAGGCTGAGAATTGAAGAAGATAACCGTACATCTGAAAAGAGAGCCGAAAATTCTTCAATAGTGTCAAAGGCAAATGTAGTGGAAGCAGGACAGAAAAATAAGAAGAGGAAGCACTCTGGAGAAGGTCCTAGCCAAGGAAACTACAAGAAGTTCACTGGGAAGTGTTTCATATGCGGCAAGCTAGGACACCGAGCTAAAGATTGTCGTAGCCGCAAAACACATCATAACCCCAAGAAGAAGACCACTGAGGTGCACATAGCTGAAGAAGATAAGTTGACAGCTGATGTATCAGAGTTAAATCTTTCAGCTGTGGTTTCTGAAATCAACCTGGTAAGCAACAACAGAGAATGGTGGGTGGACACAGGAGCTACTCGTCATGTTTGCTCTGAAAAGAGGATGTTCACTACCTATGAAACTATAAATAATGAAGAACAATTCTACATGGGGAATTCTTCTACTGCAAAGGTTGAAGGACAAGGAAAGATCAAGCTACTAATGACCTCAGGGAAAGAGCTCACTCTTAATAATGTGCTGCATGTACCAGACATCAGGAAGAACTTGGTCTCTGGGTCACTACTAAGCAAGAATGGGTTCAAGCTGGTCTTTGTATCTGATAAGTTTGTGCTGACTAAGAATGGGGTGTATGTGGGCAAAGGGTATCTAAGTAATGGACTATTTAAGTTCAATGTAATGACTGTTATACCCAAAGCTATTAATGATAATAATAAAGCTAGTGCTTCTTCTGCTTATATTATTGACTCATCTGATGTATGGCATGGTAGGTTAGGACATGTTAATTATGATACTATTCGTAGATTGATTAACATGGAATCTATACCTAAATTTAATATTGATTTAAATCAAAAATACCAAACATGTGTAGAAGCAAAATTAACTAGAACCTCATTTCACTCCATAGAGCGAAGTACTGAACCTCTAGCATTAATTCACAGTGATATCTGTGACTTTAAATCTATGCCAACTAGAGGTGGGAAAAAGTATTTCGTTACTTTTATTGATGACTGCACAAGATATTGTTATGTATACTTGTTAAGAAGTAAAGATGAAGCCTTGGAAATGTTTAAACATTACAAGAATGAGGTTGAGAATCAACTTGGAAAAAAGATAAAGATGTTTAGAAGTGATAGAGGTGGTGAATACGAAATACCATTCGCTGACATTTGTTTAGAACATGGTATTATTCACCAAACTACCGCTCCTTATTCACCTCAACAGAACGGTGTTGCTGAACGCAAAAACCGTACCTTAAAAGAAATGATGAATGCTATGTTGATAAGTTCTGGTTTAACCCAGAATTTGTGGGGGGAAGCTTTGCTCTCTGCTAATTATGTTCTCAACAAGGTACCTCAAAAGAAATCAAATGTGACACCTTATGAATTATGGAAAGGTCAAAAACCTTCCTATAAATTCTTAAAAGTGTGGGGGTGTTTAGCTAAGGTTGCGGTTCCTACTCCTAAGAAAGTTAAGATAGGACCAAAAACCTTTGATGGTATTTTCATAGGCTATGCACAGAATAGTAGTGCATATCGTTTTCTTGTGCATAAATCAGACATTCTTGATATCCATGTCAATACAATTATTGAGTCAAGGAATGCTTATTTCTTTGAGGATATATTTCCATGCAAAAATCCTCTTAAAAGAAATTATGATACTGCTAATAGCAATATACAAGAGAATATAGACCAAAAGTCTATAAATGATGAAAATGAGGAAGAATCTAGATGTAGCAAAAGAGCTAGAACGTCTAAGTCATTCGGTCCTGACTTTCTGACATATATATTGGAGAATGAGCCACAAAGCTACAAGGAAGCTATGTCTTCTCCTGAAGCTAATTTATGGAAAGAAGCCATAAATAGTGAAATTGAATCCATCATGCAAAATTATACTTGGGAGCTGGTGGATCTTCCTCCTGGTACTAAACCTTTAGGGTATAAGTGGATTTTCAAGAGGAAGATGAAGCCTGATGGTTCAATTGAAAAATATAAAGCCCGACTTGTTGCTAAGGGATATAGGCAAAAAGAAGGCCTGGATTATTTTGATACATATTCACCAGTCACAAGAATAACATCCATTAGATTGTTACTAGCTATTGCAGCACTGCAAAACTTAGAAATACATCAAATGGATGTTAAAACTGCCTTCTTAAATGGTGAATTAGAGGAGGAAATCTATATGGAACAACCTGAAGGGTTTATAGTTCCAGGGAAAGAAAAGAAGGTGTGCAAACTTGTAAAATCCTTATATGGATTAAAACAAGCACCTAAATAATGGCATGAAAAATTTGACAAAGTGATGTTGTCAAATGGTTTTAAAATTAATGAGTGTGATAAATGTGTGTATGTGAAAAACACTCAAAATGGATATGTCATTGTGTGCCTATATGTGGATGATATGCTAATAATGGGTAGTAATGATGTTATAATCAAAACTACTAAAAAGATGTTGACCAAAAATTTTGATATGAAAGATTTAGGCATAGCTGATGTCATACTAGGAATTAAGATTTCTAGAACATCAGATGGTCTAGTATTATCTCAATCTCACTATATTGAGAAAATATTAGAAAAGTTTAATAAAGGGGATAGTAGTCTTGTAAAGACTCCTGTTGATGTAAATCTTCATTTATCGAAAAATACTGGTCCTAGCATATCACAACTTGAGTATTCTCGCATTATAGGAAGTTTAATGTATTTGACGAATTGCACACGCCCAGACATAGCATACTCAGTTAATAAATTGAGTAGATATACTAGTAATCCAGGAAAGAACCATTGGACTGCAATAATTAGGGTTCTAAGGTATTTAAAATATACTATAAGTTATGGATTACATTATTCTAGATATCCAGCAGTACTTGAAGGATACAGTGATGCTAATTGGATATCAGATACTAAGGATTCTAAATCCACAAGTGGCTATGTCTTTACTATTGGAGGAGGTGCCATATCTTGGAAATCTTCAAAACAAACTTGTATTGCCAGATCCACTATGGAATCTGAATTTATTGCTTTGGATTAAGCAGGTGAAGAAGCTGAGTGGCTTCGTAATTTCTTAGAAGATATTCCAAATTGGCCTAAACCGGTGCCCGCGATATGTATACATTGTGATAGTCAATCAGCAATTGGAAGGGCACAAAGTAATATGTACAACGGTAAGTCTCGACATATACGTCGACGACATAATACCGTTAGACAATTGCTCTCAAGTGGGATAATCTCAATAGATTATATCAGGTCAAAAGATAATTTAGCGGATCCGTTTACAAAAGGTTTGACAATAGAGCAAGTATATAGTTCATCGAGGGGAATGGGATTAAAGCCGAAAGCTAACGAGTCATCTTAATGGAAACCCAACCTAGTTGACTGGAGATCCCAAGATCTAGGTTCAAAGGGACAGCAGAAATACTGAATGGCTCACCAGAAGCACTGGGAAGATTCAATCTTCTACCCATTTCTATGATGAGACAGTGTCACCTACAGCGATGAGTAGGATAAGCTATGCTTTTAATGACTCTTATACCTTGAAAATTCAAGTGGGGTATGGTAGGATACTCTTAATAAGAAGTCACCTATATGAGTGTGAAGTGGGGCCGCTTCTATGAGAACTTCTAAGGCTAAGTTTTCTGGAGCGCTCATGAAATACCAGGCGTTGTTCAGGGCCATATGAACACAACCGTGAGAACCGACTTTGTGTGGGAAAGAATTGTGTGTTTGCTATTGTCTTGGTTTACATCAACGGCTGAACAGTTCAAGACATAATGTTCACTGGTTAGCTAGTAAATCCGATAGTAATACACTAGGGAAGGTTCAAGGCCAAAAGTTACCTATCCCGATGCAGTAACTTTCCAATAGTACTCTCTATAGTGCCTGTATCTTCTCCTTTTGTAATCTGCGAAAATTTTCATTCATGTGGGGGATTGTTGGAAACGGCATTAGAAAACGCAAACTTTGGAAGGATTTTTAAAAAGATTCCGCTAAGAATTTTTTGTAAATCTACTGATGAGCGCGTTCCTCTCTGCGAGGAGATGAACGTGGTATATTTATTTTCTCAAATCCGTTTCCGGGTGAACGAGAAATTGGCTCCAAAAGAAGTGATTTATAAAGCCTAAATGGGTGTGAATAAAGTGGGAAATGCTTGTCCCACATCGAAAAAATAGCAAAGCAATCTTGGGAATATATATGTCTAGTATGGGATTTGGGTTTGGGCCCAAGGGCACCCAAGTTTTTAAGAGGGGGAGGACCTAGGCTAGCCTGGATCCAAACCAACTACCACACGCGCGCGCCGCCCGCCCGACCCGGTCCGGTCCGGGCTAGGGCGGGGCGGGGCTTGATTGTGAAATGGGTTTAACTTTTTACCCAAAGTTGGAATGGGCCTGTGTGGTTGTAATTTTATTTTGATGCTGGACTTATCAAAATGGGCCTGTTTACTGGGCTAAATTAATGGCCGAGTTGGATTATTTGCTTGCTGGACTGGACGAAATTAAAGGGCTGGGCTGGATCAGAATTTGAACCAAGAGTTGCACCCTTTACAAATTAAAAAACCACCAACAGTTTTTTAATTCTGATTGGTCAACAATGGTTGCACCCATTCAGAATAGGCACCAACAAGCCTATAAATACCCATCATTGTCTTCATTTCAAAACACACCAAGTTCAGAAATCTTCTTCTCTTCTTCTGAATTTCTTCTTCTAATTCTTCTTTGTTCGGTTCAGCCACTGGTTTGGGTTCAACCTAAACTGGTTTGGATTGGGTTCGAACCTTGGTTTCCAAGTTTCGGTTCAATCTTGGTTTCCAAGTTTCGATTCAATCTTGGTCTCCGAGTTAGGGTTCAATCCTGGTCTCCGAGTCTGAGTTCAACAGAGAGTACTACACCGAGCCGGTTCGCCTATTCCATTGGTTTGAAGTGCTACTACCAAAGGAAGAAAAGTCGTTGTATCCTGGGAGATAGACGCCGAAGAGTCCGTTAGCACCGTAGCGGGGCGTATCTGTCTTAAGGCTATAGAATTAAATTCTAGCCTCGACTTTATCAGGTTCTTTTATAGTTTTATTTTCTTGATATTAAACTATATAAATATATATATAGATTATTATATTATTTACAAATAATATTTAAATAAATTATACTATAGTATATGATACATAATTTTTTTTTCAACAGTAACTTCTACACATCACATGCATAGATCACTAATAGAATCCATATGCAATGCAGGTCATAGATATACATATATTCACTAATCACATAAAGATTATTATAAAAAATAATTTTATATTAATTAGTATCACATCCTTAGTCTCGTTACCTATTGAAGATGGAAATACCCGCCTAACAGATGGCTTTTAAAATAAGAAGAAATATGTGTATTAGTCCTTACTTGTCTAGTACAGTGATACTCACTGGGCGCTGCTTTGTTGAAGCACATACACCTTCAAATTTATTTTATATATATATATGTGTGTGTGTATTAGTCCTTACTTGTATGTGCTTCAACAAAGTACCACTGTACTAGACAAGTAAGGACTAATACACACACACACACACACACACACACACACACACATATATATATTAAAACCCAGCATGATGAATCACGCATTCATCAATTGCCTCTTTGAAGCCCATTATTATTTATTATAATATTGACTCAAGTTTACTTATACATAAACTATACATTGCCTATTGATTTATTACTACACGCCCATCACATGGGTATGACGTGTGAATTAACGGCTACTATTGATAGGAGTTTATTATTAAAGATTGTCTTTATGTATCAGAGAGTAGAAGATACTTGATTTTTATTTCAATTTTTTCGATAGTGGAGGGGCTTATATATAATTATTTAATAAACAGGGCCTTATCATAATTTCTAAATCCTAGAGTGCAATTATAATACTATTGTGGTACTTATTATAATTAATTGGAAATGATAGAGTTGAGTTATCTCTATCCAATTGGAGCTAGGATAAGGAAGCCTCTTCGATCCTCATATCTAGCCCCAGACGTTTTAACCGATTCTCTCAGGTCATATATTATGTACGCTGCGATACAAAAGTATTTGATACACGATACAAAATACAGAAAGTCCACAAACCTACATTGGGGTCATAGAGGTGAAGACTCATTGGTATTCAAGGCCAAAGAAGAAAGTGTTCATCAAAGGTCAAAGCCAAATGATAGTGTTCTCGTATTCGAGGATTATTCAATCGTCCAAAGGTATAAGATCCCTTTATAATACTTCTTGATTTGATGAAAAATCACGTGGTTGCGATCCAAAATTTTTATTATTTGCTTCCGTTGTGCCTTCAATTGGTATCAAAGCAACCCACGTGTTGTTTATCAAATCATTGTGATGATTTGAATACTTAATTGTTATCTATTCATGCATGTATAGATATATATATATATTTTTCATGAATGGATTGTTTTTATTTGATAGATATATATATATATATATATATGTAAAGTTTTTGACTTTTCAACAATGGGGCCCACTTGAGTTATAAGGGTCATTGCAGACCCATTTAATTCCAATTTGTTTTCTCTCTCGGCAGCTCATATCTCTCTCTCTCGCTGCTTCTGCTTTTTTTCTTTTCTTTTTTCTTTTTCAACTTCAATCCTTGATTCCATCTTCATTACTTACCGGATTTAGGTGCCGTTTGAGGCAAAACGACGAGTGTGACGAGCTCTACGCGTTGATGCAAGCAATTTCCAGTTTTGAGCCTTCTTTGGAACTCGAAAATTTAAACCCATTTATAGGGTTTTGCCTATTTTGAGGTAGGGGCATCTTAATCCACTCTAGTCTTGTTCTATTGTGAATTTTACCTCCATGTTGTATTAAATATGCTTAATTTAGAGTTAATTATATCTATGATGGTATTAATGATGTCTAGAGGGTTTTCACGATCTTGAATATGGTTGGTTCATGTGCAAATTATATTTAGTTGTTGATTTACTATGTTTACTATGTGCTAGCATGCTGAAATTGATGTATGAGAGTATGCTTATTTAAATTGCGCCAAATTTCCCAATTCATGATGTTGAGCTCATATATATATATACATGCACATGCTTAAATGTATTTTGTTGTATCTTAATGTGTTAATAATTACTTGGGAGATGTTGAACATGTTGAATGTTTAATTTTATGATGAAAAATTTTAAATGCCATGACATTGAATGTATGAAACATATATACATGCACATACCATTGGGTTTGCATGAAATGGGAGAAATTGTTCTTGAAATAAATATGGGAAATTTCAGGGAAGTGTTTTTGATAAAATGGTTTTATGCGAAACCCGGTCGCTGCGGGGTTACCAACCGGCCGGAGGTTAATATAGCCTAGAGGGGACTAGGGAGTCGCCCTAACGTGGTTGAGCTAGTTGGGCCCCATAATGACGCCGCGGGGTTACCAAGGGTCAGGGACACTAGCCAATCCTCCTTTCGTGTCGCGGCGGGGTTACCAAAGGGCGGGCTGTATTAACGTTTGAAAGTGATGATTTTGAGAATGAAAATGGGGAGTGTCATTGACATGCATTGCATTTCATTTCATTGCATTGCATTGTTTATACTTGGAATTGACTTGTATGTTGTATTTGATCCCCTACGTTGTATGATCCCTATCTCCCATTGGCCTATGCTTTGCTTGAATTCACAAGGACACAAGATTTGTGTCTTAAGTGTCACCTACTGAGCATATAGCTCACCCTACTATTTATACATTTTTTTCAAGTCTTGGAAAAGAACCGGTGAACGACAACCCACCTCAAGTTTGAGCGATACTAGAAGCTCACTTTTGTGTTTTTTGTATATCTCCCATTATTTTTGCAAAGCACTAAAAGTGTGAAGGTGTATATGTATATTTTGTAAAAACTTTGTCATGTAATGTAATTAAGGTATTTGATGATATTTTGGATGTGAATTTGTTAACATGTAAACCTTGTTGATGAATGGGAAGGATAATTTTAGTTAAAGTAATTATCGGTGTTATTTGATTGTGTATGATCATATACTGTTGCCGTGAATTCGAAAATTGAGCCATGATAGGTCAAAAATGAATTTAAACAGGGTATGGTAGGCCTATTTTTAGGGGAGGTTATGCCGAATTTTTTGTAAAATTCTTGGCATCAGCTAGGGTCGTTGCAAATTTGGTATCAGAGCCAAGGTTCGAAAACCTTTAGGACGACGGGTAGAGGCCTACATAGAGTCGCATGGAATGTTGTTTGTGTTGCTTACTTGACTACTTGCTACGTGGTATCTTATTTAAATGAGCATGCTTAACTGCCTATGTGCTTACTTGCTTACTTGTTTATGTTAAAAGGTTTCTTGCATAGTCTTGCATGCTAAGTGTTGTACGGTATTAATTCTTGTTGAGTCGTCCACAGTGGACCTTAGTGTCATGTTTCTGAATCGTTTTCTCGTTTTATAGCACGATGTCACGGCTTGAGGAACCTAGAGTAGTTGGCCCTAGGCCAACAAGGGGCGATGTTGGTGAGAGCTCTAGCTCCAATCCGGCGGAGCCAGTTGATGAGAACATGCTTCTTAGGGACTTGATTCCCCCAAGAAGAGAGAATGTTGAAACACCCGTACCCGTAGAAGTGGGTGAAGGTTCTGTGGCACTAGAGTTGAATCGATTGTTGCAAAATGCCGTGAGAGCAACTATTGTTGCTCAGCCGCAGTTGGTACCACAACCTACAGTTCGAGTTGAGGAGACTCCAGCTCAGAAGCGTCTCAAGATCATTAAGGGGTTTTCTCAGCTGATGCCGGTTATGTTTGAGGGCAGTGCGGATCCAATGGTAGCAGATGACTACTTGGATCAAGTTGAAACCCAACTAACTTCAATGGATGTGACAGAGGATCATCTAAAGATCATCCTAGCTACGTATAAGTTTGCTATGGATGCCAAGGTTTGGTGGAAGTCGATCACTAACCAGTACAAGATTGAAGAGATGAGTTGGGACAGGTTCAAGGAACTGTTCTATGAAAAGTACTTTCCGCTTTCCAAAAGATGGGAGTTACAAGACCAGTTTCATAATCTTATTCAAAGGAACATGTCAGTGGCGGAGTATGAGAACAAGTTCACCTCACTCTCCCGTTTTGCTCCAGAAGTGGTGAGAGATGAAGCTAACAAGACTCGGAAGTGTGTCTCGGGTCTTAATGATCGAATGAGGCCGTTGATCACGGCACAGTTTATTAAGGTTTACTCTGAAGCAGTGGAAAGGGCTTTGATGCTGGAGGCTGACAATAGAGAGAAGGATCCAAGAAGAGAGCAATTGAAGCAAAAGAGGGGTGCAGGGCCATCCTCAGAGGGATCTTCTTGGAAAAGGAACAGGGGCAGTCCATCTCAGTTTCAGGGGCAACAGTCTACAAGATCTGCTCCTACCACTCCTATGCCAGCTGGGTCTGACAAGAGTGCAGTTGTTTGTTATCAGTGTCAGCAGCCCGGACATTACAAGTCCAGTTGTCCGATGAGATCGTCTTCAGTTTCGTCAGCTCCGAAGGCTTGTTATGGGTGTGGCCAGCAGGGTCACTTGATTCGTGATTGTCTGAGTTAGAGAGCAGGCACCATTAGTGGCAGAGGGTCACAGCAGAGGCCGTCACAATCGGCTACAGTTCAGTCAGGTTTCAGACCACCACCACCACAGCCTGCTATGTCTTCACAGGGTTCACGATCAGTTAGGAGGGATACTCCTACTATGTCAGTGCAACAATCAGGTGTTCAGGTTGGCAGTCCTCAGGCACAGGTACCACAGGGACGTGTTTTTGCACTGGCACAGACCGATGCATCTTCTGGACCGTCAGTTCTTCGAGGTATATTTCCAGTGTTTGGTTGTTGGGCCCGTGTTTTGTTTGACTCTGGTGCATCTCATTCTTTCATTTCATCATCATTTGCACTTGCATCGGGGTTAGAGGTTAGTTTCAGGGATCGGGCATTATGTGTTGATACGCCAGTTGGGATTTCAGTGTCATTGAGCCGAGTTGTGCGGGATTGCTCCATTGTGATAGCCGAGCGGACCTTTGTGTTTGACCTTATCCTCCTAGAGATGACTAGCTTTGATGTCATTCTTGGGATGGATTGGTTAGCTTTCTTCCACTCTACGATTGACTGTTTCAGAGGGAGAGTTATGGTTTGCACTCCCGAGGGAGACTGTTTCTTTTTCGCGGGAGATCGGAGTGATTCCCACATTTCATCATTTTATGGAGTTCGTGGACGGAGTCGTGGTGATTAATTCTTGGTTAGCCTTATAGCCGAAGAAGATGATGTTGGGAAAGAGGATTATCTTGCGGTTGTTCGTGATTTTCTGGACGTGTTTCCAGAGGATTTGACAGAGTTGCCTCCACACCGAGAAGTGGAGTTCACTATTGATTTGATGCATGGTACTGCGCCGATTTCTATGGCACCGTATCGTATGACACTAGTTGAATTGGAAAAATTGAAGAGGCAGCTTGGTGATTTGAGGATGAAAGGTTTCATCCGACCGAGTGTGTCACCGTGGGGCGCACCGGTCTTATTTGCTAAGAAGAAAGATGGTTCGTTGAGGTTGTGCATTGATTATCGGAAGTTGAATCATGCCACCATCAAGAACAAGTATCTTTTGCCAAGGATAGATGATTTATTTGATCAGTTGAGGGGAGCCAGTTGTTTCTCGAAGATTGACTTGAGGTCTGGCTATTATCAGTTGCGGGTTAGGGATGAGGATATCCCGAAGACAACATTCCGTACACGGTATGGACACTATGAGTTCCTTGTTATGCCTTTTGGCTTGACTAATACGCCAGCGGCATTCATGGACTTGATGAACCGCGTCTTTCACGATTACTTGGACCAGTTTGTGGTAGTTTTCGTGGATGACATTCTTGTGTACTCACGGACTCGGGAAGATCACGAAGTCCATTTGAGTATTGTTTTACAAATTTTGCGGGAGCACCGATTGTATGCCAAATACGAGAAATGTGAGTTTTGGCTACAGGAGGTGAAGTTTTTGGGGCATGTTGTTTCAGAAGGTCAATTGATCCATCAAAGGTTGAAGCAGTTTTGACTTGGGAGCGACCCAAGAATGTGTTTGAGATCCGCAGTTTTCTTGGTTTAGCAGGTTACTATCGGAGATTTGTGAAGGATTTCTCCCGTTTGGCAGCTCCTATGACATGTTTGACCCGGAAAGGGGTTAAGTTTGTCTGGAATGAGGCCTGTGATTCATCTTTTCAGGAGTTGAAGACGAGATTGACTACAGCTCCAGTGTTGGTGATACCTGAGCGTGGCTTGGGTTATGTGATCTATTGTGATGCTTCACGTGATGGGTTGGGATGTGTGTTGATGCAGGATGGTAGAGTAGTGGCTTATGGGTCTCGACAGTTGAAGACTCACGAGCTTAACTACCCTACTCATGATCTGGAGTTAGCGGCAGTTGTGTTTGCCTTGAAGTGTTGGAGACACTACTTGTATGGTGAGAGATTCGAGGTATTTTCAGATCACAAAAGTGTCAAGTACCTTTTCTCCCAAAAGGACTTGAACAACAGACAGAGACGATGGGTTGAGTACTTGGAAGATTACAACTTTGATTTGCAGTATCATCCGGGCAAGGCAAATGTTGTAGCTGATGCCTTAAGCCGAAAATCTTGTGGAACTTTGGCCAGTTTAGCTATTCGGAAGTGGAAGATGCTTGAAGATTTGGCAAAGATAGGATTACAGTGTTGTGATGATGATGGTTGCAGTGAGTCGGCATTCTTATTTGGTCTTGTGGCTCAGCCTACTCTTGTTGTACGAGTGATTGAGTCACAAAGACAGGACCCGGACTTAGATGCCATCCACGCTTTGATCTCTAGTGGTGAAACAGTGAAAGATTGGGCCTTGCATGCAGATGGGGGTCTACGGTTCAGGGGTTTGTTGGTGGTTCCCACATGTTGTCGTGAGGACGTCCTACGGGAGTTTCACACTTCCCGCTTTGCAGTTCATCCAGGTGGTACTAAAATGTATCACAATTTGAGACGTCAGTATTAGTGAAGCGGGATGAAGAATGATGTTGCACAGTTTGTGGCTAGATGCCTTACCTGTCAGCAGGTGAAGGCCGAGCATCAGAGGCCAGCTGGTTTATTGCAACCATTACCTGTAGCGCAATGCAAATGGGAGCATATTACTATGGATTTTGTGACAGGTTTTCCAAGGTCACGGAGGGGCAATGAGGCCGTATAGGTCATCAGTGACAGATTGACCAAGACGGCTCACTTTTTGCCTATTAAGGCAACAGATGATGCAGAGAAGCTTGGTGTTCTTTATGTGAAGGAGATTATAAGGTTGCATGGAGTTCCTGTAACCATTGTGTCAGATAGGGATGCTAAGTTCACTTCGAAGTTCTGGGAAGGATTTCAAGTAACGTTTGGTTCAGCGTTGCATCTTAGTACGGCATTCCATCCACAGACGGACGGTCAGTCGGAGTATACTATCCAGATTTTGGAGGATATGTTTCGGGCATGTGTACTTGATTTGGGAGGTAGTTGGGAGGATCACCTTCCACTTATTGAATTTGCCTACAACAACAGTTATCAGGCGAGCATCCAGATGGCTCCATTTGAGGCGTTGTATGGTAGACCTTGTAGGTCTCCTGTTTGTTGGACTGAGGTAGGTGAGACAGTCGCCTTAAGACCCGACATTGTACTCGAGACTACTGAGAAGATTAAGTTGATAAGACAGAGGTTACTTACAGCTCAGAGCCGACAGAAGAGCTATGCGGATAAGCGGAGACGACCGTTATCCTTTGAGGTGGGAGACCATGTTTTTCTACGGGTTTCTCCACGGAAGGGATTGATGAGATTCGGGAAAAGTGGCAAGTTGTCGCCACGATTTAATGGACCGTTTGAGATTTTGGACTGAGTAGGAGAGGTTGCCTACAGGCTTGCTTTGCCACCACAGTTGGATAGGGTCCACAATGTTTTCCATGTATCGATGTTACAGAAGTACGAGCCGGATCCATCTCACATTTTGAGTTAGGTAAATGTGGACATTGATGAGGATATTTCCTACGAGGAAGGACCAGTTCAGATTCTTGACACACAACAGAAGGTGTTGAGGAACAAGACGATACCAATGGTGAAAGTCCTTTGGAGACACCACGGAGTCGAGGAGGCTACTTGGGAGCTCGAACAGGAGGTTCGGTCCAAGTACCCAGCGTTGTTTTCTTCTCCAGGTATGTCTTGATTTCGGGGACGAAATCTTTTTTAAAGTTGGGGAGAATGTAAAGTTTTTGACTTTCCAACAGTGGGGCCCACTTGAGTTATAAGGGTCATTGCAGACCCATTTAATTCCAATTTGTTTTCTCTCTCGGCAGCTCATATCTCTCTCTCTCGCTGCTTCTGCTTTTTTTCTTTTCTTTTTTCTTTTTCAACTTCAATCCTTGATTCCATCTTCATTACTTACCGGATTTAGGTGCCGTTTGAGGCAAAATGACGAGTGTGACGAGCTCTACGCGTTGATGCAAGCAATTTCCAGTTTTGAGCCTTCTTTGGAACTCGAAAATTTAAACCCATTTATAGGGTTTTGCCTATTTTGAGGTAGGGGCATCTTAATCCACTCTAGTCTTGTTCTATTGTGAATTTTACCTCCATGTTGTATTAAATATGCTTAATTTAGAGTTAATTATATCTATGATGGTATTAATGATGTCTAGAGGGTTTTCACGATCTTGAATATGGTTGGTTCATGTGCAATTTATATTTAGTTGTTGATTTACTATATTTACTATGTGCTAGCATGCTGAAATTGATGTATGAGAGTATGCTTATTTAAATTGCGCCAAATTTCCCAATTCATGATGTTGAGCTCATATATATATATATATATGCACATGCTTAAATGTATTTTGTTGTATCTTAATGTGTTAATAATTACTTGGGAGATGTTGAACATGTTGAATGTTTAATTTTATGATGGAAAATTTTAAATGCCATGACATTGAATGTATGGAACATATATAGATGCACATACCATTGGGTTTGCATGAAATGGGAGAAATTGTTCTTGAAATAAATATGGGGAATTTCAGGGAAGTGTTTTTGATAAAATGGTTTTATGCGAAACCCGGTCGTTGCGGGGTTACCAACGGGCCGGAGGTTAATATAGCCTAGAGGGGACTAGGGAGTCGCCCTAGCGTGGTTGAGCTAGTTGGGCCCCATAATGACGCCGCGGGGTTACCAAGGGTCAGGGACACTAGCCAATCCTCCTTTCGTGTCGCGGCGGGGTTACCAAAGGGCGGGCTGTATTAACGTTTGAAAGTGATGATTTTGAGAATGAAAATGGGAAGTGTCATTGACATGCATTGCATTTCATTTCATTGCATTGCATTGTTTATACTTGGAATTGACTTGTATGTTGTATTTGATCCCCTACGTTGTATGATCCCTATCTCCTATTGGCCTATGCTTTGCTTGAATTCACAAGGACACAAGATTTGTGTCTTAAGTGTCACCTACTGAGCATATAGCTCACCCTACTATTTATACATTTTTTTCAGGTCTTGGAAAAGAACCGGTGAACGACAACCCACCTCAAGCTTGAGCGATACTAGAAGCTCACTTTTGTGTCTTTTGTATATCTCCCATTATTTTTGCAAAGCACTAAAAGTGTGAAGGTGTATATGTATATTTTGCAAAAACTTTGTCATGTAATGTAATTAAGGTATTTGATGATATTTTGGATGTGAATTTGTTAACATGTAAACCTTGTTGATGAATGGGAAGGATAATTTTAGTTAAAGTAATTATCGGTGTTATTTGATTGTGTATGATCATATACTGTTGCCGTGAATTCCGAAATTGAGCCATGATAGGTCAAAAATGAATTTAAACAGGGTATGGTAGGCTTATTTTTAGGGGAGGTTACGCCGAATTTTTTGTAAAATTCTTGGCATCAGCTAGGGTCGTTGCAATATATATATAAGTAATGATTGTATCAGTGGTATCAACTAATGCACAGTAGCAGCCGATTTTGATCTGTGCACACCTATGTGATGGGTGTCACACGACAAAAAGGGTAATCTATTGATTACCAATTTTAGAATTTTGGTAGTATATCTAAAAAAAAATTGATTTTATCCGGCGGCTGTACAGGTAATCTATTGATTACCAGATTCACGTTTATATATATATATATATATATATATCAAATGGTAAAACTTATCTTTTGAGTTTAATAGGAGACTATTTCTTGACCAGTAGTGTCTCTGGATTTGATTAATGAGTTATGTATTGTTTTGGTATTACACTGGTTACACATAAGTTTGTCATTGTAATTAGTGTCATTGTAATCGGCAGTCACGGTATAGTAGAGAAACCTTAGTTTTGGTTTAAATGATTTGACCACGATTAAAACGAATGTTCCGAGTCACAATCATTGGTAACCTTTTTAAAAGTATAGAAGGATCTTATTCTTCTGGAATCACTTTGTTAGACTTTTCCAAAAGCATTAACTTATCAAATGGCCTGATAACCCTCATACTACGTTAAGGTTCCGATAGAATAAGAGATTCTGGACTTGTAGTTTATGATGTCTCATCATCCATAACTGTCATATCCACTCTTGGATTGATTGGTGTATCTATTATCTTCTCTAAAACAACCATGCTTCGAGAATGGTAATTCATTATATAATTCTTCTTGAGAAAAGTAGCATTGATGCTAATGAACACTTTTTTTTCCTTAGGATTATAAAATGAATAATCCCTTGTACCATTTGGGTAGCCTACAAATAAATAAACATCTAATCTTGGTCCCATCTTCTCAAGCTTTCCCTTCCACACAAGTGCAGGACATTCTCACTTACATAAATTTTGTAAACTAGGTTTACACCTGGTATACAATTCCTTGGAAGTCTTTGGAACTGCTTTTAGATGGAGTTAAGTTCAGAATATAAATCATCTTAAGAGCGTGTTCCCAAAAGAATACTAGTAGACTTGAATAATTGATCATCGATCTTATCATGTTGAGTAAGGTTCTATCCCAAACTTCTGCGCCAAGCACACCATAACAAAATGGTGTTGCGAAAAGAATCATATGCCCTGTAGGATCCATATGCAAGAACAGTAGTAAATACCGCACCAAAGGTAATGTCAGGATCACATAGGATCAAATCAACTGTGGCAAAGAGAAGGCATTGGGAATGTTCAGGGCTGTTGAGGCATAACTCTTGGCAAATCCTCATGCCTACAAAGTGAAGATGCTGTAAAATGATTTCACTGCTTCTTGTCATTTCTATTATAATAAAATTACCACAGGCATTGCCCGTGATTAAAAAGTACATAAAGTATTTAAAAAATAAAAATCAAGTACTCCATAGCTTAAAATAAATGATATATATATATATATGTATATATATAGACACAATTACAAAAATACTACTTAAAACTTGGTAGATATCACTACATAGCAATTCTCACTTCCCAATACCAACTAATCTTAATTTAGTAGTCAGTGAAAGTACCACCGTACAGATGCTCTTGAACCCTCATGGTGGAATAGTCGAATATGAGAGAGGTAAACTTCAATATTTCATCGTCACCTTCGAAACCGACACAATGCTTAACATCGAAGTTCTTTGCAGCCTTGCAAAATCATAACTAGATTCTCCCGTTCTATAACATCAATTGATTGAAAAATCATCCATCTAACATATGATGGACTTTGAAAAGATAAGAAGTGTGGGTCTTAATTGAAAAAATGTCAAATATTAGATCTGTGTCAAAGTTAATTTGAACAATATAATAATAACTTAATAATGAATCAAGCTGATTTATATCATAACTGGTCATTAAAATTCAGTAACAAACAACAAATCCATCCAAGAATGTGATTTTTTGATCATGTACATTACGTGGAATATAGATAAAGTGGGAACAAACTCAAAAGTAATTTTTTAAAACAGATTAAAAAGTAGAAATTCAAAATATCGCTACAATGAATCCAGTACCTAGGACAGTAATTAAAGTTCCCTAAATATTCATCTTTTTATAACAATGCTAGAATTTAATTATCAGAGCAGAGCAGTTACCTTGAGATGAAGAAAGAAAATTCACAATATCAGTCCATAAATATTATATGAATTAAACTTGAATTGTTAAAAAAGTAAAATAAACAAAGTCACCCAACCTCCCATCTAACAACAACAATAATAATATAATTGATCGAAAAAGATAAGAATTTAGGTGTAATTTGATAACCAAAATTAACATTTAATTCTGAATGAATTAAGTGTTTGATAACACACTAAATATCACTTAATATATTAAGTACCACTTAAATGCAGAACACAGCCACTAAAAAAAAAACATGGAAAAAATTCAAAACAAAAAATTGGGTCAATCGCCAACGAAAGCGAAAACTCTCTCAATCTATATATCAACAGGGATCTTACACACAGTTCATCAATTAAATTACACACAGAATCAAGACGGATTAAAAGCAATACAAAAGGCAATTGAGTTTCGAAACCTGTATATGGACGCAGATGAGGCCACTCTTGTAATCCTCCAATTTTGATCACTCCTACCAAATTTTAAGCAATTGAATAATTAATATTGCATCATACACACGCACATATAAAGTTTTACCATACTAAACTATATCCTAGATTCAAATTCAAGTCTATGTGAGTTTGTGACAACAACTTTTCAATGTACTACAATACAACCATTGTTATATAATAGATTGTCTAAAAATGGATGATATACAACGAGCAAGAAGATAAGACAAACTAAAGAAAATAAAAGATTTGTTACCAAAATATATTACAAGATCAATCACTTGCGAGCTGAAACATTTATAGGATAAAGTTTAATACGGTAAAAGTCCCTGCATAATTTTCATCCATCTATAGGACGATAAATTTCCCTTTTCCGGGACCACCATCCACCTATGGCTTCTCTTGAACCCTCACACATGAATGTAGGAATATGAGAGGCAAGCTTCAATATTTCATCCTCCTCCTCCTCAAAACCTACGCAATACCGAACATCAAGATAAAGAAGTTCTTTGCAGCCTCGCAAAATAATCTCTAGATCGTCTTCATGAAGGTATGCATAACTCAGACACAAATACTTAATGTTTGGCAGTAATGTGGCGATATCTGATGCTTCCTTATCACAAAAGTAGGCTTCTGTAATAGCTAACCCAACAAAGTTCTTGCAATGAAGGCTGACTTGTGTAAGAATTTCTTGCATATAAGAGCTGTATTGTAGGGTTAACCATTCCAAATTTGTCCATTTGCTTATAAGGCTGGGAACGATGCACATTTGATCAGGAGAGAGACAAGGAGACATCATGAAACCTTTCAAGAAAGGACACCTGGGAACAAAAATTCAATGTGAAAAAAAATTCCGACTTTTTCTATGTAAGAATGACATTCTTTTTTAAGGCTATATTACGTCACAAGCTAACATATGACAGATTCCAAAAAGACAAGGAGTGCTCATTTTGATTGAAAAAATGTCAAAGTTTAGATCTATCACAAAGTAAATTTCCTAACATCAGAATCACATGTACTTAATGTTTCATTCAACATATTTTTCACTTGGCACTTCATCTAATAAGACAAAACAATTGTCAAAAATGGTTAAAAGATGGAAGGAGAAAAAGAATTATCTTGATGTAGTTAAGATAACTTACTCATTTGCAATATACACTAAGAGATCTTTAGTAGAATTGCAGGACTTTCTAGCAGGATTGTAGTTGTGGGGCGTCTTTAGTGAAACAACATATCTAGCATTATGCTTGATGGCAAACTTAATGATTCCTAGGACACCAGGCTCGTTTAGTCGATCTGTAGGAAGCTCAATATGGCGCCAACATTGTGGATTGAGAGTTGCTTTGTACCATGACTTGCACACAAAGGGAACGTCCAATACAAGAGATCCAAGTCCCAATCTCTCAAACACATTCAACAAGCAATCCAAGTTTAAATCTTCCCATTTTCGCTCTTCCATCTATTTAAATGGGAAACAAACATTAACTTTGAACCGTATGCATTATAATAACAACAAAAACACAGACAATCTCTCCTCCAATCTAAAAGATGGAAGATATTTTGCATTGACCATATGATGGAAAATGACACTCTTATTATAAAAAAAATTCATGGTACACATCATTAAAAAGTATAATAGGTCAACATAACCTTAATTTTAAAAAAATTGTGCAAAAGCCCCATTCAAATCACTTTAAGAAGTGATTGAATCATGCACAAATTACGCGGGAGCTGAAACAACGGTGAAGAAGGACTTAACCCTAAACTCCAGTGAGAGTTCAATAATATCAAAATTCAACATAGCCTTATAACCCATTTTTTATTTCTTCTATTTGTTACTCAATTTACTCATTTTGGTTCCATTGTTCAGAGAGCTGAACTCTCATCTTCTTCTTCTTCAACCTCGAGAGAGTTATGGTTCATTTTAATTTCCAATACCTAATCATCAACTAAATAGAATATAATTGAACTTAATTTTCACAAAAAATCAATTTTTGTATAACTTACCCGATATGATTTCCCCTTTTGTTCATTCTCGTTCAATAGCGTCCTCTTCCTCTGTAATTCATGTCAATAAAAGCATGTCAACTTCCATATACATACACACACACACACATATATATATATATCAAATTGGAAAACAAAAAAGGGGAGAATTTTCACCTTTTGGAACGCGAGAGAGCGAGTTGGGCCGATACGCTTTTCTTCGCCCTTGCGCTTCTTGCCCAGAAACTAGGATTTTCGTCGGAACCAAATGGTTTCGAAAAGGTTTCTTTTTGGGGCTTTGGATTTCACGAACATGGCGTTTGGAGCGTTCTTCTTCTTCTTGTTACAATTGCTTTGCTTCGCCATGGGATTAGCTGTGATTTAGAAGATTGCTTTTTAAGATAAAATATATGTTTTGCTACATAGGAGCCCTAAGGCCCAGTGTTGAAAGGCCGTGGCCCAAGTAGCGAGATACTTGTTCCTAACAGAAGTCACCTTTATTTACATTCACTAGGTCTAAAGAAAAAAGAACATAAACAAAAGAAAAAAGAAGAAGAAGGACACACAGTAATTTGCGCATGATTGTATATATTCAAAATTAATATTATAAACTTGAAAGGTCGCATCACGTTGGAAGGAATTTATGTCACAAATATAAATACATTGCAGAAAAAAAAAATATTAAAAATGAATTCGGAGAGGAATTTGTGTACCGTTACCAAATATAAATACATTTCAAGAAAAGAAAAGTTTAAAATATTAATTCGGTGAGACTCTCGCCATCTGGTATTCTGGTTCGTCTCATACTCCATTGCTCAATCTAATTGAAGTCAAAACTTAAAAGTTTAGGCCCACTAAATAATGCGACTAATATAAGGGAGTTTACGTGGAGCTTGGATGGTCTTATTTCTTCAATATCCTCCATTTCCCATGTTTAATGTGCAAGAATGAAATAGAATGAAATACTCGTTCTAATCATTCATTTGTTTGGTGTGCAAGAATGGAATTGAATGACTGTTGTTAATGGAATGAAAATCTATTTCAGGGAATGAAAATTCATTCCATTCCTAAATCGAAAGATTAAATATTTTTATAATATTCTCAATAAGCCCTTCATCACATTCCAGTAAGGCAAAAATATTTCGTATAGACCAAAAATCTTTCACATTCCATTTTTCATGTTTTTCGAGCTTCTTTATTAGACGTGGTAAAGGTCTTTCGCCTTCCCTCTTTTCTGAATATACCTACTCTTTTCTGAATATACCTAGAGCTCCCATTGACAAAAAGTTGCAGGACCTTCGACCATATTATATATATATATATATATATATATATATATATATATATATATATTAGCCTTTACATCAATTTCTCAGGTTAAGTATTCAACTCGTTTTTGAATAAAATTGTATTGACATAATATTAATTAAATAGATTTTTTTTAAAAAGTAATGAAAAGCTATTTTTGAATAAAATCATTTCATTATAGATTTAATGATAGTCAACCGAACAATAGAATGGTAATAATTATTCGATTTCATAACGATTCACCGTGTCACACCAAACATTAGAATGGTAATACTCATTCCATTCTTATTCTAATTCTCTTCCAAGTTGTATTTTATTCCATTTATGCACACCAAACGTTTAGAGTTGATAAGAATATAAAAAGAAACAAAATAACTCTTATAATGCATTTGAGAAGTTGACAATTGAGACTCCACCTTTTGTTTTTAAAGGAATAGAAATGTTGTGCACTTGCCTAATGTTACGAGAGGAGTTTTGTCACATGTGAGTGATTGGGGAATAAATGGGTGGGTATGCAGCACTATTCAACAATTTAAGTTTTTGAGTAAATAGATTAATACCCACCCGTTATAGTTGGTATCAGAGTCAATCATTGATCCGGTGCCACGCCAAGCGCCCGGTCCTAAAGGCATCCAGATGAGCCACTTGGTTAGGCAGTGAAATCGGAGAAAACACTATTGTTTGCGCAAACTACCCTTATGTTATGTTTGGAAGTACCAAATTGGTGTCTTTGGATATAAAATTAGAGAAAACTTGGTACAAAAATTCTTCCAATCCTAAATCTAATATACCGATTCGGTGCTAACAAACATAATATTAGTATTTTCATGTACCACTTTTATTTATGCAAGTACGAACAACCTTTTGCAATTTGCACGGTTGGTTAGAGGTAAGTTGGTTGCTTTCAAATCCAAGTCTGCGAGTGTGAGTCCTGACTATTCAATGTATAAGGATACCACAATTATTTTGATACCAACATTGTCATATAATGGATTATCTTGAAAAATGGAAGATATGCAGTAAGATGATACAAAAATATACAACATTCAACAACCACCACAGTTTTTTTCTCAATTATTTGTGATCGGCTCCGTAAATCTTATATTTTCATTCCGTTTTTTCTAAAGTTATGGCCTCGGTGGAGCAAGATGATATGAAAAAGAAAGAAAAAAATAAATAAAAGACCTGTTACTAAATCATATTACAAAAC
Organism: Cornus florida; assembly: GCF_030987335.1. Taxonomy (NCBI): domain Eukaryota; kingdom Viridiplantae; phylum Streptophyta; class Magnoliopsida; order Cornales; family Cornaceae; genus Cornus; species Cornus florida. Next base: position 85,541,721 of record NW_026775579.1, on the reverse strand, counting down.
CAGGCGGTTAAGATCGAGCTAAAACAGAGGGTATGTTTACAATATACCATGTATTAGATAAAATTCAATGACACAAATATTTCATCATCACCGTTTCAAATGGTAGGATATCACTACATAGCAATTCTCACTTCATAATACCAGCTAATCTTAATTTAGTAAAGGTACCACCATAGAAATGCTCTTGAACCCTCATGGTGGAATAATCGAATATGAAAGGCAGCTTCAATATTTCATCACCATCTTCGAAACCTACACAATGCTTAACATCAAAACACCGAAGTTTTTTTGCAGCCTTGCAAAATCATCACTAGAATCTCCATGACTGCAGACAAAGGGAATGTGCGATTAATATACCAGAGCATCAACTCCCGCTCTCTCAAACACATTCAACAAGCAACCCAAGTTCAACTCTTCCCATTTTCGCTCTTCCATCTACATACATAGAAAACAAGGACAATAAACTTTAAACAATATGCATCATAATAATAACAAAAACAGAACTCATACATACTAAAGTGAAAACTCGCACAATCTATATATCAACAGGGATGTAAAGCACTTAATTACACACAGAATCATGACAAATTAAAAGCAATACAAAATTACTTAAAGTTACTCTTGCAATTGAGTTTCGAAACCTATCTATGGACGTAGATGAGGACACTAGTGCAATCCTCCAATTTTGATCACTCTACCAGATTTTAAGCAATTGAATAATTAATATTGCACATAAATGTACACGATTGTTATAGATACATAGGAGCCCTCACTTGTCAGGCCATGGCCCAAGTAGTGATAGATATGTTCCTAAGACGAAAAGATTAGATGATTGCTTCTTCTTCTTTTTTCTTTTTTTTTTTTCCCGAATGTTTAAGCAACATGCATATGTACACCTACATTATCGTTTTTGCAACGTGGAACACTCACTCAACCTACCCAATCAACAGCAGTTCTCTTTGCTTCACAGCATTCCAACCCCCACATATTCAAGGGTACCTCTGACCTTTAACATGACCCCAATCTGGCATGGTGTTGCCAAACTTCGTTGACAATTGAGCTTGTTCCTTTAGGCAAGATCGTGGAGATGAGGTTGTCGGCATCACCAACAGATGCCTTGAATATCCTGCAGGACGGTGGCATTAAGGAGGTAATCTTTGTGTGACACCTGATCACACTCATGATAGATATATGTTTAAGAGATTGCAAAGGTGCAAGGAAGAAGGAGAATTGCTTGTGAGGAAAATGTGAGAAAGTGATATTTATAGAGAGCAAATGTGTTTGATGTGTATTTCACCAGCATCTCACACAATTACACACCATATCTACCGTTTTGCACTTTTGTAATCAAATCATTGCCATATTTTATCTTGCGATTTATGTAGTGTCATATTTAACAACTATGCCAATTAACCTTCATTATAGATTGAGAGGTTTCTAGATTAGCAAGTATACCTAATCACAATTAAGTATCATGACAAACTTGATTCAGACAGATATGCAGATTTCTATGGGAGCACATGGTAAATGTTTAGCAGGGTGCTTCATTATCTTTTTATCTATCTGCTTCTCAATCTACAGTAAAGGTTAATTGACATAGCTGCTAAATAGGCCACAACATAAATGGCAATATAAAAATATTGGAGTCAAGATAATCACAATTTGATTCCAAACATGCAACAGGCTGGATCCAAGTCACACAGAGTGGGAGCGAGTGCGAAAAATGTCAAAGTCTAAAATTTTTGAAAACAGGAGCGTCTGTATATTAGGTTTAAATAAAATTATATTAGGTCATGACATTTCACCGGTGAGTAAGAAATTCATCCGTACCATACACGGTAACCATTAAATGTTAAAAAGGTAGTTACCAAAATAAGATAGCAATCAGATCCAACAATCATCATGCACACGGATGAATTTATTGCTCACCGGTGAGCAAGAGATCATTTATGATTAATGATATATGCAATAAATAAGCTAACTTTTCTCGCTAATAGATGGGTGATTTATTTTTAGTGGTATATTTTCAAACATGTATAATTAATATATATATATGGTAGTATAGGAATCCCATATAGCTGGAGCACACGTGGAGTTTAAGTAATTAATGTATATATTGAGTAATAGTGTAAGTAATAAATGCATATATGGTAATATAGATGTTCCATATCACTGAGACTCTTAACAAATTTAGTTGTATAAAGTGAATTCATGTGAAAATTGCGAATTAGGAAAACAAATTTGCGAATTGCAAAAATTGAATTCGCGGATTTTGTGTGAATTCGCGATTAGAGCTTGAGAGCGGGACCTCTTTGGACGAATTATGTGACTAAGGGCTTAATATGGTCTATAATTGTGTGAGGTGTTGTTAAGAATACATATCCGCTAGATGAAGTGCGTATTGAATTACATTTGTTATCTTCTATTTCTCATATCTTAGGCTAACTCTATAAATACCACTTTGAGTTTGCACATTTTCCTCACAAACTAATTCTCTTACCTTGCACTTTTCCAATCTCTCAAGACAGATATATCTATCATGGATGTGATAATACGTCACATGGAGATTACCTCCTCAATCCCTCCGGCCAGGATGTTCAAGGCTTTTGTTGGTGATGCCTACAATTTAATCACCGCGATCTTGCCACAAGCTATTCAGAGTGTTGAGATCATCCGAGGGAATGGACGAGTTAGAACCATGAAGCTGATCAGTTTTGGTGAAGGCAAGTTTCTATTATCAAGGGTATTTGGGAACACACATAAGTACTTTTAATGAAATTTATTTCAGAGTTTGAACTAGATTTTCTACCACTCCAAATCGAAAGAGCTGAGTGTTTCAAATGCAATATATATAAGTTAGGTGTGTTAGAGAAGTTTTTAGAACTTTTTTGACCTAAGGTTTAAAAATCGTAACCGTTGGTCAGTTACAAGATTTAATGGGTCTTTAAAGGGCCATCGATTTTGTTTTTAAAATTTGTAAAATTTATTCTGTTACAAAATCAGCACTTTGAATGAAATTCGGTTTGAACTAAAAGGGGGGGCGAGTGTTCTAAATACGACATAAGTTTTTTCTGTTAGAGAAGATTTTAAAACTTCTTTGATCCAATTATAAATATTGTAACAGTTGGTTCGTTACAAAATTTAATAAGACTTTTAAGGCCCATCAATTTTGATTTTTAAATTTACAAAATTTGCTATGTTTTCTAATCTATTAATTAATTAATTAATTTAATTTTAACTGTTACGAATCTTTAATGAGAAAGTAATTGAAGGGTGTTATTTATGTTAGAGAAATACATTGGTTCAAAATTAAAAATCCTAACAGTTGGTCGGTTACAAAATTTAATGGGACTTTTAAGGTACAAAATTTAATGGGACTTTTAAGGCCCATCAATTTTGATTTTTAAATTTACAAAATTTGTTATGTTTTCTAGGCTATTTATTTTTGCCTGTTACAAATCCTTAATGAGAAAGTAATTGTATAGCTAGGTTAGCCGGTACACAACACAATCTTGCTTCCTACTTGAAATAGTTTTAATGTAAATGGAAACATCTTTGTAATAACAAATAAGTTTCCTGTAAAAAAAAAAAAAAGACACTTCTCTGTCTATAAAATAAAAATTAAAAAAATCTGCCTAAAACCATTTTAATAAAAAAATAAAAAAAAACTATTTTTTTCTTTTTTTTTTCTGACAATTGTATAAAACACATTCAACAAGCAATCCAATGTGGCGACCTACATTGTGGATTGAGATTTGCTTTGTACCATGACTTGCACACAAAGGGAATGTCCAATACAAGAGATCCAAGTCCCAATCTCTCAAACACATTCAACAAGCAATCCAAGTTTAAATCTTCCCATTTTCACTCTTCCATCTGTTTAAATTGGAAACAAAGATTAACTTTGAACTGTATGCATTATAATAACAACAAAAACACAGACAATCTCTCCTCCAATCTAAAAGATGGAAGATATTTTGCATTGACTACATGATGGAAAATGATACTCTTATTATAAAAAAAATTCATGGTACACATCATTAAAAAGTATAATAGGTCAACATAGCCTTATTTAAAAAAAAAAAAAAATTGTGCAAAATCCTCATTCAAATTACTTTTAGAACTGATTGAATCATGCACAAATATCGCCGGAGCTGAAACAACAGTGAAGAAGGACTTAACCCTAAACTACAGTGAGAGTTCAATTGTATCAAAATTCAACCTACCCTTATAACCCATTTATTATTACTTATATTTGTTACTCAATTTACTCAAATTGGTTCCATTGTTCATAGAGCTGAACTCTCATCTTCTCATCTTAATTTCCAATACCTAATTATCAACCAAATAGAATATAATAGAAATTAATTTTCACAAAAAATCAATTTTTGTATTAACATACCCGATATGATTTCCCCCTTTGTTCATTCTCGTTCAATAGCGTCCTCTTCCTCTGTAATTCATGTCAATAAAAGCAGGTCAAATTCCATATATATATATCAAATTGGAAAACAAAAATGGGGAGATTTTTCACCTTTTGGAATGCGAGAGAGCTATATTGGCCGATACACTTTTCTTCGCCCTTGCGCTTTTTGCCCAGAAAATAGGATTTTCTTGGGAACCAAATGGTTTCGAAAGGGTTTCTTTTTGGGCTTTGGATTTCACGAACATGGCGTTTGGAACGTTCTTCTTCTTCTTGTTACCATTGCTTTGCTTCGCCATGGGATTAGCTGTGTGATTTAGAAGATTGCTTTTTAAGATGGATATATGTTTGCGCGTATAGAGAGGAGAGAAGGTTTTGCTTGTGTGATCTTCGGGTGGAGAAGTTAAGGCTATGGTTCATACGGTGAGTTTGAAGGGAAGGATAACATTAATTAGGAGGAGGGGAGGGGAGGGGAGGAAAAGTGAAGGATAATTATAACATGTTTGGTTAATTAACGAAAGGAAAAGAAATTTAAGAATAATAATTATGTTTAAAAAAAAAAAAAAAAAGAAATTATTTTAGTAAATTGATTATTATACTCTTTTATATTTAAATATATATATATAATATTTAAATATATATATATGATCTCTTATACTCACAAGAAAAGAAAAAAAAAATTAGGACAAATCATTTCAGCCTCCCGAATCCCGCCTCCATCTCTATTCTCTTTCTCAACTCTAAACTTGCCCCCTATCTCTCTCTACACTACAAGAATAAGAAGTTCAAAACCCATATATTTCAGTTTATTTATTTGTTTCCAAGAATCAAAGTTCAAAACTCGTATCCGTATGTCATTTCAGATTGTTCAGAAAATCAAAACCCATATCTTTCAGTTTCCATGGCCGTTGTTCCAGTTCGGGTTCGCCGTTCGTAAGCTTCAATCACTGGCCCGCTGTCTTTCTGCAACTGCTAACTTGTATATATATTGTTTTGCAAACTTGTGTACTCATCACAACTCCTTCATTAGCCATTGCCTTCACTTTCTTTTCATTTCCTCACATTTTTTGGAGGATAAGAAAAACACTGTTGAAGCTTTGACATAACCTTCCAAACCCTTCCATTTCCTTCCAACAATTTTTGCCAAACACAAATTTTTAATCCCCCTTCATCACATTCTCTTCCCTTTCCACCCTTTTTCATTGCACCAAACCGACTCTCAGGATTTTTACTTTTAATTGTTCTTTTTGGTCATTTCCTATTTCACTTTTAAGGTCCAGTGTTGAAAGGCCGTGGCATCTGGTAGTTACATTCACCAGGCCAAGAAGTAATAAGTTTAGGGGACTCTCACATGACAAAATACACACACGTAATTTGAGCATGATTGTATACATTAAAATTTTATATTATAGCAAAGGTCACATCACGTTGGAAGGAATTTGTGTTACCAAATTTAAATACATTTCAGAAAAAAAATTAAAAATTAATTCGGAGAGGAATTTATGTACTGTTACCAAATATAAATACATTTCAAGAAAAGAAAATTTAAAAAAATTAATTCGGTGAGAGACTCTCGCCATCTGGTATTGTGGTTCGTCTCATCATCCATTGCTCAATCTAATTAAAGTCAAAAGTTTAGGCCCACTAAATAATGCGACTAATATATGGGAGTTTATGCGAAACTTACATGGTCTTATTTCTTCAATCTCCTCCATTTCCCCTGAAGTTGGTAAGAATATAAAAAGAAACAAAATAACTCTCATAATGCTAGTTGAGAATTGAGACTCCATCTTTTATTTTAGAAGGAATAGAAATGTTGTGCACTTGCCTAATGTTATAAGATTTGTCTCACATCATGCGAGATTGATTGATGTATAAATAAATGGGTATGTAATACTATTCAATAGTTTAAGTTTTTTGGTAAATGAAAAAGCGTTCACCCATTACAGAGTCAGACCCAATTCTTGATTCAGTGTCACGGCAAACGCCCAATCCGAAAGGTGTCCCAATGTACGACCCAGGTAGGCAGAGTGGCTCGACTGCAACGAGGGCATTGTGAATTCGGGTGAGGATGAATGTCACAAGGGGAGATTTGTCACACATCGGATCCGAATGGAAGATGCAGCACTACCTAAGCTTTTGGGTAAATAGACAAACATTCTCGCTTTATATGACTTAGCTTGTGTGACTCAATGAAATTGATTATTTTCAATTATAAATTATTTTTAAAATAAAAAATTAGCCAACTTATTAGTTCAAAATCAAAGTAACTATAATAGTTTCATGAAATGAAATTATATAGAATCCGCCTAAAAGTATTTACCAATTTTGTAGTAGCATTGCTTTTTAATGCTCCCTCCGTCCAATAATTGTCCATCTTTTCTTTTTGGATTGTTCTAAAATACTTGTTTACTTAGCAAATTTAAACATATTTCACATCGTTCCATAAAAGATCATTAAAATTTTAAAAAATTTCAAACTTGATTATATTTATAGTTAAATTTGCAAGGATAGCTTTGTAATTTTTTAAGAGATAATGTAATAATTACATATCATCTTAAAAGGTTTTACTCCACGTGAAGGATATCTGATATGGGAAAAAAAATTTAATTTCTTTTAGTGACTTAGATGATTTGTTGGTTTCTAGATAATTTAGTAACCTGGAATCTTATCACTTTTGGAAATTATCACAATTGAGCATATTCAAATTCCTCTACCACATTGGTTTATCCACAAGCAAACCAGTATAGATAAGAATAATGCTTCTATGATGTCAACTTAAGAGTTTTTATTTTTTATTTTTTAAAATAACAAATTATATTGTCACGAACTCATTATAAAAAATTAGTTCAAACTATCATAAATTAAAATTATGCGAGACGATCAAAGTTGAGGGTTTAATTTGATCATAGTGTGATTTTCTTTTAAACAATTAGACACAGTACAGTCAAAGTTAAGAGCGTAATTTGATCAAAAGAAAGTGTGTGTAAATAAATTTTGGTACAAAAGACTATATAATCCTCATACAGTCCTCTTTCAAATGTTACTTTAATATTTTTACATGATCCCGATCACGAGATAAACCTCAAGAGAGCATTACTCAATATGGAATATAATGTTTCATGCTTTTATGGGCATGCAAGAACACCCCACCCCCCACAAAAAAAAGGAAAAAAAAAAAGAGTGGCAAACGTGTTGGACATGATATTTCAAACATTAAAGCATGGACTCGCAAAGCTTCTACATTAAGGAGCATCATGAAAATTCAAGTCTGTACTTGAAGATGCAAGAAATTCCTTCCCCTCTTTCTCTCTCTAGAATTCTTACACCTCAACCCCAAAAAGATCCCCCACCTTTCCATTCCTTATCCTATTTATAGATATTTACAAGATATTTACAAGATATTTACTGATTGCTGGATCTGGGCCTATTCCTCCATAAGTCCTGGTCACCTTTGATGGGCTTACTCGCGTTCGGCCCATATGGCAGTGTCTTTATATGGGCCGACCCAGCTGTACGGACTGAATGTAGTGTTTGCAAGTCGGATCCGGCCCATGTCATCCGGGGCCTCCTCAACTGCCCCCATAATTGCCCCTTATTTAATAAGGGGTAATTATTGATGGCGTCTAATCATGATGTTGATGGCTCGAGATAACCACGTGGGGGAACGGAAGGTCAGATCTAGAATCAATGTTCCGGGGCTCGAGGAATTTCTCGCCTTCCCGACGCTTCGGCCCTCGGGCCCCCTCGCCTTTATAATGCTCTAGAATTCCACTTCACGTCCTTTTACCGTCTCCATCATCAGTCAAATCTCTCTCTTTCTAGAACAGTGCTAAGCTTTTTCTGGTGAAATCCTTCAAGAGTCATTCTTCCAGCGATCTTGCAGTCCTCCGAGGTTAGTTTCGTTCTTTTTTACTTTCGGCAGGCTTCCATTTACCCCCTTTTAGATTCTTCAAGCACTTCCACCATGGTTGTAGATCTGGATGTTCTTCGTATGAGACTTAAACTTCCTGACAACATCGAAGTTAGGGTTTGACCCCAGGACGTTAACATTATGACCGGCGCCGGCCTCCTGCCCGGCGAAGTCTTATTCACGAACCTTCAATTGAATGTTGTTAGGTTCCCTCTGCACCCTTTCTTTAGTTATGTCTTCAATAGATTGGGGATATCCCCTCTGCAGGTCAACCCCAACTTCTTTAGAATCATATCTGTTATGCTCTTGTTGATGCGTGACAGAAATCTGGACCTTGACCTCATAGACCTCCTTCTGTGCTATAAGGTCAGTAAGATCCGTACTAACGAACCCTTCTACCACCTCTACCCGTTCGAGAAGATGTCCATATGCACGGACACAATAAAATCTGAGAAGGGTTGGAGGGATAGTGTCGTGGGCATTAGTGGGGCTTGGTCTTCGCCGGCTGCAGAGGATTACCCAATCCCGAGCGCCTTTGGTGTCTGTTCTGTCTCCTCCTATAAGAAATTCAAATCTCATAAACATGACTGCCCCTGCGAAACATGCGTTCCTCGTTTTTGCACTTTCTTATGCCGTTCCTTAGGAATACCTTGTGATGACTTGAGCTATAGTGTTTGCAGGGATAGGAGTAACTACTTAAAGAAATACGTTCTGAACGATATTCCTTCCTGCTCAGATCTCCTCACTTCAGACAACCTCTTAGCGCTCTCATCACTCGGCTACAACATGAGCAGACTTCAGATTCCTTCTTTTGGCAGGAAGAAAAATACTCCCCCAGCCACTCCTGCTGCTGGGGCGACCTCCTCTCCAGCGTCAGCTTCTTCCTCAGCCACCATCTCTGACACTGTCCCGAGCACAGTGGCTATTAACCCTGTTGCCAGCGCCCCTGCTGCCAACCAGAGCGCGTCCCCCCAAGCTACCATAGCTCCTGCTGCTGCGGGGGGCGGTCGGGACAAAGAACGAGGCAAAAGGCCTCATCCTGACAGTGAAGTCGATCCTGAGGAGGAGCCTCTCATTAGAAGGACCCGGGTCTCCGGGCCGGGTGCTCTTTTGCACCGAGCGATCAGAGCTCCTGCTCCCTCTGGGCCTGCTGCAGCTGGTGGCTCCGCTTCTGCTTCAGGCCCCCCTTCTATCCCCACCTTACCGCCATGGGCCCCTCGGTACACCCGAACGGATGGGACGTTCGTGAAACCGAACGAGACCATGCTGAAGGATGGCCAGACCGCTATGGCCTATTACAGGAGCATGTGGACTCCGAATGACCTTGAGGCGGCAAAGGGCCTTTCCCAGAAGGATGTGTTCAGCCGCTTTCCCCAATCTGCTATGGAGGTGACTTTTATTTTCCAACTCATGAATTCTCTCATATTATTTGGTCTTGCCTTCGCCCGACCTGATTATTGGCTTAACCGTTTTTAATGTGCACCTATGCAGACATTGTTCAGAATGATGGCCATGCAGAAGCAGGTGGAGATGGGGAACGCCAGGGCCCGTAAGTTTTCTGACAGCCTGGAGGTGGCTAATAAAGAAAACGACCTCCTCGCCATGAAGAATACTGAGGTACTGGCTCGGCTTGACAAAACCGAATAAGAGAGAGATGTCCTGAAGAAGGAGAATGATTCCCTTCAGGATGAGAAGGACGCCCTCCAGCTTGAAAAGAGCGTCTGGCAGACTGAGCGTGAATCAATTAGAGAAGAAAAGGCAGAACTCCAGCGCCTTCTGGCTGACGAACAGTCTGCTCGGATGGCTTTCGAGAAAAGAGCTCTGGACGAGCGTACCGCTCTGATCGATGCGATCAGCAGAGTGGGTGGTGGGATGCTGGCTCTTCACGCTCGGTTCTCAAGGGTCGGTGCTCTTAGGTATGCTCAAGGATTCCGGGAAGGTTTCGCCGACCGGGTTCCGGATGAGGGACAGACCAGCTCCACTCCGGATGAGGTAGACAAGGATCTGGGGATCGAACCTCTGGGGGTCTATGTCGACCCAGAACCCACCGAAGCGGAGGGCATATTCGATGAGTGCCAGGACATTGCTTCCTCAAGGATCATCACAGCTCCTCCTACCGCTCTGCCACTGACCGCTCCTCAATCGTCAACCGTGGTTCCTTCCATAGCCACTGCTGACGCTGAGCCCCAGCCGAACGATTCAGTCATTCACCTTGATTCCCCACCTCGTGAAGGTGAGACGGCTGATGGGGCCGAGGAGGCGAGTCGGCACGACCAGGATGCTGTTGGTACTGAGGCGTCTAGCTAGGGCTCCTTTGGATTCTTCCATTCCATATCTTTTTGTAATGATGGACATCTCTCTTTTGTAAACTCAATGCTCAATATTAATGAAACGACAGAACACTTTTTCCCTATGTGTTGTGCTCTATTCAACTTATTTTCAATACATACATATCTTTTCTCTTTTTCTTTTATATTAGCTTTGCCGTGTGTTTGTTTATGGCAAGTGCCTGGCGCTCGGCTAGAATGCCACTTGCCACTTGGCTTTAAGTTTTTAGCAAGTGTCTGGCGTTCGGCTTATAGTGCCAGCTGCCACTTATCTTGCTTAAGTGCCTGGCGCTCGGCTAGAATGCCACTTGCCACTTGGCTTTAAGTTTTTAGCAAGCGTCTGGCGTTCGGCTTATAGTGCCAGCTGCCACTTATCTTGCTTAAGTGCCTGGCGCTCGGCTAGAATGCCACTTGCCACTTGGCTTTAAGTTTTTAGCAAGCGTCTGGCGTTCGGCTTACAGTGCCAGCTGCCACTTATCTTGCTTAAGTGCCTGGCGCTCGGCTAGAATGCCACTTGCCACTTGGCTTTAAGTTTTTAGCAAGCGTCTGGCGTTCGGCTTATAGTGCCAGCTGCCACTTATCTTGCTTAAGTGCCTGGTGCTCGGCTAGAATGCCACTTGCCACTTGGCTTTAAGTTTTTAGCAAGCGTCTGGCGTTCGGCTTACAGTGCCAGCTCCCACTTATCTTGCTTAAGTGCCTGGCGCTCGGCTAGAATGCCACTTGCCACTTGGCTTTAAGTTTTTAGCAAGCGTCTGGCGTTCGGCTTACAGTGCCAGCTGCCACTTATCTTGCTTAAGTGCCTGGCGCTAGGCTAGAATGCCACTTGCCACTTGGCTTTAAGTTTTTAGCAAGCGTCTGGCGTTCGGCTTACAGTGCCAGCTGCCACTTATCTTGCTTAAGTGCCTGGCGCTCGGCTAGAATGCCACTTGCCACTTGGCCTTAAATATTTATAGTAGACCGTTGGAAAAGAAAGTTCTTTTTTGTAAATTTCAGTAACTTGCTCATTCATACGTATTTAATTGACAACAAACAACATCCAATTAAAGCCGGAACTTAGCTTTTATTGGTAGTACCTCTTCAGAGACGTGGCGTTCCAGGGCTTGCTGACCAACCTTCCCGCCATGGTTTCCAACGTATATGCCCCCTTGCCAATGACTTCTGCAATTCTGTATGGGCCTTCCCAGGGTGGCATCATTTTTTTGACCATCCCCACCTTTCTTTTCAGAACCAGATCGCCAGGGGCAAAATCCCTGTGTTTTACTCTCTTGTTGTGACTATTCGCCAACACTTGCTGATACGATGCTAACCTTATAGCCGCTGCGTCCCTCCTTTCGTCTATCATATCGAGGTTCAATCTTAACATCTTGTCGTTCTGATCTCGACTCCATGCTAAGCTTCTGATAGTGGGGACTAAATGCTCAACCGGTATAACTGCCTCGGTACCATACGCCATTGCGAACGGGCTCTCCCCAATCGGCCGCCTTGGGGTGGTTCTGTAAGCCCATAGAACGTTCGGGAGTTCATCCAACCACTTCCCCTTATGATCTTTCAGCTTCTTCTTAATGCAGGCGAAAATGGTTCTGTTTGTGATTTCCGCTTGTCCGTTGGCCTGAGGATGACTTACTGCAGCCAACTTCTGGTTGATTCCATACTCCTCCAACAGCTTTCTTACTTGCCTGCTGTCGAGGTTTGTGCCATTGTCCATGACTATTGATCTGGGAACACCGAAACGGCAGATAATATTGTTCCAAATAAATCGTCTCACATGAGTCTGAGTCACGCTAGGATATGGTTCTGCTTCCACCCATTTAGTGAAGTAATCCGTGGCCAGTAACACATACTTGTTCTGAGCTCTTGCAGTTGGCAGAGGACCGACCACATCCATCCCCCATTGCGCGAAAGGCCATGGCGAGGCCATTACGTGCAATTCCTCAGGTGGTTGGTGGATCAATGGTCCATATCGTTGGCATTTATCGCACCTTCGAGAGAACTCCTCCGCATCTCTTGACATGTTTGGCCAGAAATACCCTTGTGTCATTGCTTTATGCGCTAACGATCGCCCCCCAGAATGATTGCCACACACACCCTCATGAATAGCTCGCAATACCTGCTGCGACTCCGCGGGGGTGACACATTTCAAGTATGGGCCAGAATAGGACCTTCTGTACAGCTGGTTATGCACGATGGCGTACTTTGCAGCATTCTTTTTGAGTCTCCTAGCTTCATCCCTTTGCATAGCCAAAACGCCATCTCGAATATAGGTAATGATGGGGTCAATCCAACTCGGTTCATACGGTATGACGTTGACTTGCCAAGGGTCAGAGCCCAACGGTTCTTCGAAAATAGATGGTTGGGTCACTATTCCTACTGGAATCACCCTCGCCAATGTTTCACCGCAATTCGAAGCACTACATGCTAACCGGTCTGCATCTGCATTCTGTTCCCTCGGCAGCTGTATGAATTCAATCTTTGCAAAGTCCTTGGCTTTATGCAGAACGGCAGAACGATATGCCCCCATCGTGTCATCCTTGGCCGCGTACTCACCATTTATCTGCCGAACAATCAGCTGCGAGTCACTATACACTGTCAAACTTTTGATCTGTAGCTCTCTGGCCAACTTTAATCCATTTAGCAACGCCTCGTATTCCGCTTCATTATTAGTGGCTCGGAACTCAAGTCTGAGTGCTTGGCTCAAGGAAGTACCCTCTGGGGTTTGCAGTTTGATCCCAATTCCAGCCCCCATCTGGTTAGAGGAGCCATCCACAAAAAGTTTCCAAGAGCCGCATCTAAGGTCTTCTTCCGTATCTTCGGCGTCACATTCTAGCAGGAAATCGGCCACCGCTTGCCCTTTAACAGCTGTTCTCGGCTCATACGTTATGTCAAATGAACTCAACTCTATGGCCCATTTTGTCATTCTGCCCGAGAGCTCTGGCTTGTGCATAAGCGTTCTGATTGGGAAAGTCGTTAGAACAGCTATGGGGTGGGATTCGAAATAATGCCTCAACTTTCTTTTTGCATTTACAAGTGCAAGTACCACCCGTTCGGCCTTTGAGTATCTTTTTTCTGCCTCCGTCAGTGTTTTGTTTACATAAAATACCGGGTATTGCACCCCTTCCTTGCAACGAATCAGAACAGCACTCGTCGCGACACCAGATACTCCAAGATATAGAAATAACTTTTCTTCCGGATCTGGGGCTGACAGGACTGGTGGATTCTGCATATATTCCTTCAAATGAGTCAATGCTTGCCGTTGCTCATCCCCCCAGACCTGCCTTCCATGGCTCCGAATCGTGTCAAAGAATGGTTTGCAGTGATCTGACAATTTTGAAATAAATCGACTTAATGCAGCTATTCGTCCTGTGAGGGCTTGCACCTCTCTGATCGTCTTTGGCTCGGCATTCTTAATCAAAGCCTCTGCTTGAGCGGGGCTAACTTCGATGCCTCTGCGGTTGACCACGTGTCCCAGAAACTGTCCGGAACTCACACCGAACGAGCACTTGGTTGGATTGAGCCTCATCCCATATCGCTTTAGTACATCAAATACATCTTGCAGATGCTTCAGATGATCATCCTTCTTTCTACTCTTTACCACCATATCATCAATATAGGCTTCCACAATCTTACCCATTTGATTCTTAAAAACTTTGCTAACAAGTCTTTGATAAGTTGCTCCCGCATTCTTTAGTCCGAAAGGCATAACTTTGTAGCAGTATGTTCCTCGCTCGGTGACAAAAGAAGTTTTTTCTTCATCTGCGGGGTCCATAGGAATCTGATTATAACCTGAATAAGCGTCCAGAAAGGTTAAACGCTCATACCCAGTGGTGGCATCCACCATTTGATCAATCTTAGGCAGCGGGAAGCTGTCCTTCGGACAGGCTTTGTTCAAATTGGTGAAATCAATGCATACTCGCCATTTCCCATTCTTCTTCTGCACAACAACGACGTTGGACAACCAATCAGGGTAGTGCACCTCTCTGATAAATCCCGCATCAAGCAGCCTATCGACTTCTTCCGCTATGATCTGATTACGTTCTGGAGCAAATCTTCGCTGCTTCTGTTTCACTGGTTTGAAATTGGGATTGACATTCAGGGAATGACAGGATACGGAAGGACTAATTCCAGGCATGTCTAGGTGACTCCATGCAAATACGTCGGCATTGTGGGACAAGAAATCCACTAGCTCTTGCTGCTCTTCTCTGGTCAGTCTTATACCTACTCTGGTAGTTCATTCTGGCCTGGACTGATCGATCTGCACATCCAGAAGGGGCTCCTCGGTCAAGTCAACTGACTCCTCCACCCCATTCTGCTCGAGCGGAGGTTCCTGTAATTGCTATCTGGGGCTTGCCGAACGGACGGGCGCCTTTCCTTTCCCAGCATGCTTTAGTGTGACGGAATAACACTCTTTGGCTGCAACCTGATCCCCCCGAATGTCTATCACTTTATCTCCATCGGGTCCGAGGCACCTCATGACCTGATGCAGAGTTGAGGGTACACCTTGGACTCTGTGAATCCATCCTCTTCCCATCAGGAGATTATACGAGGGGTGAATTTCCACAACCACAAAAGTTTCCATAAGAGCTCGTTCTGCAGCTTGAACTTCCACTTCCACCATCCCGACGGGCTCCACCCTCTTCCCATCGAACCCTAACAAGGGATTTCCAGTGGGCTTGAGCCTCTCTGGTTTAATCTCGAGCCTGTCAAATGTGTCCCTCGGCATGACATTCGCACTGCTCCCAGGATCGATCAGAACTCTGCGCACCAAGCAATCTGCCACTGTCAAACTGACTACCAACGGGTCGTCATGAGGCAGTTGAACACGCTGCAGGTCTGTCCAGTCGAACTTTATCTGCATCGACGGGCTCTGCTGGTGTAGAGTATTCACACTGCCGATCCTTTTCTTCATCTGCGCCTGCCGCAGGCGCACCCGGAGCAGCTCGTCTGACTCTTCACTAGGCTCGGGTCGACCATGGATAGCATTGATTATACGAACTGGTTGTGAATTGTGGGAGCTTTGTTTATGACTCCTTTTTATTTGTTCCACCGGTCGATTCTGCTCCATCGCCGAACCTTAAACATAACTCGCGAACTCCCCTCTAGCTATCAACATCTCCACTTGCCTCCTCAGGTTCCTGCACTCGTTAGTCTGATGACCGAAATAAGAATGAAAAGCACAATGTTTAGTTTGATCCCTCTGTTCGAGGGGTTGCCTAATTGGCAGTGGTGGATGAAACTTATCTTTGTTCTCCTGATACAGCCTCGCCAGAGTGACCTTCAGCGGAGTAATCAGCTCTTCCTCCCTGGACCTTTTTTCTGCCTTCCAAGAGGTCTGACGTTGCGGCTGAGCCTGCTTCTGCCTGATCTTTGCCTTGGACTTTTCCTCGGTCGACACAAGCGACGTTGTCCGAGCATTAGCTACCTCCTCTTCTTCTAGGCGCACAAAGCCATCGGCTCTTTCATTGAGTTCATCCATAGTAGTCGGCGTGTTCACTACCAGACTGGTGTGAAACGGAGTTCCGCGTGTCATGGCTAACTTGAAGGCTTGAACTGCTGTAGAAGGGTGACATTCGATCACCATACTCTTAGTGAGATTAAACCTGGTAAGAAAGGCCTGGAGACGTTCATCCTTGTGCTGCCTCATCGTGAATAGGCTCGAGATGTCCTTCGGCGGGCGCTTGTTCCCATAATACTGGCTTATGAACCGATCGCACAGGTTTCTGAAACTACCAATGGAGCTCCTAGGCAAGTTTTTGAACCAGCTGAGTGCCGGTCCGGCTAGGCTTGTAGGGAAACATTTGCACATTAAAGAATCGTTTTCCGTATTCAGGGCCATCTTCAACTGGATATGATACACATGATCGATCGGATCGGTCGTTCCGTCGAACAGAATAAAGACTGGCATAGCAAACTTCCTTGGATGCGGGGCATTCAAGATCTCGTCGGTGAATGGTGAATCCACCGTCCGAGCTGCGGATCGGAGAGCTTCATTCTCTCTCTGGAGTCCAGCGGTAGCTCTGTGAGTTACGGTTCTGCCCTCCGAACCGTGATGAGTGATAGTAACCATGGAGGGCCGGTAAGACGGATCGAACGACCGTTCCTCTATGAACTCTCTTTGCCAAGGCGACGCTACTCGACGGCGATCAACCTCCATCACTTCCTCTCGGTTGAACCTTTCCCGATGCGGATCAACGTGAGTCGATCCTTCGTGATCTTCAACTCGACGAACATTTGGCGGCAAATTGTCCATCATCCTTTCATCACGGTGGTGAGCTGACTGATTGTTCTCGTCCTGTTCGCTTTGATGCGCGATATTAGATTGAACACCTCCTTCTCCGACCGGAAGTGGATGCGAAACCGCAGGTATTTGCCGATGTTGCATTCCAGCTTTCAATTCTGCATTCTCTTTTTTGAGAGCTTCAATCAAGTTCATCAATTCCTCAAGCTTTGTTTGCTGGACAGCCTCCATCGGATTGGAGCTTTCACCTATCATTATTCCCGAACGGAGTAAAGGCATTAATCTCAAGTTCGCGAGTAGATCCGAGCTTCGTGAGTAGGAATTTTTAGATCTGGCTTCTAATTCTCCAAATTATGCTCACTGTTTACGAGATCTGAATTGTCTGAACTCTAAATCCGTCAGATCCTGCCACAATCGAACAACTCGTTGTTGCGTAGATCTCAAGTCACTCCTGCCAAAGCTTCAAGAATTGTAATTCCTCCAGAGTAGGTCACAATCGCTCAGATCTGGATCCAAATCCCAAAGATCGAGTCTCGATCAACCGAATTGGTTTGAATCCACTCGATATTCCTCATTGATCAACCAAACTTTCATGCGTTTCCCACAGACGGCGCCAATTGAAGATGCAAGAAATTCCTTCCCCTCTTTCTCTCTCTAGAATTCTTACACCTCAACCCCAAAAAGATCCCCCACCTTTCCATTCCTTATCCTATTTATAGATATTTACAAGATATTTACAAGATATTTACTGATTGCTAGATCTGGGCCTATTCCTCCATAAGTCCTGGTCACCTTTGATGGGCTTACTCGCGTTCGGCCCATATGGCAGTGTCTTTATATGGGCCGACCCAGCTGTACGGACTGAATGTAGTGTTTGCAAGTCGGATCCGGCCCATGTCATCCGGGGCCTCCTCAGTACTAGCATAGAACCATTGTTATATAATGGATTGTCTGAGAAATGGATGATAAGAAATGACGAAATAAAGAAAATAAAAAATCTGTTAACAAAAACCTATTACAAAATCAAGTTATAAGATAAAGTTTAATATAGTATAAGTCCCTGCATAATTTTCATCCATATATAGGAGGATAAAGTTCTTTTTGTCTGGACCAAAATTTATTTACATGGTATGCTTCTTCATCATCTGACAAGTCCCCTCGTATTGAACCCTCACACAAGAATGTAGGAATATGAGAGGCAAGCTTCAATATTTCATCATCATCCTCCTCAAAACCTACGCAATACCGAACATCAAGATAAAGAAGTTCTTTGCAGCCTTGCAAAATAATATCTAGATGGGCATCGTAAAGGTGTGCATAACTCAGATCCAAATACTTAAGGTTTGGCAGTAATGCGGCTACATCCCATGCATCCCTGTCCCAAAAGCTAACCCAACAAAGTTCTTGCAATGAAGGCTGACTTGTGTAAGAATTTCTTGCATATAAGAGCTGTATTCTAGGGTTAACCTTTCCAAATTTTTCCATTTGCTTATAAGGCCGGGAATGATGGACATTTCACTCGCTGATAGATCAGTAGACAATGTCAAATCTTTCAAGACAGGACACCTGAAAAAAAAAAAAAAAAATTCAATGTCAAATAAATTCCAAAAGAATTGAACTTAAAATCTTTTATGGAGATATTCATTTTCCGGGAGAGACAGATAAGATATCCCGACACGGTGGCATCTTGATACCACCAGAAATTCCATGGAATCCAAAAAATTGAAAAATTGGATCTATGTTCAATGGATCACACCTACCAAGAATTTTTTTTGTTTTGTTTTAGTTTGACCTAGAGTCGCATATGAAATAACGGATGGTATAAATTTAGCAACACTTTTCCCCCCGGATCTCACCCATCAATGCATGGTGTTATTCAACTCATCGTTACGCTAGATGGTGAAGATGTTATTGACTATGAACCAATATTGGGTTATTTACACAGAGGGATGGAAAAGATTGCAGAAAACAGAACAATTATACAATATTTGCCTTATGTAAACGTTGAGATTATTTAGCTACTATGTTCACAGAAGCAATAACCATAAATGCACCAGAGCAGTTATGAGTTTTTCTATGTAAGAAAGACATTCTTTTTTAAGGCTATAATATTAGGTCACAAGCTAACATATGACAGATTCCGAAAAGATAAGAAGTGTTCAATTTCATTGAAAAAATGTCAAAGGTTAGATATGTCTCAAAGTTAATTTCCTCTCAGCAGATTCACGTGTACTAATGTTTCATTCAACGTATTTTTCACTTGGCACTTCATCTAATAAGACTAAACAATTGTCAAAATGGTTAAGAAACACTGGAGAAACAGGATTCTCCTAATGTAGTTTAGATAACTTACTCATTTGCAATATAAACTAAGAGATCTTTATCAGATTTGCAGGAAAGATTGCCGGGCATCTCTAGTGAAACAACAGATCTAGCACTACGCTTGATGGCAAACTTAATGATTCCACGAACACCAAGCTCTTCAACACGATCCGCATACTTTAATCTTGACCCGAAATCACATGATAACATAGGAAGCTTAATGTGCCGCCAACATTGTGGACTGAGAGTTGCTTTGTACCATGACTTGCACACGAAGGGAATGTCCAATACCAGAGATTCAACTCCCAATCTCTCATACACATTCAACAAGCAATCCAAGTTTAAATCCTCCCATTTTCGCTCTTCCATCTATCTACAAGGGAAACAAAGATTAACTTTGAATTGTATGCATTATAGTAACAGAAAAAGCACACACAATCTCTCTTCCATTCTATAAGATGGAAGATATTCTGCATCGACTACATGATGGAAAATGATACTTTTTTACGGCACACATAATTAAAAGTATTAATGGATCAGCATAGCCTCATCCTATTGCATGGATCATATATATGTGAGCCAAAAGGAGACGTATTCGATTAAAGTTTCCTAATTTTTCCTAATTTTTTTAGGGTGAAGTGGTTTTAACACCCTTGTAATATACTCGGCATCCTCTATTTTTTAAAATGAATGGTGTCAAGCTTTTTTTTTTTTTTTTTTTTTTTTTTTTTTTTTCAAATGTAAAACATATGCTTTGGGTAAGAATAGTAGAAGGTTGGTAAGTCACTTACCGTAAGTGCACTTCACCCTATATTTTTTATTATTTTGCCACTTGATTTATACAATTAAATTTCAATGGTAAACTTTAAACAGATAACATTGAAGTCCATTGATGCATGTAGCCAAAAATCTAACCCGATTAAAATTCCCTAAATGACCTTCTTTTCATAATAATACTAGAATTTAGTCATCAAAGCAGTTACCTTAAGATGAAGAAAGAAAACTAGTAAATCAATACCAACATATTATATGGAAGCTTGAATTGTGAAAAAAGAAAAAAGAAAAAAGAAGCGATCCTTCAGACAAATCAATACCAAAATATTATATGAATAACACTTGAACTGTTAAAAATAAATAAACAAAGCCAACCAACTACCCATCTATAATAATAATTTAAGCATGAAGATGGAAGACTAGTAAAATTACAGAATCCTATCTGTCTAAAACCTATTGAATACCATTGTGTGTGCATGTATATAAAGATGGCAAATTACCCAAATTACCGGTTCGTGTGGATATCAATCCTGTCCCAATTTGGGACAGTTACCATTCCGTTTATATTGCATAATTACTTTAATACTACAAAATAATCCTAATGATAGTAGCATACTTTTCATAAACTAAAACGCAATTAATATTTTCATCCCTTTACCAATTCATAAACTAATATAATTTCTTTTGTTTTATTTAAGAAATCATTTTTTTTTTCCGGAATGTGATGGAAAAGGGGGCCTGCCCCAAACCTGTCTCGGACAATTTTGATGTGATGATTAGGGTCTGACTATAGAACTCTAAATGATTTTCCATATATATATATAGTATCAACAATTGAAATTAAGATTGAGATACACACGCAATCAGTGCAAAAAAACTAGAAAACAACGCTAAAGTAGAAACAAATATGGAACATATTCAAAACAAAAAGTTCAAGAACAACACGGATATAAACCAGTTAATTATACAAAGTTAATACCAGCATATATAGATAACACATGGATAAATAAAAAATCAAGAATGAAAACCATAAAAAGCAAATACAAAATCAAGAATGAAAACGACAAAAAGCAATACAAAATTACTTACTCTGCAAATTGGGTTTCAGAACCTGTATATGGACGCAGAAGAGGAACCTTGTCTAATCTAATTGTGATCACTTAAGAAAATAAAGCAATTGAATGCTTAATTAATATTGTATCTCTCTCTCTCTCTCTCTCTCTCTCTCACAAACGCACACACACACACAACAGTAAGGCCCACCACTGTTGGAAGTCGATGGCCCACGCAGCGAGAGATATGTTCCTAGTAGGAAAAGACAAAAGTCACCCTTGTTTACACTCGTATTAGGCCTAAATTTTTCCATGTGACCGAATTATATGAAGTGCTTTAAATGGCCAAAATAATTGTTAAGTGGTGTCTCCTTTTTTACTTTTTAAAAGTGGATGGTGATTGTATTAGTTTTCGTGGGAACAAAGTGAATATATGAATAGTATATGTAAGTACTTGTCAATAAAAAATTAAAAAAAAAAATTATAATTTGTGCATCACTGTGCATATTCAGAATTTACATTATAATAATCAAAGGTGAATCTACGTTCAATATCCTCCATTTTTCTTGATTAGTTGATAAAAATATATTTGTGCAAAAATAAGTCTCATAGTTGAGAGTTGAACTCCATATTGTTTTAAAAGGAATAGAAATGCCGTGCACTTTGCCTTGTAAGTTTGTAACTAATGAAAGTGATTATTTTCAATTATTAGTTCCAAGAATTTAGCCAACTTATTAGTTCAACTCATTCTTTTGGATCCTACTACTAGCTAATTTAATGTTAATGTCCTCTTGATTAGTTAATGTCACGACCTATTCCGCGTAGATATTATTTTTTTTTTTTACAGTCTGCACACTCTTTCTTTCGGTGCTAATTAATGCACGACTTGCCCTACTATGTGTATATATTGTCTTCTTTGCATACCATATTTCAGTGTTCACGGTTGTCCTGCCAAAAAATTCTCATCCTGTAGAAGGTCACTCTTGGGACCCAACCTCTTCTCTTCCATTTTCAACTAGAGATTGGCTCCGGATGCTCAAAGAATGGGTCCCCATTTTCGTAGTAATAAACCAAATTTGTAGTAGCATTGCCTTTAAAGTACATAAAATACATAACTGCATAAATGACAAGATTTGTTATAAAGATACAAGATTATATCAATCTAATAAATAGTTTTATATATCTAAAACTCAAAAACTTGCAATTTTATAAGTGACATCACAATTTTGCATTACATTGATATGTTTAAGAATACTGAATCGGCGGTTTTAAATTTCCTCTAATTCCAAATTCAAAGCACCCGACTCCAACAATCGTGTATATATTCAAATTTCTCGAGTACATTGGTTAACCAACCAATAAGCAATCCAGGAAGCAGTGAACACAACAGTCTTTTGTTGACTTCAATTAGGGTTTCAGACCCTGTCACCAAGTTTATGTGAGTTATGACGACGACTTTCCAATGTATATACAACGATTAATTGTTACACAAAGACATAGAAAGATGATATGAAAAAACATAAGGCAGATTATAAAATCAGGCAATTAAGAGCTGAAACAAGAGGACATGTTAACAAAAGCGGAAAGCCCATGTATTAAATATAGTTCGATAATACAAAGTACCTGGATAGTTTTCATTCGCATGGTAAATAAATATAGATATGACATATACAATTCTTACTTCATAATACCAACTAATTATTCACAAAGACATCATAATCGTCACCACCTACTACCCGTCTGCAGTCGAAACCTTGCACTTGAATTTTGCAATATGAGAGGCAAGCTTCAATATTTCACCATCACACTCGAAACCTATGCAATTCTTAACATCAAAAAACACAAGTTCTTTGCAGCATTGCAAAATCATCACTAGAAGCTCCCGTTCAAGGAATGCACTGCCCAGATCCAAATACTTAATGTTTGGCAGATATGTGACGATGGCTGATGCACTGCCCAGATCCAAATACTTAATGTTTGGCAGATGTGTGACGATGGCTGATGCTTCCTCTTCCCAAATATTGGGATTTGTAATAGCTAACCAAACAAAGTTCTTGCAATGAAGGCCGACTTCTGCAAGGATTTATTGCATATTAGCGTTGTAGTCTAGTGTTAACCTTTCCAGATTTTTCCATCTGCTTATAAGGTTTGGAATGATGGACATATGATCTTCAGGTAGACCCTGAGACAACGTCAAATATTTCAAGGCAGGACACCTGGGAACAAAAATTCAGTGTCAAATAAATTCCAATATTTTCCATGTAAGAATGGCATTCTTTTTTTAAGGCTATATTAGGTCATATGTTAACATATGATGGATTTCGAAAAGATAAGTGTTCATCAGGATTGAAGAGCACCCTTCATTTATGTAACCAAATTAATCACTGGCATGGTCATCTTTCCCTTGACAATTAAGTAGAATCATATGTAACGTCTCATTCAGCGTATTTTTCACTGTAGCACTTCATCTAATAAAACTAAACAATTGCCAAAAATGGTTAAGAGTCACTGAACTATCTTAATGTAGTTTAGAAAACTTACTCGTTTGCAACATAAACTAAAGCCTCTTTAGTAGAATTGGAAGGCATAGATAGCGAAACAGCAGATCTAGCACTATGTTTGACAACAAACTTAATGATTCGAGGGATTCAAGCTCTTTTTTTCGATTTGCAAACATTAATTCTGACCAGACATTGAATGAAAACATATCAAACTTAATGTCAAGCTCTTTTTTTGGATCTGCAACCCTTAATTCTGACCTGACATTGAATGAAAACGCATCAAACTTGAGGTGTCGCCAACATTGTGGATAGCGAGTTGCTTTGTACCATGACTTGCATACGCGGGGAACATCCAACATCAGAGATTTAACTCCCAATCTCTCAAACACATACAACAAGATATCCAAGTTCAACTCTTCCCATTTTCGCTCTTCCATCTATATAAATGGGAAACAAAGATTAACTTTAAACTCTATGCATTATAATAACAACAAAAACACTGAGAATCTGTCTTCCATTCTTAAAAGATGAACATATTTTGGATTGACTATAAGATAGAAAATGATATTCTTATCCTAAAAAAATTCATGGTACACATCATTAAATTTCTAATAGGTCCACATAGCCTCATCTTATCATATGGATCATATAAACTGAAAGGAAATTTATTGGATCCGTTTTTTCATAGAACATTTGATTTATGCAATTAAATTTCAATGGTATACTTCAAATTGGGTAAAATTTAAATTCATTGATGCAGGTAGCCAAAAATCTATCCCAATTAAATAAACAAAGGGTGATAGCCAAAAGTTTAAGCCCAACCACTTTGTATAATGTAAGTTTAAGTGTATGAATAATAAATCAAACAGATTTATATATTAACTGATCATTACAATGAGTAACAAACAAAAAATCCATCAAAGAATGTGATATTTTGTTCATGACCATCTGTGAAATAGAGATAAAGTGGGAACAAACTCAAAAAATAAAAAACTTTAAACATACTCAAAAGAAGCAGATTTATATATTAACTGATCATTACAATGAGTAACAAACAAAAAATCCATCCAAGAATGTGATATTTTGTTCACGATCATTCTGTGAAATAGAGATAAAGTGGGAACAAACTCAAAAAATAAAAAACTTTAAACATACTAATAAGAGGAAATTCGAAAATTCGCTACAATTTAAAATTCCCTAAATGAACATCTTTTTATAACGATACTAGAATTTAATCATCAGACAAATTACCTTAAGATGAACAAAGAGAACTGACAATTCCGTACCAAAATATTACATGAATTAAAACTTGAAAGAAAAGATAAAAAAACTATCCAACCTCCCATCCATAATAGTCATAAAAATTTAATAATAAAGATTTAGTATCGAGATAAACTCCAGTAAAATTACAGAATTCTGTTCGTCTAACCCATTTCATACATAAATATGTGTGTATGTATATATGTAGAATCGACAATTGAAATTATGATTAAGATACATAAGCAAACAGGCATAAAATCTAGAACACAACACTACACTAAAAACAAACATAAAACATATTCAAAACAACAAATTGGGTCATTTGCGAAATAATTAAACTGAAAACTTCCACATATTCTATATATTAACAGGGATCTAAACCAGTTATATAACACTTTGTTGTGTAAATAAAGAATCAAGACCATTAAAAGCAATACAAATTTACTTAAAATTCTAGCAACTGGGTTTCAAAACCTGTATATGGACGCAAATGAGAGCACTTGTGTAATCGGATTTTGATCACTCTAGCAAATTAAGCAATTGAATAATTAATATTGCAATCCTCTCTCTCTCTCACACACATGTCTATGTGTACGCATAGAGTTGGAAGGAAAGGCTTGGCGAAAATTCGAATTTTCCAGTCTGATTGCTTTTTATTCACTTGGAACACATTGATGTGAATTATTAAAGATATATCTAGGAACAAAGAGTTGGCTTTGGCTGAAGGATTGGTTTGGTGATTTACTCAAATGAAGTGTAATTGATGATCAACCTTAAAGGAAAAAATAAAATTTAAAAGATATGTATCTCATCCTCAGTTTTTTGTTCCATTGTCGATTTTTATATGGTGGATCCTTGCCGCCCCTCCATTTCCAGCCTCAAGGGTGCACCAAAAAATACAGTAGTCAAAAATTCAAAATAAGGTTGGCCTCAGTGCATGACATCTAAAAAGAATGGGGTTTTCTAATGCAAAAAATGTTACCAAAAGAACTTGTTTGAAAAATCATTTTCACTCAAGCACGTCATAACCTCATCAACCTCAAAAATTTATTCAACCAACGAGGACAGGGGATATGCCTTTTCTCAACCCTCCAGTGCTACCGGGGTTGACATTTACGCTGCACCGTATCTGTATTTGGCCAGTTATATTTAATAAATACTTTCTATAAAAAGAAAAAGAAAAAACTTTAAAAGTAACAGCAACACACAAACATGTGCAGGCAGTGTCACAGGGTGTCGCAGCAATGGCCTAATGTCCTTGCATCACTAGTGTTTTAATCTATAAAGTTAGAAACTTTGAGTGAAAATGAGATTTTTGAGCCGTTTTATTGGTACTGGTTTTCTTTGGGTCCTGTCAAAAGAGAGAATTTATTCTATAGGGTCCATTTGGTTAGCGGGAAATTGATGGCGGAAAGTGAAAAGAAAAGAAAGTAAAGTGAAGGAAAAGAAAATTATGTTTCTATTATACATTTGGTTAGCATGATTTTTTTATAAGAAATTTGTAGGAAAATGTTGTTTCATTAGTTTGGATGGCAAGAGAGTGAAGAGAAAATAATTTATATGTCAAAACTACCCTTATAAATCCAATACTATGTAATATACATTATGAAACATGCATAATTAAATAATATAAATAATTGTTTTATGAATAAATATATATGTGCATGCATATAGTCCTAATTAAAAGAGTTAGAAAGTTGTAACCTACTTAGGGGTCCTAATTTATGAAAAAAAAAAAAAAAAAACTCACTCCTTCTGTGAGTCTGGAGAACTTCTGTGAGTCTGGTAAAGAAGGAAAGAAATAACTACATATATTGATACAACTATCATGGGAAACTTAAATTTTCGAGAAAATATTTTGAGGAAAATAACTTTCCTGAAAATTTTCTATCCAAACTGCAAAAAATATTTATGTTCTTTTCCTTTCTAGCTAATTCATGCTGACCAAACTAACCCATAGAGATAACCTCAAACTTCCCATTGGACTGATCCTTTCCTAAAATCTCTACCACGTTCATCTACAATGCCAGGAGAGGGTGATCCTCCCGGTGCTGACCGTACACAAACGACACAGGTATAATTCTCTAGATTACCACAAATCATCATAAGTAATTAAGAGGTCATAAGTAGGTATTAACGTTTAAAGGTTCTGCAAAAATCTTCCTAATTTGAAAAATGAAAAAATAACTAATCTTGTACACAATATGTATATGACCAGGTTTAGTCATCATAACTAATCAATAGCTAATACATTACTAACTTTAAAATGATGAATTAATCAATATTGTCACTTCAAATGTGAAGAAATCCCCATACACACACAAGAAGGGCAAATGAACTGCTATGTAATCACTGCAAAAAATCCGAACACCAAGAAAGTTGTAAGCAAAACTTGCATTATACCTACCTGATTAAGAATCTTCTGAGTAGCTTCCTCGGATAGACCATTTCTCGAGGTGGAGACATGGTCATGCTCAATTGGAGCTTGCTGTTGAGCTTGAACTCCATTGATCTCTTGATGATACTGAATTGGAACATAGTGAGGATGTGGGTGATAATGCACGGTCACATGGCTCCGAATTGGAACCCTAAATGGAGAATTGGGACCCGGATACACATGGGCCAACCAAGGGTGCGGAGAAGCTTGATGAGGAATCACGAGTCTGGGCTGAGTCGGTGAAGAGGATGATGAGCTGCGAGGGACGAACTCCGGTGCCGCAGTGTTGAGTCGACTGAAGCAGACGCTGCAGACGTTTCGGCAGAGATATGGATCTGAAGAGGATGTGGTTGAGGAAGAAGAAGATTGATGATATTCGTCGTCGTCTGCGATTTGGCCGTCGACAGAGAGACGAATCTAGGGTTTCGGATGGTGGGTCCAAATATAGTGGACAACCCATCTTGAGGTTTTGATCTAGGGTTTTTGAGGAAGAGGTAGAGATTATGATGAAGTGAGGGACGATGAGGCAGAGATGTATATATACTACGTATATATTTGTTCACAGGGTGTGTACCGAAATTATTTTATTATTATTATTTTTTGTCATATAAATTTACGTAGATGTAGTGATTTCTAGTATATGTAAATGGAAGTGTCCGTCGTTATAGAATGTTTAGCTTGTGAAGGATGGTTTTATTTATTAGAAGAATAAAATAAGCTATTTATATGAAGTACCAAGCTCATATCATTCAATGAATAATATTGTAAATATATTTAAAATAAATTGGTATTTTACTTTCTTTTGAATTAAAGAATTTTTTTTTTCTTAAGACAATTATTTTTGAAGTTTTCACGTGAAGTCTATAATAAAAGTATATATAGTTTTCAAAAAAAAAAGTTTTAAAAATACATAAAAAATAAACATACAAACTCTAATTAGACTCTTAAATAACCAATTTTCCTTAGAATAATTGCCCAAAATTTCAAATATCACAATTCCTGATTTAACCCAATGGTTTGACTTCTCTGTCATCAAATCGAATGGGAGGGATTAAAGTTTGAACAAACAAGTTTTTCCCTGAATGTTTATGAGAAAGAGAAATGGGACTATTAGCTTTCATTTGTTGAATGATGAAGTTTTAAGTTTTTTGAGATTATTCAAGGTTGAGAAAGTATAATATAATACATCCAAGTCTTGAACCTTCCTACTTAAAAGTAGGAATATGAGAAAAAAACTTCAATATCTCATTATGAACAACAAATTTTATCATTAATTTCCAATTTGGCCACATGAGGCCATGTAAAGCAGACTGCAAAAACGCTCACCAAGCTTCTAAGTAATTAACCTCCTAGTATATGTCGATGGCCAGGCTTACACCAATGAGCCATAAGGCCCAAGCTTGGTTTGTCTACGCATCTATTTGGCATAGAAAGAGGCGTGGGCAATTTTATGCGTTTTGCTTTCTTGAAATTTAAAAAAGAAAAGTATAAAAAAGAAAAAGAAAAAACGGAAGGTACTTTGGAAAGAACCCTTTAGCCCTTGCTTCATCATCCAATGCACCAAATATCACTACTCAGAGAAAATGTTATACTACACCATTGACTAGGTTGACAGCAGGATTGTCGAGCAATATTGTAAATATGACCCTTGTAAAAAAATTCAAAAACGAACTAGAAAACATAAGCCTACATGTATGTATACATGTGTAGAGTTAATGAGAAAAGCAGACAAGTCCTTGTCCCACAACAATTCATCCAAGTTATACAAAGAATTTTCTTAAACCAACAAAAGGTTGGCAAACCGTTCCAAGAATTCGTCACGTCATCACTTGAAAGTAAGAATACGAGAAGCAAGCTTCAATATCTCATCATCACCCTCGAACATAACTCAAGAGAGGTAGCAGCTCAAATTGGTGACCAAAGATCAAGTAGGAATAAAAAAAGGAACAGTGTCTTAGGACTAACCTACCGAATGCATTACATAAAAGAAATTCAAGAGTTCGTCAGCAAATTCAATCTCCTCGGACATCTGAATGTCCATACTCGAAAGTAGGAATACGAGAAGCAAGCTTCAATATCTCATAATCAACTTCAAAACAAATGCTGTCGGCATCAAATTGTTCCAAGTCTTGAACCTTCATACTTGAAAGTAGGAATATGAGCAGCAAGCTTCAATATCTCGTTATCAACTCTAAAACGAACGCCGTCCCTAACATCGAAATGCACAAGCTTTTTACAACCCCGTAAAATCATCACTAAGTTCTCCGGTGCAATGATTGCATTTCTTAATTCCAGATGCTTAATGCCTGGCAGCAAGGTCACAATCGCCAATGCTTCCGCTTTCGTAATGCATGCTAAAAAAATGGTCAACCCAACAAAGTTCTTGCAGTGAAGACTGATTTGGGCAAGTGTTTTTTCAATAAAACCTATGCCCCCAAATTTGATCACTTCCAAATCATGCCACTTGCATACGAGGGACATCAGAGCAGACGAGCAAGTACGGGAGTATGACCAAGATTTTAAGTAATTAGCGCGCGAGTCATTGCGCAGCTCCAAATATTTCAAGGCAGGACACCTGACAACAGAAAATTCACGTCCAAATAAATTCTCCGAATTTTGGTGTAATTTACAATTTTGCAATTCATTATATTATAAGATAATTAATTAACAAACGAGCACTTACCCTTGAGCTACATAAGTTATTGCTTCTTCTGAACAATTGTTAGAAAGCACTAGCGAAACAATACACCTATTACTTCGACTGACAACAAACTTAACCAGTTCGGTTTCATCAAGCTTTTTTAGTCGGTATTCATTGGATAATCTTGACATGATGGTGTCTGGTTCTTTAGGAATAACAAATGTTCGCCAACATAGAGGAGAACGAGTAGCTTTGTACCAAGACTTGCACACAAAGGGAACATCCAATAGAAAGGATTCCATTCCCACTTTCTCAAACACATTCGCCAGGCAATCCATGTTCAAATCTTCCCATTTACGTTGTTCCATCTATACCAATAAAAAACAACAGAAATAAATAAATAAGTTTCTAACTAACTAATTCAAAAAAAGTACTTTCTAAGCATGTATGCATATGTAAAATTGCACAATTGCATGTATAAATATTTGCACATATGCATTAGTAACTTACATAATAATTAGAGGACAAAAAATGAAAAAAAAATACCTAGCGCCTGTTTGGTTCTGTTTTTTAAAAGCAATACAAATCAGTTTAAGCAATTGTGCAGGCGAAGAAACGTGGGACGGTAATCAAAATTCCCTAAATGACCATCTTTCCATAATAAAGAAGTAGAATTTTATCTTCAGAGCAGTGAGAACTGACAAATTAGTACCCAAATATTATATAAATTAAAATTGAATTGTGAAAATATATATATATTGGCACCCAACCTCTCAGGTACGAAAACATTGTATGAATTAAAATTAAATTGTTAAAAAAATAAATAAACAAAGCCACACAACCCACTCTCATCTGACCCATTGCGTACTAGTGTGTGTACGTGTATATGTATGTATATATTTTATACATAGAATCAGCAATTGAAAAATTATGATTAATATACATACACAAACACGCTTAAAAACAAGAACACAACTACTAGAGTAAAAACAAACATGGATCATATTCAATACAAAAAGTGTCATTCGCATATAGATAACACTTCACTTGGGTATGTAAATACAGAATTAAAACAATTAAAAGCCATAAAAAAAAACTACTAAAACTTACTCTTTCAACTGGGTTTCGACGCAGATGAGGACTCCCGTGTAATCCAATTTTGATCACACACTCGCGCGCACACACGTATAGATGGTCGTTTACTTTATACATACCCTCTGTTTGGAACCAAATCCCATAAGGTTTTGGATTTGAAAAAGGAATTGGGATGTGATTGGAGTTGAAATAGGAAAATTTAATTTACATGTTTGGAACAAATTGAATTTGAGTGGAAAGAGTCCTTATTTTGTTTGGATGTAAGATGAGATTTAAAATAAAAATAATATTTAAGGTTGCAACTTGAAGGAGTTGGACGGGATGAAGGTAAAACTCGATCCCAATTCCAAACTAGAGATATAAAATATAAAATGTTTAATTTTAACTAACTCTAGACCTTCAATCCTATCTACTCAACTTGAGTTCAACTTATGTTTTTATTTTTAAACTATAATCTGCAACTCTAACTAAAATTTGAGTTAAAAAATTAGGTTAATTCGGGTTTTACCATATCACCAATCCATTACATAATAAAAGTTTAATTTGATCTTGAGTTAATTTCCGATTAAATTACACAAAAAGTTTTAAATTCTCCAATATGTCAAAGTCAGTTGAAAATAAAAAAAGTTCAACATAAGTGTGAATATTATATATATATATATATATATATATATATATATATATATATATATATTATTAGAATTTGAATTAAGGTTGGCTTGGGTTGCTAATAGGTCTAAGCCCAACTTTAATTAAGTTCGGGTTAAAAATTTTAAATCCAATCCCGATTCTAATTATAAATATAGTTACCAAGCTTGCAAAAAAAGTTGAATTGGGTTCGGGTTTACAAGCCCAATTTGCATCCCTGATATTATACCATCTTTGCTCTTGTTAAAATAATAATAATAATAAATATTTATTTTAAAAATAGGATTATATAGATATAAAATTGTAGGATGCAATAAATAAGAAAAAACAAAGTGCGAATTACCTGACTTTCCTTAAGGTTTGACTTTATGATGGTTCCCTTGAGGTTTTGCATGATGACTTTGACCACTCTTGACTCGAATTGGGGTCAAGTCTAAATACCGAAAAATTTCCTAAGTAATTTTATTTTAAGTAAGCACTAGAGAAACAATACACCAATCACCGCAGTTGACAACAAATTTAATCAATTCGCTGAGATCAAGCTTTTTAAGTCGGTATTCATTGATTAATCTTGATAATAAGGCGTCTGATTCTTTAGACTTAGTCGGTATTCATTTATTAATCTTGATATCAAGTTTCTGATACTTTAGAAAAGATAAGGGTCCGTCAACATCAGTGACGGATTTACTTAGGTTCAATGGGGGCCACTAAAATTTGTTGTTATTATATTTTATATTTATAAATTTGTAGTTTTTGTATTTATATTAATAAAATTTTGAAATTGTCTCCAAAAAAAAAAAAAAAAAAAAAAAAAAAAAAAAAAAAAAATCCTATACATAAATTTACCTCTCTCATATAAATTTCTAAATCCATCCATGTGAATATATTTCCAACGCATTCACCAAGCAATCCTTGTCCAAATCTTCCCATTTAATCTCTTCCATCAATACCAATAAAAAACACTACAAAAAATAAAAAATTACCAACATTCTATCTAGCTAACTTTACAAAAATTCTTTTTTTTTTTTTTTTTTTTCTTAACCGGCTAAATCGAAAAGGGGCTTTCTAATCATGTATGCTTATGTCTAATATGTCTAATTGAATAATTACTAACAGGTTAGTGACCTAACGTTATCAGCCTCTTGCCTCTCAAAGGGAAGTCATAGGCTCAAATCTCAGTAGAGATATGTGTATGTGAGAATCAAATATGAAAATAAATAAATAAATAATAATAATCTAATTGCACAATTGCATATGCAATATTTGTAAATATGCATTAGTAATTTGCACGGTAATCAGAGGACAAATGCGTAAAAAAACTAGGGACCGTTTGGTGCAATTTTTTTTAAAGTAATAGTTTATAAAATAGTATTCATTTTCTGAAAAAAAAAAAAAAAATACAAATATAAAAGAGTAGAAGCCAATACAGAGCATCTGGGGGGTTTTGAATTAGAAAATGTCACATTCTATATATTTTTATCACCACATGCATAGTAGGTAAAAACAGAATAAGAGATTACGAAAAGCCTTTACAAACCAGGTTACGCAATTGTATGGTATTGTATCAAATATATATACAAGAATATAAATAATTGGGCAAGGAAAGAACCCTAGGAGATCATCTTTAATTTATGCATACGTGTATATGTATCCATACGTAAACAGGTATAAAAAAAGAACGCACCGATAAAGTAAAAATAAACATGGAACATATTCAAAACAAAAAGTAAAAACAAACATGGAACATATTCAAAACAAAAAGTGGGTCATTCGTGAACGAAACTGAAAATTCTCACATTCTCTAAAGCAGTAAATTTGACAATTAAAAACAATACAAAACTACTTAAACGTACTCTTTCAATTGGATTACAAAACCTGTAATTGGATTTCATATATGGATAGATAGTTGTTAGATATACATATGCTCTGTTTGGAAGCAAATTGTTTTGGGATTGGGATTTGAAAAAGGAATAGGAATAGGAATAGGAATAGGAATGTGATTGGAATTGAAATAGCAAATTGGATTTGAAAGAAAAGAATTCCTTTTTTAGTTGGAATGTAATAACATTGAATTTTGAATGAAAATTAATATTATACCATCTTTACCCTTATTGCACTCCAGTTGCTTATTTCATCATGAACTCATTAATCCTTCCTAGTTCCTCCATTATTTTATAATGCTATAACTATCCATTACGCTATAAACTTAACTTTTTTTTTTTTTTTTTTCACATTTTTACTTCTTTAAATACCCTTTTTTTTTTTTTTTTTTTTTTTTTTCTCTCCTAATTTCATATAGTACCTTTTAGGTTTTGAGTATTTTTTTTCTGTCCAAAAAGATAATTTATTCAATTGATGTATATATATATATATATATATATATATATATATAATATTCAAAAAAAAATTAAAAATAATAATAATCATATTCTTGTGAAGTTTAGACTATGTATTAATTTTCTTTTAAGATGGAAGTGAGAATGTAAGCAGAATTTTTTTTATATATTCCTATTTTCAGAGTTACAAACAAAATATATCATTAACTACTGCACTAACCCACCACAGCCCAACCCTTACCAACCGTCCAACCCTTGCCAATAATAGTCCTTTAAGTGATAAAAGGTTATAAGACCAATATTCTTTTACAACATTTTCAATTTCTCCAATTTCTTTTCCATAAAATCAGATAGCATTCCCAACCCCATTCTTAGCTCTTAAAAATAGTCATCTTAATATTAGGATGCATTATCATCAATAACTACACATCCCATCTTTATATAAACATTTTATTCCTAGTAGACGGTGGGGATACATTATAATTAGGGATTTTTACATATAAATGGAGTTATGGAGCCATATTTACTCATAGATGGAGTCAAAATCTTATATTTTCATAAAAATGAATTTGACCTAAATGATGACATGGCACATGAAGTTTTACTGTTTAAAATTTTTGTTATCTAAAATGTCATTCTCCTTATTCCAATGCATTTACCTTATCACCCTTGTTCAGAAAATATGGTACTTGGAGGCCAAAAAGTGGTACATTCAGTTCAAAAATGTGGTACCTTTAGAACAAAAGTGGTACCTTCGTAAAAGGGAATTGTTTTTGCAATTGAAAATGACATTGAACCCCACACCGCTAATTAAGTTGCACATTACATCCATAAACAGCTCCATTAGTGCCATGAATAACACAAATTATTCTTCAAGCTAGCTAAACGAGTGTTTAGAAAATATGGTACCTGAAGGCCAAAAAGTAGTATCTTTAATTCAAAAACGTGGTACATTTAGAACAAAAGTGATACCTTCGTAAAAGGGACTTATTTTTGCAATTGAAAATGGTATTAAACCCCACACCGTTAATTAAGTTGCACATTAGATCCATAAACTACTGTTGAAAAATTTATAAACCTTCTTATTAAATATAAGAGCCTAACATGCATGTATTTATTAAATAGAACAACCAAAATCCATTACTTTTCATTAAATCAAAACCATCAAGTGAAGTACCATATCTATAAAATACTTTAAGTCATCACGAATGTCAAAAAAGTTATAATCCATCCAATCTAATAAAGTCAACAAAAAATAAAAAACTAAATCACTAAATTTAAAGAAAGTAATCATTTTTTGCAAAATAAGAACACAATTATTAAGTTTGAACATTTATTAGCCCCTACTCGTCCATACAAAGTCTTGATTGCAATATTAGCCCCCACTCATCCATACAAAGTCTTGATGGCAAGAATCGATCCTCCAATCACACTGTCAAAAAAAAAAAAAAAAAAAAGGTTACTACATTTAATTGTATCACATTAACGAAAAAATTAACCAACCTTAAAGAAGTAAGCGAAACGGAAAAAGTGAAGGAGAGGAACTGAAAACGTGGACAAATTTTCAAACTCTTAAACAAAATGAAAAAATATAATTAAATGCATAAGATGAGGCATTCCAGAATTTCTAAACTGGGATATTCCAAAATTTCAATAACACATCAGTATAATTATAATTGTATGCAAAGAAAAATATAATTCTAGACTGGGGTATTCTAGAATCTCAATAACACGTTAATCTCTTTAAGTTATAATGTATAAGATGTCTAATCATTATATTCTTATCATACAATTAATATATATATATATATATATATATATATATATATATATATATATATTAATTAGGACCCAGATATATATCAAAATTCTAAATGGTCTTCATGTATAAGAGGTCTAGAGACCAAATTGTCTCCTTATTATCATTGAAAAATTCTAAAGATTTAATTATGACCCAGATCCATATCAAACATGATCTTTGGATACCATAATTTTTTTAACAATTGCATTATTGAAATAGTTATTCAAAAGTCCTAAACAGCCTTGCCGATTAAAATGGTGCGAAAAAAAAAAATCTACCATACCAACTATTTAGATGTAGTATATGATAATTAAGAAATATTTGTGTTATTTATGGCGCTAATGAAGCTGTTTATGGATCTAATGTGCAACTTAATTAGCGGTGTGGGGTTTAATACCATTTTCAATTGCAAAAATAAGTTCCTTTTACGAAGATACCACTTTTGTTCTAAAGGTACCACATTTTTGAACTGAATGTACCACTTTTTGGCCTCCAGGTACCATGTTTTCTAAATAC
The DNA here is from genome assembly GCF_030987335.1 of Cornus florida. Taxonomy (NCBI): domain Eukaryota; kingdom Viridiplantae; phylum Streptophyta; class Magnoliopsida; order Cornales; family Cornaceae; genus Cornus; species Cornus florida. The sequence continues at coordinate 85,505,443 of NW_026775579.1, read as the reverse complement.
TCGCTTAACTAGCTTGGAGAATATTTTGTGTTATTCATGGAGCTAATGGAGCTGTTTATGGATATAATGTGCAACTTAATTAGCGGTGTGGGGTTTAATGCCATTTTCAATTGTAAAAATAAGTCCCTTTTACGAAGGTACCACTTTTGTTCTAAAGGTACCACATTTTTTAACTGAAGGTACCATTTTTTGGCTTCCAGATACCATGTTTTCTAAACAAGGGTAATAAGGTAAATGCATTGGAATAGGAAGAAGGGCATTTTAAGCAACAAAAATTTTAAACAGTAAAACTTCATGTGCCATGTCATCATTTAGGTCAAACTCATTTTTGTAAAAATATAAGACTTTGATTTCATACATGAGTAAATAAACCTCCCTAACTCCATTTATATATAAAAATCGCTTATAATTAATAGCTACGATTCACTGTCTAGGATTATGCTGTAAAATATGTTAGATATTTACAACTGTACATCACACCCTACTTTTGAATACCCTCTATCAAATATTTATTAGGACAACTTTTTAGAATTCTCCGACACCACATAATTCTAGACACCTTAGAGTCCACTTTTCACTTATGCCAAGTAAACGACATCCAAGGTGTGACCACATTGCCCAAGTGGTAAATGCCAGTCTTCAAGTGCGCCGCCATATGTTCCTAAGTTCGAATTACACCCCCTCAAAGGCCCTAATCCCTACTAACTCCTCACTCTCTAAGTATTGCCAGATAATATATATATATATATATATATATATGTGTGAAGTGCTAAAATCGCGACTGCCCTTCCATAATCGACCTTTCTAAATTACAATTCTTATAATTACACGTTCATTTATAAAATGTCCTTTAACTTTATAAAAATTAAAAATATAAAATTTTAAGACAAAATTACCCTTTAATCTTTTCTTATTTCTTCCTTTTTATTCTCCTCTCCTCAGTTTTATCTAGTATATATATATACAAACTGTCACATGCACATATATACATAGTATATATATATATATATAACATTCTAGATTGCCAAAAAAAAAAAGAGAATATATTATTTTCTTTGTTTTTGAATTTGTCAAAACGAGTAACATTATGAGAATTGATTACTTTATTTCTTTTTTTTCTTTTAATTATATTTTAACTCTATATATACATTCTCTAAAATGACATAAAAAAAAAACTTAATCGTATATATATAATGATATATATATATGTGTGTGTGTGTGTGTGTATAATATATACATACATACATGTAGTGATGTACATTGATTAAGTGAGGAGACATAAAAATAAAAATAAAAAATTTATACATATATGAAGTTAGTTATATATATATACATGTACATCAATTAAGTGAGGAGAAGAAAAATATATATAGAAAAAAAATATATGAATAGGAATTGAACGTAAATCCATATATAGAAAAGAAAGAAATAATATATTTGCATTTTTTTTTTTTTTTTTTTTTTTTTTTTTGTGGCAATCTAGAATGTTATTAATATAAGGAATAAAACTGATGACAGGGAAATAGTAGGAGAGAAATAAGAAGAGGTTAAAGAACAATTTTGTTTTAAAAATTTATATTTTTAATTTCCGTAAAGAGAAGGAACATATCCTTTATGAAAAAAGCACAATCTACAATCTTTCATCAATGTCATAGAAATACTTTTGGAGTCTTGCATATATCTTTGGCATCAAGATCACAGTAGTCGATGCTTTATCTTTCACAGTGAAGGACGAGTTGGATAAGAATTTCTTGAATGATTATTATCCTCAGACCAAATTGGTGACCAAAGAATCAAATAGGAATAAAAAAAAGGAACAGTCTTAGGACTAACCTACCGAATGCATTACATAAAAGAAATTCAAGAGTTCGTCAGCAAATTCAAGCTCCTCGGACATCTGAATGTCCATACTCGAAAGTAGGAATACGAGAAGCAAGCTTCAATATCTCATAATCAACTTTAAAACAAACGCTGTCGGCATCAAATTGATCCAAGTCTTGAACCTTCATACTTGAAAGTAGGAATATGAGCAGCAAGCTTCAATATCTCGTTGTCAACTCTAAAACGAACGCCGTCCCTAACATCGAAATGCACAAGCTTTTTACAACCCCGTAAAATCATCACTAAGTTCTCCGGTGCGATGATTGCATTTCTTAATTCCAGATGCTTAATGCCTGGCAGCAAGGTCACAATAGCCAATGCTTCCTCTTTCGTAATGCATGCTAAAAAAATGGTCAACCCAACAAAGTTCTTGCAGTGAAGACTGATTTGGGTGAGTGTTTTTTCAATAAAACCTATGCCCCCAAATTTGATCACTTCCAAATCATGCCACTTGCATACGAGGGACATCAGAGCAGACGAGCAAGTACGGGAGTATGACCAAGATTTTAAGTAATTAGCGCGCGAGTCGTTGCGCAGCTCCAAATATTTCAAGGCAGGACACCTGACAACAGAAAATTCACGTCCAAATAAATTCTCCGAATTTTGGTGTAATTTACAATTTTGAAGTTCATTATATTATAAGATAATTAATTAACAAACGAGCACTTACCCTTGAGCTACATAAGTTATTGCTTCTTCTGAACAATTGTTAGAAAGCACTAGCGAAACAATACACCTATTACTACGACTGACAACAAACTTAATCAGTTCGGTTTCATCAAGCTTTTTTAGTCGGTATTCATTGGATAATCTTGACATGATGGTGTTTGATTCTTTAGGAATAACAAATGTCCGCCAACATAGAGGAGAACGAGTAGCTTTGTACCAAGACTTGCACACAAAAGGAACATCCAATAGAAAGGATTCCATTCCCACTCTTTGAAACACATTCGCCAAGCAATCCATGTTCAAATCTTCCCATTTACGTTGTTCCATCTATACCAATAGAAAACACAAATCAGCAATAATTTTTATACACTGCAGAAAAAATATATATATTTGTACATATGCATTTGTAACTTAAGAGGACAAATGCAAAAATACATTAAAAAAAACACACTAGGGACTGTTTGGTTTTGTTTTCTAAAAGCAATACAAACCAGTTTAAGCAATTGTATGTTATTGTATCAAATATAGAAGAAAAGAAATAACTGTGCAGGCGAAGAAACGTGGGAAGTAATCAAAATTCCCTAAATGACCATCTTTTCATAATAAAGAACTAGAATTTTATCTTCAGAGCAGTGACATTAAGATGAACAAAGAGAACTGAAAAATTAGTACCCAAATATTATATAAATTAAAATTGAATTGTGACCTCTGAGGTACGAAAACATTGTATGAATTAAAATTGAATTGTTAAAAAATAAATAAACAAAGCCACACAACCCCTTCTCATTTGACCCATTGCATACTAATGTGTGTACATGTATAAGTATGTATATATTATATACATAGAATCAGCAATTGAAAAATTATGATTAATATACATACACAAATACGCTTGAAAACAAGAACACAACTCCTGGAGTAAAAACAAACGTGGAACATATTCAATACAAAAAATGTCATTCGCGCGCATATAGACAGCACTTCACTTGGGTATGTAAATACAGAATTAAAACAATTAAAAGCCATAAAAAAAACTACTAAAACTTACTCTTTCAACTGGGTTTCGACGCAGATGAGGACTCTCGTGTAATCCAATTTTGATCACACACTCGCGCGCACACACGTATAGATGGTTTCCTTTATACATACCCTCTGTTTGGAACCAAATCCCATAAGGTTTTGGATTTGAAAAAGGAGTTGGGATGTGATTGGAATTGAAATAGGAAAATTTAATTTACATGTTTCGAACGAATTGAATTTGAATGGAAAGAGTCCTTATTTTGTTTGGATGTAAGATGAGATTTAAAATAAAAATAATATTTATGGCTGCAGCTTGAAGGAGTTGGACGGGATGAAGGTAAAACTCTATCCCAATTCCAAACTAGAGATACAAAATATAAAATGTTTAATTTTAACTAACCCTAGACCTTCAATCCTATCTGCTCAAACTTGAGTTCAACCTATGTTTTTATTTTTAAACTATAATCTGCAACTCTAACTAAAATTTGAGTTAAAAAATTAGGTTAATTCGGGTATTACCATATCACCAATCCATTACATAATAAAAGTTTAATTTGATCTTGAGTTAATTTCGGATTAAATTACACAAAAAGTTTTAAATTCTCCAATATGTCAAAGTCAGTTGAAAATAAAAAGTTCAACATAAGTGTGAATATTATATATATATACATATATATAATATTAGAATTTGGAGCAAGGCTGGCTTGGGTTGCTAGTAGGTCTAAGCCCAACTTTAATCAAGATCGGGTTGAAATTTTTAAATCCAATCCTGATTCTAATTATAAAAATAGTTACCAAGCTTGCAAAAAGAGTTGAATTGGGTTCGGGGTTACAAGCCCAATTTGCATCCCTCATATTATACCATCTTTGCTCTTATTAAAATAATAAAAATAAAAATAAAAATAATTATTTTAAAAATAGGATTATATAGATATAAAATTGTAGGATGCAATAAATAGGAAAAACAAAGAGCGAATTACCTGACTTTCCTCAAGGTTTGACTTTATTATGGTTTCTTGAGGTTTTGCATGATGACTTTGACCACTCTTGACTCGAATTGGGGTCAAGTTTTTCCTAAGTAATTTTATTTTAAGTAAGCACTAGAGAAACAATACACCAATCACCACAGTTGACAACAAATTTAATCAATTCGCTGAGATCAAGCTTTTTAAGTCGGTATTTATTTGATTAATCTTGATAATAAGGTGTCTGATTCTTTAGACTTAGTTGGTATTCATTGATTAATCTTGATATCAAGCTTACGATACTTTAGAAAAGATAAGGGTCGGCCAACATCAGTGACGGATTTACTGTAGGCTCAGCGGGGGTCACTAAATTTTTTTATTATTATATTTTATATCTCTAAATTTGTAATTCTCATATTTATATTAATAAAATTTTGAAATTGCCTCCACTGAAAAAAAAAAAAAAAAAAAAAAAAAAAACTATATATAAATTTATCTCCCTCATGTAAATTTCTAAATCCGTACCAGCCAATATATTTCAAACGCATCCACCAAGTCATCCATGTCCAAATCTTCCCATTTAATCTCTTCCATCAATACCAAAATAAAAAATAAAAATAAAAAAATTGGCAAAAAAAGAATTTTGGTAAAGTTAGCTAGATAAAATGTTGGTAAATTTTTTTTTTTTTTTTTTTTTTTTTTTTTTTTTTTTTTTTAACCGGCTAAATCGAAAAGGGACTTTCTAATCATGTATGCCTATGTCTAATATGTCTAATTGAACAATTACTAACGGGTTAGTAGCCTAACGGTATCAACGTCTTACCTGTTAAAGGGAGATTATGGGTTCAAATCACTGTAAAGATATGTGTATATGAATACCAAATATGAAAAAAATAAAATAAAATCTAATTGCACAATTGCATATATAAATATTTGTACATATGCACTAGTAATTTGCACGGTAATCAGAGGACAAATGCATAAAAAACTAGGGACTGTTTGGTACAATTTTTTTAAAGTAATAGTTTATAAAATAGTATTCATTTTCTGGAAAAAAAAAAAAAAAAAAAAACAAAACAAACCAGAAGCAAAAACAAACATGGAACATATTCAAAACAAAAAGTGGGTCACTCGTGAACGAAACTGAAAAGTCTCACATTCTCTAAAGCAGTAAATTTGACAATTAAAAACAATACAAAACTACTTAAACGTACTCTTTCAATTGGATTTCAAAACCTGTAATTGGATTTCATACATGGATTGATAGTTGTTAGATATACATATGCTCTGTTTGGAAGCAAATCGTTTTGGGATTGGGATTTGGAAAAGGAATAGGAATAGGAATATGAATGTGATTGGAATTGAAATTGAAATAGCAAATTGGATTTGAAAGAAAAGAATTCCCTTTTTAGTTGGGATGTAATAACATTGAATTTTGAATGAAAATTAATATTATACCATCTTTACCCTTATTGCACTCCAGTTGCTTATTTTATCATGAACTCATTAATGCTTCCTCCATTATTTTATAATACTATAACTATCCATTACGCTATAAACTTAACTTTTTTTCTTCTTTTTTTTTTCACATGCTTTACTTCTTTAAATACCTTTTTTTTTTTTTTTTTTTTCCCTCCTAATTTCATTTAGTACTATATTTTTGCTGTCCAAAAAGATAATTTATTCAATTCATATATATATATATATATATATATATATATATATATATATATATATTATTCAAAAAAAATTAAAAAATAATAATAATCATTAAGATGGAAGTGAAAATGTAAGCAGAATTTTTTATATATATTTCTGTTTTCAAAGTTACAAACAAAACATACTCTTAAATACTGCACTAATCCACCCAAATACTGCACTAATCCACCCGATGACTCTACTCTAAGCACTGTATTTCTTTTACAACATTTTTAATTTCTCCAATTTATTTTCCATAAAATCAGATAGCATTCCCACCCCTATTCTTAGCTCTTAAATATGGTCATCTTAATATTAGGATGCATTATCATCAATAACTACACATCCCATCTTTATATAAACATTTTATTCCTAGTAGACTGTGGGAATACATTATAATTAATAGCTACGATTCACTGTCTAGAATTATGCTCTAAAGTATGTCAGATATTTACAACTGTACATCGCCCCCTACTTTTGAATACCCTCTATCAAATTTATTAGGACAACTTTTAGAATTCTCCAACACCACACAATTCTAGACTCCTTAGAATTCACTTGTCACTTCTGCCAAATAAACGTCCCCCACCCAATGCCCTAGTCCCTAACAGGACCGTTAACCTGTTTGTTGGTGTGCAAGAAATTTATACACGAATTAAATCTTAACCGTTGAATATAAAAGAATAAATTACCTTTTTAATTGTCCAATATAATCTAACGGTTAATACTTGATGTGTGCATACATATTTTTACACACTAAGGAGCAAGTGAACAATTCTATATATATATATATATATATGAGAAGTACTAATTGCAGACTGCCCTTCTACAATCGCGCTTCCTTAAGATGTTCCCTGCCTGTATGGAAATTAAAAAATATAAAATTTTAAGACAAAATTGTCCTTTAACCTTTTTTTATTTCTCCCATTTTATTCCTCTCTCCTCAGTTTTATGTGATATACATATATACAAACCGTCACATGCACATATATATGTAATGTGTGTATATATATATATATAACATTCTAGATTGCCAAAAAAAGAGAGGGAATATATTATTTCTTTCTTTTTGGATTTACCAAAATGAGTAACATTATGAGAATTGATTATTTTATTTCTTTTTTTTTTAAAATTATATTTTAACTCTATATATATGTTCTCTAAAATGACATAAAAAAAACTTATACGTATATATATAGTGATATATATATATATATATATATATATATAATATATAATATATATACATACAACATGTAGTGATGATGGACATTGATTAAGTGAGGAGAGATAAAAATAAAAATAAAAAACTTATACATATATGAAGTTAGTTATTTACATAATATATATATATATATATATATATATTACATACTATATATTTACATGTACATCAATTAAGTGAGGAGAGAAAAGATATATATGTGAATTCATATATAGAGCATATTTATATTTATATTTATATATAGTTAAAATATAATTTAAAAAAGGAAATAAAATAATCCATTCTCATAATATTATTTGTTTTGACAATCCAAAAAGAAAGAAAATAATATATTTGTTTTTTTTTTTTTTTTTTTTTTGACAATCTAGAATGTTATTGATATAAAGAATAAAATTGATGACATGAAAATAGAAGGAGAGAGATAAGAAAAGGTTAAAGGACAATTTTGTTTTAAAAAACTATATTTTTAATTTTCATAAAGGAATGGGACATATCCTAAATGAAAAAAAAGCACAATCTACAATCTTTCATCAATGTCATAGAAATACTTTTGGAGTTTTGCATATTTATTTGGCATCAAGATCACAGTAGTCGATGCTTTATCTTTCACCGTGAAGGACGAGTTGGATAAGAATTTCTTGAATGATTATTATCCTCAAACCAATCACCATGACTAACAACAAACTTGATGAATTATGTGACAAAAAAAATAAAATAAAATTATTAGTCAATATTCATCCATTAATCTGGATATGAAATGTCTGAATTTTCAACAAAACTAAGGGTAGGCCAACACTGAGGGTTGAGAGCAGCATTGTACCAGTTTTGCATGCAAACGGAAAGGACTTGGATTCTATTAGGTAAATCTTTTCTAAGTTATCCTAACTTGATATGTAAATTCTATCTACAATTTGTGTTAAATCACTTTGAAAATTGCACTCTTTTGAGATACCAACAATTTACCAAAGTTTAAAAACTGCACCGTTTGAAATATGAAAAATTCACTATACTTTAACGACTTTCTTTCATTCTCATCTTTTTCGAAATGATCGCTCCCCATCTCTTCTCTTGCTTATTCTCACGATTGGGGGGACATTTTGCAATTTAGATTTCAACATCCAAAAAAAAAAAAAAAAAAAAAAAAGATGAACAAGAGCTTATAAGCTCCAAAAATGGTGGAAAAGAATATTCATTTTTGGAGTGAAATATTCTTCCAATCGTGGGAATGAGCAAGAGGAGAGAGAGAGCCATCTTTTTTGGATGAGATGAGGAAGAAAGAGTTCACAAGAAATGCAAGTATATATAGATTCAAAAGCTAAGGGCCGATCCAAAAATTGATAATAGGGTGGGTTAAAATTAAATATAAATTTAATAACACAATTTCTTAAGTAATTTTTTATTTTTTTTTAACATAATCTAGATAAATATTTGAATTCAAAAATTACAAAATATCTATTTAAGTTATTTTCAAGAATTCATCGATAATAAAAATGGGCTCAAAATATCTAAGTCATGTATTAGGGCCTGTATGGATTAGGTTTTCATTTTAGTATTGTAGCTTAACCAGTAGACTAAATTTACCCATAGTAATAGGAAGAAAAAAAAATATATATATATATATATATATAAATTTGTCTTTCCAGCCCACCCCTCCCTTGGATGTCGTCATTGTCTGACAGCAATTCCTGCTGAACAATCTTAACTAATCGTAACTAATTCTTGCTCAACAATCCAACTAATCATCGTTACAATCATCACAGAAAGCCACACCACGTCAGTAACGAAGAAATCTCACTCATAGAACAAAATTTGATATTACAAATTCATTTTTACATTAAAGAGTTCCAATATCTTATCACCACCCCCTATCATTTTAAGTCATCCATTGTGCTTGAAAGTACGAATATGGAAAGCGAGCTTCAATATTTTATAATTGACCTTGAAACTTATACAGATGTCATTACATTACTGCAACATAAGTAGCACAAAGCGGGAGCTGGAGTGAATTTGAGAACATGAACGTGAGAACGGCGGAATTAAATCATAAACAGTGAAAATTTAAACAAGAGCACGATACGTGTTGACAATAATTGTGTAACTTAGACTACTGCAAATTATATCCATCATATTTTGTGTACGCGTATTTACATTAATAAAAAAAATGGGGAACTTCCTTCATTTCCTTGAAGAAGGATCTAAACCACATTTGTCTATAAAATAAACTAAAATAAATGGTATTGGCATTTAGGATTAATGAAAGCATTGTTTTAGATACTTACAATTAAAATTAGATGAAAATATGCCTTATTTTTTTAACTATAGCTAACCATTAAATTTAGGAATAATTAAATGTGCAATAAATCTATCCTCGAATACCACTTAGCACGTGTAGAGATAAATAAGGAAAAATAATTCAGAAAAAGTAAAAAAATAGTTTGTTTAAGATGATTCTAGATGCCAAAATATTTTTAAGATTAGATATTTAATCATAAAAGAGCCCCCCGATGATCTATTGGATGTGCATATTTTAAATTAGGGCCTCTATTATCAATACGCATAAAAAGATTATGATACAATAGCATGAGACCAGTTTTTTTTATAATGAAAAATAACAAGAGTTATATTATATATATATTTTTTGTTTCATCATAGACCCCCCCCCCAAAAAAAAAAAAAAAAAAACATATTTGAAAAAGTAAAAGTAAATGATTTTATATGTATAATTTAAAAATTAGAAATTCGATACCAAAATATATTAGGAAGAATAAACAAATAATTTGAAAGCATTAGATAAAATATGAAATTATATCTGTATAGTATTTATATAATTTCAGACCTAAAGAAATAAATATTAATATTTAATATGAATATATGCTTCATATTAAAAGTAAAATTGTATAGTATTCATATAATATGTGACCTACAAGATTAATTATTTTACATTTAATATGTTTTATAATAACACCAAAATTGTAAAGCATTCATATAATCTTTGACTTAAAGAAATAAATATTTACATTTAATATGATTCATTCTAAAAAAATAAAAATAAAAAAGACAAAGTAAAAGAAAACATATTATTTGATCTTCGTGATATGAGAAAAGGGCAAATTAGGATTTTTAAATTTACATTATGTCACTTCTGACAAAAAAAATTGTTAGAGAGATTAGTTGTACTTTTTTAAATTTTATGGACACATTTTAAAAAAAGAAGGATACATTATACACATAACCTATATTATCAGATCAGATGCATACATGGTAGGTAAAAACAGAATCAGAGTACGAAAAGCTAGACAAACAGGTTTAACCAATTGTATGGTATTTATTTTGTATTAAAAGACCAGAAATAATTGTGTCATTCGCCAATAATAAACTGAAAACTCTCACATATTTGGGATCTAAAGCAGTTAATTACACAAAATCCATATGAGCATATAGGTAACACTTCACACTTGGGTGTGTAAATATAGAATCAAAACCTGTAATTGGACGCAAAAGAGGACCCTATTGTAATCCAATTTTGATCACTCTACCAAATTATTGTATTATTCACACACTTGCGCACACACACATAGATATGCATAGATGGTTGGTATATATATATATATATATATAACCCTCACTCGTAAGGCCCAGTGTTGGAAGGCCGTGGCCCAAGCAACGAGAGTTATGTTCCTATGACGAAAAGCCGACATAAAGAAGTGATTTTAGTAGAAATGTTAATTAGAAAACCCACCTGATGTGATACAACAGCCCAACACTACTGACAAGACATGCGGTCCAATTATAGTGGTACAAATAATTTGTAATTAGAATATTTTAGAAGTGATAAATAAAAAAATAAAAAAGGGTGACTAAATTATTTTTAAAAAAAATTACTTATTATCTTTATTTATAATTTATTTATTATTTTTTAATTAAAAATTATTTGTGCATTTGTTATTAAATTACATTGATGATGAGATGAGAGGTGAGTAGGTAAGGTAACCAATCAGCAGGCAAGTCTTGTACCAACACTTCAACCCAATTGTTGGGCCCAAAGCATTCCATCTGCATAACAATGAAATAATTTTTTAATCGGTCAAACGGTACACCTAAGAGGGAGTGCGAGAACATTGGAATAAAGGGCTTAGAATTGCTTCTTCATTCAGTTCAAGGTCATTCTAGTTCAAATTGAATTAATAAAAATCTCTCTTTTTTTTTTTTCCCTGAAGAAATTGCTTAGCTAAGAGGCTAAAACACAACAAAATGACTAAAATATTAATGCAATCGGGTTTTATTTATTTTTTAACTATAGCTAATCATTACATTTAGTTAGTAACAAATTACTTGCAATTAATCAACATATATAATACCACTTAAGTAAATGAATATTATCTAAAATATGAATAAAACAGGAGAAATAAATTTATTTTTTTTTTAAAGAATATTTTATCATATTAAAAAGATGAAGAAAGCTAAACTGTTGGGACAATTAAAAGCATAATACTTGGAATAGTAATTAAAATCATAATTCATGATTAAATATCTTTCAATTGATAATTGAATTGTTAAGTTTCACATTCCATGTATAATCTGGAACAGGAACCTTTTGATACCAACAATCCATAAGAACTTATATATATATATATATATATATATATATATGTCACATGCACAATCAAAACTAAGAAAAGGTATACAAATCAGTGAACACCGGCTACTGGGTTTCAATCAAACCTTAAAATGGACCAGGATGAGGATTCTGCAGGTTATCAATCTAGCAATTTAAGGAGTTGTTCGTGTTCTCTTCCTTGCTGAAGACTCGCTGTTATGACTGAACACTAGCTGTTATGATTGGTCTAGACTTATTAATGTCTAGCAATATTAGCAATATTGTAATTAGAAAATGTAGATACTAAAATTTAGTGGGCTTTGGTTTAACGAATGGACCCATTAAATATAGGCCTAATGTTTAAATAAATTATTTAATTTACCAGGCTTGGTCCACTTAAATTATTTAATTAGCCCAACCCAGATAATTAAATGAAACGATAATTATTCCTAATAAAATATATTTTGAATAATTATCTTTAAGGATAATTATCACAATATAACCGGCCCGGCCCAGTTATAATTTTATCCTTATCAGGAGATGACACGTGTCATCATCCTATTAATCCAAGAAGCCTATAAATAGAGGCTTGGAGGAAGAAAAAAAGGGGGGATTCAAAATTCAGAAGTTTACAAATTCAGACACAAATTCAGAATTCAGAAGTTCAGAGACTCAGAAATCCAGAGACTCAGAATTCAGACACAAATTCAGAATCGAAACCCAAAAGCGAAGAACATCAAACACATCCAACAACGTGCCGTTCTTCATCAAATTCCACAGTGATTCAAGAATAAGTTCGTGCAGCCCTTGGATCTAACCAACCAAAAACAAGGAGATCGAATCAGAGGACCATTCTTTTTTTGTAAAAGATATTACAAAGCACTGTACTCCAATTTTTTTTTCAATTAATAAAATTCTATTTTGCTCCATATTTTGTTTCTATTGCAGACTTACAAAATTTGTGTGTACAAATTTGTGGCACGCCCGGTTGGACCACCTTTGCCTCTCATCTCTTTCTCCTACCATCAAGTTTCTTCTCTATCAGATTCTACGGCTCCCCCTAAGATTCAGACAGACAAGAAAGCCCAAAAGAACATCGCTATTGCAAAGGTCGACGTTAAAGCCACCATGAAGAGTGGCACGAAGACCAAATTAAGCGATGGAAGTACCTTGACGGGCCCTGTGACACATAGCAAGTCCCAGGCGATAGCGTCATCCAAATTTCAGCAAGATGTGGTGAAAACTAATCCTGCAACACCGGCGAACGTGAAAACTTAACATGTCAAAAACCTTAACATTGTTCCAGAGGAGGCTCCACCACCAGATTCACTTCGTTCTATCTATGATGCTCACTCTAGTGTCGGTTCACCCCCAGAGTCACCACGTCAGACTTTGGAGCAATCAATCACTTCAAGGAACGTGGATTCTCAAGGCCTATCATACTCAGATGTGGTTGCTGCTATGATGACTGGAGCTGCTACGGTGGAGGAACAACTAGCAACTATGGCTCATTCCATTGAGAACCTCACAAAGACTATTGAAGAGAAGGACTTGCAAATCGCTACACTAATGAATAAATTGGAAGTTCAGACCTTCGGTGAAACACCAATGCCATCCGGGAATCGTGCAACTTTCACACCACCACCGTCTGGGAAACCTACATCTTCCACAGCAATACTAACGGAGAATCCTAATTCTACAGCACAAGATACTCACAGGGAGAATCCCAAACAGACGCCGATGACAGAACAAGCGATCAGTCAAAACCAGACGCCGGGGATAGAACAGACGACTGGTCTAACCAATCATACCTCTTCTTCAGTCTCTTCATTATCTGTCGAACAATTGCAAGATATGATAACGAATACAATCCGAGCTCAATATGGTGGTGTCTCACAGAGCACTCTCATGTACTCAAAACCCTATACAAGGAGAATCGACAGTATGAGAATGCATGTAGGATACCAACCTCTGAAGATTCAGCAATTTGACGGAAAAGGTAACCCCAAGCAACACATTGCCCATTTTGTTGAGACTTGTAACAATGCCAGAACAGAGGGGGACTTACTAGTCAAACAGTTTGTCCGGTCCCTTAAAGGAAACGCGTTCGAATGGTACACTGACCTAAAGTCAGAATCAATTGATAGTTGGGACCAGATGGAACGAGAATTCTTAAACAGGTTCTATAGCACTCGTCGTACTGTTAGTATGATAGAGTTGACTAACACGAAGCAATGGAAGGATGAGCCTGTAATCGACTACATTAATTGATGGAGAGCCCTCAGTCTTGATTGCAAGGACCGATTGTCAAAAGTATCTGCTGTGGAGATGTGTATGCAGAGAATGCATTGGGGCCTGCTCTACATTCTGCAAGGCATAAAACCTCGCACATTTGAGGAATTGGCTACGCGTGCCCATGACATGGAGATCAGTATGAAATCCCATGACGGCAAAAGTCCCGTGACTATAGAACCACGCAAAGATAAGAAGGACTGGAAGAAGGGCGACAAGTCATCAAAAAATGCGGCTAAAGATTCAATGGCTATCTCAACCACCCCAATCAAGATATCTGTTAAAGATGACAAGAAGGATGATAAAAAGCCTCGCCAGTTTCAAGAGAGGGAAAGACAGCGTCCTACGCTAAAGGAGTTGAAGAAGAAAAAATGCCCCTTCCCCGATTCCGATGTTCCTGGGATCTTGGAATGTTTACTTGAGAGTAAAGTTATAGAACTCCCTGAATGCAAACGTCCTCCAGAGATGGGACGTATCAACGATCCAAAATACTGCAAATATCATCGCATTATCAGTCATCCAATTGAGAAGTGTTTTATTTTCAAGGAGGTGGTGATGAATCTGGCAAAACAAGGAAAAATCTTGTTGGATACAGACGAAGTTGTAACTTCAAATCATACTACTGCTACTTTGACAACCTCTGTCGTGGGGAGTGCTCATTCTCAACCTTTAACTTCGGAGGTATCTTGCACAACTATCCAATTTGGTTCATTGGAACCAATCCCAATCTATATTGGCCAAGGGAGTGTACGTGACATTTCAACATTTGGAAGGATTTTTCCTCATGATGATGAAGAAGGATGAACTCTGGTGACAAGAAAGAAACCACGGAAGCAACGAGCTGATATTTTTCAGACTAATTATTCTGACAGATGGCAAAGGAAGAAGAAACCCCAATATCACCATAAACAGTCTGGCCATAACAGAAAATGGGTCAAGAAGACACAGTCAACTAAACACACCTCTATAAGCAAAAAGAGTCAGAAGCCTATTACTTTGCAAGAGTTCTTTCCAAAAGGATACCTAAATGACGAAGTTGTAACAACTTACATGGTTTCAACTAAGAAAACAAGCCTTAATGATGAGAAGAACGAGGATCAAGATGAAGTCCAGACTGTAGAGAACCATAATACAGCCATCATTGAAAAATCTGATGATGATGAAGTGGTCAGAGGTACGCTTGAGTCATGTTGTGCACCAATTGTTTTCACGGACGAAGATCTTCAGTTGGGTTCAAAGCCGCACAATTGTCCTCTATTCGTCTCCGGTTACATAAAAGAACGAAGAGTGACTCGTATTCTTGTTGATGGTGGCTCGGCGGTGAATCTAATGCCAAAATTTACGATGAAAAATCTTGGTATCACAATTGACGAGTTATCGCGTAGCCGTCTTATTATTCAAGGTTTTAACCAAGGAGGACAGAGAGCTATCGGCATGATTCGGGCAAAGCTAACTATTGGCGAGCTCCAAGCAGAAACCTTATTCCATGTGATTGATGCAAAGACGTCCTACAATTTGTTGTTGGGAAGGCCTTGGATACATAGTAATGACGTCATTCCATCGACTCTTCATCAGTGCTTCAAATTCTACAAAAATGGCGTACAAACGGTTGTGGCGGACCATAAGCCATTTACAGAGGCAGAATCTCATTTTGCCGATACCAAGTTCTATATCGATCATGATACACCTTCAGAAGTGCCCATCCCAAGCCTTCCGTCTACACAAGAGATTCAATCTACAAAAGCAAAAGAAGCATTAAGTGATCCACTAGACGTTTCAGTGACAAACATTGTAACGGTAGCTAAAACGCGAGGGGTCTCGATAAAAGCACATCGGACGAAACCTATTTTAAAGTATATTCCAAAATCTCAGCGACAAGAAGGGCAGGCACCTGTTATCGAGATAATTGAAACTAAGGCCCAAACCAAGGAAAAAGAAGATATGCAAAAGCTTAAAGAAGAGTTAACTCTTTCTCTCCCTAAGATTCAGAAGTCTTCGCCTTCCAAGTCTCCGTTAAAAGGGTTCGTGCGGCCTTCTCAATCTATGGTTGATCATTTATCACTTCCAAAACAAAGGACCGACGAAGGATTCGATCCTAAAGCATACCAACTCTTGGCTAAGTCGGGGTATGATTTTACAAATCCTGCAAGCCTTGGAAAACTGAATGCTGAGGTCACTGGTGAGAAGGTGCACGGCCTCAATGAGACACAGAAGAAGTTAAAAGATCAAGGGCATAAAATCATTTCACCTAAGTCTGGTCTCGGTTTCGTAGCTTCTGAGCCACTTCGAATTCAAATCACAAAGAGGGATAAGAAGTCAAGCACCTTATACATTGGGTTTGAAGAAGTTGAGGATGAACAAGATCAGCAGACTGGGCATCAAAAATCAGTCTTTGACCGTATAAAAGCTCCATGCGATCGAACATCTGTATTCAACAGGTTGTCAAGTCGAGAATCAAATGTTTCAAGTTCTCATATCAGCAATTTGCCTCGTAACTCTATTTTTAACAGAATGAGTTTTCATGACCAAGGAAGAAAATCTGCACAACCTCAATCTCGAAAGTCAATATTTTCTCGAATTGGTACTATCCATGATGCACCACTAAAAAACAGCAAGATTGTGAAGTCAGAAGAAGCTAACATCAACGTGGTGAATAATAGTGAGGTTCAAAGCCTAGTGTCTTCGCAAATGAAACGTAAGACAGAGATAGATGTCACCAATGATATTACATTGAAAGCTCGAAGGCGAACCATTGTATTTACAAATCAATCAGCAGAAGTGGATAGAATAGAAGGCACTGGCGAATCGTCTTGTGTTACTTCATACCACATCACTGTTGAAGAGGAACCTGACTGTGAACAACCAGATGATATCGAGAAAGCTCCACCAACACTAGAAGACGGGGGGCAGGCTACTGTTGATCAACTCAAAGAAATCAACTTAGGAACTGACGATCAACCTAAACCAGTTTTTGTTAGTGCATTCCTAAACCCCTCAGAAGAAAATGATTACTTTCAATTATTGTCTGAGTACAAGGATGTCTTTGCTTGGACATACAAAGAGATGCCCGGTCTTGATCCTAAAATTGCAGTGCACAATCTCGCTGTCAAACGTGGGACTCGTCCGATTAAGCAGTTTCAACGTTTCTTCCGTCCAGAGCTAGTTCCAAGGATAGAGGAAGAACTCAACAAATTGATTGAAGTAGGGTTTGTCCGTGAGGTCAAATATCCAACATGGATTTCGAGCATTGTTCCAGTGAAGAAGAAAAATGGACAGATTCGAATCTGTGTGGACTTTTGTGATTTGAATGAGGCATACCCAAAAGATGATTTTCCTCTTCCCATCCCTGAGCTCACTGTAGATGCAACCACTGGACATGAAGCTCTCTCTTTTATGGATTGTTACTCTAGGTACAATCAGATAAGAATGACTCCGAGGGACGAGGAGTTAACTGCCTTTCGCACTCCTAAAGGCATATATTGTTACAAAGTTATGCCCTTTGGACTAAAAAATGCGGGAGCAACATACCAGCGCGCTATGCAAAGGATCTTCGACGACATACTCCACAAGATTGTTGAATGTTATGTTGATGACTTGGTGGTTAAGACGAAAGAACGAAGAAATCATTTACAGGATTTACGTACTGTCTTTAATCGCCTTCGAAAATATCAACTTAAGATGAATCCCCTTAAATGTGCATTTGGTGTGACTTCAGGGAAATTCCTGGGATACGTCGTACGTCATCGTGGTATTGAGATTGATCCTAATAAAATTGAGGCCATTCAAAAGATGCCGCCACCAAAGACTTTACGTGAACTTAGAAGTTTACAAGGTCAACTTGTGTTCATTCGTCGGTTCATCTCAAATTTAGCGGGTCGTTGTCAGCCTTTTAACCGACTCCTAAAAAAAGATGTTCCATTTAATTGGGACCAATCATGCCAAAATGCTTTTGATAGCATCAAAAAGTACCTTCTCAATTCTCCGGTATTGGGAGCACCGGTACCTGGAAAGCCACTCATACTTTACATTGCTGCGCAAGAAGAATCGCTGGGTGCCTAACTTGCTCAGAATAATGAAGAACATAAAGATAAGGCATTGTATTATTTAAGGCACAGACTCACCCCGACGGAGCGAAATTATCCTCCAATTGAAAAAACATGCCTCGCACTTGTCTTCGCTTCTAAGAAATTGAGGCATTATTTCTTGGCTCATACGATACATCTTGTTGCAAGGGCAGATCCTCTCAAATATGTCATGTCTAAGCCGGTCCTTTCAGGACGATTGGCGAGGTGGTCAATTTTGTTCAACAAATTTGAAATTATTTATGTGCCACGAAAAGCAGTAAAAGGACAAGTTTTAGCTGATTTCTTAGCTTACCATCCTATTCCAGCCGATTGGGAAATTTCTGAAGATTTTCCTGATGAAGAAGTCTTCCTTGTGGACATCCTCCCTCAATGGATGATGTTTTTCGATGGGGCAGCACGATCAGATGGGGCTGGAGCAGGTGTAGTTTTTGTTTCTCCAAAGAGACATGTTATTCCATACTCTTTTGCACTTGCTAAAAACTGCTCAAATAATGTAGCTGAGTATCAAGCCTTGATTATCGACCTTCAAATGGAGAATGAGATGAACATCACGGACCTCGAAATATATGGAGACTCTAAGTTGGTGATCAACCAACTTCTTAAAGAATATGAGATTAAAAAAGATGATCTAGTACCGTACCATCGTTACGCCTCTCATTTGTTGGAACGGTTTGATAGCGTCATACTAGAGCACATTCCAAGAAAAGAAAATCGGATAGCTGATGCTTTGGCAAATTTGGCTACAACATTGGCGTTAACTGATGAAGACCTGGTTGATGTTCCTGTATGTCAACGATGGGTCTTGCCACAAGTCTTGGAGGATAAATTTGAAGAAAGTAATGTGGTTTCTTGTTGGACACAAGAGGAAGAAGACTGGAGAATCCCTATCATTGATTATCTGGAACATGGAAAGCTTCCCGAAGACCTACGCCATAAGACTGAAATATGAAGGCGAGCACCTCGTTTCATCTATTACAACGATATATTGTATAGGCGTTCCTATGAGGGTCTTTTCCTTCGCTGCCTTGGAAATGATGAAGCAACGCATGCAATGAAGGAGGCACATTCTGGGATTTGTGGAGCTCATCAATCTGGTCTAAAGCTACACTTTCACGTCAAAAGAATGGGTTATTATTGGCCCACCATGGTCAAAGATTGCTTGGAGTATGCAAAAAGATGTCAAGCCTGTCAATTCTATGCCAACTTCATACACCAACCACCGGAACCATTACACCCTACTGTGACGTCATGGCCGTTCGATGCATGGGGATTAGATGTAGTTGGTCCTTTAGAAAAGTCTTCAAAAGGCCACTTGTATATCTTGGCTGCAACTGATTATTTTTCAAAATGGGCGGAAGCTGCACCCTATAAACATGTGAAAAAGGAAACAGGGTTGACTTCATCAAGTCCAACATTATTTATCGATATGGTGTCCCTCGATACATCATCACTGATAACGGGACGAATTTTAAAAACAGTTGGGTAACTGACCTTTGTGAGAAATTTGGATTCAAACAACGTAAATCCTCCATGTACAATGCCCCTGCAAATGGTCTCGCAGAAGCATTCAATAAGACTCTATGTGAGCTATTGAAGAAAGTAGTCAACCAAACAAAGCGAGATTGGCATGAACGAATGGAATAAGCATTATGGGCATACCGCACTACGCATCGAACACCTTCTCAAGCAACTCCATATTCTCTGGTCTATGGCGTAGAAGCAGTTCTTCCATTGGAACAACAAATCCCTTCATTGAGGATAGCCATACAAGAAGGTCTTACAAGTGAAGAAAATGCCATTTTACATCTTCAAGAACTGGAAGCATTGGATGGAAAGAGATTAGAAGCTCAACAACAGCTAGAGTGTTATCAAGCTCGACTTTCTAAAGCGTTCAATAAGAGAGTTCGACCTCGGTCATTTCAAGTTCGAGACTTAGTATTAGCTGTTCGTAAACCGATTGTCATAAATCGCAAGGAAAATAAATTTGTATCCAAATGGGATGGACCGTATAATGTTCGCGAAGTTTATACTAACGGAGCATATCTCATTATTGATGAAGACGGAGTAAGAGTGGGGCCCATTAATGGCAAATTCCTGAAGCTCTACTACCCATGAAGGCAATGCTTCTGATCGTACGAGCTTAAACTGCACTATGTTCCTGGCCTACATGAGTTAAAACTGTGATTGCAAAAAAAAAAAAAAAAAAAAAAAAAAAAAAAAAAAATTCTTTATAAACTCCTGGCCCGCAAGAGTATAAACTGTGAACGGTAAAACAAATAAATAATGATAACATCTTTGTAAATAAAATGGAGATAATAAATCATTTGTTTTATTGCTAAAATTCAAAGTTACAACTTTTTTTTGGAAAAAAATGATGATCAATACTAAAATTCCATAGCGATAATTTCGTCACGTTCTTGCCATAATATCTCTTCCAGTTGCTTCACTACTTCAAGATCGCGATTCGAGATGACGTTAGCTTCTTCTATTGATTTTCGATCTTCCCAAAGTTTGGTGATGGCTTCCTTCTTCTGAGATAACTGTGCATCCGTTGTTAATATGAGGACTTTAAGCCCTTGAGTCTCTTCCCTGGCTTCTTACAATTCTTTCACTAATCTAGCTTCTTTAAATTCAGCTTCACTCAAACTAGATTGAAGTGATTCTATACGCTTAGCACCATCATCTTCTATAGACCCAGTGTTGGTGAGCTGTGCATCAATACTGGCCAATCGTTAGGATTGAGAGTCTGAAGTCATCATACAGGCATATGAAAAAGATGTAGCAATATAATTGGCCGCATTATTGGTATATGAGTCAATTCGCCTCTTCAAAGCTGAATGGTCTCCAGGGAGTTTTGCGAGTCCTTCATAAAGTGTTTGAAGTTTAAGTGCTCGAGACGGTATTTTATCGGTAGGAGTATCGCGTATGATATTCTTTATGAAATCAATAAAGAATAAAGCAGCACGACGATGAACATCAAGAACGATCTCTTTCGCATTGAAAATTGACATTTCAGAAGGGGCAACACGATGCAAGGGTGGACCCTGTTCTTTTAAAATCAAAGAAGGGATAACTACATGATCTTTACCAATATTTTCAACCACCTCCATAGCTTGACTAGTCACTTCAGCAACCCCCAAAACATCCGAGTGTTGACTAACTCTGCTTCTTTGTAGTGAAATCTTTGTACCTTTTCCTATCGCAGTGGCCAACTCTAAGGCAGACGGTCCATAAATAGATTCTTCACTACATGTTAGGTTAGCAACAATGACGACATCTTCCCCAAGAAATCCCTTGCTGTCTTTTATCTATTAAAAAAATAATAATAAATAATGGTAATTTGCAGTACAAAAATATATATATATATATATATATATATATATATATATATATAATAACAGTTACCTGTATAGGTTGTGAACTGCTAGGTACCCCAGTAAAAAATTGATCAAGAGAAGTGGCAACACATTCCTGTACTGAATCAACTCTCACTTTGTCGGTGACATGTTTTTAGTTACGATCCTCATCATAAGCTTTCACATCCTCATCTAACTCCATTGACAACTGACGATGGCGATGGTTATTGATTAGTGGTGGGACATTTTCTGCTGTTTGGTGATGGCTACTAGATCTTCCAACAACGTCACAATCATTATGAGATTTGATGGTTAACTTTGGCACTGGCTTAGATGGGAGATTTGACTTCAGCCCCTTAATTAAAACCTTCCTGATTTTAGTTGGTTTCTCTGGTGGGGAAATCGTACGTTTAGATTGCTTTGAGGTAGTTTCTTTCTGTGTAAATGGATCAATATATACGCTGGACCACCATTTGGCATATGCTCCGGTAACTGAGGATTTTTGGTGGCTGAAGGTTGAAGGAAGCAACGCATCACAACCAGAAGAATAATGAATGGATGAGTTCCAATGTTTTAAAAATTCCTCTAAGGTGCAAATACGAAAGTCATTTTTTAATTTTCCAGGAATATCTTGATGGTACCCAAATTGTCGGCTAAATCTGTGTGGACTATACGGCTCAATGATAAGACGGTCATTTTGGTGCAATGTCAACTAACATAATCGAAGATTGATTAGGGTGTTAAAGTCAGCCTTTATCATCTCGCCATTATCTACAATAAGTCGCTCTTTTGAAGATCTTTTAGCCATTCGAGTTAAGTTTATTCCTTTACATGATCTGAATAAATTTTGGGCTTCAAAATGGTCAAAATGTCATTCTAGGCCAATAGTTGATATTAGGAATGGTGAAATTAGTTCTGAAATATTCACTCAACCATCCGAATACATAGTGAATAGGAAATATCGCAGAGCAACTTCCAGGATCTGGTGAGGAAACAATCTCGTTCAAGCCTCTGTAAATACTGGCCAGAACCGGGATGGAAAGACAAATGTTGCAGCCATCTGCTAACATGCTTGCGACCTTGAAAGTCCCAGGACGAATTATGTTGCCAGGGTGTGCAGGTAAGGCAAATTTGCAGAGCCAACATGCTAAAAAAGCAGCTAGATAAGTGGTGTCTCTCGATGTTTCATCTACACCAAGGTTGATAAATACTTTTTTCTCTTTGGTGGACATCGACCGGACAGGAGGGATCACACCAGACGAATTTTGAGTCCTCATAGGGCGGTGAACTTTATTTTTTGTTGATTTCTTTAAAGGTTTGGCATGTTTTGATGCACCTTTAAACCAGAAATTAATCCAGTCAGATATCTTCACATTCTGATCTCCTTTATACTTCTTGGAAAGTCTGTGGAAGGCCAAAAATAGGTGTTGACAACTCAAAGGGATAGAATTTTTGTTGTTGCCAACTTTTGATAGTTCATCTGCACAAGGAATAACTTCATCATAAATTGTTCCTTGGTGAGGGAGACCACCTAACATATATAGATCTCGAAGAGAAATTGATAGCTCGCCAATAGAACAATGAAGTGTATTAGTGGCTAGGCACCAACATTCAAGGAATGCTTTGAATACATCTTTATGACGATCATAGGAAAATAGGGAGGCGAATAAAACACCATATAGTTGTTGTTTTGATAGAAAGTCGTGGAAACGCGCCAAGACATCTTCTAACCACTCCCAATATAGTTCGGTGTATAGCAATTCAGCAGGAAGTTTATAGGGAATACTCCATGATATTTCCTTCGCCTGAACATTAAGACCCAATAGTGAAAACTGGTTTTCTTCAACAACTCTCTCATGAAGTGAAGAATTTAGTATCAAGGCTTTAGAGACAATAGATTCTTCATTAATCTGATCAGGACTAAAGTCGGTGAGTTCGCATGTGGCCGTGCATGTCCAATGAGATGAACAATGTTTATTGTTAGAATCAGGCACTTGAATAGCATTGCGACCAAAAAGTGAGTCATATACACTTAATGTCGTTCCTTGGACTCGTTGACTATTTTTGCTCTCTAAGATAGTCAGCTTTTGCTTTGCGAAGTACTTGAACACCACCATGATGGATAACAAAGCTCAAATCGGTGTTGTCTAGAAGGAGGATTCAATTTCTGCTACGGTTGACACAAATCAAGTTGTTATACCCAATCAAGCCCTGCAAAGAAAAAAAAAATTTGCTCCAGTATGCGTGAAAAAAAAAAAAAAAAAAAAAAAAAAAAAAAAAAAAAAAATTGTTCTCCTACATGCGTAGAGAGAGAGAAAAAAAAAAAAAGCTCCAGCTAGCGTGGAGAAGAGAAGAGAAGAGAGCGAAGAAAAAAAAAGAAGAAGAAGAAACACACGTACCAATTATTTGTGATCTGACAAGTCTTCAGAGATTTTTGGAATTGATATCAAACCCTACAATATTGAGGGTATATATAAGTAACAAGATACCTCCAAGTTGTATTGGGATTTGGACAATTCAATTTAAATAGGAAAGTACAATTAAGATGGGAAAAAAAAAAAAAAAAAGAAATTTCAAGTCCCACTTGGAAAAAGAGACAAGTCTTGTCAAAATTGGGACTTGAAGTGGGGGCAATTTGTAGACACTAAAATTTAGTAGGCTTTGGTTTTAACGAATGGACCCATTAAATATAGGCCTAATGTTTAAATAAATTATTTAATTTACCAGGCTTAGTCCACTTAAATTATTTAATTAGCCCAGCCCAGATAATTAAATGAAACGATAATTATTCCTAATAAAATATATTTTGAATAATTATCTTTAAGGATAATTATCACAATATAACCGGCCCGGCCCAGTTATAGTTTTATCCTTATCAGGAGATGACACGTGTTATCATCCTATTAATCCAAGAAGCCTATAAATAGAGGCTTGGAGGAAGAAAAAAAGGGGGGGACTCAGAATTCAGAAGTTTACAAATTCAGACACAAATTTAGAATTCAGAAGTTCAGAGACTCAGAAATCCAGAGACTCAGAATTCAGACACAAATTCAGAATCGAAACCCAAAAGCGAAGAACATCAAGCACATCCAACAACGTGCCGTTCTTCATCAAATTCCACAGTGATTCAAGAACAAGCTCGTGCAGCCCTTGGATCCAACCAACCAAAAACAAGGAGATCGAATCAGAGGACCATTCTTTTTTTTGTAAAAGATATTACAAAGGACTGTACTCCAATTTTTTTCAATTAATAAAATTCTATTTTGCTCCATATTTTGTTTCTATTGCAGACTTACAAAATTTGTGTGTACAACGAACTGAGAAACATCCCATTTAATGTCTTTCGACCAAAACTGTCTTCACAAATTGTGATACATCTTCGTGCCACCAGGATGAACTGTGAGTCGAGTTGTACACACAAATTTTGTAAGTCTGCAATAGAAACAAAATATGGAGTAAAATAGAATTTTATTAATTGAAAAAAATTGGAGTACAGTCCTTTGTAATATCTTTTACAAAAAAAAGAATGGTCCTCTGATTTGATCTCCTTGTTTTTGGTTGGTTGGATCCAAGGGCTGCACGAGCTTGTTCTTGAATCACTGTGGAATTTGATGAAGAACGGCACGTTGTTGGATGTGCTTGATGTTCTTCGCTTTTGGGTTTCGATTCTGAATTTGTGTCTCTCTGGATTTCTGAGTCTCTGAACTCCTGAATTCTGAATTTGTGTCTGAATTTATAGACTTCTGAATTCTGAATCCCCCCCTTTTTTTCTTCCTCTAAGCCTCTATTTATAGGCTTCTTAGATTAATAGGATGATGACACGTGTCATCTCCTGATAAGGATAAAACTATAACTGGGCCGGGCCGGTTATATTGTGATAATTATCCTTAAAGATAATTATTCAAAATATATTTTATTAGGAATAATTATCGTTTCATTTAATTATCTGGGCTGGGCTAATTAAATAATTTAAGTGGACCAAGCTTGGTAAATTAAATAATTTATTTAAACATTAGGCCTATATTTAATGGGTCCATTTGTTAAAACCAAAGCCCACTAAATTTTAGTGTCTACAGAAAACATAAGCCAAACAAGAAAGAACTAGAAAACATAAGACCATATACGTAGAGTTCATGAGGAAAGCATAAGCCAACAATATGTCTAGGCAAAACAATTCCAAGAATTCGTCATTGAATTCAAGCTACTCAGACTCTTGAATGCCCATACTTGAAAGTAGAAATAGGAGAAGCAAGCTTCATTACCTCATCATCACACCAACAGCAGTGGCTTAGGGTATGTGCGTGTGAATATCAACTATGAAAAAATATATATATATCTCATCATGACCTTGGAAACCTACACAAGAACATAAATGAACCAATAAGGTCAAGCTATTGTTGACGAAAGAACCAAGTTAGAAAGAAAAAAAAGAAACAGTGTCAATTTTAAGAGTAATGCCTTTCTCTCCTGTGTGTGTGTTTTTTTTTAATAGGGGCTGTAAGCAGTGTGTTTTTTATTAATAGTGGAGAATGATGATTCCAACTTTAAAATTGACATCAAATACGATAATAGAAAAAAACCCATTCCAGTCTATTTTCTTGTATTTCATTCCACCACACCAAATTAACCCTTAGAAAAATTTCAGAAGTTCGCCGTCAAATTCAAGCTACCACCCATACTTGAAAATAGGAATACGAAAAGCAAGCTCCAATATCTCATCATCAACTCTAAAACCCATGTTGTCCCTATCATCTAAATGCACAAGATTTTTGCAACCCTGTAAAATAATCACTAAGCTCTCCCAAGGGAGGAGTCCATACCTTAATTCCGCATGTTTAATGTTATTTGTTTTATTCGGTATTCATCGATCAATCTTAATATGAAGGTGTCTAATTCTTCAGGAAAAACAAGGGTCCGCCCACATAAAGGAGACAGAGTAGCTTTGTACCAAGACTTGCATACAAAGGGAACGCTCACTAGCAAGGATTCTATTCCCACTCTCAAACACATTCACCAAGCAATCCATGCTCAAATCTTCCCATTTTCGCTCTTCCATCTATTTATACCTATAAAAAACACAAGTCAACAAAAGTACTTATATTCATGTATGCATTTTTATAGAGAAAAAATTGAACCAAATAGACCTCTAAAGCAGTATACCAAAGTACAAGCCAATACAGAACATCTCCAAAAAAAGAAAAAAGAAAAAAAAAAGATTATTTGATAATTGAATTGAAAAGTGTTACATTCTATATATTTATCTGAAAAAGGACCGAATTTGATACCAGCAATCCACCACCTGCATAGTAGGTAAAAAGAGAATGACAGAAATAATTTGGCATGCAGGAGAGGAAACTTAGACAGTAATTAAAATTCCTGTAATTAAAATTCCTTAAATGAGACGAAGAAAGAAAATTGAGATCAGTGTCAAAACATCATATGAATTAAACTTAAATTGTTAAAAATAAAAATAATAAACAAAATCCACCCAACCTCCCATCTATAATAATCAAAAAATAATAATAATTTAGTATAAATTAACCCCCAAAAAATAATAATTTAGTATAAAGATGAAGACAAGTAAAACTACATAATAATACTGATGTGTACGTGTATAAGATACATACGCAAGCAGGCATAAGAACAAAAAACACAACCACTAAAGGAAAAAAAACAAACATGGATCATATTCAAAACAACAAATTTGGTCATTCGTGAACTAATTAAACTAAAAATTCTCACATATTCTATATATTAATAGGGATCTAACCAGTTAATTATACAAAGTTTGTATCAGAATAGAGAAACACTTCACTTGGGTGTGTAAATGCAGAATCAAGACAATTAACAGCAATACGAAACAATATAAACACTAGTAATCGGGTTTCAAAACCTGTAATTGGACGCAGACGAGAACTATTCCAATTTTGATCACCCTTGCAAATTATTGAATACTTAATTAATATTGTATCATATATATGACACACACATATATATATACTAGGAAAAAGGACGTGCGATGCACATGATGAATGTTTTGTAATTTATGGAATTTTTCTTTTCATATATTTTTTAATTATTTTATTTTATTTAAATATGTCATTCTCTAATTAAATTTTCTTTTATTAAAAACCTCATAATAAATAGATAAATACAGAGGTTATATGTGATAGAGTTCTCTTTTTATATTAATTCATAAATATTTTTTTGTATTAAAAAATAAATACTGAAATGCATAAACTCTTTACACGTTTATATTTTATTTATATTTATATGTATTATTATATATATATTTTAAATATATCCTTGTATAATGTGATAGAGTTTTATAGAAAATAAAATAGGTAATTTCTGTTACAGTTTTATAGAAATTATTTTATTTTCTTTAAATATATCCTTATCTAATTAGATTTCCTTCTATTAAAAAAATCATAATAAATAGATGAATACAGATAGAGTTTTACTGAAAATAAATTAATTAATTTGTGGTAGATTTTAGATAATTTGTGTTAATGTTTTATAGAAACTTTTTTAATATATCTCTGTCTAATGTGATAGAGTTTGTGCTAGAATTTTATAGAAATTATTTATTTTCTTTAAATATATATATCCTTATCTAATTAGATTTTCTTTTATTAAAAAACTCATAATAAAAGGTAATTTGTGTTACAGTTTTAGAAAAATTATTTTATTTTTTATATCAATTAATAAATATTTTTATATTAATAATTCTTGTCCAATTATATTTTCTTTTATTAAAAATTCATAATAAATAAATAAATTATTAATTGTGTTCAAGTTTTATATAGAAACTCTTTTAAAAACTCTTTTTAAATCGATTAATAAATATTTTTTTATGTTAATAATTCTTGTCTAATTAGATTTTCTTTTACTAAAAAACTCATAATAAATAGATATATAGGTAAATTGTGTAAGATTTTTATAGAAACTCTTTTAAAACCTCTTTTTTATATCAATTAATAAATATTTTTTTATATTAATAATATTGTATAATTAGATTTCCTTTTATTAAAAAAAAAGACTCATAATAAATCGATAAATAGGTAATTTGTGTTAGAGTAATATAGAAACTCTTTAAATATATCTTTATTTAATGTGATTGAGTTTTATTGGAAAAAAAAATAGTTAATTTGTGATAGAGTTTTATAGAAATTATTTTTATTTTCCTTAAATATATCTTTGTCTAATTAAATTTCCTTTTATTAAAAAATCATAATAGAAAGGTAATTTGTGATAGAATTTTAGAAAAATTATTTTGTTTTATATATTAATAAATTAATATTTTTTATATTAATAATTTTTGTCTAATTAGATTTTTTTATTAAAAAACTCAAAATAATAAATAGATAAATAGGTAATTTTAATTTTATTAGGTAATTTTTAGAGTTTTATAAAAATTATTAAATATTTTTTTTATATTAATAAATAAATACTGTAATACTAACAAATTGATAAATAGGTAATTTGAATTTTATTAAGTAATTTTTAGAGTTTAATATCAATTAATAAATATTTTTTTATATTAATAAATAAATATTGAAATACTGAAATACTGAAACTCTTTGCATATTTAATAATAGTATAGATATAGATTATTAGGTAATTTTTAGAGTTTTATATTAATTAATAAATATTTTTTATATTAATAAATAAATACTGAAATACCAAAACATTGAAACTCTTTGCACATTTAATAATAGTATAGATTTGCACATTTAATAATAGTATAGATATAAATTATTAGGTAATTTTTAGAGTTTTATATCAATTAATAAATATTTTTTTATATTAATAAATAAATACCAAAACACTAAAACTCTGTCCATTTAATAATAAGTATAGATATATATATATATATATATATGCATAGATGGGTTCATTGGAGCCCTCACTTGTAAGGCCCATTGTTGGAAGGCAGTGGCCCAAACTGAGAGAGATACTATATGTTCTTGAGACGAAAAGACAAAATCACCCTTATAGATTTCCACTCAATTGGCATAAAGTGAGCTAATACGAAAGCCGAACCCAATACGAGTTAGATCAATATTATGTGCGTTGCTTTGTCTGATTTGATTTGATTTTTATTTATTATTATTATTATTATTCTTTTAAAACTTCGGAGAGAGATCTCTAAGTTTGATTCATCATCCGATGAAACAAAGGGCTTTGTTGCCCGATTGTTTTAATTCATTGTTCCAAAGCAAAAGTTAATGTTTAAGTGTCCATCTTGTCAATAATAATAATAATAAAATCTTACGATTAATTTAATGAATAATTCTATACAAGTTAGAAGTAAGTTTATATTAATTAAAATTAAACAATCTCATGTGAGTAATACTAGATGACGTGTTTTATTTAAGACTCACATGATCTCATTTACAAGTATTGTGTTTTTTGAATGCTTGAGTGTGTTGAGTCTTGCACCCTCTCCTTCCCCTCTAACAATTAACTCCTAACATTTTCGCCATAAATAAATAAAAATATAAAAAAAAAAAAAACAAACTTCTATTTGCCTTGATTAGTTGGTAAGAATTTCCCTTACTTTTCTATTTTTTATTTTTGGCACAATGCAATTGAGGATTTGAGACTGTCTCAGAGAAAAAATACCATGGACTTAGGTCACATGCTTTTGTAACTCCACGGAATTGATTGTAATCTTTTGAATTATAAATTCTTCTTAATACAGAAATTTACAATTTATTAACTCAAAATCAAAGTAACTAAAAGAGTTTCATGAAACGGAATCACATTGATCCACCTAAATATATATATTGAAAGTTTTCAATCAAATAAAAGATTTAACAAAGTCCCGCAACATTACTCCCTGTTAGCTCACCAAAATTTACATTTTAGAAAATTGTCTAGAATTCCAAGAAAATGAAAATGAAAATGAAAAAAAAAAAAAAGAAAAAGAAAAAAACAAACAAACAAAGCAGATCATCACAAGACTAAGGAGATGAACTTTTCACAGAAGCCTATGCATCATCATGTGTAACTTTCAACCATATGATAGGTAAATCCAATATAGTCTCATTATCGTCAACAATCATCATAATTGAAGGTACGAATATGCAAAGCAAGGTTTAATATCTCATAATCGGCATTGAAACCTACACAATTACTAACATCAAAATGCACAAGTTCTTTGCAGCTTTGCAAAATATCGCTAGACTTTCCCATTCCAGAAATGATTGCGTTATACACAAATGCTTTAGGTTTGGCAGTGAGGTGACAACGGTATCTGTATTACATAACGCAACAAAGTTATTTTTAACCGAATTTTCAATCGATCAAACAGATTTTTTGTACAAAAAAAATTGAACCAAATAGACCTCTAAAACAGTATGCGAAAGTACAAACCAATACAGAACATCTCCAAAAAAAAATTGCATATTATAGCTGTCTCCAATACTTGACATCACCAAATGCTTCCACTTTGTATAATGTAATCATCTTGACCATTCCTCTACAAGAACCAAGGAGAATGCAATTTTTAATAAAACCATTCGGAGAGTTTTGTTTTGTTCCATGAAAATGCATTTAAACAATATTAAATATCATAATCAATGTCTTTCATAGTACCATCTCGAGGAAGCACTATTGAAATAGCAGATCAATTACTACGGTTGACGACAAACTTAATGAATGTCATCATAGATTGATTATGCCTCTCTAATCGATATTGAGCAATAAATGTAAAATAGAGGGAGTGTGAGGACATAGGAAAATCAAGATGTCGGGTTTAGAGTCACTTTGTACCATGACTAGCATACAAATGAAATATGTAATAGCAGGGAATCCATGTCAAGCAATCCATGTTTAGGCTCTTCTCATTTTTGCTCTTCCATCTTTATGAATGGAAAATGAAGAAAACTGTTAAATTTTTTAATGAAACAAAAAAAAAAAAAAAATTACACTACCAATTTTTCCCTTTTTTTCGCATCCATTAGATAATTGCAACCCGCAAATCATATCAGGATACCTTTCAAGCTGGGTTAGCTGGCTATGATGGTGGAGAATGTCATTTAATTTCCACCTTCATATGTGTCTGCATATAAAGGAAAAAAATGGGAATCTATGGAAGATAGAAGACAGTCACCTTTCTTTTTTCTACTCAAGAAATTGGACTTTCATACAACATTGAGAAATTAAATTTCCTTCGTAGAAGTATCTAAACCACATTTGTCAATAAAAGAGACTAAAAAGAAATGGAATTGGCAAGATTAATGAAAGCATTGTTTAAATAAGAGGCTAACACTGATAATTAAAGATTAGATGCAATTATGCCTTATTTCTTAACTATAGCTAATCATTAAATTTAGGAAGTAAATATGCAATAAATCTATCCTCAAATACCATTGAAATTATTTTCAAACTTCTCCAATTTTTCCTTTATAAAATCGGATAGCATTCACACTCCCACTCTTGGATCTTGTCGATTTACAATTAATGGTCATCTTCATACTAGGATGCATTACAATCAATAGCTACACGTCCCTCCATATAGACATTTCATTCTTGAGCCCGAATTTCCATGAGTTAATTAAAAATAACATTCAAAGTTGAGTAAAGAAAAAAATAAATTTGTCGGATTTAACTATAAAAAATTGGGTATAACCCATGTTTTGTATTTTTTTAAGTTTAAAAGAGGTGTCAACCTCTTATTGAGATAAGTGGTTTTGTATTTTTTTTTAAGTTTAAAAGAGTTGTTAACCTCTTATTGGGACAAGTTAGTGTGCAAGACGAAATCTGTCTTGATGGGACAGAATTGAAGCATTGTCTTTTTTTAAATACTTTTTTGTACGTCTTATCTTCCTTGCTAAAAACACGTTGTTATGACTGAACACTAGCTGTTATGATTGGTCTAAACTTATTAATGTCAAACTTAGAAAACATAAGCCAAACAAGAAAGAATTAGAAAACATAAGACCATATACATAGAGTTCACGAGGAAAGCAGAAAAGTCCTTGTCCCAAAATAATTCATCCAAGAACTAGAAATTCATTGACTTTCTTAAACCAACAATATGTCTAAGCAAAATAATTCCAAGAATTCGTCATCGAATTCAAGCTACTCAGACTCTTGAATGTCCATACTTGAAAGTAGAAATAGGAGAAGCAAGCTTCAATATCTCATCATCACACCAACAGCAGTGGCTTAGGGTATGTGTGTGTGAATATCAACTATTGAGGCTGAAATTTGCGCAGTCCGATACGATACCGTATTCCTGCAAGGAAGAAAGGAGAAGATCGATGAACCTTGACGACACCGGTGTGGTGCCTGCCAAGAGCTCTCCGACGATCAAATTAGTCACGGATGTCTAAAAAGAAGGTAGGGATTAATAATAGTTTTTACGTCGTACCTTCTTTAATGGCTTGATGCCCTATTTATGGCTGTCGATTGGAATCAAAATCATTCCGCCGATGTCGATGGTTGACCTTATCTTCCGCTTGTGTGAAATTATAAGAGATTTATTACCAGATTTGTCGGGATATGATTTAATCCTTTTGACCTTCTCCAGTTATAGTAGGATTATTCTTACCTGTTGAACCACGTCAGATTTGATTTCATTATCCTTGATAATGAAATCTAATCAAACTTATCGAGGGTATGGTAGGTTTATATTTTTCCCTATTAGTATCAACTATGAAAAAAATATATATATCTCATCATCACCTTGGAAACCTACACAAAGACAGAAATGAACCAATAAGATCAAGCTATTGTTGACCAAAGAACCAAGTCAGAAAGAAAAAAAAGAAACAATGTCTTAGGAGAAGTGGGAAAGAGAGAAACGGTGACTGCTTACAGCCCCTCTTGAATGCACAATTTCGTTATTAAAAACACACACACACACAGGAGAGAAAGACATTACCCTTAAGGCTAGTTTGGTGTGATGGAATGAATTTAAATGGAATGAGAATGGAGGTGAGGAATGGAACGAGAATGGAGGTGGTGAATAGAATGGTCATTCCTTTTGTTGAAAGATGTAATGATTTTGATGGAATGACCATTCTCCAAGAATAGTGGGGAATGATGATTCCAACTTTAAAATTGACATCAAACACGAGAATAGATAAAAGACCCATTCCATTCTATTTTCTTTTATTTCATTCCACCACACCAGATTAGCCCTTAGAAGAATTTCAGGAGTTCGCCATCAAATTCAAGCTACCACCTATACTTGAAAATAGGAATACGAAAAGCAAACTCCAATATCTCATCATCAACTCTAAAACCCATGTTGTCCCTAACATCTAAATGCACAAGATTTTTGCAACCCTGTAAAATAATCACTAAGCTCTCCCAAGGGAGGAGTCCACACCTTAATTCTGCATGCTTAATGTTATTTGTTTTATTCGGTATTCATCGATCAATCTTAATATGAAGGTGTCTAACTCTTCAGGAAAAACAAGGGTCCGCCCACATAGAGGAGACAGAGTAGCTTTGTACCAAGACTTGCATACAAAGGGAACGCTCACTAGCAAGGATTCTATTCCCACTCTCTCAAACACATTCACCAAGCAATCCATGCTCAAATCTTCCCATTTTCGCTCTTCCATCTATTTATACCTATAAAAAACACAAGTCAACAAAAGTACTCATATTCATGTATGCATTTTTATAGAGAAAAAATTGAACCAAATAGACCTCTAAAGCAGTATACCAAAGTACAAGCTAATACAAAACATCTCCAAAAAAAAAAAAAAAAAAAAAAAAAAAAAAAAAGATTATTTGATAATTGAATTGAAAAGTGTCACATTCTATATATTTATCTGAAAAAGGACCGAATTTGGTACCAACAATCCACCACATGCATAGTAGGTAAAAAGAGAATCAGAGAAATAATTTGGCATGCAGGAGAGGAAACTTAGACAGTAATTAAAATTCCTTAAATGAGATGAAGAAAGAAAATTGAGATAAGTGCCAAAACATTATATGAATTGAACTTAAATTGTTAAAAATAAAAATAATAAACAAATCCACCTAACCTCCCATCTATAATTGTAATGTTTGTGTTATGTATATATATACATATGTAATTGTGTGTGTGTATGGAGTGAATTTAAAGGCAAAAGAAAAAAAGAAAATAAAATAAAAGAATAGGTGGGACCCACCACCATCACCTTAAGCCCTCAAGACCACATTTGGTCTGTAGCTCTCTTCTCCCGCTGCTCTCTCTCTCACTCCCTTTCTGTTTTTTCTTTTCTTTTCTTTTTCCATCAAATTTTAGAACTTGATTTCTCCCTCATTTCTTGGCGGATTAAGGTGCCGTTTGAGGCAAAACGAAGCCCACTACGAGCTCTACGCATCCATACGGACTATTCCAGATTTGGTACCCTCCTTGGAGTTCGAAATTCAAGACCTATTTTAAGAGTTTTGTGCAAAAGTGAGGTAAGGGCTCTTAATTCCAGTTTTTCTTACTCCTATGTGAATTACATCTCCTAAATTGTTGTAAAGCATGCTTGATTATGAATTAATTTTCTTGAGGATGATGTAGATGTTATATGAGAAGTTATGATTAAATGGGCTATGTGAATTGTATGTGAACGTGTTTATTTGGTTAATTTCTTGTCTAATAGTTGATATAGCATGCTTATATTGTTGTAAAATTTGTTAGAAATGATATGTGATGGCATGTGTAATTTTTCCTCAATATTTGTAGAGTATGTTTAAATGTGAAATATAAAATCCCTTAATTCTATGGCATTGTGAAAGTAAGACATACATGCATACCATGGGTCATGATTGAGAAGATTGTTTTGAAATGAAAAAAGGGGATTTTGGGAAAGTGTTTGATGAAAAGTGTTTTATGAAAACCCGGTCGCCGCGGGGGTACCAAAGGGCCGGAGTGTTAATATAGCCTAGAGGGAATTAGGGAGTCGTCTTAGCGTGATTCAGCTAGCTGGGCCCCATAATGACGCCGCGGGGGTACCAAGGGTCAGGGACACTAGCCAATCATTCTCTCGTGTCACTGCGGGGTCACCAAAGGACGGGTTATATTAACAGTTTGAAAGTGATGATTTTTGAGATGTGGAAATGGGGAACGACATCGACATGCATTGCATTCCCATTACATTACATTATATTGTTTATATTTGAGTTGATTGTTAAGTGATATGATCCCGACATAGTGTGACCCCCATTCCCATTATTCTATTCTTTGGTTGAATTCACTGGGACACAAGAGGCGTGTCTTAAGTGCTACCTACTGAGTTTTATGCTCACCTTATTATTTAATAATTTTTTTCAGAAAACGGGAAAGAAGTGGCGGATGACGTTCCACCACAAGCTTAATTTGGATTAGAATACTTTTTTGCTATTTTTGTATTAAGTCCCATATTTTTTAAAAAATCTTAGTTTGTTATATTTGGTATAGAAATTTGTGAACTCTTATTATTGTAATTATATTTATGGACATTTGATATTAATCTTATATTTTGGGACTGTAATTATGGTATCTAGATGATATAGTAGGTGGTTGTACCACTATGAAATGAATTAAGTTAAGGCATGGTGAATGGATGAAAGGGATGTTAGAATGTATTATATGTTTATTGTGCTGGGACAGGTTAAAAATGCATTTAAACAGGTTGTGGTAGGCCCATTTTTAGGGGAGGTTATGCCGAAATTTTTTTAAAATTTTGACATCAGCTAGGGTCGTTACAAATTTGGTATCAGAGCGATGGTTCGAATACCATTAGGATGACAGGTAGAGGCTTACCTAGAATTGTCTGGGAAGTCATTTGCATTGTTATTTCCTTATTTGCAAAAGTGTTTTGCTATGTGAAAAAAAAAAAAAAAAAAAAAAAAAGCTTGTTTAACTGCTTACTTGCTTACGTGCTTATGTGCTTATATGCTTATATTAATGTGTTCATTGCATAGTATTACATGCTAAATGTTTGTACAATATCTTTTTGCGTTGGGTTGTTCACGGTTGGACCTTAGTGTTATCGTTATTGAATTGTTTTCTTTGTTTTATAGAACGATGTCACGGCGTGAGGAAACCAGGGAAGTTGGCCCTAGACCGACTAGAGGTGATATTGGCGAGAGCTCCAGCTCCGATCCGGATGAGCTAAATGATGATGACACACTTATTAGGGAATTGATTCCCCCGAGAGTTGTCCCCACAAGGAGGGATAATGTTGAAGCACCCGTAGAAGTAGGTGAAGGTTCTGTGGCACTGAAGTTGAATCGTTTATTGCAAAATGCCGTGAGGGCAACGATTGCTGCTCAGTCGCAGTCGGCACCACAACCTACAGTTCAAGTTGAGGAGACGCCAGCTCAGAAGCGTCTCAAGATCATTAAGGGGTTTTCTCAGCTAATGCCGGTTATGTTTAAGGGCGGTGTGGATCCAATGGCAGCAGATGACTACCTGGATCAAGTTGAGACTCAATTAATTTCAATGGATGTGACGGAGGTTCATTTGAAGATCATCTTAGCTACTTATAAGTTTGCTAAGGATGCCAAACTATGGTGGAACTCGGTTACGAGCCGGTACAAGGTGGAGGAGATGAGTTGGGACAAATTCAAGGAATTATTTTATGAAAAGTACTTTCCGCTTTCCAAAAGATGGGAGTTATAAGACCAGTTTCATAACCTTATTCAAGGGAGCATGTCAGTGGCGAAATATGAGAACAAGTTCACTTCACTTTCTCGCTTTGCTCTAAAAATGGTGAGAGATGAAGTTAACAATACTTGGAAGTTTGTTTCTGGTCTTAATGATCGGATGAGGCCGTTGATCATGACACAGTTCATTAAGGAGATTTATTCTTAAGCAGTGGAAAGCGCTGTGATGCTGGAGGCTGATAATAAAGAGAAGGATGCAAGAAGAGAGCAGTTGAAGCAAAAGAGGAGTGCAGGGCCATCTTCAGAGAGATCTTCTTGGAAGAGGAACAAGAGTGGTTCATTTCAGTTTCAGGGGCAGCAGTCTGCACGATCCGCTCCTACCACTTCTTTGCTAGCTGGGTTTGATAAGAGTGGAGTCGTCTGTTTTCAGTGCCAGCAGCCTAGACATTACAAGTCCAGATGTCCTATGAACTCAACCACAGTTTCTGCACCATCGAGAGCTTGTTATGGGTGTGGCCAGCAGGGCCATCTGATCCGGGATTGTCCTACTCGAGGAGCAGGCACCGGTAGTGGCAGAGGGTCACAGCAGAGGCCGTCACAATCAGCTACAGTTCAGTCAGGTTTCAGACTACCACCACCACCACCACAGCTTGCCGTATCTTCTCAGGGTTCACGACCAGCAAAGAGGGATACTTCTACTGTGTCAGTACAACAGTCTGGTGTTCAAATTAGTAGTTCACATACACAGGCACCGCAGGGACATGTATTTGCACTTACACCAACTGATACATCTCCTGGATTTTCAATTCTCCGAGGTATATTCCCAGTGTTTGGTTGTTGGGCCCGTGTTTTGTTTGACTCTGGTGCATCTCATTCCTTCATATCATCATCATTTGCATTTGCATCGGGGTTAGAGGTCAGTTTCATGGATCGGGCATTATGTTGATACGCCAGTTGGGGTTTCAGTGTCTTTGAGCCGAGTTGTGAGGAATTGTTCTATTGTGATAGCTGAACGGACTTTTGTGTTTGACCTTATCCTCCTGGAGATGACTAGCTTTGATGTCATTCTCGGGATGGATTGGTTAACTTCCTTTTATGCCACGATCAATTGTTTTAGAGGTAGAGTCACAATTTGCACTTCTGAGGGAGACTGTTTCTTTTTCGTGGGAGATCGGAGTGATTCCCATATTTCATCATTTTATGGAGTTTGTGGACGGAGTCGTGGTGATTACTTCTTGGCTAGCCTTATAGGCGAAGAAGATGACGTTGTGGAAGAAGATTATCCTATAGTTGTTCACGATTTTCTAGATGTGTTTCCGGAGGATTTGACAGAATTGCCTCCACATTGAGAAGTGGAGTTCTCTATTGAGTTAATGCCAGGTACTGCGCCGATTTCTTTGGCACCGTATCGTATGGCACTAGTTGAATTGGAAGAATTGAAGAGACAGCTTGATGATTTGAGGATGAAAGGTTTCATCTGACCGAGTGTGTCACCATGGGGCACACCGGTCTTGTTTGCTAAGAAGAAAGATAGTTCTTTGAGGTTGTGCATCGATTATCGGAAGTTAAACCGTGCCACCATCAAGAATAAGTATCATTTGCCAAGGATAGGTGATTTGTTTGATCAGTTGAGAGGAGTCAGTTGTTTTTCGAAGATTGACTTGAGGTCAGGCTATTATCAGTTGCGGGTTAGGGATGAGGATATCCTGAAGACAGCATTCCGTGCACGGTATGGACACTATGAGTTCCTTGTTATGCCTTTTGGCTTGACTAATGCTCCAGCGGCATTCATGGACTTAATGAACCGCGTCTTTCACAATTACTTGGACCAGTTTGTGGTAGTTTTCGTGGATGACATTCTCGTGTATTCACGATCTCAGGAGGAGCATGAGGTCCATTTGAGTATTGTTTTACAGATTTTGCAGGAGCACCGATTGTATGCCAAATATGAGAAATGTGAGTTTTGGCTACAGGAGGTGAAGTTTTTGGGACATGTTGTTTCAGAAGGCGGAGTGTCAGTAGATCCATCAAAGATTGAAGCTGTTTTGAATTGGGAGCAACCTAAGAATGTGTTTGAGATCCGTAGTTTTCTTGGTCTAGCGGGTTATTACCGGAGATTTGTGAAAGATTTCTCCTGTTTGGCAGCATCTATGACCCGTTGAACCCGGAAAGGGATTAAGTTTGCCTTAAATGAAGCCTGTGAGTCATCTTTCCAGGAATTGAAGACAAGGTTGACTACGGCTCCAATGTTGGTGATACCTGAGCATGGCTTGGGTTATGTAATCTATTGTGATGATTCACGTGATGGCTTGGGATGTGTATTGATGCAGGATGGTAGAGTAGTGGCTTATGGGTCTCGACAGTTGAAGACTCACGAGTACAACTACCGTACTCATGATCTAAAGTTGGCGGCAGTTGTGTTTGCTTTAAAGTGTTGGAGACACTACTTGTATGGTGAGAGATTCGAGGTGTACTCGGATCATAAAAGTCTCAAGTACCTCTTCTCCCAAAAGGACTTGAATAACAGACAGAGACGATGGGTTAAATTCTTGGAAGATTACAATTTTGACTTGCAGTATCATTCGGGCAAGGCAAATGTGGTAGCAGATGCCTTAAGTCGGAAATCTCGTGGAACTTTGGCTAGTCTGGCCATTCGGAAGTGGAAGATGCTTGAAGATCTGGCAAAGATATGGTTATAGTGTTTTGATGATGATGTTTACAGTGAGTCGGCGTTCTTATTTAGTCTTTGGCTCAGCCTACTCTTGTTGTACGAGTGATTGAGTCACAGAGACAGGACCCTGATTTAGATGCCATTCACGTTTTGATCTCCAGTGGTGAGACAGTGAAAGATTGGGCCTTGCATGCAGATGGGGGTCTACGGTTTAGGGGTTTGTTGGGAGTTTGCATATGTTGTCGTGAGGACGTCTTACGGGAGTTTTACACTTCCCGCTTTGTAATTCATCTAGGTGGTACCAAGATGTATCACAATTTGAGACGTCAGTATTGGTGGAACGGGATGAAGAAAGATGTTGCACAGTTTGTGGCTAAATGCCTTACCTGTCAGCAGGTGAAGGCCGAGCATCAGAGACCAGCCGGTTTATTGCAACCATTGCCTGTAGCGCAGTGGAAATGGGAACATATCGCTATGGATTTTGTGACAGGTTTTCCAAGGTCACGGAGGGGCAATGAGGCTGTATGGGTTATTATTGACAGATTGACCGGCTCACTTTTTGCCTATTAAGGCAACAGATGATGCAGATAAGCTTGGTGTTCTTTATGTGAAGGAGATTGTAAGGTTGCATAGAGTTCCAGTAACCATTGTTTCAGATAGGGATGCCAAATTCACTTCGAAGTTCTGGGAATGACTTCAAGCAGCGTTTGGCTCAGCATTGCAACTTAGTGCGGCATTCCATCCACAGACTGACGGTCAGTCGGAGCGTACAATCCAGATTTTGGAGGATATGCTTCGGGCATGTGTGCTTGACTTGGGTGGTAGTTGGGAGGATCACCTTCCACTTATTGAGTTTGCCTACAACAACAGTTATCAGGCGAGTATCTAGATGGCTGCATTTGAGGCATTGTATGGTAGACCTTGTAGATCTCCTGTTTGTTGGACTGAGGTAGTCGGGACAGCCGCCTTAGGACCCGACATTGTACTCGAGACTACTGAGAAAATTAAGTTGATAAGACAGAGGTTATTTACAGCTCAGAGCCGACAGAAGAGTTATGCGAATAAGCGGAGATGGCCGTTATCCTTTGAGGTGGGAGACCATGTTTTTCTACGGGTTTCTCTACGGAAGGGATTGATGAGATTCGGAAAAAGTGGCAAGTTGTCGCCACGATTCATTAGACCGTTTGAGATTTTGGACCGTTTGAGATTTTGGACCGTGTAGGAGAGGTTGCCTACAGACTTGCTTTGCCGCCACAGTTGGACAGGGTCCACAATGTTTTCCATGTATCGATGTTACGAAAGTACGAGCCAGATCCATCTCACATTTTGAGTTGGGTTGATGTAGATATTGATGAAGATGTTTCCTACGAGGAAGGACCAGTTCAGATTCTTGACACACAACGGAAGGTGTTGAGGAACAGGACGATATCAATGGTGAAAGTCCTTTGGAGACACCACGAAGTCGAGGAGACTACTTGGGAGCTCGAACAGGAGGTTCGCTCCAAGTATCCAGAGCTATTTTCTCTCTCAGGTATGGCTTGATTTCTGGAACAAAATCTTTTTTGAAGTTGGGGAGAATGTAATGTTTGTGTTATGTATATATATACATATGTAATTGTGTGTGTGTGTGTGTGGAGTGAATTTAAAGGCAAAAGAAAAAGAGAAAATAAAATAAAAGAATAGGTGGGACCCACCACCATCACCTTAAGCCCTTAAGACCACATTTGGTCTGTAGCTCTCTTCTCCCGCTGCTCTCTCTCTCTCACGCCCTTTCTATTTTTTTTTTTTTTTTCTTTTCTTTTTCCATCAAATTTTAGAACTTGATTTCTCCCTCATTTCTTGGCAGATTAAGGTGTCATTTGAGGCAAAACGAAGCCCACTACGAGCTCTACGCATCCATATGAACAATTCCAGATTTGGTGCCCTCCTTGGAGTTCGAAATTCAAGACCCATTTTAAGGGTTTTGTGTAAAAGTGAGGTAGGGGCTCTTAATTCCCGTTTTTCTTGCTCCTATGTGAATTACATCTCCTAAATTGTTGTAAAGCATGCTTGATTATGAATTAATTTTCTTGAGGATGATGTAGATGTTATATGAGAAGTTGTGATTAAATGGGCTATGTGAATTGTATGTGAACGTGTTTATTTGGTTAATTTCTTGTCTAATATTTGATATAGCATGCCTATATTGTTGTAAAATTTGTTAGAAATGATATGTGATGGCATGCGTAATTTTTCCTCAATATTTGTAGAGTATGTTTAAATGTGAAATATAAAATCCCTTAATTCTATGGCATTGTGAAAGCAAGACATACATGCATACCATGGGTCATGGTTGGGAAGATTGTTTTGAAATGAAAAAGGGGGATTTTGGGAAAGTGTTTGATGAAAAGTGTTTTATGAAAACCCGGTCGCCGTGGGGGTACCAAAAGGCCGGAGTGTTAATATAGCTTAGAGGGAACTAGGGAGTCACCCTAGCATGGTTGAGCTAGTTGGCCCCATAATGACGCCGCGGGGGTACCAAGGGTCAAGGACACTAGCCAATCCTTCTCTCGTGTCGCTGCGGGGTCATCAAAGGAAATGTTATATTAACAGTTTGAAAGTGATGATTTTTGAGATGTGGAAATGGGGAACGACATCGACATGCATTGCATTCCCATTACATTACATTATATTATTTATATTTGAGTTGATTGTTAAGTGATATGATCTCGGCATAGTATGACCCCATTCCCATTGCTCTATTCTTTGGTTGAATTCACTGGGACACAAGAGGCGTGTCTTAAGTGCTACCTACTGAGCTTTATATTCATCATATTATTTAATAATTTTTTTCAGGAAACGGGAAAGAAGTGGCGGATGACTTTCCACCACAGGCTTAATTTGGATTAGAAGACTTTTTTGCTATTTTTGTATTAAGTCCCATATTTTTTGTAAAATCTTAGTTTGTTATATTTGGTATAGAGATTTGTGAACTCTTATTATTGTAATTATATTTATAGACATTTGATATTAATCTTGTATTTTGGGACTGTAATTATGGTATATGGATGATATAGTAGGTGGTTGTACCACTATGAAATGAACTAAGTTAAAACATGGTGAATGGATGAAAGGGATGTTAGAATGTATTATATGTTTATTATGTTGAGACAGGTTAAAAATGTATTTAAACAGATTGTGATAGGCCCATTTTTAGGGGAAGTTATGCCGATTTTTTTTTAAAATTTTGACATCAGTTAGGGTTGTTACAATAATAATTATAAAAAATAATAATAATTTAGTATAAATTTACCCCCCAAAAATAATAATTTAGTATAAAGATAAAGAAGACAAGTAAAACTACGTAATAATAATGATGTGAACGAGTATAAGATACATACGCAAACAGGCATAAAAACAAAAAACAAAAAACACAACCACTAAAGGAAAAAAAACAAACATGGATCATATTCAAAACAACAAATTTGGTCATTCGTGAACTAATTAAACTAAAAATTCTCACATATTCTATATATTAATAGGGATCTAAACAAGTTAATTATACAAAGTTTATATCAGAATAGAGTAACACCTCACTTGGGTGTGTAAATGCAGAATCAAGACAATTAAAAGCAATACAAAACAATATAAACACTGGTAATCGGGTTTCAAAACCTGTAATTGGACGCAGACGAGAACTATTCCAATTTCGATCGCTCTTGCAAATTATTGAATACTTAATTAATATTGTATCAATATATATATATACACACACACATAGATGGGTTCATTGGAGCCCTCACTTGTAAGGCCCATTGTTGGAAGGCGGCGGCCCAAACTGAGAGATACCAAATGCTCTTGAGACGAAAATACAAAATCACCCTTATAGATTTCCACTCAATTGGCATAATACACAAGCCGAAAACCATACGAGTTAGATCAATATTATGTGTGTTTGTTGGTTTGATTTCATTTGATTTTTTTATTTTTAATACTTCGAGAGAGACCTCTAAGTTTGATTCATCATCCGATTAAACAAAGGGCTGAGTAATTTTGTTGCCCGATTGTTTTAATTCATTGTTCCAAAGCAAAAGTTAATGTTTAATTGTGGACCATGTCAATAAATAAATAAAAAAAATCTTACGATTAATTTAATGAACAATTCTATACAAGTTAGAAGTAAATTTATACCAACTAAAACTAAATAATGTCATGTGAGTAATAATAGATGACGTGTTTTATTTGAAACCTACAAAATCTTATTTATAAGTATTGTGTTACTTGAATAGTTGAGTTATTCCTTATGTTTGAAAGTTGGTGTTCGAGTTTTGCACCATTTCTCTCTCCTCTAACAATTAACTCTTAACATTCTCGCCATAATAAAAAAAAAAAAAAAAAAAAAAAAAAAAATCTCTATTTGCCTTGATTAGTCTGTAAGAATTCCCTTACTTTTCTATTTGTTATTTTTGGCACAATGCAATTGAGGACTTGAGACTCTCCCGGAGAAAAAAAAATACCATGGACTTAGGTCACATGCTTTTGTGACTCCATGGAATTGATTGAAATCTTTGAATTATAAATTCTTCTTAACAAAGAAATTTACAATTTATTAACTCAAAATTAAAGTAACTTAAAGAGTTTCATGAAATGAAATCACATGGATCCACCTAAGTTTAATCCTTGGCCAACTGCTGGTTGCAAAAAAT
Source organism: Cornus florida (assembly GCF_030987335.1). Classification (NCBI taxonomy): domain Eukaryota; kingdom Viridiplantae; phylum Streptophyta; class Magnoliopsida; order Cornales; family Cornaceae; genus Cornus; species Cornus florida. The sequence continues at coordinate 85,460,708 of NW_026775579.1, read as the reverse complement.
GCATGTTATTTGCATGAAAATGCAAAAAATGCATGTTTTTTAAAAGGTAAGTTTTTTTGTTATTTGCAAAAAATGGTATCTAAACCACATTTTGATGCACAAGTTTAATCCTTGGCCAACTGCTGGTTGCAAAAAATGGTTTCATACAACAATTAGAAATTAAATTTCATTCTCAGAAGTATCTAAACCACATTTTTTTATAAACGAGACTAAAAGAAAAGGAATTGGCAAGATTAATGAAAGCATTGTTTAGATAAGAGGCCAAAACTCAATATGTGGAGTTATAATTAAAGTTTAGATGCAATTATGCATTGTTTCTTAACCATAGCTAATCATTAAATTTAGGAAGTAAAAATACAATAAATCTATCCTCAAAATATCAGTTTAGCATGTGAATATTTTCACTGCAAAAGTAATTTATTTAAGACAATTTTAGATGGCATTGAGATTAGATTGTTAATCATAAAAAATCAGCTGATGAAGAAATGGCAGTGAAATATGAAATTTTTAAGAGAGTGTATTTTTATATTATACTTCTGCTATTAAGGGGAGGCTAAAACATTGAAATCATTTTCAACTTCTCCAATTTTTCCTTCAGATAGCATTCACACTCCCACTTTTAGATCTTGTCATCTTCAGACTAGGATGCATTACCATCAATAGTTACACATCCCTCCTTACTTAGACATTTCATTCTTGATGGGAGATTTAGAATTATTACCATGGTCCAATTACTCCCACTCTTACTCTTGGATCTTAAATATAGTCATCTTCAGACTAGGATGTATTACCATCAATAGCTACACGTCCCTTCTTATATAGACATTTCATTCTTGATGAAGATTAGAATTATTACAATTAATGGTACAATTTACAATCTAGAATTCTACTCTAAAATATTCTAGATGCTTGCAACTTTATACAACTCTTTACTTTTCTAAAATATTCTCTTACATTTATCACTGCAATCTTTTAGAATTTTCCAACGCTCGTAAAACCCATATTTAATATGAAAATATATTGATATTGTGAGATGACAGTGTATTTTAACATATTACAGAAGATAAAAAAAATAAAAAAATTAAAAAAAAAAAATTATACAAAAGGGTCTTTTTAGCACAGGGATGCTCTCACAAGAGGAGAGATTGTACCAATCCAAAGATGACATGTGGCGATTTATAACAAAACTAGCTCACTCTGAAGTTTATATTTGTTCTTAAAGTCCCAATAACCTCCCCCAATCCAACAAAAAAATTGGATCAAAATTGAATGCCCTACAGCAGTACGGATTTTGCCCCAATGTACTCTGCTTGTCAGTTCATACATAAACATTATTTAAAAATTCTTATTAGTAAGCAAATACTAGTAATAACTAACAAATTAAAAATAGAAATAATAAAAATTTAATAATAATACTTTCTTCATTCCACAAAATTCAATGTATTATGTTTTTAAGTATTTCTAATTTACCCTCCTTCACTTGAAATTATAAAAACAAATAAAATTTAAAATAAAAGCTCATATGACTCCACCATAAAAATGTTAAATTTAAAAATTCATTCCCTACTACTATAATAAAAAATATATATATTAAAAACTAACCTGTTAAAATCATAATTAATCAAAGTAGTTTGCATGAGATGATTAAGTATCTGTCAAGTGATAATTCAATTGTAAAGTGTCACATTCTATATATAATCTGGAACAGTAACCTTTTGATACCAACAATTCATAATCAAAACTCCGAAAAGGTATTTAAATCAGTGAACCCTGGCAACTGGGTTTCAATTAAACAATGGACCAGTTCTAAACTTGATCAATCTAGCAATCTAAGGAGTTGTAAGATTTTCTTTATTTATTTTTATATTCAAGGCAAGAAGTGAGGGACATTTGCTGAACACTTATTAATGTACAAGTTTTTGGACTATTGTATTGCTTTAATTTTCGAAAAAAAAAAAAAAAAGTTTTTGGACTATTGTGATTTTTAATTTTTAATTTTCAAATGGGACCTACTATTATGACAATTAATAATTACTAGTAGTAATATATAAGAAATATTCTATAATTACCTATAATTTATTTATTTATTTATTTTTTATAATAATGATAATTTTAACAGTAATTTTATTATTATGATATATAAATATTTTAGTATATTAAAAAAATCTACAAATTTTATTAAATTTTGAATTATTTTTTTAAAAATATGTTAATTACGATTATTTGAACCAATTCAATTTTGAAATGAAAAGTCTCAAATTGAGTTGAAACATTGATTCAAGTACTTACATAATATTTTCTTTCAAATCGGGATGATGTTTTTGTTTTATAAATTGAATACAAAAAGAATAAATTAAAATTTTTATAAAATATAGGGTAAAGTGCAAAAAACCCCCTTCAACTATTGGCCATATGCAATTAACCCCCCTGATCTACTAATTTGACATATAACCCCCTTGAACTAATCAATTTGGTGCAATTAACCCCCTCCGGTGATAAGCCGGTTGACTTTGGCCGTGAAGACGCATGTGATGGGTCACGTGACAAACCAAATTTCTTTAAATGACCATACAACCCTTTACCTTTACACCCAAAACCACTTAAAACACCCAAACACGCCCTTATACTAAATATACACTGTTCATCGTCAATAAAACAGACGATACCATCACCACCGTCCCGTCCGTCCCCACAACTACACTTCGAGGATGAAGATGGCCGGCGAGACAGATCCGGCTGTGAGGATGGAAATGACCGGCGAGATAGATCTGGGTCTTGGACTTGGATTTGCAGCGCGGCAAGCTTGAGGATGTTGATGGCAGTGAAAAGCCGGTGAGAACAGATCCGGCTATGGTGGATCGAGCTCGCGACGGATCTGGAGGAGACAAGAAAAGAGCTGTGAGAATAGATCTGGCGGCTGTGTGATGAGCGCTTGGTCGGCGCGGAGCCGATGAAGGCAGGTCGTGTAGACGGATGACTCTTGGCCGTGAGGTGCACAAGCTTGGGCTCCGATAACCACAAATATCACAACTCAGAATTCGCTTCAGAGGATAAGGGTTTATTTTCCTCAATTTATTCGCACTCTCTATCTCCTCTCCTCTTTCTCTCTCTATATCGTTTCTGTAATTCTATATACATATATATGCACAAACTGATGATCGTATAATTCTGTTTGTCTCTGTTTGTATGCTTTGGTCGATCGGGAGGAATAGTGATTCCTCCGGTGGGGGGTTGGACGGCGATGGTGACTCTGGCGAGGAATGGACAGGCAGTGAAGTGGCGGCAGCGGCGAAATGCAGCGGTGAGATCGGCGGGCTGGATCAGCAATGGCTCGGCCGTGGATGACTCGGCGGCGCTCAGATGAAGCGACGGCTGCAGGGATAAAGCTCGGATGATGGAGAGGACCGATGAGCAAGGTGGGCTGAACGGCGATGGGCTGGTTCGGCCATGGTTGACTCGCGGCGATGGGCTGGTTGCGGCTGAACGGCGATGAGCTGGTTGCGACTTCGGCTGTGAGCTTGCGGATGAAGAGACGGCAGTGGGGACGAGCTTGAATGGTGGGCTGAACGGTGATGGGCTGGTTCGGCCATGGTTGACTCACGGTGATGGCCTGATTTTTTTTTTTTTTCTTCAGAATTTATTTTTTTAGCTGGTGGTTACTAAATTTTTTTGAAACGACGTGGCTTTATATAGGGGTAAAATTGTCTTTCACTATTTCCGTTTACACCAATTGGCCGGAGATGTCACATTGGGGGTCAATTGCACCAAATTCAATAGTTTAAGGGGGAAAATTGTAGTTCAGGGGGGTTAATTGCATATGGCCAATAATTGAAGGGGGTTTTTTGCACTTTACCCTAAAATATAATATAATGACTTTTGAATTTTGACAATTAATTTGGAATAACTAAATAAAGATAGGTGACGCATAATAGACGGAGAAAGTATGTGTTTGTTCGTATTTTTATATGTACAATTTGGATGAACCCAGTTCACGGGCTAAACGATAGCAGTTTTTTATTTTTGTAGTGATTCCAATAAAAAGAGTCCAACCAAAACTGAGCAATAAATAAAATACAAAAAAACCCTAATTTTGCTCTATTTTGAAGGCGGTTGCTAGTGGTGGTGGTGGACGATCTTCGTTTCAAGACTACTTCTAAATCCTAATTTTGATTCTTCGTTACAGGTACTACTTCTAAACCCTAATTTTGAATATTCTTCTTCATTTCACGTACTAATTGTAAACCCTAACTATTGCGTCGAACCTAATTAATTCGACTTTTAACACTACACCTCCCTCTCGTCGGAGTTCTGCAAGCCCCCATGCCACCTACGAACAGATTAGAGTTCCTCAATTCTAAGCCTCCGCCGAACTACGTTGCCGGCCTGGGCCGTGGTGCTTATGGGTTCACCACCCGCTCTGATATCGGTCCAGCTCGTACTACCCCTCATGGGTCCCGCTCCGCCACCACAATTGGCGGTGCAGGAGTGCCACCGGAGGCTGACGATAGGGGTATGATGAGAATCAGAAGATTGATGATGAGTTTGATGAGTTTGAGGGGAATGATTTAGGGTTGTTTGCATCGGCGGAGGAGTATGACGACGATGACAAGGAAGCTGATGCAGTATGGGAGGCCATTGATAAATGGATGGATTCGAGGCGGAAGGATAGGCGGGAGGTGAGGCTGAAGCAAGAGATTGACAATTATCGGGCCTCGAACATAAAGATCACTGAACAGTTTGCGGATTTGAAGAGGAAGTTGTATACACTGCAAGCGCAAGAGTGGGATGGTATTCCCGAAATTGGAGATTATTCAGTGAGGAATAAGAAAAATAGGTTTGAGAGTCATGGGCCTGCGCCTGATAATCTTCTTGAGAAGGCAATGCAGGAACAAGCTCTTGTTCCTGCACTGGATCCGAATAGTAGGGCTTACGGAGGAACAGAGACACCATGGTCTAGAACCCCGGTTAGAGATTTGACTGCGGTGGGTGAAGGGAGAGGTACCATGTTGTCATTGGAATTGGATAGGCTTTCTCACTCGGTATCAGGGTTTTCTTCTGTTGATCCGAATGAGTATTTGGCTCATCTTCATGAGAGTACGAAGATTACTAGTGACGCAGAGATATCCGATATAAAAAAAGCTAGGTTGTTGCTTAAGTCGGTTGCTCAGAGCAATCCGAAGCACCCTAGTGGTTGGATTGCAGTTGCGAGATTGGAGGAAGTTGTGGGTAATATTCAGGCTGCCAGGCAGTTGATAAAGAAAGGTTGCGAGGAGTGCCCCAAGAATGAGGATGTTTGGTTGGAGGCGTGTCGGTTGGCAAGTCCTGATGAAGCCAAGGCTGTGATAGCCAAAGGTGTTAAGGCAATTCCCAATTCAGTGATGTTATGGATGCAGGCTGCAACGTTAGAAAAAGATGATGCTAATAAAAGTAGAGTCTTGAGAATAGGGCTTGAACATATACCTGATTCTGTTAGACTCTGGAAGGCCGTTGTGGAGCTTGCCAAGGAGGAGGATGCTAGGCTTTTGCTCCAGAGGGCCGTTGAATGCTGTCCATTACGTGTGGAGTTATGGCTCGCACTTGCGAGGCTGGAAACTTATGATAATGCCAAGAGAGTTCTTAATAATGCGAGGGAGAAGCTCCCTAAGGAGCTTGCTATCTGGATTACTGCTGCAAAGTTAGAGGAAGCTAATGGGAATGCTGCTATGGTTGGAAAGATTATAGAGAGGGGTTTTAGGACTTTGCAAAAGGAGGGATTGATAATTGACAGGGAAACTTGGATGAATGAGGCTGAGGCTGCTGAAAGAGCAGGTTCTGTTGCCACTTGCCAGGCCATAATTCGTAATACAATTGGGATTGGAGTGGAGGAAGAAGATCGGAAGAGGACGTGGGTTGCTGATGCAGAGGAGTGCAAGAGAAGGGGTTCTATTGACACAGCCAGAGCTATCTATGCTCATGCTCAGACCGTGTTCTTAACCAAGAAAAGTATATGGCTTAAAGCAGCACAGCTTGAGAAGAGTCATGGGACCAGGGAATCCTTTGATGCTCTGCTTCGTAAAGCGTTAACTTACAGACCACAGGCTGAAGTTCTGTGGCTTATGGGTGCCAAAGAGAAGTGGCTTGCTGGGGATGTGCCTGCAGCTCGAGCAATTCTCCAAGAAGTATATGCTGCCATTCCTAACTCAGAGGAGATTTGGCTTGCAGCATTCAAAATTGAATTCGAGAACCATGAGCCTGAGAGGGCGAGGATGCTTCTTGCTAAAGCCCGAGAAAGAGGAGGTACGGAAAGAGTTTGGATGAAATCAGCCATTGTCGAGAGAGAATTGGGAAACACTGCAGAGGAAAGGAGGTTGCTTGATGAGGGGCTGAAACTGTTCCCATCATTTTTCAAACTGTGGTTGATGCTTGGACAGCTGGAGGAGCGGCTTGATCGGTTTGAGCAAGCTAAGGAAGCTTATGAATTGGGCTTGAAGAACTGTCCTAGTTGTATTCCTCTCTGGCTTTCGCTTGCTAACCTTGGAGAGAAGACGAATGGGGTCAGTAAAGCTCGAGCAGTTCTCACCATGGCTAGGAAGAAGAATCCTCGGAACCCTGTACTTTGGCTTGCAGCTGTACGAGCGGAATCAAGTTATGGGTACGAGAAGGAAGCCAATATTCTGATGGCAAAGGCATTACAGGAGTGCCCCAATAGTGGTATTCTGTGGGCAGCTTCAATTGAGATGGTCCCTCGTATCCAGCGAAAAACTAAGAGCATGGATGCATTAAAAAGATGCGACCATGATCCCCATGTATTTGCAGCCGTGGGCAAGTTACTTTGGCATGAAAGGAATGTTGTTAAAGCTAGGACCTGGCTCGTAAAGGCTGCGACTCTTGACCCAGATATTGGGGATTTCTGGGCATTGTTATACAAATTTGAACTTCAGTTTGGAACAGAGGAGAAACAGAAGGATGTATTGAAGAGGTGTATTGCTGCAGAACCAAAGCATGGTGAGAAGTGGCAAGCAATGTCGAAGGCGGTAGTGAATTCCCACCAGCCAACAGAAGCCATCTTGAAGAGAGTAGTGGTCGCACTAAGAAAAGAAGAGAGTTTTTGCCGAATATAGCAAACAGAATTTTTCAACACCTGGTTGAGAGCTCTTGGTTATGTAGTTTAGAATTGTTTACTAGCCTATTCTATGTACTCCTAGGAGTTTTGCTTATGGTTTGGTGCCTTGACATGTATTGCTTTGGTGAGTTGAACACTTGAAGCATTATTCAATATAATCATTAGAATTTCAGATGATGGTTGAGGGTAATTTTTGTCATCCATAACAATTACACATGTTCCATCACTATTACATTTGTATGTGTGTGTGTGTGTGTGCGTGCTTGTGTGTGTGTATGTATATATATATATATATACATTCTTTGGAATGAAGATCATCACGAGTAGTTCTTGAATTTCCAAGTAGCTAGCATAGGAGTGTGACTGAGTCTCCCTTAAATTCGTATCTTGCTTTTACAGTCTCCCTTATTCTGTCTATGGATTTATCGGATCAATATAGTGTATATTCGTATTAATATTTTTTGTCTTCTTTATATATGTTCTACTAAATTGTTTTCTGCAATTTTTGGGAGAAGTGTAGAATTTGTGAACAGATACATTTGTTCAGCTTGAGGATTTCAGTATTATTCTTGTAGGAGATTTGCTTCATTCACTGTTTGAGTTCAATTTATGAATGAAAAAGATGAAAAGAAAATTAAATTTTGATTTAGTTAGGTTTTAACTAGACAAAGTGCAACTAGGCCTTGTTGGTTTAGTTTTTAGATGACCAGATGAAAAAGTTGGTCAGATGTCGATGATCAAATAAAACTACCTCCATATGTGCCTAATATTTGTCTTTTTAAGTTTCAAAAGTATCACCCAAAACAACTAAAAAAATGGAGCACAATTGAATGCCCTACGTCAGTATGGATATGCCCCACGTGTGCCATTCAGTGACTTTGGTACGGGACGTTACCAAAATGGGTATTATCGGGTCATTGGCATTCAACCTTCCTTCTCCTTTTAAGGATTATCTGAAAGAGATACTTCTTAGATGTTAATATCTGAATATTTCTTAGTGATGAATATCTGAACTAATTCACCTATAACAAAATGTTGACATCCAGCCTTCCTTCTCCTTTTAGGGCATTATTCGGAAGAGATACTTTTTAGTTGTGAATATTTAAACTAATTTTGGTATTCCGCCTTCCTCCTCCTTTTAGGACATTATCCAAAAAAATTTAAGACATTATCCAAAAGAGATACTTCTTAATCGTGAATATCTGAATATTTCTTAATCATTAATATCTGAACTGACAATCGTCAAAGGATTATATACCATTAGAAAATTAAATTTATAAGTTTTATAGATAATATGTAAAATAGTGAAAAATCAAGAGAAGTTTCGTTCTGTTTATCCTATCATAAAATGAAAGGAATCATTCTTTAGATTTCATACATTGTAAGATTTAAGCCACTTTGTGTAATAGTAATAGTCATACATTGTACAATTCGAATTTTTTAAATATTTTTGTTTTTTAATTATTACCACCATCGTCCAATTTCACGTCACTCCTAGCTCCAATCTCATCAGTTAATGCCTATTTTACTCGACCGACCAAATAAATTTCTGAATCATCTCAGCATATAGTAATAGAATTGAATCACAACAATATCTTACAATCTGAACCATGAAAACTAAAAATAAACTGATGGAAGGTATAGCCAGAAAACAAAAGGTGATATATGTGAATTTCAAGAAGAAAACACAATGCTCCTGCAGCAGTTCATCCAAATCACAGGAAATTACGTTGATTTTTGAAAAACCAACCCTGTATTAACCAAACAGCCAACCATTAATCAGAGCTGTGACCAACATCGGAGTCATCATCATCACTTAGATCTCTTCCAGCAAGCACTGTTGAACCCTCATCTCTTCCGGCAAGCATTGTTGAACCCCCTCATCAAGAAAAGGAGAACAGCAGCAAAAGCACATGTCATCATCACTCGAGCTCTCATTTACTATTAGTCTTGAGCCCTCATACACGAAGGTAGGAATATGAGAAGCAAACTCCAATATCTCATCATCACTCTGGAAACCTTTGCAGTCTCTAACATCAAAATGCACAAGTTTTTTGCAGCCCTTCAAAATCCTCAAAAGATCCTCCCGTTCAGGATAGATCCCCCTTAGGTCCAACTATCTTATGTTAATCATATTAGATTTGAGACATATAAATTAGAGATGGAGAAGGATTTGTTGTTTCCTTTTCTTTATTTTTATGTTGCCTATAAATATACATGGTTTATGTATATTTTAGGGGGTAATTTTTATGAGAAGAAAAAAGGAATAAATTTTCTCTCTCTAGAAAATTAGGGTTTATGTTCTCATCTAATGGAGGCTCCCACAAGCCTAGTTTTCCAAGGTAATTCATGGAGGCTTATGACTGATTTCTAAAGGCAAAATAATTACCAAGAAGATGGAGATCCAAGGAGAAGGCATCTTGCTAAGGGATTTACAATAAGTGAGAACATTCACTTTAGAGGAAAGTTTTAAAGGTTTACTCAGACCTTTGATGTAAGTATTCAATCCATTAATTGAATGATACATCATATTTTTATTTTTGCATAAAACTTGTCTCTATGTGATGAATCAAGATCTATGAATCAAAATCCCTCGAAAAGTTTTTAAAACTTGTACGTTTCCCAACAGTGGTATCAGAGCATGGTTTGATTCATTACTAGAGATCATGATTTTATGAAAATCATCATTCATGGATCCAAATTTATATATGCATATGTATATATTTTTATATGATCATGATGTATGTATATTTGTGATTGGATGAATGTTGATGAATGTTTGGGCCATGGATGAAGCTTATAGGTTATTGGAATGTAATTTTATCTTTGGATGAATGTAATTAAGGCTTTGATTTAGCCGTTTGAAAGTTCAATGATGTAATTTAATTTTTTCCATTGTATTTCAAATTGTAAATTTATTTAAAGCCATGTAATCTTCATCAAAGGATGTTATGAAGCTTCAAGAAGGTCCGAGATGGTTAAATTAGGCTTCAGGAATTTTCTAGGATTTTTTAGAAATTTTTCAGAATTTTTCTGGAATTTTTTAAGGCCTAATTTAATTTCTGGTTTTTTTATTTAATTTCTGGTATTTTTCGGCGATTTTCCGGTGACCGGAGGCTAGCCGGCGGCGAGAGGTACTGCTGGAAGTCTTGATCAATCAAGTGTGACGCGGTACACAATCATACTATGCAACCTGATGAGTTACCGTTGGATTAAATCAACATAGGAGCTTTTATCACATGTGGCGCGTGGGATGGTGCAATCAGCACCTAGGAACAAAGCTGGCGCGTGAGGAACACGCGCCAGTACATTCAGAAGCTCAACGCGCGTGGTAGCGCGTGATGGCGTGTGCCACGCGCCCAATGATGTCACCGGCGCGTGGCAGCGCGTGAAGGCGCGTGCCACGCCCCTATGGCTATTCCAAGCGCGTGGGGATGCATACCAGCTTCCCTAGGCGCATGCCAGTGCGTGTAGGATCATCCGGGCGCGTTCCAAGTGGCGTTTTGCTTATCCTAACGCGTACCAGCTTCCTATAGGTGTTGACGGACTGTTGAAGGACGCCCGCACAATACTTAGAGTAACTAAATGTTAAAAGCTGAATCCATTGGCCATTTAAATTACTTCTGTCTGTTATTTATTTATTTAACTGATGCATGGAATAATTAATTGTTTATTATTATTATTCATGCATTGGATCCATGATATTTATTTAAATGGCTTGATTTATATTAATTAAGTTATGAAAATTAATTGGATCTGATTACTAATTAATTTGAGGGCACTTATTGGGAAACGCAAAATTATTTTTTGTAAATTATTTTTAAAGTGTGCTTCAAATTAAATATTAGTGAATCGTTTAAAGTCCAAATATTTTCTAAATTTATTTGGATTAAAATCAAGATGTTTTGCATGCATTATATCATGTAAATGAATAAAATGAAAACCCTAATTATGGATGATTAAAAATTGAGTGGGAGCGGGGTTTTTTATACATTGCCCCATGGCCTTCGTTATTAACACCATTGTAATTAGGTCTTCAAAAATAAGGCCCCACGCATGATTTGAAGAGTCTTAATATTACAAGAATGGTTATCTCATAAAAATAATAATATTAAATGTTCATTGTAATTAGATCTTTAAAAATAAGGCCCTACGCATGATTTAAAGAGTCTAGATTATAATGACAAGATATTTAATATTTTATTTTTCATTAGAGCATTAATAACGTTATACACTCAATCTAAAATTAATAGTGTTAGCTCCTCAACGGAGTGGTCTACACTAAGTGATTTTAGAAAGGCTAAACATAATCGGGAATCATTTCATATAGATAGACAAGGCATTGTCTTAAGAGATTTGGAGATGATGGGATTTGCCCGCTAATAGCAATAATGAACTTCGCCAACCGAATAAGTTATTGGTGTATTGGTTATCCGATTTTTCATGCAGTGGTTAAGGGACTCACATACTATTTTAATGGAAGTGCTCGCCTAATAGTAAATGAATCTCAACAATAGTAATAATGAACTCCTACAACAGGATAAATTATTGACATATTGATTGGTTGATTTATTATGCTACAGAGTTGAGGGACCCGCATTAATTAAAAGGGATTGTTCACCAATAATGATAATGATCTCTTGTTCAATTGAGATTTATTATATTATGTGGTTAACAAACTCATTTTAATTTTAAATATGCATGATAGTATTAATAATTCACCTTGCATATCGTATGAATGCAATATTTAGATGAATTATGTCTAATCCATTTTAACTGCTTGCTAATTTCAATGTATGTGGACTTCATATATAATGACTAGAAAAGGAATTTAGATATTTTATTCACAATGTGGTGGTACAAATGTATTTACTACTCCTAAAACATAATCCTTTTACTTTAGGATACCCAAGAGAACATTAATGCTTTGAATAAGTGAAATAAGGCAAATGAGATGAATTGGTGCAATATTCTAGAGTTTATCTCGAATACGCTCCAAAGCTAACATTTACATTATTTTATTTTCTTCAAGTATCATGTTAAATGTCAATAAGATGTTTTGGTGAGATTAGATAGAGAGTATGCCAAAGTACTATGTCAGACTTGAATAGCATCAAGATAGCCTAAAGAACTCCAGTATGAAATCGAATTTTGAAAAATGATTGTTTATTATTTAAAAATTAGCTGGAGATCAATAAGGCTGACTTGGGTGGTAAGTTTCAAGTTGACATGATTATTGCCTTGTTACCAAACTCGTTCGACTCTGTTAGAGTGAACTAAATAAGGAATCAGTTTGAGTTTATACTCGCTGATATTCTTATAGAATTGGTAACAGATGAAGGGATAATCAAGAGTATGGGTGTTTCTATCAATCTAACCTAGTCTATACTATCTTCTTCTATGCCCAAGTGGACGGGCAAAGCAAAGAAGAAGGATGATAATAGGACTAGGCTAGCACAAAACATGGGTATTCAAAAAGGTTAAAGGGAATAAGGCAGTGTATGTTGAGGGCGAAGAAAACTGTTTCTTTTGTCGCTAACTAAAACACTAAAGGACGAACTGTTTAAGCAATGACGTGGCATAGGAAAATATATATTTAATCATTGAGCCATGTTATGTGGTTGCATCTATTAATTCCTGATGGATAGATTCTAGAGCCACTAAACATGTTTGCAATTCATCGTAAGGATTTCAGGAATCCAGAAGCCTTGATGATATGGATATATATTTATCTTTTGACCTGATGCCAAAGTTGTAGTTAGGTCAATGAAAGTATTACATCTGAAATTAGAGAGTACGAGGATATTAGTATTAGAGAACTATCTTTATGCACAGAAGTTAGACGCAATCTAATTTTTGTTTCACTTATAGTTTATAAAAACTGTGTTGTTATTTTGTAAAGCTGGTTTTATAAAATTAAATAGATATGCTATTGCTTCTGGTGCATTGAAAGATGGTTAATATACTATAATCACAAACTCTTAAGATTTGCAGGATGTAAAAACTAATGTTGCATCTTCTAGATTGAATGTTAAGAGAAAAATTGTTATTCCTGACTCATTGTATTTTTAATGTCTATTTTTGGGTTGTTATCAATCAAAATAAGATTCAAAGATTGGTCAAAGAAGGTTAATTACCTAGTGAGTCAGGAGAGCCTAAACCAAACTTGTGAACCCTGTTTTGAAGGATAGATAACTCTTAGGGCTTAATCAGCAAGATGAAATAGACATAAAGGACAATTGGAGTCGGTACACACTGACATGTGTGGTCTTATGAACATCCAAGCAAGATTACTCACGTTTTGGATAAGTTTATCTGATGCAACACAAGTCTTAAACTCTTGGTATTTTCTGAGAAGGTTAAGACTGATGTGGAACACATTTTAGGTAAACTTATCAAGACACTTCGATCTGATCAAGGATATGAGTATTTCTTGGGATAGTGCAAAGACTATATGGTCAATGAGGGGATTATGTACCAGTTTTCCGCAATTGACGCTAAATGTATTTAGGTGTCAAATAGGAATAACAGAATTCCACTTAACATGGTTAGATCTATGATCAGCTATGCTACATTATCTCTTTCATTTAAGAGTTTAGCGTTAATGACATCGATGCGCATTATGAACTGCATTCCATCTTAGTCTGTCTCAAGGATACCGTTGAGCTGTGTTTTTTTTATACTAAATATTAGTTTGAATCATATGCACATATGGGGTAGTCTTGCACATGTGCGCTTGATATGGACAAGTAAGTTGGAAGCAGATCATAGGCATGCTAGATTTGATAGCTACTCTAAATGTCACTAGGATGGATTATTTTATGATCTCAAAGATAAAAGTTGATTGTTTTCACTCACTCTTTATCTATAGGAGAATCATATTATGAATCACATACCTAGTAGCATAATGTTAGAGAATTTGGTATGAGTACCAGATGTACCACATGTGAACACACTTATTATAGAGATTGAGAATAATATATGAATTCCCTATTGATGCGTTAGCATCATCTACTACACAGATTCTTGCATCGGTACATTGATGTAGTGGGAGGATTATCATCCAATTCGACAGAATCATGTTTTTAGGTGAGATCATTATGGACATCCCTGTTAAACATGAGTTGGACCCAGTAAGCTACACGGAAGCGTGAACCGATGTGGATACAGATCGTTTTGGTGAGTTACTATGAAATCAGAGTTGGAATCTATGTATTCTAATAAATTCTGGGATCTTGTAGAACTTTCTAGTAGGGTGATTCCTATGGAAGACAAGTTAATCTACAAAAAGATACCAGAAGATTTCTTAGTGAATAAATCATGAGTGTACAAGGGAATGTCATTATTTTTCTAATTCTATATATATTGATGACATCCTACTCATTTAGAATGATGTGGAAGTTTTGTCATCAATAAAGAGGTAGTTGTTCAATTACTTTTAAATGAAGGATTTTCAGGATATAAGCTAGATTCCTAGGATCAAGCTTTTGCAAGATCAGGTTAAAAGGAAAATAGGCTTATCTTAATAATCCTACATTGATAAAGTTTTGACCAGGTTTGGTATGCATAATTCAAACAATGAGTTCTTGCTTTATTGATATGGATGGCTCTCTCTAGTAAGTAGTTTTTCAAGACTATCAAAGGAGATTGAGCAAATGAGACTGGAACAATATGTTTCGGCATATGAGAGTCTCATATATGCCATGGTCTATACCAAACAGGACATCCGCTACATAGTAGGGATATTCAGTGGAGATCAGTCCAATACTGGACTTGATGTGATACCCCCGAGTTTCCGAATGCGGGTTGGCCAGGCCCACGGCCGAATACCCGAGGATATCAAAACAAATTGATAATAAACGAACACAGAGTACAAAAGAATAAAGAAGAATAAATAAAATGCTGACAAGAAACTAAAACGATAATCTAATAATAAACCTCATAATATATTTCCATTAATTAATAAACTCTTCTGATACAACTGATCCTCCAAAATACAACTCGTGAATCCATACTGTGTGGACCCCTAGAAAATCCAAACTAAACAAATGACAGTAATCTAAAACATGAAACTGAATCATAAAGGAACTCCTATGTAGCATCGGAAGAATGAAGTAGACTGATCCCCGCTCAGCACGAACAACCTCTACTCGTGACGAACACCTGAAAAATAATGGTGGGTCAGGCCCACAAACAAGTTCTACTCTACTACAGTCCAAGCAGAGATCCGATACACATATACATCCTAGTCAATCCAACAGTAACTAGTAGTTCGTATATATATATATATATATACACACTAAAGGAACCTCACTAGACTATAGGGTTGTCTCAACCTGAATAGTAGGCAACATGCAAAACGCACGTATAGTGGGTATGAGTACCTAGACCTACCAGGGTACACAACTACACTATATCTAGCTACACATCCCTGGCGATATACGCGCCCTAACCATTGATCCTGAGACTCAAGCTCATATCATGGCACCATACTTATATATATAAAATCTAGTAACCATCCTATCCAATATAAATTAATCCTCCATAAGTCATTCAACTTGTTCAACTGACCTGACTTGAATATAAGTAGGACTTAACATTTTAGTTAATCCATTCCCTTATATAATAAATTAATCATCCATAAGTCATTCAACTTGTTCAGCTGACCTGACTTAAATATAAGTAGGACTTAACATTTTAGTTAATCCATTCCCTTATATAAAATAGATTGGACTTAACTAATAAGTTAATCCATCCCTAGAATGCCACCGTCCCATACCGGTGCATTAAACCACACAATCTAACAATTGATGTAACAATTAAGGAAATATATCAAACATTCCATAAATAACTATGATAAATATGATATCAAGTTATCACATAATAGGAATGACTTATTATTTCTTTAAACTTCCTATATCATATGTCCTACACAAACTGAATCTTATACATGATGATATTTTATTATACCGTTAAATAAGGATTCTCTATATCCACTTCATCCTACACATTTAATCTCAATTGTTAAAATATTTTAAAAGATTAAATCCATTCGTTTGTTTAAAACATTCAAATAGTAAGTATCATTATGATTGGGTCTATTTAAATTTATTAAAACCCAAACCTAGTCCTTATTTAATGTTCAGGAATCTTAGGCATGTTTCTACGTTCCATCATTCCACAGATATGAAAAATACATAATTTAAACATGTAAAAATTCACATAAGAAATCAAATCAAAATCATGCATTTTATCAATTCATAACACAAGAACAGATATGAACCAATTTCACAAAACCTATGTTCTAACCCAATTAAACATGCATAATTATTTAATTTTATGTGTTTAATAAATTCTGAAATTTCCTAGGCATGTACAGAAACACGAATCAAAGGGAAAGAGATAGAAGAAGAACTTGCCTTAAACTTTCGGATTGAAAGTTAAACTTCTTCTTCCTTGATCTTTTCTCTAAAGGGTTTTCTCCTCCTTCCTTCCTCTTTCTCCTTCTCTCTCTAACTCTCTCTCTCTAGAATATATTACGTGATATATTTTCACTCCTTTTTCAACCTATAGTTGTGTATTTATAGGCTAAATATATACATTGGATTATTTATTAATACTAAAGTTACCATAATATTAAAAGGTAACTTAAAACATGTTACGTATATAATCTATCTATATCCTCATTAAATAAATAAAATATATACATCAGATAATTTATTTATACTAAAGTTATCATAATATTAAAAAAGTAACTTAAAACATGTTACGTGTATATAATCTATCTGTATCCTCATTAAATAAATAAAATATATACATCAGATTATTTATTTATACTAAAGTTACCATAATATTAAAAAGGTAACTTAAAACATGTTACGTATCCTTATTATATAAATATATAAAATATATATACATCAGATTATTTATTAATACTAAAGTTACTATAATATTAATAAATTACTTTCCTTTTTATATATATGTATATACATATATATCTATATATATACATATAGAACTATCTATGGGTAATTATCCATACCCATCTAACCTCTTATCCAAATAGTTCATGAGACCCAATTAGTTAGCCCATTACCACTAACCATAACCATAAAATAAAATAAAATAAAACATTTAATCATTTAATTTACAATTAATTACAATTAATCAAATACATCATTTAAGCACACAATCTAATTAAACAAATAATACAAATAACACCTAGACAAAATACAAATAACACATAAATAAGTAGCCAATTAATCAAGTAACACTTAATTCAATTAAACACATAAACAGTTAGTCAAATAATCAATTAAACAATTAAAAAAATACAATAAAAATAAATAAATAAATACCGAGACTATCCTTTTAAAATTAGGGGTATTACATTCTTCCCCCCTAACAAAAGGAATTCCGTCCTCAGAATTTGCCCTTACTTCCTTCCATTATTCTTCCATTATACTTGAAAACTGTGAGCGAAAAACATCTTCCTATTCCCAAGTAGACGCAACCTCACTATAAGGGCTCCACTTAACTCCAATATACCAAGTGGTAGACAGGGTTCCTATATTTTAAGAAACACAATAATCATACGATGCGTAGGTTGTATTAAATAACAACGTAATCCTCCCATGTCGACAAGGGAATGATCTACATACTTCTAAGTGCCATAGAATATACGCACAAACTCCTATGCACCCAGCGCTAATAATTTGGTAAAGTTAATTCAGAGGCGACTGCCTCAATTGCGAAACACAATCTTCTAAAAGTCAATGTAATAAGTAAAATTTACCTTTCTCCAAAAATTAGCTTCTTCCTATATAGAAAACAGAACGAGCAAACTACTCCCTGATAAAAAAACTCTAGTATACGAGTTCAACTATTTACAACATCCTACTGTTGCCTCCCAACCGCGCGCAGTTCAATATAAAGGGAAGTATCTATTTCCGACATATTTTTAAATGAAGTTGAGATCTGATTGTACAACCCTTACTTCCATTTCCAACCAACAAATGAGAGGTATGCATTGTGAAAAATACAAAACCTCCAAAGTTGTCACACTAACCTCCTTGTGCCAACAATATCACAGACAAAATTCCGACAAGTGAAGTAAACACTTTCAACAGTCCATGAAAATCTAGGATATACGCCTCAAACATATCCTTTATGGTCTAATTTAATCTCTCGATTAATTCCTCCGTATATATATATGAAGTAGAGCTGTTGCTCCAAAATCTTCATAAAACTCCTTCGAAATAGCACTTTGCATCCACTAATATGGACATCCACATGCTATAACACCACTATCACTGAACTATATAACTACTATGAAGTTCTAAAATAAGCATCACTCAAATTTATGTCCTCAAGCGATCTTTCTCAATCCACCACTCGGATTCCATATGGAAAATTGAAATTCCAAATCAATGTCGATCCTTCGCACCAACTATCACTCCTGTTTAGTTCAACTTCCATATTTGTTATAAGAAGTGGCTAACGATTCCTATGATATCTAATGATCAACTTTCCACCTTTTTAGTAGGTTTTACACTTAGGGCAATTATATACACGTCCCTATCCGTACCTGTACACCAAAACTGACATTTGATGTCGTGATGTACCTTCTAACCGTCTGGGTGTACCAAGAAAAATTATAAATTTCCATCTCAGTCACCCGACAGTCATATCACTATTTATAGAAACTACTAACTCCTCCTCCAGTACCTTAAACTCCATCTGAGTAAGGTAACACCTTCTCTAGGGTCAGCTCCGATATTCAAAATTGACCTCCTGAACTACCTTGGTAATAACAAGTGTTATTATTCACACTTTGCATCCATCTAAGCCATCTCGTGATCTGTTATATTCGTCTGAACTGATATCTTACCAGCGCGATCAAAATAGACAAAATGAAACTGATTTAATTTTATCAGTCAACCAATATCCCATCTAGAATCCCGACCCTTGCATCAAATCAGCAATCCCTCAACTAAATCCGTGAAAATGCTCTGTCATTTCCACTTCAGTATAGAAAATAGCTGCAAAAATCCAGTGATCTCTGATGGTCCATCTCTACTATTTAATAAATATTAGACTTAGAGAAAAAACACTATATTCCTCTTCCTGCCTATCCTCCAAACATCTGCTTCATACTGTGAAGCATCATATTTCTACTAAGGTGAATAAAGAACTAAGAGTTGTGAAACTCAATCCTTGCATCCTCCATCAAATTTGTCTACAGAAAGTACCGTTAGTCCGGTACCACCAGCTTTCGTCTATACTCATTGTTTAAATTGGAGCATCTTCAAAAGCAAATTCTGTAACTAAATCTATCCACCACTGATCCGTGATAAACTTGCCGATATTAAAAATCAATCGGTAATTCAATTTATTAATAGTTAACTATGACTTTAACTCAACAAAAGTCAACAAATTACGACCTTTCCATACATACCATGCACCTCATCTTTATATAAGTATTTGGTCTCACCGTCTTGTCTTTGACACACCCTGCTTCTTTAAGACAAGTTAATGACAATCCGACTTCTTTATCTAACTTCAAAAGAATATGAAATCTTCCCATCCTCTACATAAGTCATCAATTTCCTTGCAACAGCTAATTGTTGCAAATTGTGACTAAAAAAATAATTCCATTTTATTTATGGAAATGAAGAGACTTAGTTTCCTCCTCCATGTGCAACACCGGCAAATTCCTCCCAATGACACACCCTCTTGAATAAATTCTTGATTAAGAATTTACTGATGAATATTTATTCAGTCTCCTATCTTCACTCGGTGTCATTCCAATAAGTACTTAATCCAGTACTAAATCCTCCTTCCGACTTGGTAACAACTTCTGAAATTTTCAAGAAGATGTTCAGCAAATCCAGCACCTCTGATATATCATCATGGCATTTTAGTGATCTTTATTTACCACTTCCTCACGCATACCGAAACATTAACAATCACCAATATCATGACGTTGTAATATATTACGAATCCATACCTAACGTAAAGTATATCAAATTAATCGTTCTAGATTGTTTGACTCGCAGTGATGATTTAATTATCTCATCCCAAAACACACCATAATGACACATGTCCAGGTCCAATAGATTGACTAGATTTATGTGTATCTACCAAATCCTACGACCGTACGCTCACAAATCTAGCGTAAATAGCACTATTACTCCATGTTATTAAAACAATAGTTGGCTGATCACACACTTGTGTCCCCAACTAAACCATATACAATTAACTAGAAAAATCAACGAAAATTAAAACACGTATGACAAATACAAAAGCACAAAATATATTCTTACTTAAAACTCCGTTCTTTCTAGAAAAGAAAGTCTCATCTGAAATCAACTTGCAAAAATTGTTTCACAAAATTTCCTTTTATAGTTTCATAGGTACTCATCCAACCTTGAAACATATCATTTAAACATAACTTAAAAGCAACATTTGTTAGTCTAAGCAAATACTAAGGGCTTAACCCTCATCCTCCCTATACACGGAATGTAAACTATCTAACTTGGCTTTATAAAGTGAATTAGAATGTCACAACATAATCCACATACTCTTCTAAACATGATACAAAATCATATGTTTCGTTCTGATAAGAACTCCAGCAAATTCCCAAGCTCCTGAAGAGTACTTCTTATATATCTCTTTTAGAGATGATAAGAAAGTTTAATTATTTGTAGATTGATCAACACCAATTCTACTAATATTATCCGCTATATTACCAGTAAATAAAATCACCCTCGTGCGATCATCCATCTTCAAGATTTAGTACCCTCTCTGTTTAGATACTCTGAACTCTCCTCTATGGATGCTCTTCGGACTCCTACTCCTCGTTTGTCTCCTTTTTGAGATCAACTGAAGTCGTGTTGGCCCCGATATGCGGTGACCTATCACATACACCTAAATCCTTCACTGGCTTATACTTTTAAAGTAACACCAACCCGGAACTAAACCTTCGATCTCAAATTCTGGCTTCTGGCAATGAAATCAATAACGTACTCCTTTACTCCTTTGGATCTTTATCGCTGTCACCTTGGACCCTATCCTTTTCCTAGTGCCAACCATTCTGTAAGTACAGAATACAATTGACATCAGTTCCTCCTAATGAACCGTAAATAGAGTACAATGAATCTTAATACGGGTTTTAAGTTTTAAGAGACGCAACGCGGAAGTCACATAATGAAAGACACTCTTAAGGACACTTAAGCCTGGAGTGCTCTGATACCAACTGTGATACCCCCCGGATTTCCGAATGCAGGTTGGCCAGGCCCACGGCCGAATACCCGAGGATATCAAAACAAATTGATAATAAACGAACACAGAGTACAAAAGAATAAAGAAGAATAAATAAAATGCTGACAAGAAACTAAAACGATAATCTAATAATAAACCTCATAATATATTTCCATTAATTAATAAACTCTTCTGATACAACTGATCCTCCAAAATACAACTCGGGAATCCATACTGTGTGGACCCCTAGAAAATCCAAACTAAACAAATGACAGTAATCTAAAACAGGAAACTGAATCATAAAGGAACTCCTATGTAGCATCGGAAGAATGAAGTAGACTGATCCCCGCTCAGCACGAACAACCTCTACTCGTGACGAACACCTGAAAAATAATGGTGGGTCAGGCCCACAAACAAGTTCTACTCTACTACAGTCCAAGCAGAGATCCGATACACGTATACATCCTAGTCAATCCAACAGTAACTAGTAGTTCGTATATATATATA
The DNA here is from genome assembly GCF_030987335.1 of Cornus florida. Lineage (NCBI taxonomy): Eukaryota > Viridiplantae > Streptophyta > Magnoliopsida > Cornales > Cornaceae > Cornus > Cornus florida. Next base: position 85,438,837 of record NW_026775579.1, on the reverse strand, counting down.
TATATATACACACTAAAGGAACCTCACTAGACTATAGGGTTGTCTCAACCTGAATAGTAGGCAACATACAAAACGCACGTATAGTGGGCATGAGTACCTAGACCTACCAGGGTACACAACTACACTATATCTAGCTACACATCCCTGGCGATATACGCGCCCTAACCATTGATCCTGAGACTCAAGCTCATATCATGGCACCATACTTATATATATAAAATCTAGTAACCATCCTATCCAGTATAAACTAATCCTCCATAAGTCATTCAATTTGTTCAGCTGACCTGACTTGAATATAAGTAGGACTTAACATTTTAGTTAATCCATTCCCTTATATAATAAATTAATCATCCATAAGTCATTCAACTTGTTCAGCTGACCTGACTTAAATATAAGTAGGACTTAACATTTTAGTTAATCCATTCCCTTATATAAAATAGGTTGGACTTAACTAATAAGTTAATCCATCCCTAGAATGCCACCGTCCCATACCGGTGCATTAAACCACACAATCTAACAATTGATGTAACAATTAAGGAAATACATCAAACATTCCATAAATAACTATGATAAATATGATATCAAGTTATCACATAATAGGAATGATTTATTATTTCTTTAAACTTCCTATATCATATGTCCTACACAAACTGAATCTTATACATGATGATATTTTATTATACCGTTAAATAAGGATTCTCCATATCCACTTCATCCTACACATTTAATCTCAATTGCTAAAATATTTTAAAAGATTAAATCCATTCGTTTGTTTAAAACATTCAAATAGTAAGTATCATTATGATTGGGTCTATTTAAATTTATTAAAACCCAAACCTAGTCCCTATTTAATGTTCAGGAATCTTAGGCATGTTTCTACGTTCCATCATTCCACAGATATGAAAAATACATAATTTAAACATGTAAAAATTCACATAAGAAATCAAATCAAAATCATGCATTTTATCAATTCATAACACAAGAACAGATATGAACCAATTTCACAAAACCTATATTCTAACCCAATTAAACATGCATAATTATTTAATTTTATGTGTTTAATAAATCCTGAAATTTCCTAGGCATGTACAGAAACACGAATCAAAGGGAAAGAGATAGAAAAAGAACTTGCCTTAAACTTTCGGATTGAAAGTTAAACTTCTTTTTCCTTGATCTTTTCTCTAAAGGGTTTTCTCCTCTTTTCTTCCTCTTTCTCCTTCTCTCTCTAACTCTCTCTCTTTAGAATATATTACGTGATATATTTTCACTCCTTTTTCAACCTATAGTTGTGTATTTATAGGCTAAATAATAACCCTATTCCTTTTCCTAATCTAAGTCAACTTAATAAAGAAAAATAAAAATGAAAATATTAAAAAGGTAACTTAAAATATGTTACGTATATAATCTATGTATATCCTTATTAATTAAATAAAATATATACATTAGATTATTTATTAATACTAAAGTTACCATAATATTAAAAGGTAACTTAAAACATGTTACGTATATAATCTATCTATATCCTCATTAAATAAATAAAATATATACATCAGATAATTTATTTATACTAAAGTTACCATAATATTAAAAAAGTAACTTAAAACATGTTACGTGTATATAATCTATCTGTATCCTCATTAAATAAATAAAATATATACATCAGATTATTTATTTATACTAAAGTTACCATAATATTAAAAAGGTAACTTAAAACATGTTACGTATCCTTATTATATAAATATATAAAATATATACATTAGATTATTTATTAATACTAAAGTTACTATAATATTAATAAATTACTTTCCTTTTTATATATATGTATATACATATATATCTATATATATACATATAGAACTATCTATGGGTAATTATCCATACACATCTAACTTCCTATCCAAATAGTCCATGAGACCCAATTAGTTAGCCCATTACCACTAACCATAACCATAAAATAAAATAAAATAAAACATTTAATCATTTAATTTACAATTAATTACAATTAATCAAATACATCATTTAAGCACACAATCTAATTAAACAAATAATACAAATAACACCTAGACAAAATACAAATAACACATAAATAAGTAGCCAATTAATCAAGTAACACTTAATTCAATTAAACATATAAACAGTTAGTCAAATAATCAATTAAATAATTAAAAAAATACAATAAAAATAAATAAATAAATACCGAGACTATACTTTTAAAATTAGGGGTATTACACATGACAACTGGTCTATTGTGAAAAAAATCATTAAGTACCTAAGGAGAACCATTGATATCATATTCATTTTTGGATGTGATGATATGGTCCTAGTCAGGTATGCTAGTTCTGATTTTCAATCAGAAGTAGATACTATGAGGTTCATGACTTAGTGTATGTTCACTTAATGGAAGGGAGATCAGTTGGTAGATTGTTAAGCAGATTTCAACTGCTGACTCAAACCTGTAGGTGGAATATATTGCAGCCTTAAAGGCGGCAAAGTAAGCCTATTAGTTTGATCTCACTGATGTAAAGGTTGTGGAGTATACTAGCCTGCCTATTGAGCTATGTTGTGACAATAGTGCAGAAGTAGTCCAAACCAATGACCCAAGGTTCCATAGAGGAACAAGATACACTGAGAGGAAGTATCATGTTCTACATGATATTGTCCGGCAAGAAAATGCACTTGTAGTTAGAACATTGCATTGGAACACAACTTTGTTGATCCATTATCAAAGGTGTCATTGATCAATAATTTTGATCATCATCTGGATAACATTGGAGTTAGGTGCAATTTGAATTGGCTATGAGGGCAAGTGGGAGCTGTTGGGATTTATATGCCCTGGCATAGCAAATTCCTATCTGGATTATAGTGACATATGTTCCTGACATATCTGAAATATTTATGATTTATATAATTGTTGAATTCAATGTATTATGTTTCGATTCACTATGAGATTGATAGTGTCCATGTAATTACAAGAAATATTTATATATATGTATCTGATGGCAATCAATGCATGATATATAAATAGCAATTATAAATTGTTCATAGTCGGTAATTATGGATGGACTCATAATTAATTAAGACTTGAACTGGATCCGCGTTAGGTTGAGATATATTGCGAGAGCCGTCGTATGCAATTACTCCCTATCACCGTCATGGCATTTGACTCTTAAGCATGAGAAAAGTATAGACTCTTTTATTAATTAATAATTACTTTGATTTGTTCGGCGGATTCTTCGGGATCCTTAGACCGACACTTTGGGTAGTTATGTAATTAATAGTTAGAGGATTATATTTTCAATACTTGCATCATTGCTACTTGTATTTATTTTGTATTGATTATGGTTGATCACAAAGTAAATTCGAAGGCCTTCGTATGTTTTTAGACAAAATGATTTATTATATATTTATTTATTTAAATTATTATTTTTGTCAAACAAATGTTTTATTGTGATCGAGCCAGAAATAATCAGAGGTACCAAAATAGATATATTAATTAAGTAGTCGAATTGATGGCTTTATTTATCCGATAACTAATTATGCATAGAGGGGTCAAAGTGCAATATTGACTTAGAGGTTATTTATTATTTAATTGGAGTTCAATTAATTTCTTTTAGTGGAGTAGAAATTAATTTATGAATTAATTGAATTGGGTCCATGGACCGGGCCAATTATTAATTCATTGTGGCCAATAAAATAATAAGCCCAATGAATTCTCACTCATAGCCCAACTTGATATTGGAATCATATTAGATTTGAGACATATGAATTAGAGATGGAGAAGGATTTGTTGTTTCCTTTTCTTTATTTTTATGTTGCCTATAAATATACATGGTTTATGTATATTTTAGGGGGTAATTTTTATGACAAGGAAAAAGGAATAAATTTTCTCTTTCTAGAAAATTAGGGTTTATGTTCTCATCTAATGGAGGCTCCCACAAGCCTAATTTTCCAAGGTAATTCATGGAGGCTTATGAGTGATTTCTAAAGGCAAAATAATTACCAAGAAGATGGAGATCCAAGGAGAATGCATCTTGCTAATGGATCTACAATAAGTGAGAACATTCACTTTAGAGGAAAGTTTTAAAGGTTTACTCAGACCTTTGATGTAAGTATTCAATCTATTAATTGAATGATACATCATATTTTTATTTTTGCATAAAACTTGTCTCTATGTGATGAATCAAGATCTATGAATCAAAATCTCTCGAAAAGTTTTTAAAACTTGCACGTTTCCCAACACATACAACATTTAGGATATGAATTTTCCTTCTGAGAAAGATCCATTTAATAAAAGAAAACTAAAAGAAATGGTATTAGCCATTTAATATTAATGAAAGCATTGTTTAGACAAGAGGCTAACACTCAATATACCTTATTAATGAAAGCATTGCAATAAATGATTATATGCAATTATACCTTATTTCTTAACTACAGCTAATCATTAAATTTAAAAGGAAGTAGATATGCAATAAATCTAATCAAAAATGTAGATATAAATTGGGGAAAATAATTAATAAAAAAGTACGAAAATTTTCTCATATCAGTACGAAAGTTGTTTGTTTATATGATTTTAAATGCCAATATATTTTTAAGATTAGATCTTTAATCATAAAAGTGCAGCAGCTGAACAAGTGACAGTGCATTTTATTAACCACAAAATTGTCACGTCAAAAAGTGAAAGTATGCTATAGTGGCATGAAACTTTCCGTTTAAATGATCAAACTATCAAAAATAATGTTAAAAAATAAACAATTCAGGATCAACAAAAAAAATCCAGTCAACTACAAAACCCTAGTCCAATTGCATAATAGCATATATAAATGTGTATGTATGAATGACTTTATTTACGCAACAATCATTGAAATTATGATTAAGTTTCAAAGCCAAACATAAATCAAAATACTATAAAACTACACAAAAATAAGAACTAATATCCGATGTGTTCAAAACTCATTTCAGAATTGGATTTGTTACATAAAATTCAGCGAACCAATAACGCAATCAAGAAACCGACAATACGAGTTTATTCAGCCCCCTGCTATTTTCAATGTTTTTTTCATCGCATACTACAAACTTTAGACCATTTATATATTAGGTTTCAAGAGAATTCAAAAATCGAATCCACGACACACAAAAACAAACGGGTCAAAAAATTTAGCAGAAATAAAATTCAGACCACAATTTCACAAGTTGACAAAACGCAATTGGTATCCAAACCAAATAATAAGCATTACTTGAAGGGTAAATTACACTGAAATACCCTAAGATTTTGTTAATGTACATACACTAACCTCCATTTTTGTTTGTCAATTTTTTTCATACATAATTTCAATTTTATTAAACAACACCGAATCAAGTGAAAGACAAGTAAGACTACATAATACTGTCCATCTGATTCATACTAAAACCCCCCTTAGATACATGTGAATCAAAGGCCAAACTACGTCGTCTGATTCAGCTCATTGCCATTGGTGAAAATTCGTGCTTGCTTTGTGAAATATGAAAGTTTAGGTGTGATACCCCTCGATTCTAGAGCCACGGGTGATCAAGTCCGAGCACAGAATATAAGGGATATCAAACAATTAATATTTAAACAAGCATTGGAATACAAGATGAATTAAAAAGAAACAGATAAGCTGAAAGGAAAACTAAATAATAAATTCTTATTTAAAAATCCTCAAATAAATAATGATTAAAATTCCATAATAAAATCCTCCAATCTTCTGATACCAGTAATGAATTAAACTACAACTCGGGAATCCATACTGTGGACCCCTAGTAATATCCTAACTGACATAACTGAATCGAAAAAAATAATAAGTTACTAATGAAGAAGAGTCCTACGTAGAGTCGGAAGAATGAATGGCTGTTTCTGCTCGGCACGAACAATCTCTAAGACTGGAACTGACGAACACCTGAAAAATAATGGTGGGTCAGGCCCACATACAAGTTCTAATCTACTACATCCCAAACAGAGACCCGATACACGTACACATCCTAATTAATTCAACAATAACTAAATAGTCCATATATAGATATATACACACACTAAAGGAACCTCACTAGACTATAGAGTTGTCTCAACCTGAATAGTAGGCAACATGCAAAACGCACATATAGTGGGCATGAGTACCTAGACCTACCAGGGTACACAACTACGCTATATCTAGCTACACATCCCTGGCAATATACGCACCCTAACCACTGATCCTGAGACTCAAGCTCATATCATGGTGTATAATTATATATTTAAAATCCGTCCTATCCAACCATAAAAAATAAACTATCCAATTATTATTTCAATACTATGTCATTCAACTATTCCGTTGACCTGACACGACTAAGTAGGACTTAACACTATGGTTAATCCGTTCCCTTATTAAAAATAGGTAGGACTTAACTCGTAAGTTAATCCGTCCCTAATATGCCCCCATCCCATAATGGTGCATTAATCCATAACATATCCAAATAACAGTTTCCAATCCAAGGATAATGTAAATATATATATATTTTTACATCTAAGAAACCAAATAAATATGATATAAATCTTATACACGTCCTTTGCATTTATTTCAGCAAAAATATCAATTCTAATTAGCATGCATTTAATTTACATCACAAGAATTTAACATGCATCTCAATTAAATTGTACATCTCCATGTTCTGATTAAATTAATTTAAATCTAAATAATTGATTAAAATAATTTAATCCAGCAATATTTAATTAATTTATCATTTTAAAAATTAATTAAATTCCATACTTAGTATGCAAACTTAAATCATGCATTCCCATTTTTTTTAATGAATCTATTTCATTAAATAAATATTTAATACTCAACCAAAAACCAAAATACTTGTTTAATATTCCAACAATTTACATAATTACTTAATCCCATTAAATAGTATTTGCTAATCAATTTAATCCCATTAAATTGATTGTTATTATTCCTTCCTCGTTCGGCGTGCATTGAATAAAGTGAATTCTTATAAACTGATGGCCAATTATTTATAAACTAATGCTTTCTTAGATAAATAATCTATTCCATTAACAAACTGATGCCTTTTCAAAGCCTCGTTCGGCGTGCGTGAAAAAAAAACACAAATTTGACTTTGTACATATACACAACACAATCTGGTTCATGGTAACAGTAATTCTTTGATCGGCATGCATGAACAAACATAAAATTTGATTTCATCTAACATGTATAAATTATTTCATGCTAAACACATAATGTATTACAACACATGATTAAAATACATAAAAATTTAATTTATCAAAATATAAAAATTCATCACAAACCCATTATTAAAACACATGAACTGAAATTTCAAAATAAATCTATGTAATTAGATCCAATTAATTTATTTAAAGAATCTATAATTAATCTAGCATGCATACGGTATGAGTCAACGGAGAAGAGAAGAATTAAAACTTGCCTTTAGGGATTTGATAAAAACCCTAACCTCCTTATTCCTTTTTCTCTTCCTTCCTCTTCCTTCTTTCTCTCTCTAAAATATAATACGTAATATATTTTCTAACCTCTTTCACAACCCTATAATTATATATTTATAGTCAAATAAAATAACACTAATCCTTTTCCCAATCCAAGCCAAACTAATAATAAAAATAAAATAAAATCTAAATACTAAAAAGGTAACAAAAATATATGGTACGTATAATCTATGTGTAATCCTTTTTATATGTAATATATAAATATATATGACTTTCCTTATATATATATATATATATATTTAAATTCCTAAATAAATACACATCATCACACACAATTTCATTTAAACAATTAAATCAATTAACACATTTAACAAATAATTAAATCAATTAAACAAGTAAACAATTAGCCAAGAAATCAACTAAATAATTAAATGCAATTAAAATAATTTTTTTTTTTAAAAAAATACCGAGACTATCCTTTTAAAATCAGGGGTATTACATTAGGTCCAAACTGTGTTCCCACAAACAGCAAATAATCAAGTTCACGTACATCCAAACATGCAAGAAATCGATATATAATTATATATATATATGTGCAGATATATGTTAATTTATTTGTAATATATATGATAGAAAATTATAAGGTAAAGTATAACAACACCCCTTAAGATTTGCAAAAATGACACTGTAGACACTAAAATTTTAATGGACTTTTGTTTTGACAAATTGACCCATCAAATATGGGTATAATGTTTAATTAAGTTATTTAATTGGCCCAAATTTGGTCTACTTAAATTATTTAATTAGCCCAGCTCAGATGATTAAATGAAAAGATAATTATTTCTAATAAAATATATTTGGAATAATTATTTTTCAAGATAATTATCATAATATAACTGGCCCAGCCCAGTTATGATTTTTTCCTTATCAAGAGAGGACACGTGTCATTATCTTATTAATCCAAGAAGCATATAAATAGAGGCCTGGAGGAAGGAGGAAGGGGATACAAATTTAGAGTCCAGAAATCCAGAGACTAAGAAATCCAGAAGGTCCAGAAATTGAGAGAATCAGAAATCCAGAGGGCAAACCTGAATGTGAAGAACACTAAGCACATCCAAAGTCATGTCGTTCTTGTGATACCCCTCGATTCTAGAGTCACGGGTGATCAAGTCCGAGCACAAATCCGAGGGATACCAAACAATCAATATGTAAACAAGTAGGAATAAAAAATGAATTAATAATAAAAGAATAATGCGCTGAAAGAAAACTAACATAAAAATCCCCAACCTTAAATAATAAATTAATATAATTTAAATCTGTACAACTCGAGAATCCACCTAGTGGACCCCTAATTCCAAATCATTGAATAAATTTACAGACTTAAAATCCAAAATTAAAATAGAAAGGAAATCCTATGTAACCGGAAGAGTGAGTGTCTGTATCTGTATCAACACGATCAAGCTCTAAGCCTGGTATTGTCGAACACCTGAAAAATAAGAGAGTGAGTCAAGCCCACATGCAAGTCCTAATCTACTACGATCCAAACAGGAATCCGATACGCAGATACATCTTAGATAGACTCAACGATATCTAGAGTAGTCCATATATGTATATATTACACACTATAGGACGCTCACTAGTCCAATAGGTCTGTCTCAGCCTGAGTAGAGATAACATGCAAATCGCACATTACGTGGTTATGTGTACTGTAATACCCCTACTTTAAAAAGGGATAAAATTGGAATTTAAGTGTTATTTTATGCGTATATTTTCTTATTTTATTTATTAATTTTATGATTAAGTGCTTATGTGGCAAATTGTTTATTTGTGTGTATTAATTGATTTATTTGTTAATTGTTTATTTGCGTTTATTATTTTGGTTTAATTGCCTTAGTTGAATTATTTAACATTATTTGCATTAATTGACTTAATTGGATAATTTGATTTAATTGATTTATTATTGTTTTATTAAATGGAATTTAATTGTAGGTTTTTGTTATGGGCCAACTCGGATTAAGTTTAGGGCTCTATCTCAATGTGACAATGATTAGGGTTTTAGTATTTAGTTTATAAATACACCATTATGCGTTAAGCTAGGGTTTTACGATATATCACATAGCATATACACGTAGAGGGTTCTGCAAAACACAGAGAGATACAGAGTAAGGTTTGAGAGAATAGAGCAAATTGTGAGTTCTCGACTGAGGTTTCAAGGCCAAACCTAGGAGAAGGAAAGGGCAGAGGTAATAGGAGGCTAGACAGTGTTGCAGTGGTCACCGGAAAGTCTAGGAGGAAGACGACGTTGAAAGGTTTCAAATCGGAACCGAAAGGCAAGTTCTATCTTCCTCTTTCCCTTTGGGCCGTGTTCTGTGCACCTAGATAATCTCTAGGGTTTACTTACGTGTTTATATATATATTTCATTGATGATATGTTTGCTTTAAAACAAATCTGTTACAAAGCATGTAACACTGGTTCCAGTTTTATGCCTTTTAAGCATGTTGTAACTTTAATTTTTGTAGTTAATTTAAACTACTGTAAACAAAGTATAAGAATGTTACTGGGGTATATAAAACTCATAGGGATGCTATTATTCTATTTTAATTACTTGTTGCAATCCGTTCTGTTTCAATTTGCACATGGTTCCAATGTTCATACTAACAGCATGTTAAGTTGGGTAGCAAACTTAAGCTTTGTAATTGATTTAAATTGCTATAATCAAGCCTTGGGGATGCTATCAGGAGGGTGTTAGATCCTTTAGATCAGTTTAAGAAATAAGCAGAGGGGTAGGAATTGATCGGAGAAGGAGCAGATTGACGGAAACGGAGCAGAGATGAACTGGAGGCTCTCAAGAGGGAGAGAGCCGGCTCTAGAAAGTCAAGAGCCGGCTCCCCTTCAGCAAGAGCCGGCTCCTAGGGAATTGGAGCCGGCTCCAATAGGGGAAGAGCCGGCTCTTCCATTCCAAGAGCCGGCTCCAATTTGTTTTACATCCAGAAAGTGTTTTCTAGGGCTCTGTTTGGTGTTTTGAGCACTGTTTGAGCTTCTGAGTGATTCTAATGAACTGTAGGGACTTAACAGAGGATCTAAGTAGTTAATTCTAAGTGTTATTAAACTTATTGTTGCATAGTTTAAGTATCTAAGACAAAGGATGTAGCAGTGTAAAAATATACAACGGTGTATGCTACTAACAGAAGAAATGAACTAAATGGCTTGATTAAATTTTAGAAATTTAATGAGACTTCACGGAGGGATTAAATAGTTAATTTTTGGGTGTTATTAAGACCCTAAATTAATTTAAGGTTAATTCTAAATTAACGGATCAACTGTATAAGACTTATGTACATTGTATACGGTTAGTGGATAGATGAAGTTTTAAATACTTAAGCTTATTTTTAGGCATTCCAGTGGGATTTAATATATTTATAAAATGGTTTTAAATATATTATAGGGTCATTGATGTGTTAGATGTGATCTATGCAGGCTCTGGATGTTAGTAGTTGAATTATGAAATCATTCCTTACAACTATATGGTTTAAATGTTTGGATTTAATTGCAAATACTTGGATATTGGTTTTGGATTATAAATCGCTAAACGATTATATATATATGTGGAATTTTAATTGCTGAATTAATAGATTATGTCAATTACATGGTTGTGGAGGATAGTATGAACCGGTATGGGACGATGTCATACTAGGGATGGTTTAGCTCAAAACGCATAAACCTTACCTATTGGATTTAAGGGAAGGATTGTAAAATATTGAATCCCAAACCTTGTTTAGTCAGATCGACTGATTAAGTTGAAAGACGATCTGGATTAATTGTGTTTGTGTGTAGTCGGATCGACTGATTAAGGTGAATGACTACCTGGATTAAATGTTGGTTGTGTTTAAGTCAGATCGACTGATTAAGTTGAATGACTAAACTGGATTAAAATTCTTATGTCAATTCAATAAACAATAAAATGGCATACTTTGGGTTAGACGGACTTTATATATATGTTATGGCACCACGATATGGGCATGAGTCTTAGAGTCGTTGGTTAGGGAGCGTATATGCATTGGGATGCATAGCTGGATATGATGGTTGAGGTGTACCCTGTTAGGTCTAGGTATTCATGCCCACCTTTGGGTGCGTTTTTGCATGTTGCCTTCTACTCAGGTTGAGACCCCATTATAGTCCAGTGAAGGTCCTCTAGTGTGGATATATTTATGTATGGACTAGATAGATATTGTGAGATATTTAGGTGTATCTGCGTATCGGGTCACTGTATGGATTGCAGTTAGATTAGAACTTGCTCATGAGCCTGACCCACCCTTCTATTATTTTTTTTTAGGTGTTCGTTAGCTCCAGTCATAGAATTGGATCGTGCTGAGCAGATACAGTCATTCACTCCACCGTTGGCATAGGATTGTATTTCATGTGGTAGAATTGAGTTTTATTTCTAGTTCTTTTGAATACAGTTGGGATTTGAATAGGGGTCCACTAGATGGATTCCCGAGTTGTATATGGATGATCAGTTGTATCATAAAGGTTGTTTATTAATGAAATTTTATTTCGGGATTTCATTCAATAGATTATCATTTTAGTTTTCTATTAAGCAAATTTTATTTATTCTTATTTACTTTAAAATTGTACTCTGTGTTCGTTAATTGCTAATTTGTTTGATATCCTCGGGTAATCGGGCGTGGGCCTGGCCAACCCGCATCCGGAAATCCGGGGGTATCACATGTACCTAGACTAACCAGGAAACAACACTATTGTCCAACTATCCATCCTAGGCGATATACGTACCCTAACCATGGTCATAAGACTCAAGCTCATACCATAGTACCATAACATAAATATATAAAGTCCGTTCCAAGTGTGTCATTCAAAAGGTTTATTGACCTGACACCTAGTTATAAGTAGGACTTAACTTTTGTAGTTAATCCATCTTATTTCAATATAGGTAGGACTTAGTGTTTGAACTAATCCATCCCCAATATAGGTAGGTCTCAGGGTTTTGAACTGAGTCGTCCCTAATATGCCACCGTTCCATACCGGTGCATAAACATCCATATAAGTAGGACTTAACTTTTTGTAGTTAATCCAACTCATTCCAAAATAGGTAGGATTTAGTGTTTTACTAATTCATCCCTAATATGCCACCGTCTCATACCGGTGCACACAATCCTCCAAACAACATAATTGTAAAGACAACAAATGTTATTTATCAACCATTATCCAGGATATGCATAAATACAGTTTAATACATATAACATGACATTAGGCATTCATTATAGAACCTAAATAGTACATTCCAACCATTTAAATTGCTAATATGAGTCACAGCACTTAAATCCTCCATTTACCATAGTTGACCAAAAACAGTATAAATAGTTATCAACTACATTCCAAAATAAGCACAAATACAATTTCACATGTGTAAAACTAAATCATGCATCCCCTAATAGATTTAGAAAACAAATCCCAATCCTTTAAATTGATAGAATCCAACTATGCAATTACCTCCTCCAAATAGTGTCGTAACAGATGAGATATATAACAGATTTAAATGTCAGTTAATCCCAACTAAGCATACATATAATTAAATAACAGAATGCTTATAACTTAGCTGCAAAACATGATTTATGATTCTAAGTCATGCAAAGCAACTTAAATCCCTAAAACAGTAAGTCATTACCAGTTTATGTCAACCCTTTCTCCTACAGGCTTACTTTGAACCTTAGCCTAATTCCATTCCAAATTTCTGGATTTAAGCTTACTTCTCAATTCTTATATAAGTCTTAAGCAGTGTATTACATCATTCAGTAGCCTTGAAACAATTTCAGAAACTCAGTCTTAGCCAAACAGTCCATTAAAACTCAGTATACGCAAAAACAGAGAGCCCTCTTTATTCAAGGAGAGCCGGCTCCCCTTCCTTAGGAGCCGGCTCTAGATGGTTGAGAGCCGGCTCTCAACCCTAGAGATCCGGCTCTTGTGTTTTGGGAGCAGGCTCCCTCCATTTTTGGAGCCTGTTCTCACCTCTAAGAGCCGTGGCTGCGTCTGTGTGTGTCTTCTCCGACTTTGGTGGTTTCCAGTCTTTAAAAATAGTTTAATTACAGATTTTAAAGTCTTATCCTCATCCCAGATTGATCACAAGATAGAGTTATACAAATAGGAATTGAATTAAACATCAGTTTTTAAAACAATGGCAGTAAAAATTTAAAACTGAACTTGTAAACAACTGAGGAACAGATTAATTCAACAATTCTAAATACGAATTAAACATGCATAAAAGATGTATTTAAGTCTTAGTTTAATCCCTAGAGGCTATCTAAGCATGCACAGAACACAAATTCCTGGGAAAGAGAAGATCAGAAACTTGCCTTTGAAACTCAAACTTGCAAAGCTAATTCCACGTCTCTGAGTGTTAAACCACCCTTGCTGCTCTTACTGCAGTCCAGTAACAAACACCAAACTTCCCTCCTCGATTCTGTTTTGTGAACCACCCAATTCCCACTCCGGTTCTCTCTGTATCTCTCTGGTTTTCACTACTAATTTATGGCTCTATTTGTGGTTTACAGAACGTACGTTTATTTTTCCCTAAACCCTAAACCACCGTTGCTTATACTTATAGGTGGAAGCAATAACCCTAATTCACGTGTATTTAGAGACTAAGCCCTAACTCCAATCCTAGTGGACCCATGAAACCATCTAAGCTGTAAAATACAACGGATTACTATACAAACCTTCTTAACCATATTGTTTAACTAACGTATTTGTTTTAAAACAATTCATTCACTTAATTTACATAATTAAATAACTACATCAACTAACTTAAGTCAATTAAAATAAAGAATGCAATTAAACCAAATAAGCCAATTAATTCAAATAAAAACAATTAACTCAATCAAATTATTCCAGTAATTAATTAAAACAAATTTAAGTAAATCATTAATTTAAAAATAAATAAAAACAATTTTAAGTAAACCATTAATTTAAAATAAATACACACTTAATCAATTAAGCAAACCAAAACACATAGCTCACATATTAAAAATGCAATAAAAATCAAAATTATCAAAATTAAATTCCCATTCTATCCTTTTGGAAACTAGGGGTATTACAGTTCTTCACCAAATTTAACAAATCCTCTCTGAAGACGAAGAACAACAAACACATCAAATCGTACCGTTCTTCATCCAAATTTCACGGTGATCAACAACAAGCACATCAAATCGTGTCCTCTTCATCCAAATTCCACGGTGATTCAAGATCAAACTCGTGTAGCCCTTAGATCCAACCAACAAAAAAGAGATCGAATCAGATGACTTTATTCTTTGTAAAGAATATTATTATGGAGGATTGTGCTCAAATTTTCTAAATTAATAAATTACTATTTGCTCCTTATTTTGTTATTTTATTTGCAAACAACAAAATTTATGTGTACAGACACACAGATAAAACTTACCCTATTTTTGGACAATGACACCCCTCAAGTTTCATAAAGTTACCAAAGACACCCTAATGGTAATGAATTGACATTTTTGCCTTTTGACTTTTATATTGACCAATTTAAATGTTGAAATTTCCTTTCTAACCTTAGTAACCCATTTTTTTCCTTCTCACTTCTCTGTGTTCTCTTTTCCTTCATCCTTTCATTTTTTCTTTTTATATAATGCGCGCGCGCACACACACGTATGTATATATATATATATATATCTACTATACCACCAACGTTGTTGCCACTGCCTTAACTGCGTGCCGCCACAATACCCACTGTAGCCGCAGCTACAACAACACCCACCACCACAACCATTGCCACATAACACCCACTACAACCACTGCCGCATCCACACAAACACCACCACACAATACTAAACACCCACTGCAACCACTGCCGCACGCATGCACACACCACCCCAACTTCGCGGCGGAACAATTATCGAAGTCATCAACTCCGACCAGACCAAGATCGCCGAATCCACCATTGCTACAACACTCACCATCTTCTCTTCGATGGTGGTGGCGATCGAGACATCCTAGACGCGTTGAAGGTTCAGATCGGGTCCCAAAACACATAAATATGTATGTATATATACATATACATATACATATGTATATATATCTTGCAAAAGATTCAGATCAAGGTCGATGGTGGTCGCGGATGTGGTTGATGAAGGAGATGATGGCAGCGGTTGTGATTGAGGAGATGGAGCAGTGGAGCTCAATGTTGCATCGTCGATAGAAGCTGGTGAAATATGAACTTAAACCAGAGGGACTTGGATATAACGACGAGGAGATCCGGTGTGGCAGTGGTGGCGGCGTAGTGGACGAGTGGTGGCAGCTGCGCAGTAGATGGGTGTATAGAGAGAAAGGGCAGGGGGTAATTGAGAGAAAGAGGCAAGGGTTGGTCATTTAAGTATTTAGATATTTTATAATTAAAATTAATAAAATAGTGAAGGGCAAATGGATTTTTCACATGTTTTAAGACTATGTTTGGATGATAAATTTCACAAGAGGGTATAATTATCCAAAAATAGGCAAACTTGCATCTGCATGGGTGCCTTACCCCAAACCTTAAGAGGTGTCTCTGTAATTTACCCAAAATTATAATCATAAAACTCCGCATATAAAGTGCATTGTGCACCTTCTCGAGTCGGAGCCGTTGCGAGCACTCCCTCTCGTCTTCGAGGAGCTTGAGTCTGGCCCTAAGCTTCTCTCCCTTGTTGGTAAATTTTTGACTGAATCTTTCAATGTTGTGCTATTATCTTGAAATGTCGTCGTTCAGTCCTTTATCCCCCCATCGTTCGAATTCGAACCTCGAAAGTCCTGCGATTGCTCGCCGTCCATCGTTGCCGATGGTGGTTGTGCTATAGCGGTAGGGACCTCCAGTATAGGCTGTGGATGTGGTTCAATCATGTCATCTCAGCAAGACAAGTTTTAGTCGATCACTGGGCCTCAAACTTTGGCCTAACATTCGGTCGATGGGCCTTGGGCCTTGAACCACAAGCTGATCTCCACAGTCGATCAACAGGCCTTGAACCTCAATCCGACCTCTTTACATATCGTCGATCGACGGGCCTTGAAGCTCGATCCGACCACTTCACAAACTGTCGATCGACGGGCCTTGAATCTCGATCCGATCACTTCACAAACTGTTAATCGATGGGCCTTGAACCTCGATCTGACCTCTTCATAAACTGTCGATCGACAGGCCTTGAACCTCGGTTCGACCTCTTCACAAATTGTCGATCGACGGGCCTTGAACCTCGATCCGACCTCTTTATATATTGTCGATTGATGGGCCTTGAACCTCGATCTGACTACTTCACAAACTATGGATTGACGGGCCTTGAACCTCGATCCGACCTCTTTACATATTGTCGATCGACGGGCCTTAAACCTCGATCCGACTACTTCACAAACTATTGATCAACGGGCCTTGAACTTCGATCCAACCTCTTCCCAAATTGTCGATTGGTGGGCCTTAAATCTCGATACGGCCTTTTTACAAGTTATCAATTAACGGGCCCTGAACCTCGATTTGACTTAGCCACAAACCATCGATCGACGGGCTTTGAACCTCGATCCGAGCAATGAAAAGTTATGGTAGGACTCTTCAAGTGACAAAGGGATGCAAAAGGGATTTTGGAGTGGAGGATGGAAAATAAGTAATGTCTTGCCCACTAAGGCAAGACCCGTTTAAGGATAAGAGCAAAAGACAGCTGGAATAGTACAATTGCCTTTACAGCCTGCCATTTTTTGGATTATTCAATAGGAAAGGCACACTTGGCAGCTGATCCAAAAATGTAGGGATTAGGGCAACATGACCCAAAGAGACATGACCATGACCCATTCTTAAGATGGAGGCCCAACAATGTACCACCTGAATGACCTAGGACTATAAAAAGAGGCAACGACGAAAAAGGCAGGTAGGAACTGACAGCAGCTTTTTCCCTACCATTGCTCCAATTCTCTAACTGGACTGGTTTTCTCTCCCTT
Organism: Cornus florida; assembly: GCF_030987335.1. NCBI lineage: Eukaryota > Viridiplantae > Streptophyta > Magnoliopsida > Cornales > Cornaceae > Cornus > Cornus florida. The sequence continues at coordinate 85,421,396 of NW_026775579.1, read as the reverse complement.
CTTCCACCCTTCTGCATTCCTCACATTATTCAGTGGTATATTCCCAGACCTTCTTTGACTCTTCCAGGACCCACGCAGAAACAGGTATCTACACAGGCGAAAGGTCATCGTCATTGCTGGTGGGCATTATTTGTTCCCAGTCAAGGTCTAGCCGTTTCTTCTTCTCTCTCACTTCTTCCACGCATGTAGATCTATATGTATGTGTATGTATGTATTATATGTATATACTACATAGTACACAGACACTTCTTCTGCACTATTAGATGCTCTCAGCTCTCTGCAGTTCTCTCTCCCTTCGTAGCTTTCTCTCTGTGCAATGAGGATGAGGAGAGAGAAAGTAAAGCATGGAAAAGGGAAAATGAAATTGAGGAAAAGGTAAGAATTAGGGCTCACAAATTTTCCTTAATATCCTTCACTAATTAAAAAATAATAATAATAATAATCTTTTAACTATTTATTTATTTATTTATTATTATTATTATTATTATTATTTTTAAGCTCAAACTACTTGGTTACTTAAATTTTAGTTTAAAAAATTTTTAATACTTAATTTCAATAATAATAATAAAAAAAACGCCACCTTTGCTTCTGTGTCTTTTTGTCATGATAAATATTGAAGTGCGAATTTAATTATTTGAGAAAGGATTGTGCAGAAATTATATAATCAAAATTTTAATTATAACAAATTTTGTTACATAAATCAGATAATCATATGAGTAATAATTGAAACATAACTAATGAAATTAATTATGAACCATGACAACTTTTTAAAAAAAAAAAAAATTAAGAACTAAGGGGTGTAAGAATTTAAAGGCATGTCACATCTAATAAAAAAGTAATGATGGTTTGCTGATGATTGCACAAATTCAAGGTTAAAATCCCATTTATAAATAAAAAAATTATAAAATTGATGAAAAAAAAAAAGAAAAAAAAAATAAGATGAGAATTTAGATACATTTAAAGTTGATAAAGAAAACATACTAGTAATGCATCAATACATTCACATCATAGACGCACGTTGATTTTTAAAACACTGAACCCATCAGAGGGGAAAAGGTCAGTAAAATGACTATATATATATCTATATATATATATATATCCCCACTACTTCTTGAACCCTCATACATGAAGAGTTCAACCAGAGATATCATCAATGACTTCAGCCATGTTATCAACAAAGTATTCAGCCACACCAATAGCATAAATTTTATCATCAAACTCATGTGCGAATCTAAGAATTCCATCATCAAACTCATATACGAATCCAAAATTTTCACCATCAAACTCATATACGAATCCAAAATTTTCATCATCAAACCACTCTTCTGAACCCTCATACATGAAGGTAGGAATATGAGAAGCAAGATTCAATATCTCGTCATCACACTCGTAACCTTCACAATCCCTAGCATCAAAAAACACAAATTTTTTGCAGCCCTTCAAAATCGTCACAAGATTTTCCCGTTTGAGGGATGCATACCTCAGGTCCAAGTACTTTATGTTCGGCAGTAAGGTGACCAGAACGCGTGCTTCATCTTCTCCAATGTAGGCTCCTAATCCAATGAAGGGTCCTGAAATTCCTAAACCAACAAAATCATTACAATGAATGCTGACTTGTGTAAGGATTGCTTCCATATTACGGGAGTTTCCAAGCCTTAACATCTCCAAATTTTTCCACTTGCTTATGAGACTTGCAATGCTTTCCGACACTTCCCAGAAGTGATAATTAGAAAACGTCAAATATTTTAAAGCAGGACACCTGAAATAAAAATAAACTGAAATAAATTCTAAAAGTTTTCCTCTGATCATAGTTTTCTTTTAAATTTCGTTAGCAAATTAGATATCAAAGGAAAAATTTTCAATTGGTAAGCTTTGGTCATCTAGCTCCTGTACCATTCAAATGTCTGAAATTATACAAAAACCATCTTCTTCTTTTTTCTGTCAAAAAGATGATCTTAATTAAGTTTCGATATCTTACCCATCTGCGACACGTACAAACTAGGGCCTCCTTCGTATAATCGCTAGGAAGAACTAGTTTAACAGCAAATCCACCACTACGATTGACAACAAGCTTGATCAATCCAGTTGCATCAAACCTCTGCAATCGATATTCAACCACAATTCTTGTTTTGGTGGAGTCTGAGATTTCACGAGAAAAAACAAGGTCTTGCCAGCAAAGAGGATTGAGAGTTGCTTTGTACCATGACTTGCATACGAAGGGAACATCAAATAGCAGGGAATCCATTCCCACTCTCCCAAATATATTCACCAAACAATCATTGTTCAGCTCTTCCCATTTTCGCCCTTCCATCTATAAAAAGGGAAAGTAAACTAAACTGTGAGTCTTATTACCATGGTAAAATTATAAAATAATAAATATAAAACAACAACAACAACATTTCCCACTAGAGATGCAGATAATTTTCACATTGTTTATATTACAGCATTTATTCTGAAAAAAAAAAAAATGCAGACAAAACTGGGGTTTCACATATGTATAAGTAAAATGGAAATTCACATTGTAATTTTTGGACAAACGTAAAACTGGATAAGAAACTGAAACACTACACGAGAGTAGAAACCAAAGACTATACAAACCAGTTTAATTCTTGGACAAAGACTAGGACAAAGAAGTACTTACAGCTCTAATCTTGATCAATCTAGCAATTTAAGCAAATGTATGGTATTGTATCATATATATATATATATATATATATATATATAGATGAGAGATATAAATGGGCAGGAGAGGAAACTGTCCTGGAATCCATGAGTCCCATCAAAGTAAAAAGTATATTAAAGTCTCTGGTGTCAATTACTCCGTACTATTTTCATAATCAAATCCAACAAAAATGACAGTCATGATTCTTTTTTAACTTTAAAAATTAATAACGTACAACCGCTTTAATTATATCGGTTGGACTTTGAAGGAACCATCGCAATGCATCCATTTGGATAACTTTATGTATTTGGTTCATCTTTTATCCAATTGTAGCTATGAAGCAGAGAAACCATGAAGAAAACTAGGGGGTTAAGGATAAGTAAAAGCCAAGTAAAGTAACACAAATGTATAATGACTCACTCTACCACATGGTACGATATTATTCGTTTTGGATTTGAGCCCGTACGATTTTATTTTTGTGCTTCATTCCAAAAAGGGTCATACTAATTGGAGATAACACACTTACATATAAACACTTCACATTTTCTCTACTCAGGCGATGTGGGACTGTGTATCCATAACTCGCCAGTGTGGTAGCTTGATAGTGTCTCTCGCACCCGCCCACGACACACCCGCCCACAAGGTCATCACAATCCACCCCCCCTTGGAGGCCTGACGTCCCCGTCGGCACACTTCCAACTAGGTCAGGCTCTGATACCATTTGTAACAACCCACTCCACCACATGGTATGATATTGTCCGCTTTGGGTCTCAGCCCTCACGGTTTTATTCTTGGGCTTTACCTTAAAAGGCTTCATACCAATTGGAGGTGACACACTTACATATAAGCACTTCACCTTTCCTCTACCCAAGCGATGTGTGACTGTGCACCCGTAACTCGCCAATGTGGTAGCCTGTCAGTGTCTCTCGCACCCGCCCACGACACACCCTCCCACAAGGTCAAGGTCACAAGGTCATTAATGACTTTGTGGGCAGGTGTGTCGTGGGCGGGTGCGAGAGACACTGACAGGCTACCACATTGGCGAGTTACGGGTGCACAGTCCCACATCGCCTGGGTAGAGGAAAGGTGAAGTGCTTATATGTAAGTGTGTCACCTCCAATTGGTATGAGGCCTTTTGGGGTAAAAGCCCAAGAGTAAAACCGTGAGGGCTCAGGCCCGAAGCAGACAATATCATACCATGTGGTGGAATGGGTCGTTACAAATGGTATCAGAGCCTGACCCAGCCGGAAGTGTGCCGACGGGGACGTCGGGCCTCCAAGGGGGGTGGATTGTGATGAACTTGTGGGTGGGTGTGTCGTGGGCGGGTGCGAGAGACATTGACAGACTACCACATTGGCGAGTTACGGGTGCACAGTCCCATATCGTCAGGGTAGAGGAAAGGTGAAATGCTTATATGTAAGTGTGTCACCTCCAATTGGTATGAGGCCTTTTGGGGTAAAGCCCAAGAGTAAAATCGTGAGGGCTCAGGCCCAAAGCGGACAATATCATACCATGTGGTGGAGTGGGTTGTTACAAAATGTGAGTGTATTCTCTTTTAGAAGAGGGTGTTCTTCAATGGAGTGACAATCTTCACTTTTCCATTTCTAAAAAATAGTGAAAAATTGAGGATTGTATATCAATATATTATTCATGGAAGAATGGCTTTTTAGATCATCTAATGAGAGAAGAATATATATTGTAGTAATTACCCAATATATATATATATATATTGTAATTCATAATTCACCATAAAAGAAAGTTTTTGAGATCATAATTTAATTAACCAACTCAATGCAACCACTAAAACTGAAGCTATAATTGTTTCATCGAAAGTTTAACTTAATTAACTCACTCAACATAACTCATGCAAGTTTTTTATACTTGTATTTTGATTTTATTTTTTCTTATTACAGTTCTTTTTCGTAAATGACAATCCTAATTTACATACCAACCTGGCCTAACGGTATCAAACACTTACTTCTCAAAGAGAAATTAATGGTTCGAATCTCAGTGGAGGCATGTGTGTGTGAGTACCAACTAGGAAAGGAAAAAAAAAAATTACATAATTTATTTAATATTTTTTATAATTCTATACTGATTTGGTATTTTTTTATTATAGTTAAATTTTAATTAAAGAGATAACCAACAAAGATACAAAGATGTTGAGAGAGTGCAGAAGAGAATATATATATATATATATATATATATATATATATATATTATAAAAATATTAGTGTAGAAAATAAGTAAATTGGAGATAGAGATAAACCTAGTGTAATTGTTCTTCTATTGCCAATTCGTTTAGTTTGCTAGAATAGAAAATACAAATGTATAAAAGAAAAAGTGTAATATGTATTAAAATAGAAGACGTGAGATTCAAGATCACATAGCGCTGCTCTAAACATTTTTATTCATGCTTTTAAAAGTTCAAATCTATATATATTTTTAAAATGTTAATTGTTATTATAATTCTGTGGTTTTTTTTTCCTTCTGTGTTTTATACATATTGAGAATAATATATACTATAATAATTTACCCATATATATATATATATATATATATATATATATATATATATATATATATCTGTACTATTATTAAATGTGTAAAGAGTTTCAGTGTTTCAATATTTCAGTATTTATTTATTAATATAAAAAAAGAATTTTTATAAACAAAAAATTACTTAAAAATTATTTAAAGAGTTTAATTCAAATTACAAATTACCTAATAAAATTTATAAAAATTAATTTAAAGAGTTTAATTCAAATTACAAATTACCTTATAAATTCATTTTTCTTGTCCCACATTGGTTTTAAATAAAAAGGATTACATGGAAGTCTCTTATAAAACTATAGACCTAAAGAAACAATAATCACACATTTCTCGGCGTTTTGGCTATAACCTTTCTTGGCCTTTTGGCTAAGATTAAGTGTAGTACTAAATTTCTTTGGGTCAGCCTTTTGGCTAGCCTTTCTTGGTCTTTTGGCTAAGATCAAATGTAGTACTACTTTCTCGGCCTTTTGACTAACATTTCTCGGCCTATTGGCTAAGATCATACTAAGATCAAGTGTAGTACTATTTTCTCAACTTTTTGGCTAACCTTTTTAGGCCTTTTGGCTAAGGCTAAGTGAAGTACTAATTTTGGTAGGTCCGTCTTTTGGCTGACCTTTCTTAATCTTTTTGGCTAAGATCAAGTGTAGTACTACTTTTTCGGTCTTATTAATTCAAATAAAATATAAAAATTATTACGTAATAAAATTCAATAAAAATATTTATTAAAACTCTTAATCAGTTGGTGATAGTTTTGAAGCCTTATAATGCCTCAGATGTTTATGTACGCATTTATAATACGAAGTTTGTTCTCCCATCTTGCATGAATTGTATACCTGGATACTTCTATTTTTTTAAAACTTTTTTTTGTGGTTAAAACTAAAGTAGACCTCTAATATTCATCCCAATAATGATAGTGTCATGACTAGGGGCGAGCTAAGGAAATTACATTTCCAGAGGCAAAATGACAAACAACAGAGAAAGAAATTAATAAGAAATACATTTCAAATTATATATTTCAAATTATAGAATCTCTAAAAATTATTACTTAATAAAATTCAAATAAAATATTTATTAAAACTCTAACATTAAAGTCTAAAAATTATTCTAACAAAAATTACCTATTTTATCTATTTATTATGAGTTTTTTAATAAAATGAAATCTAATTTGACAAGGATTATTAATATAAAAATTATTTATTAATTGCTATAAAAAGAGATTAATTTTAAAAGAGTTTCTATAAAACTCTAACATAAATTATCTATTTATCTATTTATTATGAGTTGTTTAATAAAAGAAAATCTAATTAGGCAATAATTATTTTAATAAAAATGTGCAAAGATTTTCCGTGTTTGAGTATTTCAGTATTTATTTATTAATATAAAAAAAGGGTTTTTATAAACAAAAAATTACCTAAAAATTATTTAAAGAGTTTAATTCAAATTACAAATTACCTAATAAAATTTATAAAAATTAATTTAAATAGTTTAATTCAAATTATAAATTACCGAATAAATTCATTTTTCTTGTCCCACATTAGTTTTAAGTAAAAAGGATTACATGAAAGTCTCTTATAAAACTATAAACCTAAAGAAATAATAATCACACATTTCTCGGCCTTTTGACTAAGATCAAGTGTAATACTAAATTTTTTTGAGGGCCTTTTGGCTAACCTTTCTAGGTCATTTGGCTAAGATCAAGTGTAGTACTACTTTCTCGGCCTTTTGGCTAAACTTTCTCGGTCTTTTGGCTAAGATCGTGCTAAGATCAAAAGTGTCGGCCTTTTGGCTATGATCATGCTAAGATCAAGTGTAGTATTACTTTATCGGCTTTTTAGCTAAGATCAAGTGAAATACTAATTTTTTTTGGGTCGGCCTTTTTGCAAACCATTCTTGACCTTTTGGTTAAGATCAAATGTAGTACTACTTTCTCGGCCTTATTATTACCTAATAAAATATTTATTAAAATATATAATTTGAAATACATTTTTAAAATATACATTTTTATAATTTCAAATAAAATATAAAAATTATTACCTAATAAAATATTTATTAAAACTCTAACAAGAAATACATTTCAAATTATACATTTCAAATTATAGAAACTTTTAAAATTATTACCTAATAAAATTCAAATTAAATATTTATTAAAACTCTAACATAATTCTTTAAAAATTATTCTAACATAAATTACCTATTTGAGTTTTTTAATAAAATAAAATCTAATTTGACAAGTATGATTAATATAAAAATTATTTATTAATTGATATAAAAAGGAGTTTCAGTCTTTCAGTATTTTTTTAATAATATAAAAAAAGAGTTTTTATAAACAAAAAATTACCTAAAAATTATTTAAAGAGTTTAATTCAAATTATAAATTACCTAATAAAATTTATAAAAATTAATTTAAAGAGTTAATTCAAATTACAAATTATCTAATAAAATTTATTTTTCTTGTCCCACATTGATTTTAAATAAAAATGATTACATGGAAGCCTCTTATAAAACTATAGACCTAAAGAAATAATAATCACTCCTTACTCGGCCTTTTGGCTAACTTTTCTCGGCCTTTTACTAAAGATCAAGTGTAGTACTAAATTTTTTTGGGTCGGCCTTTTGACTAACATTTCTTAGTCTTTTTGGCTAAGATCAAGTGTAGTACTACTTTCTCAGCCTTTTGGCTAAGATCAACTATAGTATTACTTTCTCGGCCGTTTGGCTAACCTTTTACGGCCTTTTGGCTAAGATCAAGTGTAGTACTACTTTGTCGGCCTTATTATTACCTAATAAAATTCAAATAAAATATAAAAATTGTTACCTAATAAAATTCGAATAAAATATTTAATAAAACTCTAACAAGAAATACATTTCAAAATTATATATTTCAAATTATAGAATCTCTAAAAATTATTACCTAATAAAATTCAAATAAAATATTTATTAAAACTCTAACATAAAAGTCTAAAAATTATTCTTACACAAATTACCTATTTATCTATTTATTATGAGTTTTTTTAATAAAATGAAATCTAATTTGACTAGGATTATTAATATAAAAATTATTTATTAATTGATATAAAAAGAGGTTAATTTTAAAAGAGTTTCTATAAAAGTCTAACATAAATTACCTATTTATCTATTTATTATGAGTTTTTTTAATAAAAGAAAATCTAATTAGACAATAATTATTAATATAAAAAAATATTTATTAATTGATATAAAAAGAGATTTTAAAAGAGTTTCTATTAAACTCTAACACAAAATATATTTTAACACTAACACAAATTATAGAAACTCTAGAAATTATTACCTAATAAAATTCAAATAAAATATTTATTAAAACTCTAACACGAAATATATTTCAAATTATAGAAACTCTAAAAATTATTACCTAATAAAATTCAAATAAAATATTTATTAAAATCCTAACACGAAATGTATTTCAAATTATCTAATAAAATTCATAAATATGAATGTAAACAGCATAAAAATTAATTAAAATAGTTTAATTCAAATTACAAATTACCTAATAAAATTCATTTTTCTTGTTCTACATCCATTTTGAGTTATAATGATTAAATGGAAGCTTATTATAAAACTATAGACCTAAAGAAATAATAATAACACATTTCTCGGCCTTTTGGCTAACCTTTTAAATTATATAAAGAGTCTAATTCAAATTACAAATTACCTAATAAAATTCATAAAAATGAATTTAAATAGTTTAATTCAAATTAAAAATTACCTAATAAAATTCATTTTTCTTGTCCCAGTATTTCAGTATTTATATATTAATATAAAAAAAGAGTTTTTATAAACAAAAAATTACCTGAAAATTATTTAAAGAGTTTAATTCAAATTACAAATTACCTAATAAAATTCATTTTTCTTGAGTTTCTAAAATTCTAACACAAATTATCTATTTATTATGTGTTTTTTATTAAAAGAAAATCTAATTAGACAAGTATTATTAATATAAAATTTATTTATTAATTGAAATAAAAAGATGTTTTAAACAAGTTTCAATAAAACTCTAACACAAATTACCTATTTATCTATTTATTTTGATTTTTTTAATAAAAGAAAATCTAATTAGAGAAAAATTATTAATATAAAAAATATTTATTAATTGATAGAAACAGAGTTTTTAAAAGTGTTTCTATCAAACTCTAACACAAATTACCTATTTATTTATTTATTAAGACTTTTTTAATAAAAGAAAATTTAATTAGACAAAAATTATTAATATAAAAAATATTTTTTAATTGATATAGAAAATATAGTAATTTTTCTAAAACTCTACTACAAATTACCTTTTATTATGATTTTTTTTTTTAATAAAAGGTAATCTAGTTAGACAAGAATTATTAATATATAAAGATATTTATTAATTTATATAAAAAATGTTTTAAAAAGATTTTCTATAAAACTCTAACACATATTACCTATTTATCTATTTGTTATGAGTTTTTATAATTAAAGAAGATATAATTAAACAAGAATATATTTAAAGAAAATAAAAATTTTGTATAAAATCTACCACTAATTAGCTGTTTTATTTTTTTTATAAAAATTTGTCTTATTATCTATTTACATGAGTTTTTTAATAAAATAAAATATAATTAGACAAGAATTATTAATATAAAAAATATTTATTAATTGAATTTAGTAATTTATAAAACTCAAACTCTACCACCAATTTCAAAATTCAGTATTTCCATATTAATATAAAACCTAAAAGAATTTATTACTTTATACGTAAAATAAATACAAAGATATCACACAAACAAACAAATATATATGTTATAAATGCAAAGATCTATAAATAAAACATATATTTGTGAGTGTATATATCTATATATATATCTCTATACTATTATTAAAAGTGTAAGAGTTTATTGATATAAAATGAATTAAAATAAAAGTGTTTCAAATCATTATTCAAACAACTAAAAAATAGGTAAAGTAGGTAATTATTTAATAAAATAATTTACTAAATAATAAAATTAGTTAGAAAACATTTGTCCCGTGTATTGCACATGCCTTTGACTAATATATATATATATATGTGTTGTAATACAGAATTCACCATAAAAGAAAGTTTTTGAGATCATAATTTACTTAACTAACTCAATACAACTATTAAAGCTGAAGCTATAATTGTTCCATGGAAAGTTTAATTTAATTAACCAACTCAATACGTACAACTAAAGGCTTGGAATGATTAAATTTTCATCGATAGTTAGGGATAGACCTGAAGGCAGCGCCAAATATTTTAAAGCGGGACGCCTAGCAAAAAAAATTCACCAAAAAAATTAAATTGTAGATTTTCCTTTGCGTAAGGTTTCAAATCAGCAGAGGAAGAGACTTTTAATATAAAGAGTTTTCTTCTATGAAAATTCATTTAAACAATATAAATATCATAGTGAGGGATAGATAACTTACTCATTTGCAATATAAAATAACACCTCTTTTGTACAACCATCACGAGGAACCACTACTGAAATAGCAAATTTATTACTACGATTGACGACAAAATTAATGAAGGTATTCATCGAAAGATTACGCCCCTTTAATTGATCTTGTGATAAATAAATCTAGAAAAGAGTCGGCGTGAGCACAGAGGAAAACGTATGTCCCTTCAGCATAATGAGCTCAAAGTTGCTTTGTACCATGACTTGCATACAAATGGAACATGCAATGACAGGGAGTCCATTCCCAATTTCTCAAACACCTTCACCAAGTAATCCATGTTTAGATCTCCTATTTTCGCCCTCTTCCATCTATATGAACGGGAAATAAAGAAAATTGTTAATTTTTTTAATGTAAAAAACATGACCAACTTTTCCCGTAGGCTAAATAAAAAATAGTTTTCGCATTAATTACATAATTGGAACCAGAAAATTATAACAGGGTACCTTTCAAGCTGGCTACAACGGTGGAGAATGTTACTTAATTTCCATCATAATATGTGTATGCATAAAAAACAACAGGGGAATTATATAGAAGATAGAAAACAATAAAAGAAAACTAAAAGAAATGGTATTAGCCATTTAATATTAATGAAAGCATTGTTTAGATAAGAGGCTAACACTCAATATACCTTATTAATGAAAGCATTGCAATAAATGATTAGATGCAATTATACCTTATTTCTTAAGTACTACAGCTAGTCATTAAATTTAAAAGGAAGTAGATATGCAATAAATCTATCAAAAAGGTAGATATAAATTGGGGAAAATAATTAATAAAAAAGTAGGGAAAATTTTCTCATATCAGTACGAAAGTTGTTTGTTTATATGATTTTAAATATTTTTAAGATTAGATCTTTAGTCATAAAAGTGCAGCAGCTGAACAAGTGACAGTGCATTATATTAACCACAAAATTGTCACGTCAAAAAGTGAAAGTAAGCTATGTTGGAATTTATATATATATATATTTAAATAATAGAAATTATTTTATAGTCCTATAAATTAGGTTTTTTAAAATAGGATTGTAATGTAATTATTGATATTTGATAGATTGGGTTGTACTTTTCAATTTTGTGGTCTAATTAGGAGTATGATTTTATATGGTTGGATTGTGGTTTTTCAACTTATTTTGTATGATTTAATTCTAACCATTAGGGAGATTTAGATATACTTGTTTGTAGAGAAGCCATCCCTCTATTGTTGTTATATATAAGGGTGTTAAAACCCCTATTTAGACCTATCGTATCGACAACTTTTAAAAAGGAGTAAAACGCTTTACTTTTTAGATCTCTCAAACGGGTATAAGGAATTTTCAAAGGTATACGTGCGTTAATCATCAATCAGGTATGAGCCTAAATTCCTTATTTAATTAATTGTAATAGTCTTAATTTCTACATATGAATTATTTATTTAAACCCAATAATTAGTATCAGAGTCAAATTAAATTTATAATTTTTTAGTGTAGAAATCACGGGAAATAATCAATTTATTTAACTTGATGAATAATCTATATGGTTTCGCCTCTATGAGTGCGAAATATTTGTTCTTGGTAGTCGGCAATGAATGTTTGCTGAATTGATTCAAATTGACTGTTGTATGTATTAAATATCCAACGCACCTAGACTTCACCTAGACTTCCTAATCCGTGAATCATAGATATATACATGGATCTGATAGCCCAATCCATGATGTGTTGGCATTATATGTGGTGACAGATTTCTCATTGTTGTTACTAGTCTTGAAATAATCATTGCTGGGTGCATGTGAGCCTACATGATTAGATATCCATGGCAGGCAGAATCTGTTTGATACATGAATATTTATTCATTCACTCAAAAAGTTTGAATGGTTTATCCATTTATTTCTTTTGAATTGTGCATTAAATATAATATTATGTTTAGATTGCAAATTTTGATAGTAAAGGTAAAACATTACTTAACATTACTTCAATCAGGATGTGACCATATGTCCATATGTATGTCTACGAAATCATGAATCATGATAGACTGCGTGGATGGCTATATATATACACACTTATACTTTTATGTGAACAAAGTCACCAATCTAGTTGATTTATAAGTTATAGTGAACAGGGTTGTATACGGTTTTTTTTTTTTTTTTTTTTTTTTTTTTTTTTTTTTTTTTTTTGTAATAGCCAAACAAGATAATTGTATTTTAAAGTTTTAATAGTTGTTGTTTATAGTTTTGACAACTCTACCTGCTTGTGTGCAAGCATTCAGACATATACAAACTCCTGACGATGACGCACAATACGTACTATCACGGTTTTGGTAGATAGCTTAAAGATTTTATTATTTTATTGTTTATTAAATAATAATTTAATATTCAATATCATATTATATGTGTTTTTGGATTTTTTAGACATCATTGTTGATACTTATACTACATGTATCGATATAAGGTATATATTTTGAATTACATGTACAAGTGAACATTTAGTTTAGCATGAAGTTGTGTGACCATCTAGCCGTGCTTTATGTTCAGTATTTTTATTAAGTAATTCATGATATTTGTTTAATTTTAAGTTGAACAATTTATAAGGACTTGTGTACCATAAGTAAGCAATATTAACTTGATTGATTTAAAGAATCGAGTATTTAAAATTGTTTACTGAATATATAATATACATGCATCAAGTATTTATAATTTTATTTCAATTAAAGTATAAAAGAATTAAGATTTTTTTAAAAAAATCTTGATTGATGTGCATGTTATTATATTGTTCACTGTAATTTCTTGATATGTATGAGGAGGCTTTTCTTTTAATTGTGTTAAAGCCATTTATATTACAGTGAAATCAAATGTTCCATAATATTTGGGTTTAGTTTATGTGCATCATAAAGAAATTGTTGAACTTAAATAAATGGAACTTCTTCAGTTTAGGTTCTTCCTTAGGGTTTAAGAAAACTGATAAAGTGACCGTTTCAAATGTGGTAGCCAAAGTGGGTAATGTCTGCCAAAAGGTGACACGTTCATAGAGGTTATTATTTTTTAAAATTTTAAAACATTGGTCTTATTGAGATCTCACAGTGCACTTACCTATATGAGGGCATTAGTTCTGCCAAAAGGTGATCAATGTCTTAGTGTGGGGTAAGTGAGTAGAATATTTGAGAGTGCTTAAATTATAACTAAATAACCCTCTTGCCAAAAGGTAGTGGAAGTGTTTAGCAATAATTCAAGTATAATCAAATAGGTTTATGTGCGATTTTATCGCAGGTTTGGGAGTAAAGTAAAAATCTTAAATTCTGCCAAAAGGTGATTTTTAGATGACATTTTATTTGTTCCCGCAGGGTGGATGGTTTTGCACATAGTAAAACACCCTGATAAATTCGGCTTAAAACCCCAAGCACGAATTAAAATTATAATCCCTAAAGCTGAGATATATTACTATATGTTATTTATGTGATGTTATTCAATATAACATTTATTCAGGTTACAGACGCTTCCGCAATTTTAAGATATCTTATAGGGATTGAACCATTGAATGGTTAAAATTATACTGTCTAGAAGACAGGTTTTGATATTATATTGGATTTCTTGGACTACGTGTCTGTTGTTTTAGAAAGAAACCCATATGCCCAATGCATTGTCTTTTTAGGTAGAAAATTTGTTGCATTTTTTAAGTGAACTACAGGTTCTACCATGCCATTAGATTAATTTATACTTCTATTGGTGATACTATTCAGGGTGGTATTCTAGTTTTGATACTGCCAAGGAGCTTCTTGATTTGATCAAGAAAGAGTTAATAGGTATTAAAAAGTAACTACAATACTATTATCTGACATGGATTATGTTAGTGAGATATGATGGTAATAGTTCAGTGAGGGAGTACATCTATATGATGTGCGAGCTGGTTAATGATCTGAGGTGGTAGGGAATCATATTTGATGATTAAGTTATTAGTCCACATGGTGATCTATTTTCTACTTAGATTGTTTCAGTTTTTTCAAGGTGAATTATAATTCACAAGAAGTTAAATGTGGCATTAACTAGCTATTAACATTTTGTGTTATTGAATGGGAACGACTTAATGGTGTTAAAACTGAGTCAACTTATCTTGCGGTGATAGTAAGAATAGTTTCAAGAAGAAATTAGGTGGCAAGAAAGTGTGTAAGGCTAATAAAGAAAGGCAGAACAATACATGAAAAGACATTGATCATAGAATGATAAATGTTAGTTCTGTAGAAATAAAAAGAAAATCAAAAGAAAAGGTTATTGTGGTGGAAAAGAAAACCAAAGTAGGAAAAGAAAATTCCCATGTTAATAGTTGAGCCTAACCTGGTAAAAATATAGGTATAGACATGGTGGATGGATTCGGGTGTGATCCTACTTGTTTCTTGTTTTTTTATAGACTCGATACCTTTCGAATAAAATCGTGATTTGCCTAGAGGGGATTCATCTATGCTATGCATAGGATATTGGGGAATGTCTCTCCCAAGAGACTTGAACGCTTGGTCGAGATTGAGATTATTGGACCATAAAATTTTATGCGTTGGTTGTGTCAAAGGACAAATGCTAAGAAATGCAATTTTGAGGCTAGTCGGTCATTTGGTTTTAGACTATATTTATACCGACATTTGTGGTCCATTTCTTATTGTAACTCGTTTGCAGCAAAGGTATTTCATTGTGTTCATTGATCGGTTCTCAAGGTATGATTGTGTACTTAATCCACCAGAAGTCCGAAGCACTTGATGTGTGTAAAATCTACTAGACTAAAGTTGAAAGTAATTGGTATAAAGATTATGGTTTTAAGATCAGACTAAGGTGGTGAGTTTTAATAGGAGAATGATAAGGAGGGTGTAAATAGTAGTATTCTCAATACATACTTAAAGAGTAGGGCATTGTGCCACAATACACCATTCCTAGTTTTCCTGAACAGAATAAAGTTGCAGAAAAGAGAAAGTGTAGGGATGTCAATAGGACATAGTTATATAATGCAGATATTAAGGAGCTTAATACTCACATTACCAATGATTATTTTATTAAACATCTTAAAAGATTAAAGAATTCGAGATTTTACTGTCCTATAGACCTATGGAGATTATTGAAATATGTCATGCATATTTAATGAGAGTGGTGAATCCAGTGGGAATTTAAGATATTGTAGTTTCTTTTTGCAGAAAGGTATTTTCAATATCTATTCTATTTATTCCAGGCTTTATTCCACTTTCTTTAGTGGTTTCAGTTAAAGCTCATATTCCTACTCTTTCAGTTTTTTCTCCTTTGCAAACCTTTCTTTCAGTTTCCAATCTAGTTCCTAAGCCAGTTTAGCTTAGGAGATTTTCTAGAGTTTGGAAGTATGCTGTAGTTGGTAATTTTGAGATGTCTAGTGGATATAAGACAAAAATTGATGGCCAAGTGCTTAAACAAAAGTTAAGTGTTGATTTCTTTGAGATTTTCTCCAACTTAATTAAAGGATTTTTTTAAGAGTCATTCTTTCATTATCGCTCATTTATGGCTTAAGAAAGTTTTATAGCAGTAGTATCCAAAATTTTGATGCAGTGGTTACCAATTGTAAGTTCAAAGAGAATGTTATGGATAAATGCATATACCTCAAGTTCAGTGGGAGTCATTTTGTTTCCTTGTTCTATATGTTGATGATATTTTGCAAGGTAGCAATGACATTTATGTGATACATGATATTAAGAATTTTATGTAAAGTTTTGACATGAAGGACATGGGTATGCAAAGTATGTTCTTGGCTTTAGAATCCACATAGATCATGCTACTGAAATATTTAGACTTTCTCAAAAGGCTTATATAAATTAAGTATATGAAAAATTTTAACGGTGACCAAGCGTAGTAAGCCCATTGACATAAAGTTCATTTTCAAGTATGAAAAAGTTAAGGTTTAAGTGCCTTTAAGATTTCCTCATATGGTTACAGAAAGATTGTTACATGTCCTCTCACTGAAGGTCTTCAGCCAAAGATAATAAAGTATTTATAAAGCACGTGATTCGGATAGGTGTTCGAGAGTTATTATGTTATGATGTCCAGTATTTCTTTTATATATGCTACATTGCAGTTAGTTTCTTTACGCCTTGTGGTGACAGTTATTTTTCCTCCAGTTTACGCCTTATGGTGACAGTTATTTGCATCCAAAATAAAGTTATGATGGATAATTATTATTATCTTGATATATATGATTTATGCACGTGCTATTATGTTTGCCTGGAGTGATATTTCACTCATGAGGTTGTTTGGATTAGATGTGAGATTGACACCATATCAATAAATCCAAAATAATTATTAAAAGTTGTCTGAGAGTGATAATTCAATCATATGGTTATTTGGGCTAGATATGAGATTGATGCCATATCGGTAAATCCAAATATAAGATTTGTCTGGGAGTGGTATTTCACTCATGAGGTTGTTTGAATTAGATGTGAGATTGACACCACATTGGTAAATCCAAACATAAATATTAAATTTTGCCTGTGGGAGTTTTTTCACACTTCATGAGGATAGCTTGGACTAGATATGGGATTGGCTCCATATCGGTAAACCCTCACACTTAACAGAAGGTTGGCAGTTTGCTGTAATATGTTCAGGTGACATACCGCGATGGTATGAAGTAGGATGGATAGCTTGGGCTAGATATGGGATTGGCTCCATATCGGTAAACTCTCACACTGAATAGAAGGTTGGCGGTTTGTTGTAACATGTTCAGGTGACATACCGCGATGGTATGAAGCAAGACGGATAGTGAGGTGTGCATTTAGACCTCATGCAGTTTCACATCTCATGAAATACAGTAAAACCACTATATTTGCTTGAATCCTAGATGGAATCAGTTTTGAGACCATGGAACTGTTTAGACTAATATATTACTTGTCTACGCATTCATAATCCACTATTGAGGAAATTTATGGAGGAGAGTGTTCTAAAGTCTCAATCCATCAATTTCAATAATTGTGTTTTCTAAATAAAAATGAGTGGTCACTCAACTTTTATAAAGTGTGTTGCAATCCATAGGGTCATTTTATAAAACTTAGAGTGCATGGACCAAGTGGGAGATTGTTGAAATATATATATATATATATATATATATATATATATATATATATATTTAAATAATAAAAATTATTTTGTGGTCCTATGTACTACGTTTTCTAAAATAGGATTGCAATGTAATTATTGATACTTGATGGATTGGGTTGTACTTTCCAATTTGGTGGTCTAATTGGGAGTATGGTTTTATATCGTTGAATTGTGATTTTTCAACTTATTTGGTATGATTTAATTATAACATTGATATCTAAGTTTCCATGATAGGAAGGGAGACTTAAATATGCTTGTTTGTAGAGAAGCCGTCCCCCCCCTGTTGTTGTTATATATGAGGGTGTTAAAACTCTTATTTAGACTTATCGTATCGACAACTTTCAGAAGGGGATAAAGCGTTCTATTTTTCAGATCTCTCAAAGGGCCATAAGGAATTCTCAAAGGTATACGTGCGTTAATCATCAATCAGGTACAAGCCTAAATTCCTTATTTAATTAATTGTAATATTCTTGATTTCTACATGTGAATTATTTATTTAATCCCAACATGCTATAGTGGCATGAAACTTTCTATTTAAATGATCAAACTATCAAAAATCATGTTAAAAAAAAACACAATTCAGGATCAACAACAAAAATCCAGTTAACTACAAAACCCTAGTCGAATTGCATAATGGATATATAAATGTGTATGTATGAATGACTTTAGTTACGCAACAATCATTGAAATTATGATTAAGTTTCAAAGCCAAACACAAAAAAAAAAAAAAAAAAAATAAAAGAGAAGAAGAAGTTGATATGGTAAATTGTTATTAGAACACATAAGGGATAAGTATGGTGAATCTACTCATCGGTGAGTAGCTAAGCATTATTCATTATTTATTACTCCGTATTATTTTCATTATCAAATCCAACAAAAAATGATGTCATGATTCTTTTTTAACTTTAAAAATTAATAACGTACAACCGCTTTATATTGGTTGGACCTTGGAGGGGTCCATCCATTGCATCGAATTGTAACCATGAAGAAAACTTAGGGGTTAAGGATAAGTAAAAGCTAAGTAAAGTAACACAAATGTGAGTGTATTCTTCTTCTTCTCCTCTTTTTTTTTTTTTTGGTCATTGCATATTTGTTTGTGTGTGATTTTGGGTGAGTTAATTTCTAACAAGTTGTATTTGTATAAAATTCTTAAAAAATAGTGAAAAATTGATGAATGTATATCAATATACAATTCATGGAAGAAGGGCTACTTAGATTATCTAATGAGAGAATAATATATATTGTAATAAGTTGTATAAATTTCTAAAAAAATAGTGAAAAATTGAGGATTGTAAATCAATATACTATTCATGAAAGAAGGGCTTTTTAGATCATCTAATGAGAGAATAATAAATATTGTAGTAATTGATATATATATATATATATATATTGTAATACATAAATCACCATAAAAGAAAGTTTTAGAGATCATAATTTAATTAACCAACTCAATACAACCACTAAAATTGAAGCTATAATTGTTCCATAGAAGGTTTAACTTAATTAACTCCTCTGCTGGTGCTCCCTTCACCATTGGAGGTCTAAATTGCTCACCGGAATTTTTGTTTTGTAATTTAGATGGTCGGGCCAACTGGGTCTTATTTGTTGGGCTTATTGGCTTTGTGCATTGCAAGACTTTTGCAACTCATTGGGCCAATAGGCTATATGTTTTCCTACAGCCCTTTTGGGTTTGTACAGTTTGCTATTTTAATCTTATCTTACCATTCAAAAAAATATATATATAACTCAAGTTTTTTATAATTATATTTTGATTTGATATTTTCTTATTACAGTCCTTTTTCATGAATAAGAACCTTAATTTACATAATTTATTTAATATTTTTTTATAATTGTATTTTAATTTGATATTTTCTAATTACCGTTAAATTTTAATTAAAGAGATAACCAACAAAAATACAGAGAAGTTGAGAGAGTGCAGAAGAATATATATATATATATTATAAAAAATATTAGTATAGAAAATAAGTAGATTAGAGAAAGAGATAAACCTAGTGTAATTGTTCATTCTTTCTTTTTTCTCTTCAATTGCCAATTCTTTTAGGCTATGTTTGGTAGGGTGGGTTTGAAGGGGAAGAATAAGATTAGTTATGAGGGAAAGGGAAAGAAAGGGAATGGAAGGATAATTTTAATTTGGTATTGTGTTTGGTTGATTAAGGAAGGAAAAGAAAGGGAAGGATAATAATTATGTTTGGGGAAAGAAAGGAAAGGAAAGTATTTCAGTAAATTTACTATTATACCCATTTATAATTTAAAATAAAAATTAATAAACTTAAGTATGTAATATTTGTAAAAAAAAGAAAAAGAAAATAAAAGTAAAGAAAAAGAAAAGAAAAATATGTAATATAAATATAATATTTTTAGGGTTAATCATTTTAGGGTCCTCGCCTCCATCTCTATTCTTGTTCTCTCTCTGCAACACACACACACTCTCTCTCTCTCTTCTGCAACTGCAAACCACAAAACTACAGCAATCCAAGTTCCAAACCCATATGTTTATCTATCATCTGCAAGAATCAAAGGTTCAAAACCCATATCGGCATATTGTTTCGGATTGTTCCAAAAATCAAAACCCATATCTTTTAGTTTCCTCTGCCCGCTGTTCCAGTTCGGGTTCGCCGTTTCCATCGCCGGCTGTTCCAATTCGGGTTCGCTGTACGCAAGTTTCAGCCGCTGTAAGTTTCCCCCCTCTCTTTTTCTCTGCAACGGCTAACTTATATGTATGGGTTTTATTTTGCTAAATCAACCAATCAAGGTCTGTAATTTTTGTTTTGCTTGACTAAATTCTTGATTTTGTGTGGGTAAAATTGGCATCACAAGTATCACATGTGCCATTGCCTTCCCTTTCCTTCCGTTTCTGCCCATTTTTGAGAGGTTAACAAATTTACTGTTCAAGCCTTGCCTTAACCCTCCAAACCCTTCCCTCTCCTTTCCTTCCCGTCCACCAATTTTACCCAAACATAATTTTTTTATAACCCTCCATCACCTTTCCTTCCCTTTCCCTTCAAACCCACTCTACCAAACTGAGCCTTAGTTTTCTAGAATAGGAAATATAAATGTATAAAAGAAAATGTGTAATATCTATTAAAATAGAAGATGTGAGATTCAAGATCACATAGCGCTTGCTCTAAACATTTTTATTCATGTTTTTAAAAGTTCAAATCTATTTTTTTATATATATAAACAAGACTTGCCTATTCACTGCTGGTGTGATCAAATCACAAATGCACACAAATAGTCTGCTATTTCAAAATTTTAAAAGTAATAAAATATTAAAACTTATATTCAAAAGCCATCCAAGCTTTAATTCTAGTGATCCCTAGTATTACATCTTTTTTAAGATCAGGAGCACTTTTCATAAAATTGAGAAATAAAGCAACCTGACCGACCAGTAATGTTATTGCCCCGGCCCGTGCATAGCATCAGAATTTATAGACAAAAATATATCGATTAAAGTAGACCTATAATTGTTGTGTTAGGGTATCTAACCCAAAAAATTAACCTAGTAGGTGGAGTGATTTTTACCCTCATATAAATCTCAGATCCCGTTATATATTCAATAACTGATGTGCCCACTCGTTCGGGTGCCCAACAAAACTTATTCATATCAAATGTGTCCTCATTGCACTAGTAAGAAGTTGAAGGTAGTAAATTTATTAGAATTGTAGCCTTGGAGGTAAATATATTAAAAGGTGAAAGTTCAAAAGTGTTTCTAGGAGTTTATATATGGGCAAATTTAAAAAATGACAACTTATCTGACCAACCAAATTAATTTCTGAATCAACTCAGCATATATGTATGGTAAGCAAGTCACTCGAAAAGAAGGGTTTTTTTTTATCATAATTTATGAGTAAGAGAACTGAACCTCAACTGTATCTTACAATTCTGAACCATGAAAACTTCAAAAAATGTCAACGAGCAGAAGAATGAAAAGCCAACTAACAATAGGCTGATGAAAGGAAGAACCAGAAAACAAAAGGTGATATATTTTAAGTTCAAGAAGAAAACACAATAGTCCTACAGTAGTTCATCCAAATCATAGAAACATATTTATTTTTGAAAAAACAACTTTATATTAACCAACCAGCCAACCATTAATCAGAGTTGTGACCAACATTGGAGCCATCACCAGGAAAAAAGAGACTAACAATGCCCATCTCATCATCACTTAGAATATCTCTTCCGGCATGCATAGTTGAACCCTCATCTCCCGTTGAACCCTCATCAAGAAAAGGACAACAACAACAATAACAGCCTATTTTTTCATCACTCGAGCTCTCTTCTAGGACTCTTGAACACTCATACATGAAGGTAGGAATATGAGAAGCAAGTTTTAATATCTCAACATCACCTCGAAACCTTTGCAGTCTCTAACATCAAGATGCACAAGTTTTTTGCAGCCCGGTCTTGAAAATCCTCACAAGATTCTCCCGATTGAGATATGTCTCTCTTAGGTCCAGATACTTTATATTTGGCAGTAAGGTGACTATAACCAAAGATTCATGATCCCTAATGTAGCATTTTGATGAAGTACGTAAATCAACAAAATTCTTGCAATGAAGGCTGACTTGGGTAAGGATTGCTTTAATATTAATATTGCTGCTTTGGAGCTTTAATGTCTGCAAATTTTTCCACTTGCTTATAAGACTTGAAAGAATGGAATTTTCCTCCCACAGTAGAAAAGGTAGCTCCAAATATTTCAAGGCAGGACACCTGCCAACAGGGAATCACTACGAAAAAAATTCTAACATTTTCTTCAGTTAAAACCCTACCTTATTGACCAAATTCGTCCCCGGAAACTCATCTTTGGCGGGAATGTTTATGCCCAAACTTGATGCTCCTTTTGATTTGGATTGAGATCTTCCAGGACTACCAGAATTTTTGTGATCTATTGTACCACGTACTGTTAAAGCTTCAACTGTTGTGTCTCTACTAACCTCCTTATTCTTATTACGAAGCTCATTATTCATGAGGGTATTAGCGACATCAACATATATAATTTATTCTTTTCCATACAGTAGTGTGATAATTAACTAGATGTTCGTATAAATTAGGCAGAGAGTTCAACTATAATAATGCTTTATCTTCATCATCAATTTTAACATCCAAATTTTGCAAATCAGCAAGAATTTTGTTTAAATTGTCTAGATACTTGGACATAGACATACCTTCTTTATAATTAAACCGGAAGAGCAGCTTCTTCAAATAGAGCCGATTTTTAATGCTCTTTGTCATATACTTGTCCTCCAGTTGCGTCAAAAGCTTGTTTGCTGAAGTTTCGTGCATGAAACGATATTTCTGATTCTTCCTGAGATAAAGCCGAATTTGACCATAAGCCTTACGATTGATCTTTTTCCAATTTTCTTCCTTTATTTCTTCTGGTATGATTGGTATCTAACTCTTGTTGAGTTAGAACATCCAAAACTTCGCATTGCCATATGCTGAACTTGTTGCGCGCCCATCAAAATTTTCAATATCAAATTTTGCATTTGCCATTGTCTTTTCAACGATCACGATCACCTAAAAGAATTTCTTATGAGAAAAAAAAAAAATTTCTCTAAAGAATCCCGATGAATAACGATGTACGTGAATAGTACTATACGAGAACAATGCCATATGTGAATGGTATTGTACGTGAATAGTACTAAATGCAAATAGTACTGTATATGCACAATCCCCGAACATAAATACAAATTGCGCGTGGAGCTCTGATACCAATTTGTTGTGCGAAAACGTGGGCCTAACAAATAAACAACACTGATTCTGATCACACACTCATAAAGAAAGCACTCACAAAATAAATAAATTGGAGAAAACATACACACAAAAAGAAGACAAGAATTTACGTGATTCGACAATATACCTACGTCCACAGGCAGCTCAAGATTAATGTGTGCACTAATACTCAAAACCCAAAAGGGTTACAAACGGCTAACAAATACAAATGAGATAGTATAATGATTTTCTCTTTACTGAGCTTCTAATGCTCTCTACTCTCAACAGTGAAGCGTTTACATCTCTTCTAGCTTTCGATGCGTCTCCTTTTATAGGAGATATAAGCCTCGCATGCATTAACTCCCTTCAGTACAAAATTGCTGCAATGTTCAGAGAAGTCTTCAAAGCATTAACTCATTTAATCCGCGTGCACTATCCAAATAAATGTTGTCATAAAACATGCTCTAACAGAAGGGGAAAAAGAGCCGAACAACAGCAATTTGGAGCCAGACAAAGATCCTCTCCGGCGCTGGAGAGGTGCTGCACAGGTAACAACCATTGGGTAAATGGGACCCACTAGTGATGATACATATCTAATGGTTGTTACCTGTGCAGGACCTCTCCAGTGCTAGAGAGGATCCTTGTCCTTTGGAGCCACAAAGGTTAAGGTGGTGTTGTGGTTTTGTGGAGTCTGATTAGGTGGAAGATTTTTAGGAACATTTAATTATATGGAAACTTCACGAGTACTGAATTTTTGGAAAAATTCAGTTTCCTAATCTGTTAGGGAAAATTCAGTTTCCTAATCTGATTTGACTTCCTTATTGGTTTAAGGAAAATTCAGTTTCCTGATTTGATTTAATTTCCTTATTGGTTTTAGATTCTACAAAAGGCAAGTTCTTGTAGCACAAGTTTGGGACTCTATAAATAGGGGTGAAAGTTAGAGATAAATGTGTGCCAATACAAGAGAGAGCAATTGAGAGAGATTGAGAGAGAATTCTCCTTATAATTCTTCATCTTTTTCATAGTGAATTTGTTCGGTGTACTCCATGGACGTAGCCTTAAGATTTGGGTGAACCATGTATATCTTGTATTCTTGTGTGTGATTTTTTTTCTTCGTGATTGTTTGATTATTCCTCGAACTGTATGTGTTATTATTTTGCGTTTCCGCCACAACAACTGGAATCAAATTCGGTTGATTGTGCAGTGCAACTCGAACAACTGGTATCAGAGCCTTTGGTTGAGAACCTAGGGCACAGAAGGTGTTTGACGAAATTCTGAAAGTTTTTCGATCAGATCTGTCCGTTCGAGTAGGAGTAATGGCATCAGAAGGTAAGACATCCACATCCATGATCGAGAAGTTCGATGGCACAAACTTCAGTTTCTGGAAGATGCAAATTGAAGACCTCTTGTTTCAGAAAAATCTGTATCAACCTTTGAGAGAGAAACCAGTGGATACAAAGGATGCAGAATGGGAATTACTTGATAGGAAGGCTCTTGGCACCGTCAGATTGATGTTGTCAAAGTCATTTGCCTTCAATATCAAGAACGAGAAGATGACGAAGTCTCTCATGGCAGCCCTTTCTAGTATGTATGAGTAGCCTTCTGCAGCGAACAATGTGCACTTGATTAAGAAGTTGTTCAACATGAAGATGATCGAAGGTGGTAAGTTCAACGAACATCTAAATACGTTCAACGAGATAGTTGGGCAATTAGAGTCTGTTGATATCGACTTCAAATACGAGGCCCGAGCACTGCTAATTTTAGGGCAGTTACCCGAGAGTTGGAATGGCATAGTTACAGCGACCAGTAGTTCTGCAGGGAAGACCAAGTTGAAGTTTGATGAAGTTGTGAGCATGATTCTGACTGAAGAAATTAAAAGCAAACAACAGGGGTTTCCACTAGTGGTTCGGCGTTGAATGTTGAAAGCAGAGGCAAGGGTTCAAACAAGAAGAAGGGAAACAGTAATAGAAACTGTGATACCCCTCGGATCCGAGACGCGGGTTGATCAGGCCCAGGTCCAAACCTGAGGGACATCAGACAATTAAAGTATTTTAAAACGAACACGGATTACAAAATAATGAAGAAAATAAATAATAACGCTGAAAGAATTCTAAATTAAAAATCCTCAAGTTATAATTATTAAAATCCAATAATCCAAAACTCCATAAATTTAACAACTCAGGAATCCATCCTTGTGGACCCCTAATAAAATCCCAAATTGAAACTGAAATAACTGAAATAAAATATAAAGCTAAACATAGAGAGTAGTCCTACGTAAACAGAGGAGTGAGTGTCTGTATCTGCTCTGTACGTCCAAGCTCTAACCTTGGAACTGACGAACACCTGAAAAATAAAGAGTGGGTCAGGCCCACTTGCAAGTCCTATTCTACTACGATCCAAACAGTAATCCGATACGCAGATACATCCTACATAGCTCAACAATATCTATCTAGTCCATACATATATATATCCACACTAAGGGACATTCACTGGACTACAGTAGGGGTCTCAACCTGAATAGAAGGCAACATGCCAAAACGTACCCAAAGGTGGGCATGAGTACCTAAACCTAACAGGGTACACCTCAACCTACTTTAACCAGCTACGCATCCACTGTACATACGCACCCTAACCAACGAGTTTGAGACTCAAGCTCATCTCGTGGTACCATAAACATATATATAAAGTCCGTCCAAAACCAGGGTATGTTATTCAAATACTTATTAAGATGACATAAAATATACAAACTAGTTAGACACTCAACTTATATAGTTGATATTACTTAACTACCATCCACTAATCCAGGAAGCCAGTCAACTTAGTCGCAGTTGATCTGACTTAGTCACAATTAGGGTTCAATATTTTTTAATCCATTCCTTTAATCCGATAGGTTAGGTTTAAGCGTTTTGAGCTAAACCATCCCTATTATGTCACCGTCCCATACTGGTGCATACAATCCTCCTTATCCTTGTAAATTACAACACATACATAATAAGCTTGTAATTTACAATCTAAACCATTATCCATATCATTGCAGAAAAGTATTTAAAATTTCAGCAATATACATCCCAGCATTAATTCATGTAATTGCACTAGAGAATTTGATATTCCAACAATTAACATCCAGAGTATGTATAGTTCAAACTTTAAACATAAAATGATCTATCATGCATCCAAATATAAGATTTATAATCTTATTATAGTCCATTATGTTGCCTAAAATTTAACTAAGCAATTTGGTTCTTTCCATCCCTTATTAGTATGCTAAGCTGTATGCTTTTATACTGATTCATCCTTTAAATAATTTATAAAATTATTTTCAAATCCATTTTGTCCAATTCCTTAGGCCTAAGAGATGTATTATACACTCTAGAACATTCCCTAGTCCATTTAACCCATTTGATTTAATTAAAATAGGTTTTAAAATAAATCTAGGCGTTTGAAACCAAAAATCCCAACTCAGCTGCCTAAGTTACAACTAAGCAGCCTAAGTTACCAATTGAGCCCCCTAAGTTACCAACTCAGCCCCCTAAGTTACCAACTCAGCCGCCTAAGTTACAAACTCAGCCGCCTAAGTTAGTGCGGAGGTCGTCTTCTTCGTTTGTTCAGCCTCTGTAAACCCTAAAACTCCATTGTTAAGGTCTCCAAACTTCAACCTATGTCCCATACGTCCATAATAAATTATTTTAAATGATTTAGCAGACAAAGATTCAAATTAAACCATAATTCATGCATAAAGATCTAAGAAATAAAGAAACCATGAAGAAGCATATAAAATCTGAAACTCTCTATTTTAATCCAATTAAACATGCATGATTATTATGTTTTTAGCATTAATTAAGCTCCTGGAGTCTAGCTAGGCATGCACAGAACACAGATTAAAGGGAAAGAGAAGAACAAAAACTTGCCTTCGAGACTTTGGTTTAAATTCTCTAATTATCGTCTCTGAAATTTTCCGACGAAAATCGTAACTGATGTTCCACCTCTGTTACTCTTGGTATCACCTACGAACAACCTCTCCTTCCTCCTTCTTGGTTCAACCTTAGTCTAGACCAAAACCCTAGCCTTTCTTCCTATCCCTCTCTGTTTCTCTCTATATCTCAAGTCACTGTAATCGGTTTACAGAAAACGTTTAACTTCCTTTAAAACCCTAAACCACAATAATATTATATATTTATAGACCTAACATTAAACCCTAATCCATATACAACTCGGCCCATTGATCAACCTAGGTTTAAAACAGTGTCGGCTATAAGAACTTACGTAAGTTTATGAGTACCAGAAATATAATAACAATGAATTAAATAAATAAATAAAAACAACCATTAACAAATAATTAATAATTAACAATTAATTAAATAATTAAAACAAATAAATAATTAACAATTAAGCAAAAATTAAGAAATAAATAATTAAACAAAATATTACCATTTAATCAACACAATAAACAAGTAACTAATTAATCAAATAAAAAAAATATTAAATAAATTAAATTAAAAAATGTAAATACCAGAAATATCCTTTTAAAATTAGGGGTATTACAGAAACAGAGGCAGATCCAAGTCAAGGAATGGAAGGACACAGACTCAAAATTTCAGGAATTCCATAGATCTCAGTGACGTTGAGTGTTGAATTATGGAAAGAAGGGACATTACCGTTTTGATTGCAAACTTCTAAAGAAGGGAACCGAAAGAAAAATTGAAGCAAACTTTGTCTCAGAAGAATCAGATGATGCATTGATATGCTCTTTGGAGAGCAAGGCGGAGTCATGGGTTTTAGATTCTGGAGCATCGTTTCATGGCCCCTCAAACAAAGAGCTATATAATAGCTATGAACCGAGTAACCTTGGTAAGGTGTATCTTGGTGATGACCAGCCTTGCAGCGTCATTGGCAAGGGTGAAGTGCAAATCAAGTTAAATGGGTTAGCTTGGAAGTTAAAGGATGCGAGACACATCCCTGACTTGAGGAAGAATCTTATTTCGGTAGGATAATTGTCAAATGAAGGTTTTGTTACAACCTTCAATGGAGACTCATGGAAAATTTCCAGAGGCGCTATGACCATTGCACGTGGTAAGAAAGTTGGCACTCTCTACACAACTACCAGTGCTTGTGGGTCTATAGCAGTTGTAGAAAACAGAGAAAATCACAACCTTTGTCACCAGAAAGTAGGTCACATGAGTGAAAGGGGGCTCAAGATTATGCACTCTGTGAGAGTTACGTGATGGGCAAGCAGAAGAGGGTTAGTTTCAAAAAGAGTGGCAGAGATATCAGAAAGGAGAAACTTGAGTTAGTTCACACAGATGTTTGGGGCCAACCACTGTTTCATCCATTGGCGGAAAATCCTACTTCGTGACTTTCATTGATGATCACACGAGGAAAGTATGGGTTTATTTTTTGAAACACAAATATGAGGTATTTGATGTGTTCAAGAAGTGGAAGGCCATGGTGGAGAATGAGACAGATTTGAAGATCAAGAAGTTGAGATCAGATAATGGTGGTGAGTACGAAAACACTGGGTTCAAGAAGTTCTGTTTTGATAATGGGATCAGATTAGAGAGGACTATGCAATGAACCCCATAGCAGAATGGGGTGGCAGAATGGATGAACCGAACATTGACAGAAAGAGCCAGAAACATGCGCATACATTCGGGTCTACCCAAACAGTTTTGGACCGAAGCGGTCAATACAACATCCTACCTAATAAATCGTGGACCATCGGTTCCTTTGGAGCATCGAATACCAAAAGAGGTATGGAGTGGCAAAGAGGTAAATCTTTCATGGTTGAAAGTTTTTGGTTGTATTGCATGTGCGTATATTAATGACTATGCTAGGGGAAAGCTCGACCCCAAGTCACTAAAATGCATCTTCGTTGGGTATGGCAGAGATGAGTTTGGTTATCGACTCTGGGATAATCAGAACAAGAAAATCATCAGAAGTAGAGATGTGATTTTTAACGAGAAGGTGATGTATAAGGATAGAGATGCAACATAGTTAACTAGTCCTGTACAGAGTAAGCCTGAGTTTATTGAGTTGGATGATGATCCAGAGAGCGTTGATGCGGAGCAGACAGATGAGGGTTCTTGGCCAAAACTCACAGAGCATAGTTTACCACAGATTCCAACTCCTATGCCTACACCTAAAAGGTCTACGTGACCTTATGTACCGAATAGGAAATATTTGGATTATATGTTGCTCACAGATGATGGTGAGCCTGAATGCTATAGTGAAGCATGTCAGGTTGAAGATGCTAGCAAGGGGGAGCTTGCAATAGAAAATGAGATGAAGTCCTTTATCTCTAACAAACCATGGGAACTATCCAAGTTGTCCATGGGGAAGAAAGCTCTTCACAACAAATGGGTGTACAGGGTAAAAGAGGAGCACGATGGTTCCAAGAGATACAAGGTAAGATTGGTGGTCAAAGGCTTTTAGCAAAAGCAAGGCATTGACTACACAAACATTTTTTCCCCGGTTGTGAAACTGAGTACCATTCGCTTAGTTCTTAACATTGTTACAGCTGAGGGGTTGCACCTTGAGCAGCTAGATGTCAAAACTGCTTCCTCCATGGTGACCTTGAGGAGGAGATTTACATGCAACAACCGAAGGGTTTCTCAGTCAAAGGGAAAGAGAAACTAGTGTGCAAGTTGAAGAAAAACTTATATGGTTTGAAGCAAACCCCGAGGCAGGCAGTGGTACAAGAAGTTTGATGGTTTTATAAAGTGACATGGCTACAACAAGTGCAATGCTGACCATTGCTACTACTTCAAGAGGTTCAAGTCAAGTTTCATTATCCTTCTACTTTATGTTGATGACATGTTAGTGACAGGTTCTGATTTTGAAGAAATTAGCAAATTAAAGAAGCAGTTGTCTAGCGAATTCGAGATGAAGGATCTTGGTGTAACGAAGCAGATTTTTGGGATGAGGATTAGCAGAGACAAACATAAAGGTATTTTGCAGTTGTCTCAGGCTGAGTATGTTGAACGGGTTCTGAAGAGGTTCAACATGAATAATGCTAAGGCGGTGGGTACTCCCTTAGCTAATCACTTCCGTTTATCTCAAGATCAGTGTCCGAAGACAGACGATGAGAAAAACTTCATGGCTAAAATTCCATATGCCTCAGCCATTGGAAGTTTGATGTATGCCATGGTGTGCACAAGATCAGACATTGCATAAAAATGGGAGTAGTAAGCAGGTTCATGAAGGATCCGGGCAAGCTACACTGGGGAGTAGTAAAGTGGATATTGAGATATCTATGGGGTACCACAGATAGATGTTTATGTTTCAGAAGGGGTGAAGTGAAGCTACATGGTTATGTAGATTCAGACTTTGCTGATGAGGTGGACCACAGAATAAGTATTACCGGGTATGTGTTCATGGTGGGTACAACTGCAGTTAGTTGGATTTCGCAAATACAGAGGATTGTAGCGTTATCTACTACAGAGGCAGAGTATGTGGCGATGACAGAGGCCAACAAAAAGATGATTTGGTTACAAGGTTTGTTAACAGAGTTGGGATTCGAACTGGTGAAGAATATTTTGCACAGTGATAGTCAGAGTGCGATACATCTGGCAAAGAATTCAGCATTTCATTCAACGACCAAACATATAGGACTTCGGTATCACTTTATCAGATCTTTATTAGAAAATGAGGTGTTGACACTTGAGAAAATACTTGGCACTAAGAATCCGGCTGACATGTTGACCAAGACAGTGACTATGGAGAAACTGAAGTTGTGCGCAACTTCAGTTGGTCTTCTAGCTTGAAGACAGAAAGAAGCGCACCGATATGTATGGGACATGCATGAGAAGAAGATGGAATGGGTTTACAAGTGCTCCAGACTCCAAGTAGGAGATTGTTGTGGTTTTGTGGAGTCTGATTAGGTGGAAGATTTTTAGGAAGATTTAATTATTTGAAAACTTCAAGAGTACTGAATTTTAGGGAAAATTCAGTTTCCTAATCTGTTAGGGAAAATTCAGTTTCCTAATCTGATTTGACTTCCTTATTGGTTTAAGAAAAATTTAGTTTCCTGATTTGATTTAATTTCCTTATTGGTTTTGGATTCTACAAAAGGCAAGTTCTTGTAGGACAAGTTTAGGACTCTATAAATAGGGGTGAAAGTTAGAGATAAACGTGTGCCAATACAAGAGAGAGCAATTGAGAGAGATTGAGAAAGAATTCTCCTTGTAATTCTTCATCTTTTTCATAGTTAATTTGTTCGGTGTGCTCCATGGACGTAGCCCTAAGATTTGGGTGAACCATATATATCTTGTGTTCTTGTGTGTGATTTTTTTGTTTTGTAATTGCTTGATTATTCCTCGAACAGTGTCCATTGTTGTTTTGCGTTTCCGCCACAACAACTGGAATCAAATTCGGTTGATTGTACAGTGCAACTCGAACAGGTGGGAGACAACCCAATAAATGGGATCAAAAGTAGTAAAAAAAAGGGGTAACCATGTTCCCACCTTCCCACATGTCTGCCATATTCAACAGTCACCGCTGATGGGCATTATTTGATCCTAGTCAAGGTCTAGCCGTCTCTTCTTCTCTCTCCCTTCTTCCATGCATGTAGATCTATATGTATGTGTATATATAAGTGTACGTGTGTACTATGTATATACTATATAGTACACAGCCACATTCCTTTTGCACTATCAGATGCTCTCAGCTCTCTACGGTTTTTTCTCCTTGCAGCTTTCTCTCTCTACAATGACAGTGAGGAGAGAGAAAGTAAAGCATGGAAAAGGGAAAATGAAATTGAGGAAGAGGTCAGAATTAGGGCTTACACAAAAGTTCCTTAACTAATATCCTTCACCAATTATTTATTTATTTATTTATTTTGGTTATCCGGGAAAACACGAACCTTAGAGATCTCAACAACCCGACTAATCTCCGAGAATCCGGAAATGCGCTTTTCTACTTGGGTAGGGTAAGTCACTGCAGATGTAGCAGAGGCTAGCCACAAAGAACACACATTTTTTCACCAAATATATCTTGTCAAATAGGATTGAGATAATTTTAATATAAAAAAAAAAACATTTTAACTATTTTATTATATTATTTTTTTGTTTGTTTTTTTTTTTTTTAAATTACAAATGGAGACTTGTCCCACATTATTTATTTTTTTATTATATAAATAGGTGGGTATGTAGTGCTATTTCAATAATTTAAATTTTTAGTTAAATGAGTAAACGTCTATCCGTTACAGTCGAGCGCCTGATCCGGAAGATGTTTGGGTGTACCATTTGGATAGGCAGGGTGGCTCGATCGCAATGAGGGTGTTGCAAATTCAGGCGGGGGAGAATATTACAAAGGAAGACTTGTCCCACATTAAATCCGGATGGAAGTAAATTGGATATAAATGAGTGAGTATGCTGTATTACCCAATAACATAAATATTTGAGTAAATAGGCAAAGCGTTCACCCATTGCACTTGGTTACTTGCCACCTTTGATTTGTTAAACATTTCAAAACTTTTTGTGGATTTTGGAATATAATTGCAACATAACTGGTCAAATTAATTTTGAACCATATGACAACAATAAAAAAAAGTTAAAGAACTAAGTAGCCTAAGAATTTAAAGGAGTTACATTCCATAAAAAGTATAATGGTAGATTTGATATTCAGGTATTGTGTTTCTAAATAAAATAATAATAAATTGGTAAAATTGATGAGAGAAAAACCAGAAGATGAGGCTTTAGACACGTTTAAAGTTGATAAAGAAAACAGATTAGTAATGCAGCAGTACATCCACACCATAGATACACGTTGACTTTTAAAACAGTGAGTAGAAAACAATCGCTACCGACTACTCGAGCTCCCTAACAGCACTCTTGAACCTTCAAACATGAAGAGTTCAACCAGAGTTGTAACCACCGTAGACATCAGGATCAGGACTAATACTATAAAAATTTTCATCATCAGACCACTCTCTTGAACCCTCATACATGAAGGTAGGAATATGAGAAGCAAGATTCAATATCTCGTCATCACACTCGAAACCTACACAATCCCTAGCATCAAAAAACACAAGTTTTTTGCAGCCCTCCAAAATCGTCACAAGATTTTCCCGTTTGAGGGATGCCTGCCTCAGGGCCAGATACTTTATGTTGGGCAGTAAGGTGACCAGAACGCATGCTTTATTTTCTCCAATGTAGGCTCCTGAAATACCTAAACCAACAAAATTATTACAATGAATGCTGACTTGTGTAAGGATTGCTTCCATATTACTGGAGCTTCCAAGCCTTAACATCTCCAAATTTTTCCACTTGCTTATCAGACTTGGAATTATGGACATGTCTTCCCAGAAATTATTAGGCAGCGTCAAATATTTTAAAGCAGGACACCTGAAATAGAAATAAAAATAAAAATAAAAAACTGAAATAGATTCTAAAAATTTTACTCTGAACATAGTTTTCTTTTAAATTTCGTTAGCAAATTAGGTATCAAAGGAAAGATTTTCAATTGTTAAGATGTTGCAATCTAGCCCCTGCATCAACACAAACATAGTGATAAAGATTTTAAATAGAACCATTCAATAGATTTTCCATTTCATAAGGTACCATTAATCAAATATCTGAAATTATAATAAAATCCATCCTTAATTTTTTTCTATCAAAATGGTTATCTCAATGAAGTTTTGATATCTTACCCTTCTGCCACACATACTAGAGCCTCTCTTGCATAATCGTCAGGAAGAACTAGTTTAACAGCAAATCCACCACTTCGACTGATGACAAACTTGATAAATCCAGGTTCATCAAACCTGATCATTCCATTTTTATACACTAATCTTGATCTGATGGAATCTAATATGTCAGGAGGAAAAATAAGGTGCTGCCAGCAAAGAGGATTGAGAGTTGCAGTGTACCATGACTTGCATACCAAGGAAACATCAAATAACAGGGACATCATTCCCACTCTTCCAAATATATTCACCAAACAATCCATGTTTAGCTCTTCCCATTTTCGCTCTTCCATCTATAAAAAGGGAAAGTAAACTAAACTGTGAATCTTATTACCATAGTAAAATAAAAATAAAATAAAATAAAAACAACATTTCCCGCTAGAGATGCAAATAATTTTCACATTGTTTATATTAGAGCATTCATTCTGAAAAAAAAAAAAAAAAACAAGAATAATAATAAATAAATAAATAAATTTTTAGAGAATTGGAAGTTTTCATCGTAAATCTTCAAATGGGAATCTACAGAATGCAGACAAAACTAGAGTTTCAAATATGTATAGGTAAATGAAAATTCACATTGTAATTTTAGGACAAACGTAAAACTGCATAAGAAACTGAAACACTACAGAGAGTAGAAACCAGAAAGACCATACAAACCAGTTTAATTCTTGGACAAAGACTAGGACAAAGAAGTGCTTACAGCTCTAATCTTGATCAATCTAGCAATTTAAGCAAATGTATGGTATTGTATCAAATATATATAGATATATATATATATATATAAAATATATATATAGATGAGAGATATAAATGGGTAGGAGAGGAAACGTGTCCTCTCCTTCTGGGATCCAAGAGTCCCATCAAAGTAAAAAGTAAATTAAAGTTTCTATTGCCAATTACTCCGTACTATTGTCATTATCAAATCCAACAAAAATTACGTCATGATTCTTTTTAACTTTAAAAATTAATAACGTACCAATCACTTTATATCGGTTGGACTTTGGAGGAACCCACACTATGCATCCCTTTGGATAACTTAATTGTATTTGGTTCATCTTTTATCCAATTGTAACCACGAAGTAAAGTAACCATGAAGAAAACTTAGGGTTAAGGACAAGAAAAAGCTAAGTAAGTAACACAAATGTGTACGTTGAAGTGGAGTAGTGAGATCCAAAAGAGAGTGTATTCATTTTTAGAAAAGGGGTGTGTCTTCTTTTAAGGGAGTGATAATCTTCACTTTTCCTGTTAGTTGTGTAAACCTTATTATTCGTTGAGTGTGTTATTTTCATCTTTTTATTTTTTATTTTTTGTTTTCATTGCATATTTGTTTGTGTGTGATTTTGGGCGGGTTAATTTCTAACAAGTTATATAAATTTCTTACAAAATAGTGAAAATTTGAGGATGTATATCAATATATATACAATTTATGGAAGAAGGGCTTTTTAGATCATCTAATGAGAGAAGAATATATATTGTAATAAGTTGAATAACTTTCTTTACAAAATAGTGAAAAATTGAGGAATGTATATCAATATACAATTCATGGAAGAAGGGCTTTTTAAATCATCTAATGAGAGAAGAATATATATTGTAATAATTTACCCGGAAAAAATATGTATATATTGTAATACATAATCCACCATAAAAGAAAGTTTTTGAGATCATAATTTAATTAACCAACTCAATACAACTACTAAAACTGAAGCTATAATTGTTCCATCGAAAGTTTAACTTAATTAACTCACTCAATACAACTCAAGCTTTTTATAATTGTATTTTGATTTGATATTTTCTTATTACAGTATTTTTCGTGAATCAGAAACCTAATTTACAAAATTAAATTTTAATTAAAGAGATAACCAACAAATTAAGAGACAAAGAAGTTGAGAGAGCGCAGAAGATAATATATATATATATATGTTAAAAAATATTAGTATAGAAAATAAGTAAATTAGATAAAGAGAGGAACCTAGTGTAATTGTTCATTCTTTTTTTTTTTTTTTCTTCAATTGCCAATTCGTTTAGTTTGCTAGAATTGGAAACACAAATGT
The DNA here is from genome assembly GCF_030987335.1 of Cornus florida. Taxonomy (NCBI): domain Eukaryota; kingdom Viridiplantae; phylum Streptophyta; class Magnoliopsida; order Cornales; family Cornaceae; genus Cornus; species Cornus florida. The sequence continues at coordinate 85,385,185 of NW_026775579.1, read as the reverse complement.
ATAAAAGAAAAGGTGTAATATGTATTAAAATAGAAGACATTAATGCCTTTTTAATTATCTCCGTTAGATTCAAGGTCACATAGCGCTGCTCTAACCATTTTAATTCATGCTTTAAAAAGTTCAAATCTATTTTTTTATTTAAATGTTAATTGTTATTATAATTCTGTGTTTTTTTTCCCCCCCTAAATTTGAAGCAAACACACCCACTCACTATATATATGGATAAAACTTGTCTACTCATTGCTGGTGTGATCCAATCACAAATACACAAATAATGTGTAATTTCAAAATTTAAAAAGTAATAAATAAGGAAATCATTGAATTTATTCTAAAAAAAGATTATTATCCTTATTTATCAATTTTTTTAATTTTATATATTATTTGTGTATTTGTGATTGACCACATCATGAGTAGGCTAGTTTTGTTCTACATTCAATTTTTTAATTTTGGAAAGAGAGATTATACCAAAGTGTAATCGATTGTTATTATAATTTTTGTTACAACATACTAGTAATGTGTGTATATATATATATATATATATATATATTATATTATTTGTTATGAATTCAAAAGAAAAAAAAATGCTGGTCACTTCAACCAGTCAACCTCATTGTTGTAAACTGTTCTTTCTCTCCATTTTTTTACTTTTGACATCATTTATAGTGCATCTTCTTCACTTCCAGTTTACTCTCTCCAATTCAAGGGGAAAAAAATCTTCCGCCAATCACTCTGGCCAGCGAAACTGCGTACACAAAATTATCTGATTTCTTCTTGATGTAGAGATACAATACGAGGCAACTATTCACCCTCCAAACACACATCACCACTACACCTACCCAGGGCCAGCTGGACCCTTACTCGACATAGGGAGTTGCCTGGTATTATATCTTTTCTAAAATTTTTATTTGGATCCAAAATTTATATTTCTTTATATTATAACTTTCAAATTTTTTTATTTGTTTATATTATAACATTTCTAAAAGTATTATTTCCTTCTTATTATTAAACTCTGCCCGATAGAAAGGCCTCAATTTTTTTTTTATTTCTATATATTATAACCTCCTTAAAATTTTTATTTGTATAGATTATTAGACCCCAACCATGCCAATAAAAATTTAATAGGGCTAAAAGATTTTTATCTTTTATCTTATCTCTTTTTTCTCTCTCTCAGCTCCTCATTTACGTTTCTTTCTTTTTTTCCAGAATTTGTAAAATTTTCCATATTCTTCTTCTTTTTTTTTTTTTTTTTTTTTTTGACTTGTTTTCCCGCATTTTTCTAATTGGATTGACTATATATATATATATATATTAGATATTAAGAAGTTTATATTTTTTTTGCCAAAGGGCTCAAATTATATTGAGCTGCCCCTGCACCTACCATATTCTCTTGGGGTTTCAAAAACATCAAAATTGCAATGCAATTTTCCAAAACTGAAGTCACAGTAGTAATTCCACTCCTTGGTTAATTCCATCAGGAAGTTTCCTTTTCTTGTTGGCTTGGTTTTCACCATCAATATCCCTAGTTTTACATTCCATAAGCTCTGGCTCTGACTCTGACTCAAGAATTTTGAGAAAATAACTACAACACATATATCAAGAATGAGTTTGAGCATGGCAAAAACAAGACAAAAAAGAGTTCTGCAACCCTGCAGTTAAGCAGATAACCGTTAAGTTTTGCATAAAGTCGATCATCACGTTTTGTAATTTTATTTATTTATTATTTTTTTAAAAATAATGCCAAAAGTTTAAAGTCTTCCCTCCTAGCACTTCACATAGGGACCAACACTACATAAAGGCAAAATCATTTATTGTTCTCTGATTTTCTGCAAATTAATGTAAATTATTGATTGACATTGTAAATTCAAGATTAGGAGCACTCTTCATAATATTGAAGTCACAGTAGTAATTCCACTCCTTGTATTACATCTTCTTCAAGATTAGGAGCACTCTTCATAAAAATTGAGAAATAAAACAACCTGACCGAGCAGTAATGTTCATGCCCCGTACATAGCATCAAAATTTAAAGAAAAAAATTTATCGATTAAAGTAGTCCTATACTTGTTGGGTATCAAACCCAAAACATTAACCTAGTACGTGGAGTGATTTTTACCCTCATATAAATCTCAGATCCCCTTATATATTCACTAACTGATGCGTCCACTCGTTCAGCTGCCCAACAACTATATATCACCCATAAAACTTCTTCATATCAAATGTGTCCTGCTTGCACTAGTAAGAAGTTGAAGGTAGTAAATTTATTAGAATTGTAGGTAAATATATAAAAAGGTGAAAGTTCAAAAGGGTTTTTAGGAGTTTATATACGGGCAAATTTAAAAAATGACAACTTATCTGACCAACCAAATTAATTTCTGAATCAACTCAGCATATATGTTATGGTAAGCAAGTCACAACTATATCTTACAATTCTGAACCATGACAACTTAAAAAATCACCGAGCAGAAGAATGAAAAGGCAACTCACGAACTAACAATAAACTTATGAAAGGAAGAACCAGAAAACAAAAGGTGATATATTTGAAGTTCAAGAAGAAAACACAATAGTCCTGCAGTAGTTCATTCAAATCATAGAAACATATTTATTTTTTCAAAAAAAAAAAAAAACAACTCTATATTAACCAACAGAGCTGTGACCAACATTGGAGCCATCGTCAGGAAAAAAGAGACGAACAATGCCCATCTCATCATCACTTAGAATATCTCTTCCTGCATGCTCGGTTGAACCCTCATCTCCCGTTGAACCCTCATCAAGAAAAGGAGAACAGCAACAGCCCATGTCCTCATCACTCGAGCACTCTTCTAGGACTCTTGAACCCTCATACATGAAGGTAGGAATATGAGAAGCAAGCTTCAATATCTCATCATCACCCTCGAAACCTTTGCAGTGTCTAACATCAAGATGCACAAGTTTTTTGCAGCCCTTCAAAATCCTCACAAGATTCTCCCGATTAAGATATGTCTCTCTTAGGTCTAGATACTTTATATTTGGCAGCAAGGTGCCTATAACCAGAGATTCATGTTCCCCAATGTAGCATCTTGATGAAGTACGTAAATCAACAAAATTCTTGCAATGAAGGCTGACTTGGGTAAGGATTGCTTTAATATTAATATAGCTGCTTTGGAGACTTAACGTTTGCAAATTTTTCCACTTGCTTATAAGACTTGGAAGGATGGAATTTTCCTCCCACAGTAGAAAAGGCAGCTCCAAATATTTCAAGGCAGGACACCTGCCAACAGGGAATCATAGTGAAAAAAATTCTTACATTTTCTTTAGAACTATAATTTACAATAATTTTCTTTTAAACTCTGTTAGGATAAAAGGTAACAAAGGAAGAGTTTTCAATAGGTGAAATGTGGTCATCTAGCTCCTGCCTCCAGACAAACCAAGGGAAAGTTATTTTAACTAGTACCATTCAATAGATTTTCCATTAAAATAATTTGTTCTTCACAGTTCTATACTTGATGCAAACAAAACTAGATATCTGCAGAAAATACGACTTCCAGGCTTAATGAAGACAGTTGGAAAACTGAGGCTCAATTTCATCCAAGAATTAGGAAAGGAAAAATAAAATAAAGAGATTCCATTATAGCAAGTTCAAAATTGTTGAGACATTTAAATGTATTATTTTCACCCCTGCTTTCCCACATCTTCTTTTCCTTCCTTTCTGCAATAACCAAACATCAAAAAGAAGAATTTCCTACACACACACACACATATTTTCCCCACAAAGTAGTTGACTTAGCATATCATTTTGGGAGAAAGGCTTCTTTGCACTGGTGATACCATATCATCAGTGTCATCAACCAATTATATAAATGGTCATGTGACTAAAAGTGCATTTAGGTCATATCACTACATGTCAGCATTTAACTAGTTGGTATACCATGTCATCAATATATACCAGGAGCGTTAAAAATATTTCTCTACTTTTGGGCATGACTCAAAGGTCTTGTTCAACTCTTACGAGTGTCAAGACTTGCATCATCCCGCCCTCATATTTAGTAGCATTCAAGTGTATAAGATTGTAACAAAAACTACAATTTTTTCTTTTGTCTAATAGATTATCGTGATAAAGTTCCGATGACTTACCCTTCTGCAACACAGACAAATGCCTCTTGCTTACAATCTCTCGGAATAACTAGTGAAACAGCAGATCCGCCACTACGATTGATGACAAACTTTACTAATCTAGTTGCATTAAGCCTCTTCAATCGATATCCACCCACTAATCTTGATTTGAAGGAGTCCGTGATTTTAAGAAAATCAAGGTGATGCCAGCACAGAGGATTAAGAGTTGCTTTGTACCATGACTTGCATACGAAGGGAATATCAAATAGCAGGGACTCCATTTCCAATCTCCCAAGCGCATTCACCAAACAATCCATGTTTAGCTCTTCCCATTTTCGCTCTTCCATCTATAGAAACGGAAAGTAAAAGCAACTATAAATTTTATGATTATAATAGAAGGAAAAGGAAAAAAAAGACCATATTTTCCCACTAAAAATGCAAATACACATTGATTAATAATTGCAGTTCATTCTGGGGAAAATGGTTGAGAATTTAAAGTTTTCAATCTAAATTTTGAAATGGGAATCTGCAGGATGTAAAGAAACTAGAGTTTCTTGTAGAACAATGAAGTAAAATATTGACTGTCGGAGTTTCGTGCAACCTTTAGGAAGTAGGAGGAGCTATTCACCCTAGTTTTTGTAATAAAGTAAAAGATACTGCAATGCAATTAAGTATTGTGCTGTCACACCTTTATTCAATTCGCAGTCATCCTTGTTTAATTTTGAAATAGGAAAAAAAATGAATTTTTGTTCATGGTTTCTAGCTAAGAGGTTAACTCTATAAATAGTTCAAAAAGTACGAAAATTTCCACTTATCAGTATGAAAATAGTTTGTTTAATACAATTATAGATGCCAAACCAACGCCAAAGTATTTATTAAAATTAGACTTTAATCATTAAAAAGTAACTGCTAGATAATTGTGTGCGTATTATATTAGTCAAGATTTTGTAATGACATCCGGTGCCATCTAAATCATAGTATTTTTTTTCTATATAACTGAGCGAACCATAAAACATAAATTGCACGTATATCGAGTTTGAAAACAATGGGAAGTGGCTAGTTGGTGGGCTACCTATTGCCGACCAAACTGTAAATGGATAATGCAGTCTTGCAGATGAGGACCCTTTCAATTTTGTGATTAATCTATCATAATAATATTTCATTTATATACATATAGATACACACATACGACTATATGGAGTGATGCAAAATAGGAAAACATAATTACGCATTATATCTAATATTAATTTAACACATTCCTCACCATGGAAAAGACAATTTTCAACAGGAAAATTTATTAAGCTGAGGGTTTAAAACACTCCAATGAGATTCAATCAAATTAATAAAATATTTTATTTTAAAATTTTAAAAATATCAAATTACATGACAAAGATTTTGAGATTAATAGTGGAGAGTGAAAATAAAAGAAAGTAGAATCCACGATGAAATTATGAACACAACCAACTAAAGTAAAAACAAAAATGGCACAAAATTCATATCAGCATTTTGATTGTGTGTAAATACAGAATCAAGACAATTAAAAGCAAGACAATAATACTTAAAACTTACTCTGGCAATTGGGTTTCAATCTCTGTAATTGGACGCAGATGAGGACCCTCTGTAATCCAATTTTGATCGGTAGTTGTTACATATACTGATACATGTATATATATATATATACATACACAAACATAGGAGCACTCACTTGTTACTAGTAAGGCCCAGCGTTAGAAGGCCGTGGCCCAAGCGAGCCAGAGATTTGTTCCTAAAGACGAAAAGACATAGGTGCCCTTACATATATCCACTTCTCATAAAATGAATTGATTTTAGTAACAATGGTTAGGGTAGGAAAATAGCGGTGATACACAAGTCCAACACTTCATCCTATTACGTGTGTGTGTGTGTGTCCGTTTTCTTGAAATAAAAAATAAATAATAAATAAAAAACTAGGTTCACTTCATCATGTGTTGCGAGCCTTTCAGTCTATCAAGTTGGGAATTAAATCTCCTTTGGCCACAATAGGACGAAATTACATTAATTTTAATCATGCATAGAGATCCAATGGCATAATAATTCAACAATCATTACTCAACGCATAATGTTTTATCTTGTTAGCCTAGTTTTAGGACTACGTTGACGGGATAAGAAATTACACTATAATAAATCAAGAAGAAAAAAACCAACATATACAACCAAAGAGAATGTCCATTGCCCCGTCCCGCTAATCAATTTCCACTGTCACTATCAATTTTTTAGGCTACATACATCTCTCTACTGTCTGAACTCTCTCAAACTATTTTTTATTTCTCTACCTTCCCACTCAGTTCTAAATCTTCGGCTACATGAAATTCGAGCATTGGAATTGATGGAATTTGAGAAAAATAATTAAGAAAATTGAATTAAATTTTTTTCAAATTTTACAAATTTTAATTCCAAAACTCCAATTCCACACAACTAAAGACATCCTCAGCAATTTTTCGCAAAAGTGCAACGTCCTATAAACTCCCCATGCTTAAAAAGAAGGAAATGAGTTTGAACCTTATGGGAATTACACTAGCTTACTTGGATGAAATTTTGCTGTAGTGACATCCTGACATGAAACTTACCATTTAATTGATTAAAAAAGAAATAATTCAGAATCAACAACAAAAAGCTAGTCAACTGCAAAACTCTAGTCCAATTGCATAATGCATGTATAAATTTGTTTGTATGTATCCATCATTGAAATTATGATTAAGTTTCAAAGCCAAATATAAATCAAGGTATTAGAAAACTACACAACAATAAGAAACAGTATGAGATGTAGTCGAAACACACTTGAGAACTGAAAAAAAAAAAAAACATCCTTTTAACTATTTTATTTTATTATTATTTTTTTAAGACTACAAGGTTTTTCGTTACTTAACATTTAGATTTAAAAATTTTCAATACTTAATTTCAATAATAAAAAAGAAAACACCTCCTTTGACTTGTTAAGCATTTTAATACTTTTTGTGGTTTTGTGTCTTTTTGTCATGACAAATATTAAAATGCAAATTTAACAATTTGAGAGAGGATTGTACAAAAATTATATAATGAAAATTTCGTACCATAATTTATTTACAATAAATCAGGTGATATGAATAATAAAATTGAAAAATAACTACTCAAATTAATTTTGAATGGTGACAACTTAAAAAAAGTTTAAGAACTAAGGAGCATGAGAATTTAAAGGCACTGTCACCTCCAATAAAAATGTAATAACAAGTTTGCACGTGATTGTACATATTTATAGAAGGAAAAACAAAAGAGAATTTAGATACATTTAAAGTTGATAAAGAAAACAGACTAGTAATGCAGCAGTACATCCACACCATAGATACACGTTGATTTTTAAATTAAACAGTGAACCCATCAAATCACAAGAAAAATGACCACCACTTGAGCTCGATCCCTAACAGCACTCTTGAACCCTCATAACATGAAGAGTTCAACCAGAGACGTAACCATCATAGACTTCACAATCCCCATAATCAAAATAATTTTCATCATCAAACCACTCTCTTGAACCCTTGTACATGAAGGTAGGAATATGAGAAGCAAGATTCAATATCTCATCATCACACTTGAAACCTTCACAATCCCTAGCATCAAAAAACACGAGTTTTTTGCAGCCCTTCAAAATCGTCACAAGATTTTCCCGTTTGAGGGATGCATGCCTCAGGGTCAGATACTTTATGTTCGGCAGTAAGGTGACCAGAACGCATGCTTCATCTTCTCCAACGTAGGCTTCTGAAATACCTAAACCAACAAAATCATTACAATGAAGGCTGACTTGTGTAACGATTGCTTCCACATTATAATCACTAGCGCGTCCAAGCTTTAAGATCTGCAAATTTTTCCACTTGCTTATCAGACTTGGAATTATGGACATGTCTTCACACAAATTATCAGGCAGCGTCAAATATTTTAAAGCAGGACACCCGAAAAAAAAAAAAGGAAACTGAAATAAATTCTATATTTTTTTTCCTCTGATCATAGTTTTCTTTTAAATTTCGTTTGCAAATTAGGTATCAAAGGAAATATTTTCAATTGGTAAACTGTGGTCATCTAGCTCCTGTACCATTCAAATGTCTGAAATTATACAAAAACCATCCTCGGTTTTTTTTTTTTTTTTTTTTTTTTTGTTTTGTCAAAAAGATGATCTTAATTAAGTTTCGATATCTTACCCTTCGGCAACACAAACTAGAGCCTCATTCCTATAATTGCTAGGAAGAACTAGTTTAACAGCAAATCCACCACTACGACTGACGACAAACTTGATCATTCCAGTCGCATCATATCTCTGCAATCGATATTCATCCACTATTCTTGATTCGATGGAGTATGAGATTTCAGGGGAAAAAACAAGATGCTGCCAGCAAAGAGGATTGAGAGTTGCATTGTACCATGACTTGCATACGAAAGGAACATCAAATAGTAGGGACTCCATTCCCACTCTCCCAAATACATTCACTAAACAATCTATGTTTAGTTCTTCCCATTTTGGCGCTTCCTTCTATTGAAAGGAAAAGTAAACTGTGAATTTATTACTATAGTAAAACTAAAATAAAAAGAACAACATTTCCCACTAGAGATGTAAATAATTGTCACATTGTTTAGATTAGGGCCATTCATTCTGGAAAAAAAAAAAAGTGGTAGAGAATTTGAACTTTTAATCATAAATCTTCAAATGGGAATCTACAGAATGTAGACAAACTGGGGTTACTGAAGTTCCTTACATATTGATTTACATTATATATGTAATTTTAGGACAAACGCTAAACTGCATAAGAAACTAAAACACTACACGAGAGTAGAAGCCAATACCGAGCATTTTCAAAACAAATTAAAGGTTGGCCATTTGATAGTTTGAATTGAAAACTGTCACATTCTATTTATTTTATCTGGACCGGAACAAGTTTAATACAAGCCATTCATATGAACTTATAATTAAAGAATCAGAGATAACATAAGCTATACAAAACATTTTTATTCTTGGACAAATATTAGGACAAAGGAGTACTTACGGCTCTAATCTTCACCAATCTAGCCATTTAAGCAAATGTATGGTATTGTATCAGATACGAGAATATATATATATATATATATAGAAGATGAGAAATAAATGGGTAGGAGAGGAAACGTGTCCTCTCCTTTTGGAATCCAAGAGTTCAATCAAAGTAAAAGTAAATTAAAGTTTTTACTGTCAATTATAATTTTCATTATCAAATCCAACAAAAACGACGTCATGATTCTTTTAACTTAAAAAATTAATAAGGCACTGCTAATTGCAGTCACGAATTTCTTGTAATTGGTTAAAAAAAACAACTATAATTAATACATTGCTCCTATTTTTATGGAGATTTAAAATCTAATTTTGTAGGACTTCTTTCTTGAATTTTATTTTCTCTAGTACCGTGTGTTTGTGTGTGTATATATGTATATATAAATAAAATAATGCTTTAATAGAAGATTAGGTATATATATATATATGTGTGTGTATAGACACGCGATGGAAGGAGGAGAAGGAATGATAGTCAATAAATAAAAGAAAGTAATTTCGTCTTACAAAATTAAATTTTAATGCCCATAAAAATAGGAGTAATGTATTAATTATAGCCAATCCGCAACTACAATTACAGCCCTCAAATTAATAACCACCACTTTATATGGGTTGGACTTTGGGGGAACACAATGCATCCATTTGGATAACTTTTATGTACTTGGTTCATCTTTTATCAAATTGTAACCATGAAGTAAAGTAACCATGAAGAAAACTTAGAGGATAAGGAAGAGCTAAGAAATTAAAAGGTTGTGCTGAACTGTTTTAAAGACATTGTGTTGTATTGAGAAGAGAAAGATAGGGTAGAGTTACTTTCCCACAAAATTAAAAAATAAAAATGAAATAAAAAAGTACCTTCTTGGTATTAAGATGATGGGGAGAGGGAGTGGATCGAGTTAGTGAGGTCCAAGAGTGAGTGTATTTATTTTAAAAGAGAATGTCATCTTCAAGGGAGTGAGTATGGAATACCTTTTGATAATTCGTTACAGAGTTATAATCATCTTCTTTTTTCTTATCTTTTTTTTAAAATAAAAGTTGTGTAAATCTTTTTTTTTTTAGATAAAGTTGTGTAAATCTTGTTGTTCATTAAGTGTGTTACATCCTTTTTTTTTTTTTTTTTTTTTTTTTTTTTTTTTTTTTTTTTTTTTGTCATTGCATATTGACTGGGTGTGATATTGGGCAGATTAATTTTTAACGAGTTATATACGAAGTATATTATTTGTTATCATTTACGAGAAAAGAAAAATAATAATGGTCACACAACTTCATTTATCAATTGTAAACTGTACGTTCTTTCTATTTTTTCCTTCTCGCATCATTTATGGACATGCATGGAAAAATATTTGTAGACATGCTCTTAAAAATATAAATTATAAAATGCAAAAAATTGTTAAAACTACTTTATTTTATTTTTAAATTTTAATTTTAGATTATTAAATTGGCCCCTCCAAATGAAGATTACTGGTTCCTCCTATATAGAGACGTAAACATAACCATAGCTATCATCAAATCTATGAGTAAAAAATAGGGTAATTTGCAAACACCCTGAGATTTAGGTCAAAGTCACCTAGCGGACTGTCAACACACTAATTAATATTGACACCCCTTAAGGTTTTAAATGCATATATATACACACACCTCTTCTAAACATCTTACAGCCTAAAAAATGACTACTTAGACCTTTGACTTGGTCAACAAATATATAAAAAGTGTAAATTATGAAATATAATCCTATAAACTAAAGTTGAAGGACCAAAACAACTTTCATCATTCTCTCAAATCTGCACCCTCTATCCTCACCACCACCACCACCACCACCACCATGTAATCTCAGAGTCAGTTTTTGAGGTTCACTGGGATACCAAATTGGAAAAGGGCAAGGTCGGAGACGATTGTTAGTGACCCCAACCACGTATCTTGAAGAGTGACATTGACCCAAACCTCAGGAGTTGTGAATGCAATTTACCCTAAAAACTAAATTGGTAAAAACACACGCCAACTATTTCTCAAATTCCATTTCAAATGGTAGCATTTAAGTTTGTTAAATTATTGAAAGAATCATCATTTTTGCTAAAAAGATGATCTTAACGAGGTTGCAACATCTTACCATTCTATCAATAGGCCATTAGAGGGAAGTAATTTAGTGTAATGACATAAATATTTTTCTTCAAAGGTGATCGAGATGATGGATTCGAGCATATATGTAGTGAGAATTTGTGAAAGGCATGTTAGTAATTGCCTACAAACTTAATCGATCAACTAAGTCCCATTAAACTTTCACTTACGATATCCACGAATCTTGATTTGGAAAAGCAGATTTTGTGAAAATCAAAGTGTTGCCAGCATATTACATCGATTGTATCAGTGAAATATTTTTTTTAGAGAACGTGCATTGACTCCACAATACGCGCATCATTCAAGTCAATAGTGCAGTTCGAAAGCGAGACCTCAAAGACTTACCTTCCGAATTCCTATCAACACCGCTATGTCCTTGAGGTGTATCAATGACGTGACATCACCAATTGATTAGATATGATATGTATTAATAAAACCTACTAAAATAACACATTTTTTTTTACATGATACGATACAAATGGTTGATGACACAAATATTACAGTAGTGCAAGTTTGATTTTGGTATTTCACAAGCCATGATTAGTGAAAACTTTGTATTTGTATCTCAATAAAAGTTCAAGGAATCACTCCGACCATTAGTCTGAGCTAACGTGTCTTCGGTTCGAGCTCTACAATGAACATTTGAGAGTGTCATATACGAACATTGAGAAGCAACCTTCAATATTAATATTTGAGAAGCAACCTTCAATATTAATATCTCATAGTTCGCCCTAAGAAGCCATTTTCGCTCCTCGTCTGTAGAAACGAAAGTAAAAGTAACTATAAATTTTATGATTATAATAAAAGGAAAAAGGAAAAAATGACCAAATTTTCCCACTAAAAATGCAAATTACACATCGATTAATAATTGCAGTTCATTCCGGGAAGTTAAAGTTTTCAATCTGAATTTTGGAAGGGGAATCTGCAGAAGGTAAAGAAGCTAGAGTTTTTTGTAGAACAATTAAGTAAAATACTGACCATTGGAGTTTCATGCAACCTTTAGGAGTGAGAGGAGCTATTTACCCACTTCCTAAAGATACTGCAATAGAATTTTAGAGCAATTAAGTATTGTGCTGTCACACCTTTATTCAATTCGCAGTCATCCTTGTTTAATTTTGAATTAGAAAAAGAAATGAATTTTTTTTTTTGAGGTTTCTAGCTAAGAGGTTAACTCTCTAAATAGTTAAAAAATTCGAAAATTTCCACTGACCAGTATGAAAAAGTTTATTAAAATGATTATAGATGCCAAATCAATGCCAAAGTATTTATTAAAATTAGACTTTAATAATTACAGAGTAGCTGCTAGACCATTGTGTGTGCATTATATTAGCCAAGATTTGTAATGACATCCGGTGCCACCATCATAAATTTAATTATATAACTGCAAACTATGATTATAAATTAATTACACATATCTCGAGTTTGGAAAAAAATCAGAAGTGACTAGTGTGTGGGCTATCTATTACCTAACCAATGGTTTCTCCACAAATGGGAGGTTGAGTATACGAGTCGGAACAATATTATAGGTGTACGGGCATTTTCAAAAAGAAGAAGAGACAAAAAAAAAAAACAAAAAAAAAAAGAGTACAGAACCTAGGCATTGGGCAATTGTATTATGCATTTTTATATATACGTGATCATATTTTAAAATCTTAAATATAAAATATTTTATTAATTTGATTGAAGTTATCAAAAAAAAAAAAATTATATATATGTGTGATCATATTTATGGAACAATATTATAGATGTACGGGCATTTTGAAAAAGAAGAAGAAGAGACAAAAAAAAAAAAAAAAAAAAAAGTACACAACCTAGGCATTGGGCAATTGTATTATGCATTTTTATATATAAGTGATCATATTTTAAAATCTTAACTATAAAATATTTTATTAATTTGATCGAAGTTATCAAAAAAAAAAAAAATTATATATATGTGTGCCCGCATGTGTTTATATGTACAAATCAGAAATTTAAATTATGATTGGCTTTCAAAACCAAACTTAAATTAAAATACAAAAATACTGACAGAAGTGAAACCAATTATTGTTTCAAAACCAGTTTGGCTCACAAAAAAATAAAATTCATAAGAGCTTATCATACAATACCAAACGCATAGGACTAAACAAAAAAGAAATGCAAACCTGTAGGCTTCGGCGACCAACCTGTAAATGGATGATTCAGTCTTGCAGATGAGGACTACTCCGTATATTAAAATACATAGGAGCCCTCACTTGTGACTATAAGGCGCAGTGTTACAAGGCCGTGGCCCAAGCATACCAGAGATATGTTCCTAAAGATGAAAAGACAAAGTTGCCCTTACCCCAATTATATCTTGTCACATCGTATTGAGAGAATTTAAAAGAAAATAAAAAATAAAAAAAATCATAAAAATCGATCACAAGGTCATTGTTACTTAAAAAAAAAGTCTAAGAACTAAGGAGCATAAGAATTCAATGGAAAGTTAACTCCAATAAAAAAATAATGATAAATTTGCAGGTGATTGCACATATTTATGGTTAGGGATTCCGTTTCTAAATAAAATAAAATGATAAGATAGAAAAACCAAAAACCAAAAAGATGAGAAATTAGATAGTTGATAAAGAAAACAGACTAGTAATGCAGCAGTACATCCACAGATACACGTTTTAATAACAGTGAGTCCATCAGAGGGGAAATCATCAGTAAGATGACAATATATATATATATATATATATATATATATATATATATATATAATATAGATATCCTCAGACATGAACAGTTCAACCAGAGATGTAACCGTCAGAGACTTCAGGACTATCACAATAATATCTTTCATCATCAAACAACTCTCTTGAACCCTCGTACATAAAGGTAGGAATATGAGAAGAAAGATTCAATATCTCCTCATCAACATTATCGAAACCTTCGCAGTCCCTAACATCAAAAAGCACAAGTTTTTTTTGCAGCCTTTCAAAATCCTAACAAGATTTTCCCGGTTGAGGGATGCCTGCCTCAGTCCCAAATACATTATGTTCGGCAGTAAGTTGACCAGAACCCTTGCTTTATTTTATCCAATGTAGGCTCTTGGAATACCTAAAGCAACAAAATCTTTGCAATGAAGGAGGACTTGTGTAAGGATTGCTTCCATATTAATGGGCTCCCAAGCTTCAACAACTGTAAATTTTTCCACTTGCTGAGACTCGGAATGATGGGCACATCTTCGCAGAAATCAGATGGAAGCGTCAAATATTTTAAAGCAGGAATAATAAATAAAAGATTATCTTATGAGGTACACTCCAAGAAAAAGAAAAAAGAAGATTATCTTATGAAGTTTCAACTACTTACCCTTTTGCAGCACAAATGAATGTCTCTTTAGGAGAACAATTAGGAAGAACTAGTGAAACAGCACGTCCACCACTACGATTGCTGAAAAACTTTATAAATTCAACTTCACTAAAGCTCTCCAATCGATATTCAGCCATTAAGAATATATAAAGAAAGAACGTACAGTTTACAATATATATCACATGCATATTACGAAAATTCAGAGACAACAGAAAAAAAGCTATGCAAAACAGTTGAACTCTTCCAGCTATGATCTTGATCAATCTAGCAATTTAAGCAATTCAACAGTATTATATCAAATATATACACAGTAGAAGATGAGAAATAAATGGGCAGGAGATGAAACGTTTCCTCTTCCCTTCTGGAACCAAAAGTTCATTCAAAGTCAAAGTAAAAAGTAAATTAAAGTTTTAAAGTTTTTATTGTCAATTATACTACGTAGTATTTTCTTTACCAATTCCAACAAAAATGACGTCATGGTTCTTTTAACCCTCAAAACTACTAACCACCACTTTGGAGGAACCCAATGCGTCCATTTAGATTCCTTTCTCTCTTTGGTTCATCTTCGTCAATTTGATATCACTCGGGCATTTAATCTGGCGGTATAGTTGGTAGAGGGCATAGCTCCGAACAGGTGTGCGTGTATTCAAGTCTTTGATCCCCTCTACCCTTTTTGCCCCAAAAAAAAAAAAAAATGACTTAACGACCTCCTACCAAGGCAGCTTTGAAAATAGCCAGAGTTACATACCAAGAAAGCATCCCCCTTGAAACTCATTCACACAGTCTCCTGAATTAACTACTTATATTTTCAAGATGGTAAACTATTGGGATAATTTGTAAAGAAGTGAAGGTCCAAGAGGAATTTTTGAAGTTTGCCCTACTAAATATATAGTGTATTAATACACAATTCACAGAAGAAAGGTTTTTAGATTATCTTAATTTGAGAAGAATATATATTATAATACACAATTCACCAGAAAAGTAGGTTTTTGAGACCATAATTTGAGTAACCAAAGCAACTACTAAAATTGGGAACCAAAGGAAACTTTATGAAAAGCTCAAGAACTGGGGGAGGAAGAACATATCACAATTCACAACTAACAATAAACATCAGCAAGGAATACACAGAAAACAAAAGCTGAGATATATGTTGAGTTCAAGAACAGAATATACTAGTCCCACAGTGTTTCATCACAAACATAGAAACATGTTGGTTTTCTCAAACCAACTCTAGATTAATAAACAATGGCAACGCTCTGTATTAACCAACCAGCCAACAACTATTAATCAGATATTTAACCATAATCGCAGCAATCATCAAACCTATAAATAGGATATAATTAAATTGGCAATTTCCTCATCGCTCAATATCCCTTCCACTTGGAGCATGCAAATTCTTGAGCCCTCGTACAAGAAGGTAGGAATATTAGAAGCAAGCTTCAATGTCTCATCATCAACCTCGAAACCTTCGCAGTCCCTAACATCAAAATGCACAAGTTTTTTGCAGCCCTCCAAAATCCTCACAAGATTTTCCTGTTTTATGGATGCCTGCCTTGGTCCAAATGCTTCATGTTCTTCAGTAAGGTGACTATAGTATAGCCCATGTTTCATCTTCCCCAATGTAGGCTTCTGAAATGCCGAAATCAATAAAATTCTTGCAATGAAGGCCGACTTGGGTAAGGATTGCTTCCATATTAATGCTGCTTCCAAGCCTTAACATCTTCAAATCCTTCCACTTGCTTATGAGACTCGGGACGATGGAAATGTCGTCCCAGTGTAGATCAGGCACTGTCAACAATTTCAAGGCAGGGCACCTGGGAAAGAAAAACATTGAAGTAAATTCTGAAGTTTTTCCTCATAACTATGATTTATCATAATTTTCTTTTCACCTTCGTTAGTATACAAGGTAGCAAAAGAAGAGATTTTCAATTGGAAAGAAGTGGTCATCTCTAGTCCCTGTCTCCACGTAAACTAAGTGATAATTATTTTAAATAGAATCATTTAGATTATTTCATTCAATATATTCCATTAAAGCGCTATGTTTCATATAGTGCAACACTTGATGTGTGTGACGACATCATGATCAAAATTCAATTTGAAAACAGAATGAATCCGGGCTTATTTTTTTAAGACAGTTGAGAACACGAGGATCCATTTCATTGAAAAATTTAGAGAAGGAAAATATAAAGGAAAACAAAGAGATTCCGTAATATTTTCCCTTAAAGTAAAAAGAAATTAGAAAGTAAATAATTGTTAAAAGACATGTAAAATTATAAGTTTCACCCCTGATCTTTTCCTTTTCAAGATAGTAACAGAAAATCAAAATAACCAAGGACAACTAAAAAATGAAGATGCTTATTTACAATAGGGCTGAGATCCTCTTTTCGATCTTTTCTCTTTTTCTCTTTTTCTCTTTCTTGTTTCCTAATATTGCAACTCACACTTCATTTTTAACTTCTCAAATTTCATTTCAAATGGTACCATTCAAGTACGTGAAATTATAGCAAAAATCATCCTTTTTACTAAAAGATTATCTTAACAAAGTTTCAACATCTTACCATTCTATCAATAGCATAACTATCCTCCCTCAAAGGTGAGATGATGGGTTCGAGCCTCATAGTGAACAATTTTGTGAAATGTATGCGAGTAATTGCCTAACTAAATAAATAAAAGGTCAAAAAAATCATACCCTTCTGCAGCACAAACTAATGCCTCTTTCGTACGATAGCTAGGAAGAACCAAGGACACAGCAGCTCCACCACTACGACTGATAGACATTCCTAATCAAATCAATGTGTCCAAATTGTTCAATTACTACTTGTTACGAAATAAGGATCGAGTAGGAGTTTATGAGAACAAGAGAAAAATAAATGACAAGAAAATAAAATGGCACATATATAAACGAGATAAGGATTTACGTGGTTCGGCTATGCCTACATCCACGGGGAGAAGATAGAACAATATTTCACTATGAAAATATAGAGATACAATACTTAAGTGGCTCACACCCAAAACCCAATTACACCCAAAATCTCACACACTTTGCTTTGAATTTACAAGCAAATTCACTCTCAAACTTTGGATGATTTAAACTAAGAGGAGTCAGGCTATTTATAGCCAAAATGGGACACCAAAATGAGGCTACTTGGTGACCACTCAAAAGACTTGCTTGGCACACATTCTTAGAGGCCAAGAATAATGGTTGTTGAACACACAAACTTGGAGGCTAAGAAGATGATGTCATGGGGGATGTTTGAGCCACAATATTCAATAAATCTCCACCTTGGCGAAAAATTTAAACGAGCCACTGTATCTCTGCAAAACAAAACTGTCTTCTCCACTAAGCCCCTAAGGGCAATTTTAACATTTGAGAATACCAACCAAGTCCAAGCAATGGATGAACTTGTGAGCTGGAATGGACTTTGTCATCATATCCGTCGGATTTTCAGCTGTGCCAATTTTCTTCAATATAGTAATTACTTCTGATATGACATCCCGAATAAAATGATATCTGACATCAATGTGTTTGGTTCTCTCGTGATACATTTGATTTTTGGTTAAATATATCGCACTCTGACTGTCACAATAAATAACAGTTGAGCTCTGCTGCAACCCCAAAACACTAACCAAGCCTCTCAACCAAATGGCTTCCTTTACTACTTCAGTGGCCGCCATATATTCTGCTTCTATAGTAGAGAGAGCAACTATAGATTACAAAGTTGCTTTCCAACTAACTGCACAACCTGAGAGAGTAAAGATGTATCATGTCAGAGATCTTCTTCTATCTAAATCACCAGCGTAGTCGGAGTCCACAAAACCAACAACACTGCCAAAAACATCACTGCTCTTCTGATAAACTAAGCCAATATCTGCAGCACCTTTCAAATACCGAAGAATCCACTTCACGGCTAACCAATGCTCTTTTCCTGCATTATCCATATATCTACTAACTACACTAACTGCATGTGAAATATCAGGGCAAGTGCAAACCATTGCATACACCAAGCTACCAACTACACTAGCATAAGGAACACGTGACATGTGCTCCTTCTCCTCTTCGGATTGCGGTGATAAAGCTACAGAAAGACGAAAATGAGTAGCAAGTGGTGTGCTCACAGACTTGGAATTCTGCATGTTGAACCGCTCAAGCACTTTCTCAATATAACTCTTTTGTGACAAACTCAATCTGCCAACTTGACGATCCCTCTGAATTTCCATGCCCAAAATCTTCTTCGCTGCACCGAGTTCTTTCATCTCAAATTCAGTATTCAACTGAGATTTTAACTTCTTTATTTCTAACATGTCTTTTACAGCAATAAGCATATCATCAACATATAATAACAAGTATACAAAAGAACATCTGAGAGCTTCTGATAGTAAACACAACTGTCATAGCTACTTCTCAAGTAGCCATGTCCAACCATAAAAGTGTCGAACCTCTTGTACCATTGCCTTGGATATTACTTCAACCCATACAAGGATTTCTTCAACAAACAAACGTGGTCTTCTTTTCCCTGAACAACGAACCCCTCTGGCTGATGTATATAAATTTCTTCTTCAAGCTCACCATGTAGAAAAGCTGTTTTGACATCAAGTTGCTCAAGCTCCAAGTTAAATTGAGTAACCATGGCAAGCAACACGAGAATAGAGGTGTGTTTCACAACTGGTGAGAAAACTTCATTGAAATCCACACCTTCTCTCTGACTATAACCCTTTGCCACCAAACATGCTTTATACCTTGCATCTTCAACACCTGGAGTTCCTTCCTTTTTCTAGAAAACCCATTTGCAACCAACAATCTTCTGGCCTTTAGGAGGTTTCACCAACTCCCATGTCTGATTATTGTGAAGAGATTCAATCTTCTCAATCATAGCAACAGTCCACTTGGCAGATTCATTTCCTGTAACAGCTTCTTGGTAGGTGGAAGGCCCTTTATCTTTAATATTTTCTGCCACAGACAAAGCATAAGCAGCTAAATCTGCATAAGCATACCTTTCAGGAGGTTTAATCTGCCTTTTTTGTCTCCCTGTAATAATACTATACTATTGCTCATCTGGACCTTGATCATCCCGCACCTTTTCAACATCGGGCTGAACTGGAGTGTTGACTTGTTTCTCTGGAGCTTCAAAGTCATGATCCACCTACTACATAACACCCTGAGATTCACCTGTAACAAAAGACTCATTTCTCGGGTGCAGTAAAACAAACTCATCAAAAGTAACATCTCTGCTAGTAATAAACTTAGGTGACTTAGGATCAGGACACCACAACCTGTATCCCTTCACCCCGGATGCATAGCCAATAAAAATACATTTCTTGGCTCTAGGCTTAAGTTTTTCTTCATTAACATGAGCATAAGCAGGACATCCAAAAACTCTTAAATTAAAATAATCAGCAGGAGTACTAGACTATACCTCTTCAGTTGTTTTGCACTCAATAGCAGTCGATGGTGACTTGTTCACCAGCTAGTAAGCTGTTTTGACTGCTTCAGCCCAAAATCCTTTAGACAACCCAGCATTGAAAAGCATACAACGAGCTCTTTCAAAAGAGTTCTATTCATGTGTTCTGCTACACTATTCTGTTGTGGAGTCTTTCGAACTGTATGGTGTCTTACAATGCCTTCATTACTACAGAACTCATCAAACTCTCCTAAGCAAAATTCCAAACCATTATCTGTTCTGAGACGTTTGATCTTCTTTCCGATCTGCTTTTCAATTATGGCCTTCCACTGTTTAAATTTAAGGAACATTTGATGTTTTTGCTTCAAGATATAGATCCAAACTTTCCTGGAGAAGTCATCAATGAAAGTCAACATATATCGAGAACCACCAAGAGAGGGAACTCTGGACGGACCCCAAAGATCTGAATGAATGTAATCAACAGTGCCCTAGGTTTTGTGAACAGCTGTACTGAACTTGAGTCTTTTCTGCTTGCCAAAGACACAGTGCTTGCAAAAGTCCAGCTTTTTCGTCTTCTGTCCACCTAGCAAACCTCGTTTGCTTAATTCTGTCAAACCTCTCTCACTCATATGCCCTAAACGCATATGCCATAGATGGGTAGTTTCTGAATCTTGATCAACTGAAGAAGATACTGAAGCAGCGCCTATCACAGTACTACTTTGCAAAAATAGAGGCCTTTTCTCTGTTTTCCCATAAGCATAGTAAGAGCACCTTTAGAAACTCTCAAAACTCCACCTTCAGCTGAAAACTTGTAACCATTAGATTCAAGAGTATCAAGAGAAATCAAATTCTTTTTTAAATCTGGAACATGCCGAACATCAGTTAAAGTTCTAACAATACCATCATGCATCTTAATTTGGATTGTGCCTATGCCAATAGTCCTACAGGGATTGTCATTCCCCATTAAGACAGTACCACCATCAACAGAACGATAAGTAGAAAACCAGTCCCTATGGACACATATGATAGGAACAACCAGAATCAAGAACCCATTCACTACTAGAGTGACAATCACTGATAGAAACTGAAAGAACATTTTCGACATTCGATGAACTTTCCTCGGCAACCTAAGCAACATCAGAAGAATTACTAGTGGATTTATCCTTTTTATCTTTCTTCTTATTTTTCAATTTTGGATAATTCCACTTAATATGCCCTTTTTGGTGACAATAATAACATTCAGTATCCTTATGAGACCTAGATTTAGATCTCGATTTGCCCCTACTACTATAGCCCTTTTTGTGACTTCTTCCCCTCACAACCAGACCCTCGGCCTGTTCATCTCCATTATTCACAGACACCTTTTTTCTCAACCTTGAGAGTTCAGTGAGGATTTAACATCCTCCATACTAATGGTGTCTTTTCTATAGAGCAATGTGGTAACAAAATGCTCATAGGAAGGAGGCAAAGAACACGACAAAATAAGGGCTTGATCTTCTTCATCAATTTTAATATCAGTATTTTTTAAATACATAATAATAGAATTGAAATTATCAACATGTTCCTTAAGAGGCATACCTTCCTTCATACGAAGGGTGTAGAGTCTTTATTTCAGGTAAAGTCTATTGGTGAGAGACTTCGTTATGTACAGACTCTCCAATTTCAGCCACAACTTTGCCGCCGTGTCTTGATCAATAACTTCACGTAGCACCTTATCGGCAAGATTTAGGAGAATCGCACTGCGCGCCTTTTCATCGACCTCATCCTTGTCTTCATTGGATATAGTTTCTAGCAAATTGTCCTTCCCGAACAGCATCTTCTTTAGACCTTGCTGAGTCAGCAAGGCCTGCATCTTGATGCGCCAAAGACTGAAGTTAATCTTGTCATCAAATTTATCAATCTCGTATCTGGTCGACATCTCAAAAACTCCCTAAAAATTTCTCGATGAATAGTACCGTATTTGTGAACAGTACCCGAATAGTATGTGTGAACAGTACTGTATGTGATAACAGTATCTGTACACAATACACGAACCGAGTTCTAATACCAGTTTGTTACGAAATAAGGATCGAGTAGGAGTTTATGAGAACAGAAGAAAAATAAATGACAAGAAAATAAAATGGCACACACATAGACGAGATAAGGATTTACGTGGTTCGGTTATGCTTACATCCACGGGGAGAAGACAGAACAATATTTTACTATGGAAATATAGAGATACAATACTTAAGTGGCTCACATCCAAAACCCTATTACATCTAAAATCTCACACACTTTGCTTTGAATTTACAAGCAAATTAATTCTCAAACGTTGGATGATTTAAACCAAGAGGAGTCAAGATTATTTATAGCCAAAATGGGACACCAAAATGAGGCTACTTGGTGACCACTTAAAAGACTTGCTGGGCTGACATTCTTGGAGGCCAAGAATAATGCTTGTTGAACACACAAACTTGGAGGCCAAGAAGATGATGTCATGAGTGATGTTTGAGCCACAATATTCAACACCACTACTATTGATGATCGACATACTTAATCAACCCAATCCCATTAAACTTCCCTCGACCATATACATCCACCATTCTTGATTTCGAAAAGCATATTTTACAAAAATCAAGGTGCTGCCAGCATAAAGAATAGAGAGTAGCTTTGTACCATGACTTGCATACCGGGGGAACATCAGCCCACTACAAAATGCACTAACATTTCTCTCTCTATATATCTAGTCACCTCTTCTCCCTCCATCAAATAAAATATACACAGCGACGGCAAATACAGAGATTATGATCGATTAGTTGCTTCTTTCCACACAATGGCCAGACAATCAAACCCAATATAGTTACTGTTTTTCCAAAAACTTTGTTTTGCCTACGACTATATAAACAAATTACAGGTTAATGAGATATAATACAAATAATCCTATATATGTTCTGGATGTTATTGATTGTTAATTACTTATTGCTTGGAGCAAAGGAGGAGTTGAGATTAGAGAGAGTTAGACTCAGTCAGATTGGAGGAGTAATCTCCACCAAGTGCGCAATTACAGTGGTGTGTGTATATCTATATAATTTCAGATGATGAGTAGACTAATAGCAAAATTGAAGTCTTTGAGAAGGAGCTAGAGACCCATATGTGTGTGTATATATATATTTAGAGAGGATATAATCACCACTCACCGGCGAACCCCTCTTCTCCGGCAAATCACGACCACCTCCCAACCGTCAACTTGGAACCCCTCTTATGACATCCAATAAACAAGAATTTTTAGGACAGGAGTAACAACTATACTTTATGTTGATTAAAAAAAAAAAAAGTCATCATAATGTCACGCCCCGCCTATGGAGGTTGTGCCACGCAGGCGACACGCAGACGCTGAGGAGGACGCTGCATGGCAACTGCATGGCAAGTGGAGTTTCTAGAGTCTTCCGGAATAGTCTAGAGTTATGTGGAAGATTCTAGATATGTGTAGAAATGTGTAGAAGTGTGTGGAAGGTTCTAGAGTTCTCCAGAGTTGTGTGGAGTAGTATAGAGAATTCTAGAATGTTGTAGATACTAGTAGATAAGTATGGAAGTGTGAAGAATGTGGGAGAAGATTCTAGATAATCAATCTCCACCGTTGGTTAGAATGCATCCTAGCCGTCCATTAGGGATGGGGATGCCTATAAATAGAGGTAGGACTTCATTTTGTAGGGAACAAGTCCTAGAGGGAGTCTTGAGAGCCTTGTAGAGAGCTTGAGTGCTAGCCTTGTACAAAGCATTATTTGAAGTAATAGAAGTGTTCTTTCCTTGCCAACTTAAGTGTCTTAGTGTGTGTGAGTGTGCAAGCCAAGTGAGGAGAGGGCGAGTGCAACTACAACACTAGTAAGCGCACGAGGGGAGTGTGTTGGCTAAGGTGTGCACGGGAATTAGGCTGACCAAGTACTTGCGAGAGTGGAAGCAACATCTTGGTGCCGCACGGGAGCAGCTAGAGTGGTGCTGAAAACTCTAAGCCCGTGACAGTTGGTATCAGAGCAGGTTCGTCAAGGGAGCTTTGTTGGAGTAGACATGGCTAGCGGAGGAGACCACCAAGTCCACATCTTAGAGCAGAGCTTGGAGGAGAAGCTTGCCACACACTTGGTCTACACGGAGACTAAGTTTAATAGGCTCGAGAGAAGGATGGCGGAGCTCTACGAGCTGATTGATGGCATTGCCAACAAGGCGCAAGAGAAAGAAAGGGACTTGCATGATCGGGTAGACGACTTGCGCATGGAGATTGCCGAGTGCAAGAAGGAGTTCTCTCAGGCGCGCGAGGTCGTGGTGAAGCCAAGGAAGAAGAAGGCGCCGGAGCCCAAGGAGTACGATGGGGCAAGGAATGCGCGCCAGATTGACAACTTCTTCTGGCACATGGAGCGGTACTTCGAGTGCATGGAGATCGAGGATGATGAGGAGAAGGTGCAGACAGGCACTATGTACCTCACGGACACTGCCGCTCTATGGTGGAGGCAGCGCTTCACCGGTAGAGGCGCAAGAGCAGTTGACACATGGGAGGAGTTTAAGAGGCAGCTCAAGAGGCAGTTCTATCCCGAGTGCGTTGAGGACCTCGCCATGATCAACCTAAGGCGCCTGAAGCAGAAGGGCAGCATAAGGGAGTATGTGAAGGAGTACTCCAACTTGATGCTGGAGATCCCAGAGATGCCGGAGCGGCAACGTGTGTGCTTGTTCATTGATGGGCTGCAGTCTTGGGTGGCCACGGAGCTAAGGAGGAGGGAGCCTAGAGACTTGGCATCCGCAATGGCTATAGTGGAGCGCCTCGAAGACTTTAGGCGCGATGACAAGAGGGCCACGTCTCCCAGGAGGGACCACAGCAAAGGTGGGGGAGACCGACGCTTCAAGAAACGGGGCTCGCCCAAGTCTAGTGATGATGAGCACAGCGATGAGGAGAGACGCCCACGCCATGATAAGGGCAAGGACCATGGAGAGAGGTCCAAGGCTAGTCGCAAATGGGAGCGCCGCGATAAGGGCAAGTGGGAGCTGAAGTGCTACTTGTGCGAAGGGCCGCACATATTGCGACACTGCCCCAACAAGAAGACCATAAGCGCCCTTGTGAAGGATAATGGCAAGGGCAAGGTGGATGATACGGGCAGCGATGAAGATAGGTGCATGGGGGCTATGCAGATGCTGAGTAGCATGGCGCATGACACCAAGAAGAAGGGCAAGGCAAAGAAGGTAGCTGGGGTGCGCTATGTGGATGCGCAGGTTGGTGGCAAAGCCGTGCAAGCGTTGGTAGACACGGGTGCTACACACAACTTCATTACCCCGGAGGAGGCGCAACGACTTGGCTTGGAGATGCGCAAGACGGAGGGCTGGATCAAGGCCGTCAACTCCGAGGAGGCACGCGTGAGTAGAGTGTGCAAGGAGGTGGAGCTATGCATGCAAGGATGGAAGGGCAAGGCTGACTTCCAAGTTGCGGAGATGGACGACCACGACATGGTGCTGGGGCTGGAGTTCATGGACAGGAACAACGCCGCGCCACTACCATGCCTTGGTGCGTTGATGATACTTGGAGGCGAGGAAGGCAAGGCCGCATGTATGGTGCCGCTCGTGGGCAGGAAGGAGAGTCCAGAGGTGGCAGTCAACACGATGGAGCTCGTGAGGACTTCACATCTCCCGAAGGGCGCTCGTACGTTTGGGCCAAGGACATATGCGCAAGTGCTGATGACCTGCGAGAGGCTGGGTCAGCTGAAGAAACCGTGACGAGGGCGTCACGGAAATGGGTGGGGGAGAATGTCACGCCCCGCCTATGGAGGTTGTGCCACGCAGGCGACACGCAGACGCTGAGGAGGACGCTGCATGGCAACTGCATGGCAAGTGGAGTTTCTAGAGTCTTCCGGAATAGTCTAGAGTTATGTGGAAGATTCTAGATATGTGTAGAAATGTGTAGAAGTGTGTGGAAGGTTCTAGAGTTCTCCAGAGTTGTGTGGAGTAGTATGGAGAATTCTAGAATGTTGTAGATACTAGTAGATAAGTATGGAAGTGTGAAGAAGGTGGGAGAAGATTCTAGATAATCAATCTCCACCGTTGGTTAGAATGCATCCTAGCCGTCCATTAGGGATGGGGATGCCTATAAATAGAGGTAGGACTTCATTTTGTAGGGAACAAGTCCTAGAGGGAGTCTTGAGTGCCTTGTAGAGAGCTTGAGTGCTAGCCTTGTACAAAGCATTATTTGAAGTAATAGAAGTGTTCTTTCCTTGCCAACTTAAGTGTCTTAGTGTGTGTGAGTGTGCAAGCCAAGTGAGGAGAGGGCGAGTGCAACTACAACACTAGTAAGCGCACGAGGGGAGTGTGTTGGCTAAGGTGTGCACGGGAATTAGGCTGACCAAGTACTTGCGAGAGTGGAAGCAACATCTTGGTGCCGCACGGGAGCAGCTAGAGTGGTGCTGAAAACTCTAAGCCCGTGACAATAAGCATCCATGCAAATGCCTTTATCTCTATGATTCATCTTTATTAATTTCAAATCTAACCCAAACGTTTAATTTCATCTTGATAATTTTGTTGACCTTCACAATTAATAATTTAGAAAATGTCAATTTGCTTTCAATCACAAACGTTCTTGTGATTATTTATTTTTTCTTTTCTTTCACAATTTGGTCTACAAATATTGTGATTGGTTTTTAACCAACCACTGCATTATGAGTGTTGAACGATTCTAGAACTTTGTTATCAAAGTTGATACAATTTGTACAAACGTTGGAGCCACCACTTGTGTGAGATTGATTTAAAATTGAGTTCAAGAGATTGATTTTTATCACTTATAATTTTGTTAGCACTGACAATCTTTAACAAGACTTTTTTTAAAAAACTAACAGTTTAAATTTAATAAAAATTATAAAATTCCCTGATTTAATAAAAATTGTACATATATATATATATATATATGTATCGAATGCAATATTAATCATGCAACTCAATTGCTAGAATGATCAAAAGTACAGGGCCAAAATTATAAAATTGTACATATATATATATGCTAGAAATTAATGGTCAGGGAACTCAAGAGTCAAAAGCAAGAAATATAATAAGTAATTTTAATATTTCATTAATGTAATTGTTGTTCATATGTGATTATACTGCTTACGAGGATACAAAGTTAAATGAAAAAATTCAGACTTCCTCAAAGATTAATCGTACCATCAAAGAGTTGATTTATATCAGAAACCAAAAATTGTCATAAGACTCATAACTATAGGTGACATATACACACACACACACACATATAGGGATTTTTACCCATCCATTGAGTCAAAGTCTTATAGTTTCAAAAAATTGTGTTTGACCCAAAAGCTGAGGTGGCACATGAATTTTTACTGTTTAGAATTTGTGTTGACTAAAATTCCCTTCTCCTTATTTTCTGTAGTTCCTAAAATGTCATTTCTACATATTCTAATACATCGACCTAATTGCAGCCCTAGCTCTTTCATATCCCCTCTCGATACAGCCCTCACTCTCTCCGCCTCTGTAAAACAACTATCAGCCCTCTTTTGTGCGCCCTCTCTCTCCCCGTCTCTGTTTTACAAATTTACAGAGACGGGGAGAGAGAGGGCGCACAAAAGAAGACTGATCGCTGTTTTACAGAGGCGAAAAGAAAGGGCTGCACCGAATGGGGATATGAAAGAGCTAGGGTTGCAATTAGGTCAATGCATTAAAATATGGAGAAATGACATTTTAAGAACTACAGAAAATAAGTAGAATGGCATTTTAGTCAACACAAATTCTAAACAGTAAAAATTCATGTGCCACCTCAACTTTTGGGTCAAACACATTTTTTTGAAACTATATGACTTTGACTCAATGGATGGGTAAATATGGACAACTAAGCCCATTTTTATGTAAAAATCCCATATATATTGATTCATATTTAAAGTTCACAAAGAAAACACCATATTCCTACAGTAATTCATCCAAACGGACCACTAGCACACAATATTTAGCAACCATTAGAGAAGTAACCATCATCGGAGATAATATCAAAAACGGACCACGTGCACACGACATTTTACCAACCATCAGAGAAGTAAGCATCCAAGGTGAACCCATCGACAGGTGATACCATAATAATCAGTCATCGTCATCGTCATCAGAATCATCATAGTCAGAATCATAATCATAAAAATAATCATCATCACTCGAGCTCTCTTTCAGCACACCTGTACCCTCGTATATAAAAGTAGAAAATGAGAAGCAAGATTCAATATCTCGTCATCAACCTCCAAAACTTGGCAGCAACTAACATCAAAGCGCACAAGTTTTTTGCAACACTTAAAATGCTCACAAGATTTTCCCGTTGGAGCGATGTCATCCTCAGGTCCAAATACTTTATGTCCTTTAGTAAGATGACAATATCCAATTCTAAAGCTTCCACCATACAGTTTTCAGAAATCATTAAATCAACAAAATTCTTGCAATGAAGGCTGACTTGGGTAAGGACTGCTTCCATATTATTGCAGTTTTCAAGCCTCAATGTCTGCAAATTTTTCCACTTGCTAATAAGACTTGATATGGTTGACATTAATTTTATCGCCGTCAAGATTATGCTGAGTCAAATATTTCAAGGAAGGACACCCGAAAAAAATGAAAAAAAAACAAAAAATGAAATAATTTAAGTCAAAAAATTTTGCTCATAATTATCTAACGTTAATTTTCTTTTAAAATTAAAAGATAACAAAAGAAGAGATATAAGATTATCTCATCTTACCCTTCTGCAGCACAAAATAATGCCTTTCGTGTAGAATAGCAAAAAATAAATAGTGAAACAGCAACTCCGCAACTACGATTGATGACAAACTTAACCAACCTAGACCATATTGTCGAAGAATGAGTATGATATTTGGGAAAATTACTCCACCAACTCTCATCATAACCATCCTCCCACGGACAATATTCATCGAGTGATTAAGGATAAATATAGCAGATTTTACGAAAATTAAGATACTGCCAGCATAGAGGACTAAGGGTAGCATTGTACCATGACTTGCATATTTATGGAACATCAAATAGCAGGTAATCCATTCTTAATCTCCCAAACACATTAACTAAGCAAGCCATGTTTAGCTCTTCCCATTTTCGCCCTTCCATCTACATTAATGGAAAATAAAGACAAATGTGAATTTTATGAATATAGTAAAATGGGAAAATAAAAAAATTAAAAAAAAAAAAAAGTCAAACATTTCACACTAGCAAAATTGAAATAACAAAATTATTTTAGGGACGATCAAGCTGTGTATTGTTTAATAGAAAATCACATTGTAATTAGAGGACAAACTAAAAAATGCATCAGAATCTATACCACTACAGTACAGTCGAATTCAATACAAAAGCTAAACAAATCAGTTTATCTCTTGCAACTGAGTTTCAAACCTCAAAATGTACAAGATTAGAGCACAGGAGTACTTAATGCCCTGCTAAACTTCACAAAATCTGGAAATAGAATGGTATGGTGTCAAATATTTATAGAAGATGAGAATACGTTTTTACGATTTTTTTTATTACTCCATATTATTATTCTTATCAATCCCAACAAAAATAATGACATTGTTTTTGAACTTTAAAAATCCATAAATATTTATATGGGTAAAAGAAATCGCCATAACTATAGAGGTTACTTTGGAGGAACCCAATGCATCCATTTGGATTCCTTTATCATCTTTTTCAATTTCAAATTGAATTCAACCTTTGATTCAACCAATTAATTTGACTTGTGAGGTTTTCCAAAAGTTGGTTGAGAAAGAGAAGACACTAGAAGAATAAATCAAACGTTTCAGCACAATGAGTGGTCACAAAGGACCAAAAGATTACTCCTATAAGGTTCTAAATGGGTAAGAATTTTTTGGAAATATAATGGTCCACCAAACACATTCACCAAGCAATGCATGTTTAAATCTTCCCATTTTCGATATTCCATCTGTATCAACACGAAAAGGCATGACCAACTTTCTAACTAGCTAAATGGAAAGTACTTTAGGCAATGCTGAAATTATGTACCATATGCCCAATTGCATATATATATGTATGTAAGCACTGAATTCATTCTTTGACTGAAAAAAAATAAATAAAAATAAAATAAAAATAAAATAAATTTGCTTTTTAGTGCAAAGTTGTCAATTCATTTAATAGTAGAAAAAGGGGAGTTATAGAGGCGAAATGCTATTAATTTTTGAGGAAGTCTAAGATGTGTAGGCTTTGATTAATTCTACAACCCTTCAAAATGCACAAAAGATTTTCCGAATAGTGGTACATGGACATGTGATATATTTTCATTATTTGGTAGGTAAGAAAATAAATATCAGGCTAATATTATATTTGTTGATGAACTTATAAATTACCGTTATGATAATTAATTATTGAGGAAGTGTGTTTGTTTATGTTTCTTACCTTGATGAATAATGAAATTAGGGTTACTAATGGAAACAGGTTCTCGACCTTTATAAAAAGTGCACAATGAATAATAAGGTTACTAATGGAAACAGGTTCTCTCTACCTTTATAAAAAGAGCACATAAATCACGCTTTGGCTATTGCATGTCGTTGCAATTTTGCACATTACCATTGTAAAATCCGAAATCAAGAAAGTAGAAACTGTGATACCCCCTAATTTTGGAACACGGATTGATCAAGTTCGCGCACAAAATCAAGGGATATCAAAACAATTTAAGTATTTAACAAGCACAGAATACAAAGATGAATAATAAAGAATAAATAAACCGCTGAAGAAAACTAATAAATAAATATTACTTAATGATTCTCCAACAATTACAATTCGGAAATCCCATAACTCAAGGACCCCTTAAAACATTATCCAATAATCTAATACTATTTAAAAGTACACAAGATGAATAGATGAATGACAGTCTCCCAGTTGCGGATCCTCAACCTCGAGACTGGAACCTCTAATAACCTGAAAAATAAATCGTGGGTTAAACCCTACGAGTAAGTTCACTCTACCAGGCCTCTGAAAACCAATAAGCAGATCATCTCTGATCAAAATCAAACCTAATAAAGTTTTAACTTTAATAAAGCACGATATACATGTCTATATATAATTATATATACTATACTAATCACATCCATTGATAGGTTTATTAAATTTCCATACCTATTAAATAATTATTAGAATAATATTCATACCTAGACCAATCTACCATTTAATTTTATAAAAACTCCTTTGACCTTAATCCCATCCTAGTCAGTTGTTTAATCATTTAAACAACAAATTATAATAAAAGAAATACTCTATTTAATCCCAACCCGATAATGATTTTAATTGTTTAAATCACATATCCAAAATTCAAGTTTTGACAAATCATCCACGTCTTCCCCAATATTATTTTATTAATGTAAAATAATACACTAACCAGTAAGTACTAAACTATTCTCATTTAAGAATATCTAACCCTAATCAAATCCATACATACAACAACCATAGATGATATTTTAATCATCTAACACATAACAACGTAATTATGCTTTGGCAAATCAACCATGCCATTGTAAATATTTTTATTTATATATTGGCAATTCAACCATGCCTCCATAAGTATATTTATTTATACATTGGCAATTCAACCATGCCTCCGTGTATGTATATTTATACATTGGCAATTCAACCATGCATCCACAGGTATATTTATTCATACATTTAATTAGCAATTCATCCATACTTTCCATATATGTATTCTATTCATACAAATATTTAGGTAATATATTTAATCATTTGACAATTCATCCATGCCCACACTTTAACCATGAATTAACTTTAAAATTAACAATACGCTAAATCATACATAGCCATCACATGCATATTATACGCATATCATTAATTTAACAACCAGCCTATTAAGATATGCCAAATAAGAATGATAATATTAATCATCTTAAATGATTTATATATATATATACCTACACATATGTTATTTAATGTATATATGTGTTTAACACCTTCTTTAATAATCCTTGATTATTTAAAATCAATATACATACATACATACATACATACATATATATATATATATATATATATATATATATATATATATATTCATCATTCCATACAATTCATAGACAAATTAAACTATATATACCCATATATAAATAATTATATATATATATATATATATATATACACTTCCTTCCATAACAAATTATTAATTTATTATATTTACACAAATTAGTGCAACTAAATATGTAAGAAATAGTTTCCTTTAAATACTCCATATTGGTTTAAATAATTTTCCGACACTTTTTCACTAAAACATAAATATCTCCTAGTAGGATGGGAATCTGATAATGAAATTGGTACCATTGGAAAGAAGACGAAAAATTCTTGAATTTGAGCTCAAGAATGACCCAATTTCGATTTAAAATGACTAAGTTATGACCGTTTTAATTTCTAGTGTCGAATTAGGCCAACATAGTTTCCCACGCGCGCCCACGTGCTTACTATGCACTTGCACGCGCTGGATTCAAGCCTCCTTGTGTGCTGGTATTGGCTAAGCTCTTTCAGCTACCGTGAGCTCACCATACTGAATCCATCACTTCCTTTATGCCGCATCCAATGGTCATAAATGAGTGCGCAAATGAACACGCTCACACTAGATTATTTTCTATTAACTATAATAGATCTAAGGTCCAGATCAGCGAGTGCACCATCTTCTCATGGTCTGCAATACACCAAATAATCCCATAGTTGACCAGACCACTTCTATGGTCCAGATACACATGCGCACCAAAGTTTTATGCGCCGCGATGCACCATATCAATTCACATAAGTTTAATTAATCAAATGGCCCTAATTGGCGTATAGACCCTATTATCCTACACCGCACCGCACTGGATCAATTCTTTATTGTGCCGCGGCTCCACATGTGCCAGTTACTTAGTATATATATATATATAATTATTTTCCTAACAAATAATAGGAAAATAAATCCTAATAAATTCCTAAAAATATCAGAAAAATTCCAGAAAATTACAGAACAATTCTAGAAAATAAAGAAACCATAATTAACTCTCTTGGGTCACAAATCCACCTATAGATTGATTTTAAAATATACATAACACCTATATATGTCAATTAAAATCCAATAATCTAAAAATCAAATATAATAGTTTATACTTTTTAATTATTCCGATCTAACCATAATTTTTAAACAAATAAATTTAATTAAAGCCTTGATACTTAAGGTGAAATCCTTATGAGTTCTAAGAGGAAAGTTAGAGAAAACTCGCCTGAAGGTTTCGAAACGAAACCGACGCTTTAAGCTTTAATTATCTCTTCCAATTCCGACGTCCTCCTTTTCAGATCCGACCTCCTCCTTGTCAGCCCTTCTTCTTCCTCTCTCTCTGTCTGTTTTATTTTTCTAACGTGTAAAACCTTTAACCCTAAAACCTTATGTGTATTTTTATACACCTTAAATTCCAAATTCTATTCCAACTAGTATTATGAATTAAAATAATAATCTTTAAATAATTTATATCTATAAACATATATATATATAAATATATATTCCTTCCATAATTAACTCATTAGTTAATTAAATCATATATACTTATAAATATCAATAAATATATATCTATATATATATCTTTCCATAACAATTATTAATTAATTATATTTATATATATATATATATATATATATATATATATATAATTGATACAAAAGTGATCATTTAAATAATTAAATAACCACGGACCTTCATTAATTAACCCAATAAGGTTTCATACAAGCCCAAGACCACATCTTTTGGTCCAACTTTCCTTAAGCCCAATCCAATTAATTTTAATAAATAAGATAATTAATTAAATACAGAAATTAAAATAACTAATTACATGAAGCACATAAACAAACAAGAATTTACAACTAAGTCATATAATACCAATAAAATCAACACACCAATAATTCAATCAATAATCAACCACACAAACAATCAATCATCATACATAATCACGAAATATAACTTAATTAAAATAAGATAATTAATCTAGCACTCAATAAAATAAAATAAATCATTGAAAAATAAAATAAAATAATTAATTCTAATTAATAAATCTTTTAAAATTATCGGGTATTACAGAAACCCAGGAAAGAAAAACACTGCAGCAAATTTTAAAGTTTTTCCTCAGAACAATGATTTATATACAAAGAAACAAAACCTAGAATGAAAAATTTAATCGGTAAGATCAGGTAAAAAACCAAACTATGTCAACAGGTGTGACATATTTGGACCTAAGCAAAATTGTTGACTACCTTTTGATATTTACTATTTTAAGCATTAAAAGCCCACTTCTATATATTTCTCTTAAGCTGCCCTAGCATTGCCAAAATTCAATATCTGAAGGTGGGTTTGAGTTATTTGGTTAAGTGATTGATAGAATAGGTGATTGTGGATTCTGCCAAAGAAGAAATACAGTAATATTTAGGCTGGGAATGAATAAAGATTCGGAGAGAGAGGAAGAAAAAGATCCAAAAAGAGAGGAGAGAGAAGATTAGGTATATGGCAGATTTTATGATAAATGGAAAGCTTATGGGTTATATTTGTTTTTTTTATTTATAAAATAATAATAGTAGAGCACCTTAGTTATTTTGTAGAGTGCCAATATCATCATCACCCTTTAAAATTTATCCTCATTAAAACATAAATGAATATAGTAGAGCACCTTAGTTATTTTGTAGAGTGCCAATATCATCTATCATCACCCTTTAAAATTTATCCTTATTAAAAAATAAATGAATACTCCATAATTAGTATCCATGTTTAATCAAATCAACGGCAAAATATTAACTTAAAAATATTATAAAAAATAATAACATATTTTGAGACATACTAAATTTGATCAACTATACTCTATATTAGATTAAAAAAAAAAAAGTCATCATAGGCATCCATGCAAATGCCTTTATCTCTTTGGTTCATTATCCTTATTAATTTCAAATTGAACTCAAACGTTTAATTTCATCCTGATAATTTTGTTGACCTTCACAATTAATAATTTAAGGAAAAATAGCAAATGACACTTTTCTTTCCATCACAAACCTTGTTGTAATTCTTAAATTTAATAAGAACTATAAAATTCCCTGAATTTATGTTGGTTTAAATTTGATCAAGGGCTTCTTACTGTACTCTTTTTTTTTTTTCGTCGTATAATGGACATTGAAAAATAATTGTTATTATTTTATCACTGATGAATCACCCCTTTCTTTCGGGGCGGAAAATTTTGACTTTTTGGTTTGTGTCGACTACAAAATTCTATTATACAAATACTATCTGTTTATTTTTCGTGTTATAAATTCTAGATACAAACATGACTCAAATGAAATAAGTAAACATGACACCATCCAAATAAATTTCTGAATCATCCAAGCATGAAAGGAATAAAAGTTATTTAAGAGTAATACGACTGAAACACAACTATTAGAATTCTGAACCATGACAGCTTAAAAAAAGGTTAAGAAGAAATTAAACCAAAACATCGTCATCGCCATCGCCATCAGAATCATCATAGTCAGAATCATCATCACTACTCGGGCTCTCTTTCAGTACACCTGTACCCTTGTATATAAAAGTAGGAATATGAGAAGCAAGATTCAATATCTCATCATCAACCCCCTAATCTTCGCAGTTACTAACATCAAAACACACAAGTTTTCTGCAACACTTCAAACTGCTCACAAGATTTTCCCGTCTGAGCGAGATCCAAATACTTTATGTCCTTCAATAAGCTGACACTATCCAATTCTTCAGCTTCCACCCAAATATTTAAATCAACAAAATTCTTGCAATGAAGGCTGACTTGGGTAAGGACTGCTTCCAAAATATCGCAGCCTTCAAGCTTCAACAACTCTAAATTTTTCCACTTGCTTACAAGACTAGGTATGGTTGACATTTGATCCTTGTTGAGATTATCCAGAAACAAAATTTTCAAGGAAGGACACCTGAAAAAAATTAAAAATAATGTAAGTCTACAATTTTGATCATAATTATTATCTAACGTTAATTTTCACTTCAATTTTATTGTCTTAATGAAGTTACAGTATCTTACCCTTCTGCAGCATAAGATAATGGCTCTATTGTACAAAATCTAGAAATAGCTAGTGAAACAGCAATACCACCACTACGATTGACGACAAACTTGATCAACTTAGGACAGATTTTTTTAGGACAAATATAGTTGATTTCACGAAATTCAAGGTGTTGCCAGCATAGAGGACTAAGGGTAGCATTGTACCATGACTTGCATACCAATGGAACATCAAATAGCAGCTAATCCAGGTGATTATCCATTGTCAATCTCCCAAACACATTAACTAAGCAATCCTTGTTTGGCTCTTCCCATTTTCGCCCTTCCATGGAAAGTAAAGACAAATGTGAATTTTATGAATAGAGTAAATTGGGGAGAAAAAAATAATTAAAAAAAAAGGTCCTACATTTCACACTAGCAAAATATAATTAATTTTCCCATTGACAACAAAATTACAATAACAAAATTATATTAGGGCCGATCAAGCTGTGTATTGTTTACTAGAAAATCACATTGTAATTAGAGGACAAACTAAAAAATGAGTAAGAATCTATAACAATACAGTATAGTCGAATTCAGGAACAAGAAAAGAGAGAGAGAGTCAAAGTTTATAAACCCATGTCCAATTTTTATTTATATACACTAATACACATACATATATAAGAAATCAAGCACAAAGATATACACACACAGATATATGTATATACATATACATGTAGCTTACTAACGTTGGGATCTTTGGTTTTGTTTCAGTTGCCATGAGGTTGTTGGAGGGACGGTGATCACTCTAACAAACCCTTCAACAGTTGAACTGCTAGATTTTTACATTTAACCCTTTTTAACTAATTTGATTTTTTCCAGGAAATTTTTTTTATTTTTTATTTTTTGGTAATCCTCCGGTGGTAAAGTTGAGAGAAGAAAAATAAAAAATAAATTTTAATTTTAATTTTTACCGAATGAACACTTTTGTACCATTCACACTTATTTCACTTTAAATAAAAAAAAGAAGAAAAATAAAATAAAAAATAAATTTTAATTTTAATTTTTACTGAATGAACACTTTTGTACCATTCACACTTATTTCACTTTAAAAAAAAAAAAAAAAAAAATCACTTCAATTTATCTTTTAAATTTCAAACAAATATAGGAGCAACTATAGATTACTACTACGTTAATTTATTTGGAACCAAATTCTTTAGGATTTGGAATTAAAAATGAGAGTGGATTTGAAATTCTATTTGAGTGTTTGGTATAATTTGGAATTTAATTATAAAAGAAATATTTTCTTATCATTTTACCCTTGTTAATTAGTTATGTTTCACTAAAAAGAAGGCCAATTTGATAAAATTACAAAACTACAACTAATCTAATTTACAAATTCAAGCCATATTGTAAATTTGATTCTGCATAAATTTATTTTTTTATTTATTATTATTATTATTATATATATATTTTTTTGGAATGTTAAGCAATTTATATATATATGGTAGCCATAATTCAATTTATATATATGTGTGTGTGTGTGTGTGGTAACCATAGTTACAAGCTGATATATGGGCGTTAGAAAACATAACACAAAAGAGTAATGATACTCTATTTGATTAAATTGCTTACTCCTAGTCTGATTTCCACGTGTAAGTATCACATAATTACCTAAATTGTTGATATTTAGGCCCTAAAATACCAAAAATATATATGGAAAGATACCTAAATCATTGATATTTTATTTACTCACTAAAGATACCAAAAATAAATATGAAAAGAAGTTGAAGAGGTTTTGACTACCCTTCTCTATCTATTACTCTTCTTCATTTTCCTTGTTTCTTTCTTCTCTGGCTCACGGTTCTTTCTTTTCCACTTTGCAAAACTAGAATCAATATGCTTATTATTTAATCAATATACCTATTGCTTAATCAATGGCAAAAAGGCATAATGTTTAAAAGTTCAGTACTTTCAAATATTAAAAATTAAGAAATCTTCTTAAAAACAAATAACGATATACTTTTAAAAATAAATCTTCCGAAAAAAAAAAAGAACCGTATACTTTTAAACAAAACTACAATCAATATGCCTCTTATACCTTTAATCTGATTAGGGTTTGTTTTTTTCTCTTTAAGCAAACAAATACGTTGGTGTGTATTTTTCAGATTTCTCAATATTTAGTTTTTCCTTCAATTTTGCAGAGATTTAGGTAATTACGTGACAGTTACACGTAAAATTTAGATGAGGAGTAGATCAATTTGATCGAACAGAGTATCATTACTCAAAAAAAGAATTATAAGTGATGTGCTTCAATATCTCATCATCAATTTCAATATGAAAGTCAGAAATAGCTAGTTGGTGGTGGATTCTTCATTACCATTAAAAAATAAATTATATGTGACATCGCTTGATTAAAAGGATGCTGCGGTCGATTTTACTTAAAATGACTATTTTACCTTTATATATATATATATATATATATATAATAAAATAAAATAAAAATTAATATGTGAATCTTGGGCTAGAATTAGAACCCAAAAAAGGTTAAATCCAGGATTATTGAATAATCTGATAGTAATGGATCGAGGTGTATTGAATAATTTGCTTACTCTTCAACATTGTCACCCTCTCTTACCGTAAGGTAGGAACCAAAGAGGAAGCGGTGAATAAACAAGGGTGATATGCGACAGAAAGAATTTATCATCACTCATACCCTCGCTTGCACACAGTGAGGGATCCAGAAAATTTTGTGAGGGGTTGCCTTTAACCTGTGGGGCAAACTTATATGGTGGATCCATTTTTATAATTTCAATTGAGTTTTTTCATAAATTTTTAAAAATTTAAAGTATAAAATGCAAAAAAATTAATTCAGTTGGACAAATTGTAATTTTAGTGAGGCATCTTTATAAATTCTAAAAAAGTTAAAGTATAAAATGTAAAAAAAATATATATATATATTCAGTGAAAACGAATTGTAATTTTAGTGAGGGCATTTTAATAAATTCTAAATAAATTAAAATCTAAAATTGAAATATAAAAAATCTAGTGGGGACATCCGCCCCACTGGTCCTATGCTAAGTCCATGTCTGCTTGCACACTCATGCATGAAGATAGGAATTTGAGAAGCAAGATTCAATATGTTGTCTTCAATCTTCATTATCAAAAACCTTGGCAATAAGTAAATATTAGAAGGCACAAACTTTTTGCAGCCCTTCAAAATCCACACAAGAATGGCCCGTTTGACGTTTGCCCGCCTTAGGTCCAGATACTTTTTTTTTATGTTCGGCAGTAAGGTGACTAAAACATCCGCTTCATAATCTGAATTACCTAAATCAACATTGGTTTTTTTAAGTTATGATTTTAGCATTTTAGAACAAACTTTAAATATTGTGCTATCAATGGTTTATTCAATAACCAGTCATCCTTTCTATGCAAATATAATTATATTTATTTCATACATAAATTTCCGTACATATGCATGTACATGTGCATTGGTAAAGGGTAATTCACGTTGTAATTAGAAGATTATACGCAAAATTGAATAAGAAACTAAAACTTCATACCGTTCCTCATCTTCCTCACGTTTGGCATTGGCTACACTGTGTACAATGTTTGGGCAGAACGAAATCGCCGAATCTTTAAGAAGAAAAAACGTACTATCTGCAAATTCACTTCTACATCGCATCCTTGATCGAATCAATCAAGCTGAAGTTGATGATAGATCCTCCAATCAATAGGACCATCTTCACTGACTGGGGAAATCACACGCTCATGTTTGTTGGGCTGGGCTTGCTCTTCTTTGGGCTGGGTTTGTTGTATATGAAACTGAGCCTCTCTCACAGACTCAACTTTGTAATTATTACTTATTCCAATAAACTACCTTTTTCATTTCCCAAAAAGAAAAAAAAAAATATATATATATATATATATATATATATATATATATATATATAATGATGATGATTTTAAGTAGGCACAGTCCCATAAAATTAGGGGGGGAAGGGGGGCAATGGTGGGATTTCTTAATAATTTTAGTGGGGGGTAATAATGATTTTTTTTTAATTTTATATCAAAATAAAGAAATTAGTAGGGTATAATATTTAAAAAGAAAAAAACTCAGTGGGGGCAATTTCCATTTGCCCCCACTGACTTACCACTAGGCCCGTGCCTGATTTTAATGATATTGGGTGAGATTGTCACACCGTCGAGAGAGAGTTTTTGTCCATGATGAGGCAATAAGTCTCCTTGTGGAGTTGATGTTTTAACAAAAAAAAAAATAGTTTAGAGACATGATAAGAATTTATTTAAACAAAATAATACTTCAGCCCAGGACTTCAAATATGAAGTCCTTTGGCCCAAGTACTTTTGCATCCGTTAGATGCAAATGTTTCACACCTTTATTTGAGTCCAACCACTTGCATTTAACGGATGCAAGACGCTCTGCGAAGGACTTCAGTTAGAGTTAGACTCCTAAGCTTATATAGCACAATTTTTAATTCTATCTTGCCACTTTGAAAACTGAAAGAAATTTCAATTATTTTGCATAAATAAACCAACAATATAAAAAGGATTTGATCTTGTGTTAATCAAGCTTATTCTATTTTAAATGGATCACAGAATAGAGTTTTTCTACATTGAAAAGTCATTGAAATCATGAGAGATATAAATGGTGAACATAAATGGCACATATATTTTAGCAGAAAGAGTGGTGATGGCTATGGGAATTTACTGAATATAAATTGTGAATTGATTAAATGGTTTAATATTACTCATCTAATAGATGCAAAATAATTTATACGGAGAGGATTTTTGTAGTTGAATTGAGTAAAAAAAGAGAAAATTATATTGAAGAAAAATATTTTTAAATAACTATTATTAGAGAAATTTACTCAACTCAATGTTCAAAAAGATGTAACCATTTGTACAATAAGATTGAAATTTGGAAGGAAAGGAAATTTTCCTGTCCCCTTCAGCTTATCAGAACATTCTTCTAAAAACAAATGTACACCAATTTTAGATACCTATTAAATAAAAGAGCAATCACACCGGATTTCAAACTCTTGGAATTCTAAATAGAGTACAGTTGGTCACAGGTTTGGCTCTTTTAATTTATGGGTATTTTACACTGATTTTTCTTAAAATTTGAAAAATTATGCATGGTAGACTGTTGACGTTTATTATTTTAATTTTTTCTAAATCCGTTTATCAGTAGTCGGAAAGTGACTTTAAGTGTGAAAAACAGTAATACTATTATTTATAATGACATAATATATTATATTTTATACAAAAGAATTACAAAATTATTATTTGATAAAATTTGGTCAAAAAATTTGTCACAAAGAAAATGCAATTTAATTGACTATACGTTAGGGGTGATCAAAGTAATAAACATTGAACGATTTAGTCATGTATAATATGTCCAAACCTCATAAGAGGTCAATAAGATAATTAACCATTAACTTATTTCTAGGCTGTTTTTGAGTGTTGGATATCCAATTGAATAGTAGATGCTTCCCAGTTCAGTTAAATAAGAGCCTCCCCTAGAACTTGGAGTGTTCAGACTCGAGTTTCTGCACTTACTAACATAATATAATATCTAACACTTCTTATCTTAAATATATATATATATATATATATATATATATATCCAATTGAATAGAAACATAAAATACTGTCAGTTTAAAAAAATTGAAGAGCAAAATAGTAATTGTAAGAACATGACAATATCGGTAGCGGGTCCCAAAACAAAAACAAAACAAAAAGAAAAATCTAAGAAGAAGAGGGAAGAAGAGAGAGCTACCGGAGTGAGAGGGTTTTTAGACCAAAAATGGTCTCTAGACCATTTCATAAGAGTAAGTGGCGGGTCCCGTCACTTTTCTTTTCTTTTCTCATTTTTCTTTTGTTTTAATTCTATACCACATATCTATATATATAAGTGCACCACCATATAAATACCACATAAGTCACATAAAATAAAATACATAACATACAAATGGACCCAACCAAAATCCCAATACTAACAATACCGATAGCGGGTCCCACACGGGACCGTCCGGCCCGAAAAATAGAAAAATGCTAAAATGTTTAACATTGCATTTCCAAGAGTCCTGAACTTCATGGAATGTCCCAACCAACCATCCGACACACCCGGCACACCCCACGGTGTCCGGTACGCAAAAAAAAAAATGACGAAAATACCCTCGCATAAACAAAAATCCGAAAAAAAAAATAAAAAATGGAGAAAATTTGGAAACATTACACACACAGATATATGTATATACATATACATGTAGCTTACTAACTTTGGGAATCTTTGGTTTTGTTTCAGTTGCCATGAGGTTGTTGGAGGGACGATGATCACTAACAAACCCTTCAACAATTGAACTGCTAGATTTTTAAATTTAACCCTTTTTAACTAATTTGATTTTTTCCAGGAAATTTTTTTTATTTTTTATTTTTTGGTAATCCTTCGGTGGTAAAGTTGAGAGAAGAAAAATAAAAAATAAATTTTAATTTTAATTTTTACCAAATGAACACTTTTGTACCATTCACACTTATCCATTTGTAACGACCCACTCCACCACGTGGTATGATATTGTCCTCTTTAGACCTGAGCCCGCATGGTTTTGCTCTTGAGCTTCACCCCAAAAGGCTTCATATCAATTGGATGACACTTACATATAAGCACTTCATATTTCCTCTACCCAAGCGATGTGGGATTGTGCACCCATAGCTCGCCAGTGTGGTAGCCTGACTAAAGCGAACAATATCATACCATGTGGTGGAGTGGGTCGTTACAAATGGTATCAGAGCATTAGGTTTAAGAATCCTAGGGTGAAGGGAATGTTGTAAGAATGGAATTTAAGATATGAAATGTGTTATGAAATGCGTAGATTATCTGCTTCCGTAGCATGCTCCATCTTAGGTTTCATTGATCGTTAAGACTAATGATTATATCATTTTTCATTAAATAGGATGTCGAGAGCTGGTAGAGGCTAAGGACGACCTGCTAGAGGCAGAGGTCAAGGAGGCGCCGATCAGGGTGGTGGAGTGGGTCGTTACAAATGGTATCAGAGCAAAGGTATTAGATTGTTTTGTGACATCGAATTATAACTTGGCAGATTTGATAGAGTATTTTTACTCATGATTTAAGTATATATGGACTAGATAGATATTATGTTATAACAAGTGATTAGAGTGCACAGTGGAAGCGTAAGACATGATTATAGAAATGTAAGCGTGATGCCTTTTTAGCACTCATTTGGAAGTGGTTATAATATTTATATTATGAGAGAAGTTTTAGAAATTAATGTAGTTTTATAGAATTTTATTGAGGGGCTGGGAAGGTTTTGCATGTCCTAGTATGACCTTCTAGAGAGTTAATCTCTTTCCTTCATTAGATTGATTTTATGCTAAACTCGTGGAAGAAGAATTCTATATATAAGGTATTGACTCAATGATTAAAGTAGATGTGTTTTTGGAAGTTGAGTTGAAATGATGCATTCTAGAAAATTTCGAGGAAGAAATTTCAATTAAGGAGGGTAGAATGTAACACCCTATATATATATTGTATATATATTTATTTATTTATGAATTCATGTTTTTATCTATATATTATTTATCTATGTGGAATTATATGAGGTATAGGACGTTTATCATATAATTTTAAGAGAGTTATGCTATCAGTTTAGTTTGATTTTTAAAAGAGTCCTTGTGGAACTCAACTGCTAGTTATATATCTATACTTGGTGTATCGGCATTTCATTACCTACGATACTATTTTGTGAAGTCTACACGATCATTCAAAGTAACGAAGAAGCTTAAGTAGATTCCATTATCAGGCAAGTTAACCTTGCTTTCTATACTCATATATTATCTGTAACTTGATTTGTTTCTTAACAATATTATAATAATTTGATGGGTATTTTAATGAAATGTCTAATTATGGTGGTATAATTATAGAACTCTGTATACTTTTATATTTTGGAATTCAGTCAATTATCTGAACTTTAGATTTAATTCATGTACGTGTATGTTTATTTATTCATTTATTCTTGAAACTGGATTATGAGAATTATATAGTATTTATTTATTTATTCTTTGAAATTGGAATATGTGAATTATAATATATATATATATATATATATATATATATATATATATATTATAATTCAAAGTAAAGCTTTTTAGTGTATGTAGACAGATATTTGTTTTTAGTTTGGAGTTGTAACATGAGATTGATGGTCTTTGGCTTTGGATCAATTGAGATAGATAGTTAGGTGTTTAGTATAATTTTGGATTTCCATGATTGAGTGTTGTCATTTCTCAATAAGTGTGAGACCAAGGCTAAGGCTAAGGCTAAGGAGTTGTAGTTTGGATGAATTTTAATTCTTAGATCAAAGAGA
The DNA here is from genome assembly GCF_030987335.1 of Cornus florida. Lineage (NCBI taxonomy): Eukaryota > Viridiplantae > Streptophyta > Magnoliopsida > Cornales > Cornaceae > Cornus > Cornus florida. Next base: position 85,340,736 of record NW_026775579.1, on the reverse strand, counting down.
TCAGTTGTAATACCGGTAATTTATGTATAATTATATTTTATATATCTGTATCGTTATTTAATTAATGAATACTTGAGATAAGGGATTGTCTTTTAAATTTGAAGGAATCCTAGATTATCTCTACTACTATTTATCACTCTATTTATATTTTACACGTTATGTTAGTAGTAAGAGGATACATACGATATTCTATAAATAAATAAATAAAGAGAGAGAGCAAGAGAGATAGAGAGACCTGACGTTGTGTCTTCGGCAGTAGCCGAAAAAAAAGGACGGTGGTTGGGCGTTTGCGTAAGAAGGAAGGATTAGCATTTTCTAGGCAAGTTAATCTTGCTTTATATTTTTATATATGTTTACAACTTGATTTATAAAAAAATCTTAGAGAATTAATCTAAGCATGTTCTAGTGTATTTTAGTCAACTGTTTGATGAAAATCTATGATTATTTAATATATGAACTTGATTAGTAGATTACTATGTGGTTGTTACTCACTAGCTGGAATTTAATAAATTACAATACGGAGTGTAGGTGTAACCGTGTTGGATCTAATTTAAACATACATATGGGTTTCAGTATACATGTTACCATATGCACTCTATTGGGTTCTTGATATATTCGTTGGCTATAATTCTAGATTATTTTGATTGAATGAAAGTTAATTACTAGATATGCTTCTGTGGGGACATATACAGGATTATGAACTTATTAATAGCATGAATCAATTGTGATTGGATTTTTTGGGAAGTTAATGACATAAAAAATGGTATCAGAGCCTGACCCAGCCGGAAGTGTGCCGACGAGGACGTCGGACCTCCAAGGGAGGTGGATTGTGATGACCTTGTTGGAAACGGCATTAGAAAACGCAAACTTTGGAAGGATTTTTAAAAAGATTCCGCTAAGAATTTTTTGCGAATCTATTGATGAGCGCGTTCCTCTCTGCGAGGAGATGAACATGGTATATTTATTTTCTCAAATCCGTTTCCGGGTGAATGAGAAATTGGCTCCAAAGTAAGTGATTTATAAAGCCTAAATGGGTGTGAATAAAGTGGGAAATGCTTGTCCCACATCGGAAAAGTAGCAAAGCAACCTTGAGTATATATATGTCTAGTATGGGATTTGGGTTTGGGCCCAAGGGCACCCAAGTTTTTAAGAGGGGGAGGACCTAGGCTAGCCTGGATCCGAACCAACTACCACACGCGCGCGCCGCCCGCCCGACCCGACCCGGTCCGGTCCGGGCTAGGGCGGGGCGGGGCTTGATTGTGAAATGGGTTTAACTTTTTACCCAAAGTTAGGATGGGCCTGTGTGGTAATTTTATTTTGTTGCTGGACTTATCAAAATGGGCCTATTTACTGGACTTATTTAAGTGGGCTTGCGGGTGGAGCACGCTGGGCTGGGCTGCCGAAGTTTGCTTGCTGGGCTTAATCTAATTTGGGTTTAAATTCAAATCAAAAACTGTTTTTTTTGAACCAAGGGTTGCACCCTTTACAAATTAAAAACCATTGGTCAACAATGGTTGCACCCATTCGGACTATGGGTGCACCCATTCAGAATAGGCACCAACAAGCCTATAAATACCCATCATTGGGTTCATTTCAATTCACACCAAATTCAGAAATCTTCTTCTCTTCTTCTGAATTTCTTCTTCTAATTCTTCTTTGTTCGGTTCAGCCACTGGTTTGGGTTCAACCTAAACTGGTTTGGATTGGGTTCGAACCTTGGTTTCCAAGTTTAGGTTCAATCTTGGTCTCCGAGTTAGGATTCAATCCTAGTCTCCGAGTCTGAGTTCAACAGAGAGTGCTACACCGAGTCGGTTCGCCTATTCCATTGGTTTGAAGTGCTACTACCAAAGGAAGAAAAGTCGTTGTATCCTGGGAGATAGACGCCGAAGAGTCCGTTAGCACCGTAGCGGGGCGTATCTGTCTTAAGGCTATAGAATTAAATTCTAGCCTCGACTTTATCAGGTTCTTTTATAGTTTTATTTTCTTGATATTATATAGATTATTATAATAAATATTATATTTACAAATAATATTTAAATAAATTATACTATAGTATATGATACATTATTTATTATTTTTGTTTAACAATGTTAAGACAGATAACTTTATACTATAGTAATAATTATTTAATTATTATTCTTCTTATAATTAATTATAATTTGACTCGTGGTCTGTATATCAATATATAACAGACAAATGGCAAGTACGAGTATTACCGTGCCTAATGTTCCCGTCAGTCATGGGGAGAAGCCCGAAAAATTCAACGGGACAGAGTTTAAAAGGTGGCAACAGAAAATGATGTTCTACCTTACAACTCTGAATCTAAGCAAGTATCTGACTGAGACTGCTCCAGTGTTAGACGAGGGTGATACAGACATTACCAAGCTTGGAGCTGTTGATACATGGAAGCATGGAGACTTCCTATGCAAGAACTACATCCTCAATGGATTGGACAACACCTTATATAATGTGTACAGTCCAATAAATACTGCTAAAGAGCTTTGGGAGTCGTTAGACAAAAAGTATAAAACAGAGGATGCTGGGTTGAAGAAATTCGTGGTTGGACGATTTCTGGACTTCAAAATGATAGACTCCAAGACAGTCGTGAGCCAAGTGCAGGAGCTCCAGCTAATCCTACATGAGATACATGCTGAGAAGATGACATTGAGTGAATCCTTTCAAGTAGCTTCAATCATTGAAAAGCTGCCACCTACTTGGAAAGATTTCAAAAATTACTTGAAGCATAAGCGCAAGGAAATGGGGCTCGAAGACTTAATTGTCAGGCTGAGAATTGAAGAAGATAACCGTACATCTGAAAAGAGAGCCGGAAATTCTTCAATAGTGTCAAAGGCAAATGTAGTAGAAGCAGGACAGAAAAATAAGAAGAGGAAGCACTCTGGAGAAGGTCCTAGCCAAGGAAACTACAAGAAGTTCACCGGGAAGTGTTTCATATGCGGTAAGCTAGGACACCGAGCTAAAGATTGTCGTAGCCGCAAAACACATCATAACCCCAAGAAGAAGACCACTGAGGTGCACATAGCTGAAGAAGATAAGTTGACAGCTGATGTATCAGAGTTAAATCTTTCAGCTGTGGTTTCTGAAATCAACCTGGTAAGCAACAACAGAGAATGGTGGGTGGACACAGGAGCTACTCGTCATGTTTGCTCTGAAAAGAGGATGTTCACTACCTATGAAACTATAAATAATGAAGAACAACTCTACATGGGGAATTCTTCTACTGCAAAGGTTGAAGGACAAGGAAAGATCAAGCTACTAATGACCTCAGGAAAAGAGCTCACTCTTAATAATGTGCTGCATGTACCAGACATCAGGAAGAACTTGGTCTCTGGGTCACTACTAAGCAAGAATGGGTTCAAGCTGGTCTTTGTATCTGATAAGTTTGTGCTGACTAAGAATGGGGTGTATGTGGGCAAAGGGTATCTAAGTAATGGACTATTTAAGTTCAATGTAATGACTGTTGTACCCAAAGCTATTAATGATAATAATAAAGCTAGTGCTTCTTCTGCTTATATTATTGACTCATCTGATGTATGGCATGGTAGGTTAGGACATGTTAATTATGATACTATTCGTAGATTGATTAACATGGAATCTATACCTAAATTTAATATTGATTTAAATCAAAAATGCCAAACATGTGTAGAAGCAAAATTGACTAGAACCTCATTTCACTCCATAGAACGAAGTACTGAACCTCTAGCATTAATTCACAGTGATATCTGTGACTTTAAATCTGTGCCAACTAGAGGTGGGAAAAAGTATTTCGTTACTTTTATTGATGACTGCACAAGATATTGTTATGTATACTTGTTAAGAAGTAAAGATGAAGCCTTGGAAATGTTTAAACATTACAAGAATGAGGTTGAGAATCAACTTGGAAAAAAGATAAAGATGTTTAGAAGTGATAGAGGTGGTGAATACGAAATACCATTCGCTGACATTTGTTCAGAACATGGTATTATTCACCAAACTACCGCTCCTTATTCACCTCAACAGAACGGTGTTGCTGAACGCAAAAATCGTACCTTAAAAGAAATGATGAATGCTATGTTGATAAGTTCTGGTTTAACCCAGAATTTGTGGGGGGAAGCTTTGCTCTCTGCTAATTATGTTCTCAACAAGGTACCTCAAAAGAAATCAAAGGTGACACCTTATGAATTATGGAAAGGTCAAAAACCTTCCTATAAATTCTTAAAAGTATGGGGGTGTTTAGCTAAGGTTGCGGTTCCTACTCCTAAGAAAGTTAAGATAGGACCAAAAACCTTTGATGGTATTTTCATAGGCTATGCACAGAATAGTAGTGCATATCGTTTTCTTGTGCATAAATCAGACATTCCTGATATCCATGTCAATACAATTATTGAGTCAAGAAATGCTTATTTCTTTGAGGATATATTTCCTTGCAAAAATCCTCTTAAAAGAAATTATGATACTGTTAATAGCAATATACAAGAGAATATAGACCAAGAGTCTATAGATGATGAAAATGAGGAAGAACCTAGACGTAGCAAAAGAGCTAGAACGTCTAAGTCATTCGGTCCTGACTTTCTGACATATATATTGGAGAATGAGCCACAAAGCTACAAGGAAGCTATGTCTTCTCCTGAAGCTAATTTATGGAAAGAAGCCATAAATAGTGAAATTGAATCCATCATGCAAAATCATACTTGGGAGTTGGTGGATCTTCCTCCTGGTACTAAACCTTTAGGGTATAAGTGGATTTTCAAGAGGAAGATGAAGCCTGATGGTTCAATTGAAAAATATAAAGCCCGACTTGTTGCTAAGGGATATAGGCAAAAAGAAGGCCTGGATTATTTTGATACATATTCACCAGTCACAAGAATAACATCCATTAGATTGTTACTAGCTATTGCAGCACTGCAAAACTTAGAAATACATCAAATGGATGTTAAGACTGCCTTTTTAAATGGTGAATTAGAGGAGGAAATCTATATGGAACAACCTGAAGGGTTTATAGTTCCAGGGAAAGAAAAGAAGGTGTGCAAACTTGTAAAATCCTTATATGGATTAAAACAAGCACCTAAACAATGGCATGAAAAATTTGACAAAGTGATGTTGTCAAATGGTTTTAAAATTAATGAGTGTGATAAATGTGTGTATGTGAAAAACACTCAAAATGGATATGTCATTGTGTGCCTATATGTGGATGATATGCTTATAATGGGTAGTAATGATGTTATAATCAAAACTACTAAAAAGATGTTGACCAAAAATTTTGATATGAAAGATTTAGGCATAGCAGATGTCATACTAGGAATTAAGATTTCTAGAACATCAGATGGTCTAGTATTATCTCAATCTCACTATATTGAGAAAATATTAGAAAAGTTTAATAAAGGGGATAGTAGTCTTGTAAAGACTCCTGTTGATGTAAATCTTCATTTATCGAAAAATACTGGTCCTAGCATATCACAACTTGAGTATTCTCGCATTATAGGAAGCTTAATGTATTTGACGAATTGCACACGCCCAGACATAGCATACTCAGTTAATAAATTGAGTAGATATACTAGTAATCCAGGAAAGAACCATTGGACTGCAATAATTAGGGTTCTAAGGTATTTAAAATATACTATAAGTTATGGATTACATTATTCTAGATATCCAGCAGTACTTGAAGGATACAGTGATGCTAATTGGATATCAGATACTAAGGATTCTAAATCCACAAGTGGCTATGTCTTTACTATTGGAGGAGGTGCCATATCTTGGAAATCTTCAAAACAAACTTGTATTGCCAGATCCACTATGGAATCTGAATTTATTGCTTTGGATAAAGCAGGTGAAGAAGCTGAGTGGCTTCGTAATTTCTTAGAAGATATTCCAAATTGGCCTAAACCGGTGCCCGCTATATGTATACATTGTGATAGTCAATCAGCAATTGGAAGGGCACAAAGTAATATGTACAACGGTAAGTCTCGACATATACGTCGACGACATAATACCGTTAGACAATTGCTCTCAAGTGGGATAATCTCAATAGATTATATCAGGTCAAAAGATAATTTAGCGGATCCGTTTACAAAAGGTTTGACAAGAGAGCAAGTATATAGTTCATCGAGGGGAATGGGATTAAAGCCGAAAGCTAACGAGTCATCTTAATGGAAACCCAACCTAATTGACTGGAGATCCCAAGATTTAGGTTCAAAGGGACAACAGAAATTCTGAATAGCTCACCAGAAGCACTGGGAAGATTCAATCTTCTACCCATTTCTATGATGAGACAGTGTTACCTACAGCGATGAATAGGATAAGCTATGCTTTTAATGACTCTTATACCTTGAAAATTCAAGTGGGGTATGGTAGGATACTCTTAATAAGAAGTCACCTATATGAGTGTGAAGTGGGGCCGCTTCTATGAGAACTTCTAAGGCTAAGTTTTCTAGAGCGCTCATGAAATACCAGGCGTTGTTCAGGGCCATATGAACACAACCGTGAGAACCGACTTTGTGTGGGAAGGAATTGTGTGTCTGCTATTATCTTGGTTTACATCAACGGCTGAACAGTTCAAGACATAATGTTCACTGGTTAGCTAGTAAATCCGATAGTAATACACTAGGGAAGGTTCAAGGCCAAAAGCTACCTATCCCGATGCAGTAACTTTCCAATAGTACTCTCTATAGTGTCTGTATCTTCTCCTTTGTAATCTGCGAAAATTTTCATTCATGTGGGGGATTGTTGGAAACGGCATTAGAAAACGCAAACTTTGGAAGGATTTTTAAAAAAAGATTCCGCTAAGAATTTTTTGCGAATCTATTGATGAGCGCGTTCCTCTCTGCGAGGAGATGAACATGGTATATTTATTTTCTCAAATCCGTTTCCGGGTGAATGAGAAATTGGCTCCAAAGTAAGTGATTTATAAAGCCTAAATGGGTGTGAATAAAGTGGGAAATGCTTGTCCCACATCGGAAAAGTAGCAAAGCAACCTTGAGTATATATATGTCTAGTATGGGATTTGGGTTTGGGCCCAAGGGCACCCAAGTTTTTAAGAGGGGGAGGACCTAGGCTAGCCTGGATCCGAACCAACTACCACACGCGCGCGCCGCCCGCCCGACCCGACCCGGTCCGGTCCGGGCTAGGGCGGGGCGGGGCTTGATTGTGAAATGGGTTTAACTTTTTACCCAAAGTTAGGATGGGCCTGTGTGGTAATTTTATTTTGTTGCTGGACTTATCAAAATGGGCCTATTTACTGGACTTATTTAAGTGGAGCACGCTGGGCTGGGCTGCCGAAGTTTGCTTGCTGGGCTTAATCTAATTTGGGTTTAAATTCAAATCAAAAACTGTTTTTTTTGAACCAAGGGTTGCACCCTTTACAAATTAAAAACCATTGGTCAACAATGGTTGCACCCATTCGGACTATGGGTGCACCCATTCAGAATAGGCACCAACAAGCCTATAAATACCCATCATTGGGTTCATTTCAATTCACACCAAATTCAGAAATCTTCTTCTCTTCTTCTGAATTTCTTCTTCTAATTCTTCTTTGTTCGGTTCAGCCACTGGTTTGGGTTCAACCTAAACTGGTTTGGATTGGGTTCGAACCTTGGTTTCCAAGTTTAGGTTCAATCTTGGTCTCCGAGTTAGGATTCAATCCTAGTCTCCGAGTCTGAGTTCAACAGAGAGTGCTACACCGAGTCGGTTCGCCTATTCCATTGGTTTGAAGTGCTACTACCAAAGGAAGAAAAGTCATTGTATCCTGGGAGATAGACGCCGAAGAGTCCGTTAGCACCGTAGCGGGGCGTATCTGTCTTAAGGCTATAGAATTAAATTCTAGCCTCGACTTTATCAGGTTCTTTTATAGTTTTATTTTCTTGATATTATATAGATTATTATAATAAATATTATATTTACAAATAATATTTAAATAAATTATACTATAGTATATGATACATTATTTATTATTTTTGTTTAACAGACCTTGTGGGCGGGTGTGCTATGGGCGGATACGAGAGACACTGTCAGACTACCACACTGACGAGCTGCGGGTGCACAGTCCCACATCGCCTGGGTAGAAAAAAAGTGAAGTGCTTATATGTAAGTGTGTCATCTCCAATTAGTATGAGACCTTTTGGGGTGAAGCCCAAAAGCAAAACCGTGCGGGCTCAGGCCCAAAGCGGACAATATCATACCATGTGGTAGAGTGGGTCGTTACAGAAGGCCAATTTGATAAAATTACAAAACTACAACTAATCTAATTTACACATTCAAGCCATATTGTAAATTTGATTCTGTATAAATTTATTCTTTTTATTATTATTTTTAATTTTTTTTTTGGAATGTTAAGCAATTTATATATATATGGTAGCCATAATTCAATTTTTATATATACATATATGTGTGTGTGGTAACCATAATTACAAGCTGATATATGGGCGTTAGAAAACATAACACAAAAGAGTAATGATACTCTATTTGAGTAAATTGCTTACTCCTAGTCTGGATTTCACGTGTAACTATCACATAATTACCTAAATCGTTGATATTTAGGCCCTATAATACCAAAAATATATATGGAAAGATACATGAATCATTGATATTTTATTTGCGCACTAAAGATACCAAAAATAAAAATGAAAAGAAGTTGAAGAGGTTTTGACTACCCTTCTCTATCTATTATTCTTCTTCATTTTCCTTGTTTCTTTCTTCTCTGACTCACGGTTCTTTCTTTTCCACTTTGCAAAACTAGAATCAATATGCTTATTATTTAATCAATATGCCTATTACTTAATCAATGGCAAAAAGGCATAATGTTTAAAAGTTCAGTACTTTCAAAAATTAAAAATTAAGAAATCTTCTTAAAAACAAATAACGATATACTTTTAAAAATAAATCTTCTGAAAAACAAAGAATGGTATACTTTTAAACAAAACTACAATCATCAATATGCCTGTTATGCCATTAATCTTATTAGGGTTTGTTTTTTTCTCTTTAAGCAAACACATACGTTGATGTGTATTTTTTCAGATTTCTCAATATTTAGTTTTTCCTTCAATTTTGCAAAGATTTAGGTAATTACGTGACAGTTACACGTAAAATTTAGATGAGGAGTAGATCAATTTAATCGAACATAGTATCATTACTCAAAACAAAATTATAAGTGATGTGCTTCAATATCTCATCATCAATTTCAATATGAAAGTCAGAAATAGCTAGTTGGTGGTCGATTCTTCATTACCATTAAAAAATAAATTATATGTGACATCACTTGATTAAAAGGATGCTGCGGTCGATTTTTCTTAAAATGACTATTTTACCTTTATATATAAAAAAAATAAAATAAAATAAAATGTGAATCTTGGGCTAGAATTAATTAGAACCCAAAAAAGGTTAAATCCACGATTATTGAATAATCTGATAGTAATGGATCGAGGTGTATTGAATAATTTGCTTACTCTTCAACATTGTCACCCTCTCTTACCTCATCACTCATACCCTCGCTTGCACACAGTGAGGGATTCAGAAAATTTTGTGAGGGGTTGCCTTTTAACCTGTGGGGCAAACTTATATGGTGGATCCATTTTTATAATTTTAATTGAGTTTTTTTCATAAATTTTTAAAAATTTAAAGTATGAAATGCAAAAAAATTAATTCAGTTGGACAAATTGTAATTTTAGTGAGGCATCTTCATAAATTCTAAAAAAATTAAAGTATAAAATGTAAAAAAAAAAAATCAGTGAAGGCGAATTGTAATTTTAGTGAGGACATCTTAATAAATTCTAAATAAATTGAAGTCTAAAATTGAAATATAAAAAATCCAGTGGGGACATCCGCCCCAGTGGTCCTATGCTAAGTCCATGTCTACTTGCACACTCATGCATGAAGATAGGAATTTGAGAAGCAAGATTCAATATGTCGTCTTCAATCTTCATTATCAAAACCTTGGCAATAAGTAAATATTAGAAGGCACAAGCTTTTTGCAGCCCTTCAAAATCCACACAAGAATGGCCCGTTTGAAGTTTGCCCGCCTTAGGTCCAGATACTTTTTTTATGTTCGGCAGTAAGGTGACTAAAACATGCGCTTCATAATCTGAATTACCTAAATCAACATTGGTTTTTTTAAGTTATGATTTTAGCATTTTAGAACTAAATTTAAATATTGTTCTATCAATGGTTTATTCAATAACCAGTCATCCTTTCTATGCAAATATAATTATATTTATTTCATACATAAATTTCCGTACATATGCATGTACATGTGCATTGGTAAAGGGTAATTCACGTTGTAATTAGAAGATATATGCAAAATTGAATAAGAAACTAAAACACTATACGAGGTCAATAAAGAACATTTAAAAAAAAAAAAAATTGGTCATATTGTAATTGAATTGAAAAGTGTCACATTCTATGCATTGATCTAGAGATGGAACCAGTTTGAGTCTTTGACAGTACCATTATCAATTTATATCACATGCATATTAGGTAAATACAAAATCAGAGACAAAGAAAAGCTATACAAAAACAATTTAACTCTCGAAACGTTTCATCTGTCTCGTGGGAAGTTCAATCAAAGTAAAATACGCTTTGTCCTTTGAATTGTCAAAAATCTTTTAACTTGGTAATATACACATCTAAATTTGAAGGATAGAGTAATGATTTTAAAAGATAAAAATGAATTAATTGCAAACATTTCTAAAAGTAATAATATTAAAAATGGACAACTAATATTATAGGGAAATAGTACAAAAATAATACTCTCTCCCTTTCAAAATTCTTACGGGATATTCAAAATATTGATAATAATTATTTATAAATTTATCCTTACTAGAAGACAAAATAGTACACTACACTTGTTTAATCAAATCAACATCAAAATAATAGATTGAAAATGTACAATTTTTTTTTTAGGATGAGACATATTTTGAGACATCCAATAACAAGAATTTTAGGACAGGAGTAACAACCATATTTTATATTAATTTTTTTAAAAAAAAAAAAAAAAAAGTCATCATAGCCATCCAATTGAACCCAAACGTTTAATTTCAACTTGATAATTTTGTTGACATTGACCTTCACAATTAATAATTTAAGGAATACTAGCAAAGTGTCACTTCACTTTCAATCACAAACCTTTTTATGGTTATCAAATGACCTTTGGCCCAATGGTATAATCTCTCTATAAGAGGGGATGGGTTCGAGTCCCGGCGTGGGCAATAAAAATGTGTGTATTTGCTTTACCATCAAAAAAATATATATATTTATTTTCATTTTCTTTCACAATATGGTTTACAAATATTGTGATTGGTTTTTAACTGCACTCTGAGTATTGAGCGATTCCATCTTCTTGTTATCAAAGTCTATACAATTTGTATTGACTATTCAATGTCCTACTTTGTAATAAATACTTACATTTTGCATGTTAAAAACCCTTTGAATGATTCAAAATTTACAATTGATGTCAATAGCCACCCAAAAAAAAAAAAAACTTCTAATTAAAACGTCAATTTATATGCCTTTTGATGTCAAGTTTGCACGTGCTCTATCTAATTAGATTTACTTGCTCTAAAAATTAATAACATATATCAATAACTTTTTCTATAAAAAGTAATTTTGATGAGATCGAAATATATCAAATGATATCATGACTTTTTAATTTAAGAAACTAACAGTTTAAATTTAATAAAATTTATAAAATTCCGAGTATGTTGGATTAAATTTGATCAAGGGCTTCTTACTGTAATTTTTTTTTTTCCATTATATAATGGTTTACAAATAAAAATTGTAATTAGTATAGTGATACTTGCATCGATTTGTTGTAGTGAATTACCAAATCAAAACTTTCTGATTGGTTAGTTATATACAATATAAATAAATGAATGATCTCACTCCGTTATTTGTTGCATAGATGGACCAATTAAAATAAATAAATCTTGCAATTCATTACAATAAATTGGTGCAAGAATTATTTTTCTTATAATTATTTTGTCACCAATGAATCAACCCGGGTGGCAAATTGTAACTTATTTGTTTGTGTCAATACAAAATTCTATTATAGATTACAACTCAAATTTATTTTTCAGTGTCATAAACTCCTGATACAAACATGACTCATATTGCATTGGATACACACACACATGTATATATGTGTGTGTGTGTGTGGTGGAGTGTTGACATTTTGGCCCTGTACTTTTGACTAATCTGGCAATTGAGTTGTATGATTAATATTGCATTCGATACATATATATATATATATAGAGAGAGAGAGAGAGAGAGAGAGAGAGAGAGAGAACGCTAGAAATTAATGGTCAGGGAACCCGAGAGTCAAAAGCAGGAAATGTAATACGCTGTAAGTAATTTTAAGACTTTCGTTGTAAATTGTTGCTCATATTTGATTATATGCTTACGAGGTACAAAGTTAATGAAAACCTTCGGACTTACTCAAAGATTAATATTAGCATCAAAGGGCTCGTTTGGGATAGTTTTTACTTTTGCTTCTACGAAAAATAAAAAAAGAAGCAGAAACAATCACTTCTATTTAACTTATTTAGAGAGGAGAGGGTATGTTACATTGGAAACCAAAAATTGTCATAACTATAGGTGACACACATATATACATTGCATCATATATAAAGATCACAAAGAAAACATGATTTTTACCAACCATCATCATCATAATCATAATTGGAGCTATCATCATCGTAATCATCATCGGATCTCATTCAGCACCCTTGTACCCACGTATATAAAAATAGGAATATGAGAAGCAAGTTTCAATATCTCATCATCAACCTCTAAATCTTGGCAGTAACTAACATCAAAGTGCACAAGTTTTCTGCAACACTTTAAATTACTCACAAGATTTGGAGGAGGAGTCTACAATTGAGGTCGAAAAACCTATTATTTTTCTTATTAAATTCCCTGATTTTATGTTGCTTTAAATTTGATCAAGGGCTTCTTAATGTAATTTTTTTTCCCATTGTATAATATGGACACATTGAATAACAAATGTTATTATTTTATCACCGATGAATCACAACTTTCAACTCCAAAATTCTATTATACATGACAATTCAAACACTATCAGTTTATTTTTCGTGTTATAAACTCTAGATACAAACATAACTCAAATTAAATAAGTAAACATGACACCATCCAAATAAATTTCTGAATCCTCCAAGCAAGAAAGGAATAAAAGTTATTTTAAGAGTAATACAACTGAAACACCACTATTAGAATTCCGAACCGTGACAACTTAAAAAAGGTTTAAGAACTTGAACCGAAGGAGGTGTCCAATAATTAATAAAAAATAGATACTGTTGAGATTCATCATCACCAAAGCTCTCTCTTGAACCCTCATACATGAAAGTAGGAATATGAGAAGCAAGATTCAAAATCTCATCATCAACTTCAAAACCTTCGCAGTCCCTAACATCAAGACGCACAAGTTCTTTGCAGCCCTTCAAAATGATTACAAGATTTCCCCTTCCAAAATATGCCCCTCTTAGATCCAAATACTTTATGTTTTTTAGTAAGTTGACTATAATCCATGCTTCATCTTCACCAATGTAGGCTCTAGAAATACCCAAGTCAACAAAATTCTTGCAATGAAGGCTGACTTGGGTAAGGATTGCTTCCATATCTCTGGAGCTTGCAAGCCTTATCATCTCCAAATTTTTCCACTTTCTTACCAGACTCGAAACGAAGTTCATGTCAATACACAGAAAAAGCGGCAGCATCAAACATTTTAAGGACAGACACCTGTAATTAAAATGAAATAAATTAATTCTAAATATTTTGCACAGAACTATGATTTATAGTACTTTTCCTTTAAACTCTCCTCTCATTCATGATGTTTCATAATAGTGCAACTCCATCAAACTTCATTTTTATCTTTTCTCTTTGTTGTTTCATAAAAGTGGAACACTTCATTTTTAACTTCTCAGCTTCCACCTTTTATGGTACCAATCAAGAGTCAAAAATTGGAACCAAAACCATGGAACCTTTTCTCCATCTAAATGATAAATGATTATCTCAATGAAGATTCGTTAACATAAACTAATGTTTCTTTTGAACACTTAATTAAACTGCGGCTCTACCACTATTGTAACACCCCCACAGTTTCCACGCATAAGTTGATCAGGCTTATACACGAAAAACGAGGGATATCAAAAACAATTGGCAATATACAAGCATGGAATACAAAATGATGGAAATAAAAGAATTTAGACAGGAAAGAAACATTAAATAATACAACATCCATCCGTCCTTTATTTAATACAGTACTTCATTACAACTTGGAAATCCTACGTCAGGGATCCCTAAATATAACCCTGAGAGTTCAACGTCAAAAGTAAATAAAAACTGAAACTGAAGTATTACATAAAACTTCTACCCTGCACTGGATCGTAAGAGTAGATGAGTTCGGATGATGGTCCCACACTGCTAACCTCAGTCTTGAAACGGATACTGACCGTATCCTGAAATAACAACAATGGTGGGTTAACCCCACGAGCAAGTCCTCTCTACTATGACCCAAATCAGAGAATCAAATAAATTAATCATTATGAATCGGATGAGTACTATATCTGTATACATCCTATGGGAACTATCCGATGTATAACATGACCTCAACCAGAATAGACGGTGATCACTTAGACTCACACTAGGTGGTTAAGTGTCGCCTTTCCCTACCCGGGAAATCAGCTATTATACATGGTGCACGGTACTGACAATACAGACTATAACGAACTACACAGTGATAACACCTCGCAAAGTACTGGTGAATATACTGAGCATATAAATTAGGCAACACATGCCAACAATATTAATAAATATACCGAGAATGTCAATTTAGGCAACACATGCCAATAATATTAATAAATATACCGAGTATGTCAGTTAGGCAACACATGCCAATAATATTAAACCACATACCCCGACAGCCACACATCTGTCTATCGCAACGAATGCATAAGGTATAAATGAGTCTAAACTTATTAGCCAGCTCATATGGTTCTATATGGCAACACATCCATATAATATAAATGCGACATAATTAAACAGTCCATTTATTTCCTGAAATGCACACAGCATAATAATCATGGTTTAAATATCAATTAACAGTATAAACATCCCATAAGATATCATGGATAATTTATCTGACTAAAACCATGGCCTTATTTAATTTAACAGTAATGTTTGATACCATTTAATACGATAATAACACTATTTATATTTAACAATGTCGTTAAATAAGCCACATTAGTATCCGTACTGAGAACGAGCCAATAAATGCTTAGAAAAGATTAATCGGTCATAGGAATAAGTAACGGGTGTTAAAATAATAATTTCGTGGCCCGTTAAACCCGTAATTACCAACACAGTACCTAAAAATCCAAGTTTAAGGTTCTGGAATTTACAAAACAGGCCCTAGGGGTATTCTTGTAATTTCCAGCAGCTGTAGGGACCCCACACGCGCCCTCACGCGCCTCCCAGAGCCTCCCCACGCGCAGCCCAACCTTCCCCACTCTCCCACGCGCCTCCACGCGCGTCTGGCATCAGCCACGCGCTCCCACGCGCGTCTGGAGAGTCCCACGCGCGCGCACGCGCTGCCACGCGCGCGTTGATGGCTTCCTGCTGACGTGGCGTCCTCCGGTTGGTTGGCTGCATCACCTTTCCTACATGCGCGTCACACCGGATCATCTCACCCTATCTTCCCTCCATCCAACGCCCACAGATCCGGGTGTACCGCGGTATCATGGACCGCGATGCACCGGATCAATCAGACTCCATTAAGGGCCAGGATGCGCGCGTACACCCTCCTATGGTGCGCCGCGTCGCACCGGATCACTCCGGTCGTCTCCCCCACTGCCGGCGACCGGAAAACTCGCCGGAAGGTTGCCGGAAATTGCAGAAAATGCTCGGAAAAATCTAGAAAATTCTAGAAAAATCCCCAAAGTCTTATTTAATTATTTTTAGCCATTATTAATTTCATAGGACATTAGGTAAATATATACCATCCTATATAATTAAAATTCCATTAATTTAATAAAATAAAATTAATTATTTATTAACCTCCTAACCTTGGCTCTATGCATAAAAATAAGCTAAACAATTAATTTATTAATTCAAAGGGGAAAAGTAGATAATAACTTGCCTTTTTGGATTTAAAATAAATCCGCCGGTCTGCGCGTAGTCGGGTAAAATTGCCTACACCGGTCCAAGCTTCTTTCTCTTTCTCTTTTCCTTTCACTCTTATAAAATAGCTCTCTAGAATTTATACCTTGCTTCTAACTCCCTTTATTTTCTTCTAAGGCAAGCTAGTTAATTTATATACAAAATATATAATATAAATATTACAAATATCTTATTTTTTCATCAACTAACCATCCTCCCAACCATAAGGCTTCAATTCCACCCATAAACATTGATGCAATCCTATCCTCATCTCTAATTTCATCATGACATTGGTTTAATACTATTATTATTATTATTATAACTATTATTATTATTATTAATAAACTTTTATTATTATTATTATATTATTATTATTATTATTATTATTAAACTAATATAATTATTATTATTGTTATTACAAAATAATATATTATATCATCATAATACTTTATAACACACATATAATATTCTAATTAACTAATATTGCTTAATTAAACATAATCAACAAATAAAATTAATTATAATAATACATGCACAATTAAATGAATAAATTTACTATTTTAACATACACAATTAATTTACATGCACCATTTAATGAACTTAATATAACAATGAAGCATGCACAATAATAGGTACAGGAAGCCACACATAATTGAATTTAAATACACTAAACTCTTTAATTAATTACGGGGTATTACATTCTCCCCCCCTAATAACGGAATTTCGTCACCGAAATTCACTACATACCTGTATTAAAAAGTTCTGGATACTTGGCACGGATAATATCTTCCCGTTCCCAAGTAGACTCTGTAGCATTATGATGATTCCACTGTACACGTACTAATGGAATAGTCTTCGTGCGCAGTATCTGATTCCTACGATCGAGAATACAGTAAGGTTGTTCCAAATAGGTTGCATCGGGTTGCAACTCAATCTCACCCACATCAATGTGTTGGTATCGATCTTCATCCCGTAGAAATTTTCGCAGCATAGATACATGAAAAACATTATGTACTCTATGAAGATTATCTGGTAGAGCTAGACGATAAGCTACTGCCCCAATCCGATCTGTAATCATAAAAGGACCCACAAAACGAGGCGATAACTTACCCTTTGACCCAAACCGCATTACTCCCTTCATAGGAGAAACCTTAAGCAAAACCTGATCACCAACCTTAAACTCCAAAGCACGAGTTCGACGGTCAGCATAACTTTTCTGTCTGCTTTGAGCTGTACGCATCCGATCCCTAATGATAGCGATCTTTTCTGACGTGTCCTTAATAAATTCAGGACCCAGAAAGTTGTTCTCACCAACTCCAAGCCAACAGACAGGAGACCTACACGGTCTACCGTACAAAGCCTCAAATGGTGCCATACCAATAGTTTTCTGATAACTATTGTTATACGCAAACTCTGAAAGCGGCAAATATTCCTCCCAATTGCCCTTAAAATCAAGGACACATGCCCGCAACATGTCTTCTAAAATCTGATTAACTCGCTCAGTCTGTCCATCTGTTTGAGGATGATAAGCAGTGCTAAGATAAAGTTCTGTACCCAAAGCCTGCTGAAAGCTTCTCCAAAATCCTGAGACAAACTTCGGATCTCTATCTGATACGATGGACAATGGTACACCATGAAGTTTCACCATTTCTGCAATATACAACTTAGCATACTGTTCTGACGTAAAGTTTGACCGAACAGGCAGAAAGTGAGCGGACTTGGTCAATCTATCAACAATGACCCAAATAGAGTTGTGATTATGCTGTGAAGTAGGTAATCCCTCTATAAAGTCCATGGAAATACTTTCCCATTTCCATTCTGGTATGGGAAGTGGCTGTAACGATCCTGGCGGTCTCTGATGATCAATCTTAATCATCTGACAGGTGCTACATTTAGAGACAAAGATAGCTATATCTCTTTTCATGCCGGCCCACCAAAACTGGCGTTTCATGTCCTGATACATCTTGTCTCCCCCTGGATGTACAGAGAACTGAGAAGTGTGTGTCTCTCTCATCACAACATTTCTCAAATTATCAGCTGAAGGCACAATTAAACGTCCCTTGTACCTCAATCCTCCATCAGTCCCTATAGAATAAAAAGGAACATCTCCGGAGGCTAACTCCGAAACCCGATCAATACACTGTTGATCTGAGAGTTGCGCTTGGATGACCTGATGAATGATAGAAGGAGTTACTACCACACATGCCATAAAAGCGTCTGCTAACTCATCAACCGTCTTCAAAGCATCCCACTCTGTTGTAAACAAAGCCGAAAGGCTGACATAGGGTCGGCGGCTGAGTGCGTCTGCTACAACATTCGCCTTCCCTGGATGATACTGAATAGAGAAGTGATAGTCTTTCACGAATTCCAACCATCTGCGCTGTCTCATATTCAGTTCCCTCTGTGTGAACAAATACTGTAGACTCTTATGATCGCTAAACAATCGAAAAGTCTCCCCCAAAAGATAATGTCTCCAAATACGCAAGGCAAAAACCACTGCGGCGAGCTCTAGGTCGTGAGTCGGGTAATTAAGCTCATGAGGCTTAAGCTTCCTAGACCCATAAGAAACTGGTCGCTCTTCTTGCATCAACACACAACCCAAACCCTTCAGAGAAGCGTCGGTAAATACTAAATACTCGATTCCACTCTGAGGTGTGGCTAAGACAGGTGCAGAAGTTAACTTACTCTTCAATTCAGCAAAAGCAGTCTGACAAGAATCATCCCATACAAATGGTACATTCTTCTTAGTCAGATGAGTAAGTGGACCCGCAATTTTGGAAAATCCCTGGATGAACCGGCGATAATACCCCGCCAATCCCAGAAAACTGCGAATCTCTGTCGGTGAGGTAGGCTGTCCCCACTCCATAACGGCCGCAACCTTGGCGGGATCTACTGCTAACCCTTCTTCTGACACTACATGTCCCAGAAATTTGACCTCTTTCTGCCAAAATTCACACTTCTCAAACTTCGCAAACAACTGATGTTCTCGAAGTGTCTGCAATACTGTGCGTAAATGTCTGGCATGGTCCTTCTCCGACTTAGAGTAAACCAGAATATCATCAATGAAAACAATGACAAACTGATCTAAGTATTCTCTGAATACTCTATTCATCAAGTCCATAAAGACAGCTGGAGCGTTCGTTAAACCGAAAGGCATAACACGAAACTCATAAGATCCGTACCTCGTGAGAAATGCTGTCTTTGGAACATCTTGTTCTCTGACTTGTAGCTGATGATAACCAGACCTTAAATCGATCTTTGAGAAGTAAGTAGCTCCCTTCAACTGATCAAACAGGTCATCAATTCTGGGCAACGGGTACTTGTTGCGAACAGTGACCTTGTTCAGTTCTCTGTAATCAATACAAAGACGAAGAGATCCATCCTTCTTCTTGACAAACAGTACTGGTGCTCCCCATGGTGAAGTACTCCTGCGAATAAATCCCTGGCTGAGCAACTGTTGAATTTGATCTTTCAACTCTCGCATCTCCACTGGTGCCATTCTGTACGGCACCTTAGCAATAGGCGTAGTGCCTGGAGCTAAATCAATAACAAAGTCTATCTCTCGACTCGGTGGCAAGCCTGGAATTTCCTGGAATACATCCTGGAATTCCTGTACTACCGGGATGCTGTCAAGAGATACCGCAGTCGCTTCCTGTGAGTCCTCCTCAAGAACGAATAAATAAGTGCTAGGCCCTCTATCAGGTTGTGGTACAACGAGAAGATACATCTCCTGTCCTGGTATAGAAAATACAATAGACTTTTCGTAACAGTTAACCTGAGCATGGTACTGAGATAACCAGTCCATCCCAAGTATAACATCATACGAATGCATATCTAACACTAACAAATTTGCAAGAAATCGAAGCCGGCCCATATCGATAAGGATATCACCGCTATACTCTCGTAAAATTGCGCCAACTCCCAATGGTGTATAAATATTAAGAGGTTGGTCACATAACTGAGTCGTCATACCAGATAAGATAACAAAAGATCTAGACACAAAAGAATGTGATGCACCAGTGTCAAATAGTATACGAGCAGTTCTACCATGTATAGAAAACATACCCTCAATAGCCTGAGGAGCCTGCGCATTATGCGGCATGAAGTTATAAACTCTGCCATGATGCAACTGCTGTGGAGGTTGTCCCGGAGGAAATGGTGGTGCTGGAAGTGCCGGAAGATTCTGAACTTGCCCACGTGGCATCGGTGGGGCCGGTAGAGGTAACGGCTGATTAGGTCTCGGCTGCCCATACTGTCCCTGCTTAGCTTTGGGACACATCTTGGCCGGATGCCCAATCTCTCTACAGTGATAACAACGTCCCATAAAAGGACCTGCCTGCCTTCTCTGTTGATTTCCCGACCACTGTTCCTGTCCGGTCTGAGGTATCCCACCTTGTCTACCCTGATTAGGGACTCCATCCCTCTGCACATCTAGGTTCCCTTTGTTTTTCTTCCAAGGTTGATGTCCTTGAAATCTGCCCCGATCATTGGACTTGGCACCACTGTTGCTTCCTTTCTCCACTGTCTGGTAGTCTCGGTTAGTCCGCTTATCTCCCTTGGACTTCCGGTAATCACTCCTCATCTGGCAGTGCTGTAAGGCGGCATTAACCACCTGGATATAAGTAGTATATGCCGGACTACCTAAGATCACCACTTTAATCGGCCATATCAACCCCTTCACAAAGCGGTCTCGCTTCTTTTCTTCCGTATTGACCTCCTCTGGTGCAAATAATGACAAATTAATGAACTTCTGTTCATACTCAGCCACAGTCATATCTTCCTGGTGCAGATCCAGAAATTCAGTCTTCATCGCTGATCTTACTGACATAGGAAAATACTTGTCGTCAAAGCGAGTCTGAAATTCAGCATAAGTTAATCTGGTCCTGTCTTCGACAGTAGTAATAGACTCCCACCACTGCAATGCATTGCCTATCAGCATAAACGTAGCTAGCATCTGTTTCTGCACTTCGGTACAGATTACCATCCGAAGATGACGCTCGCTCTCCTGTTTCCACTGATATGCTAACAGGACATCTGTGGACCCTGCAAATGTCGGTGGATTTCCCCGGATGAACGAGTGACGAACTTTGTCCCATGACATTGGCTGTGCCACTGGTTCAGGAACAGGTACTATCGGAGGAGGTTGCTGGTTTCGTAGAGCAGATGCTACTCCTGCTGCTACAGCTCGTGTAATGATATCAGCAACTTGAGGAGAAAATTCCTGATTCTCATTTTGAGTTGGGGAAATACTGCGATGACGGTTCGCATTCCTTGTCCCACGCCGAGACATCCTTCTTTTAAATTCAGAAAAATCTAACGTCAGTACATTATAATGGACCGACTAAAAGAATACAAAGAACCCTAATACTTAGGCTCTAATTATCAGAATACACAACGCGGAAGTATAGTAATCACAGATCCCTAAGACACTCGAACCTGGAATGCTCTGATACCAACTGTAACACCCCCACAGTTTCCACGCATAAGTTGATCAGGCTTATACACGAAAAACGAGGGATATCAAAAACAATTGGCAATATACAAGCATGGAATACAAAATGATGGAAATAAAAGAATTTAGACAGGAAAGAAACATTAAATAATACAACATCCATCCGTCCTTTATTTAATACAGTACTTCATTACAACTTGGAAATCCTACGTCAGGGATCCCTAAATATAACCCTGAGAGTTCAACGTCAAAAGTAAATAAAAACTGAAACTGAAGTATTACATAAAACTTCTACCCTGCACTGGATCGTAAGAGTAGATGAGTTCGGATGATGGTCCCACACTGCTAACCTCAGCCTTGAAACGGATACTGACCGTATCCTGAAATAACAACAATGGTGGGTTAACCCCACGAGCAAGTCCTCTCTACTATGACCCAAATCAGAGAATCAAATAAATTAATCATTATGAATCGGATGAGTACTATATCTGTATACATCCTATGGGAACTATCCGATGTATAACATGACCTCAACCAGAATAGACGGTGATCACTTAGACTCACACTAGGTGGTTAAGTGTCGCCTTTCCCTACCCGGGAAATCAGCTATTATACATGGTGCACGGTACTGACAACACAGACTATAACGAACTACACAGTGATAACACCTCGCAAAGTACTGGTGAATATACTGAGCATATAAATTAGGCAACACATGCCAACAATATTAATAAATATACCGAGAATGTCAATTTAGGCAACACATGCCAATAATATTAATAAATATACCGAGTATGTCAGTTAGGCAACACATGCCAATAATATTAAACCACATACCCCGACAGCCACACATCTGTCTATCGCAACGAATGCATAAGGTATAAATGAGTCTAAACTTATTAGCCAGCTCATATGGTTCTATATGGCAACACATCCATATAATATAAATGCGACATAATTAAACAGTCCATTTATTTCCTGAAATGCACACAGCATAATAATCATGGTTTAAATATCAATTAACAGTATAAACATCCCATAAGATATCATGGATAATTTATCTGACTAAAACCATGGCCTTATTTAATTTAACAGTAATGTTTGATACCATTTAATACGATAATAACACTATTTATATTTAACAATGTCGTTAAATAAGCCACATTAGTATCCGTACTGAGAACGAGCCAATAAATGCTTAGAAAAGATTAATCGGTCATAGGAATAAGTAACGGGTGTTAAAATAATAATTTCGTGGCCCGTTAAACCCGTAATTACCAACACAGTACCTAAAAATCCAAGTTTAAGGTTCTGGAATTTACAAAACAGGCCCTAGGGGTATTCTTGTAATTTCCAGCAGCTGTAGGGACCCCACACGCGCCCTCACGCGCCTCCCAGAGCCTCCCCACGCGCAGCCCAACCTTTCCCACTCTCCCACGCGCCTCCACGCGCGTCTGGCATCAGCCACGCGCTCCCACGCGCGTCTGGAGAGTCCCACGCGCGCGTTGATGGCTTCCTGCTGACGTGGCGTCCTCCGGTTGGTTGGCTGCATCACCTTTCCTACATGCGCGTCACACCGGATCATCTCACCCTATCTTCCCTCCATCCAACGCCCACAGATCCGGGTGTACCGCGGTATCATGGACCGCGATGCACCGGATCAATCAGACTCCATTAAGGGCCAGGATGCGCGCGTACACCCTCCTATGGTGCGCCGCGTCGCACCGGATCACTCCGGTCGTCTCCCCCACTGCCGGCGACCGGAAAACTCGCCGGAAGGTCGCCGGAAATTGCAGAAAATGCTCGGAAAAATCTAAAAAATTCTAGAAAAATCCCCAAAGTCTTATTTAATTATTTTTAGCCATTATTAATTTCATAGGACATTAGGTAAATATATACCATCCTATATAATTAAAATTCCATTAATTTAATAAAATAAAATTAATTATTTATTAACCTCCTAACCTTGGCTCTATGCATAAAAATAAGCTAAACAATTAATTTATTAATTCAAAGGGGAAAAGTAGATAATAACTTGCCTTTTTGGATTTAAAATAAATCCGCCGGTCTGCGCGTAGTCGGGTAAAATTGCCTACACTGGTCCAAGCTTCTTTCTCTTTCTCTTTTCCTTTCACTCTTATAAAATAGCTCTCTAGAATTTATACCTTGCTTCTAACTCCCTTTATTTTCTTCTAAGGCAAGCTAGTTAATTTATATACAAAATATATAATATAAATATTACAAATATCTTATTTTTTCATCAACTAACCATCCTCCCAACCATAAGGCTTCAATTCCACCCATAAACATTGATGCAATCCTATCCTCATCTCTAATTTCATCATGACATTGGTTTAATACTATTATTATTATTATTATAACTATTATTATTATTATTAATAAACTTTTATTATTATAATTATTATTATTATTATTATTAAACTAATATAATTATTATTATTGTTATTACAAAATAATATATTATATCATCATAATACTTTATAACACACATATAATATTCTAATTAACTAATATTGCTTAATTAAACATAATCAACAAATAAAATTAATTATAATAATACATGCACAATTAAATGAATCAATTTACTATTTTAACATACACAATTAATTTACATGCACCATTTAATGAACTTAATATAACAATGAAGCATGCACAATAATAGGTACAGGAAGCCACACATAATTGAATTTAAATACACTAAACTCTTTAATTAATTACGGGGTATTACAACTATGAAAATAAATTTTCTCAAATTTCAATTTCAATGTCCTAATTCCATGCAATCGAACACATTTAAGTCTGAATACAAGTAAGTGGATGACTTACTTATTTATTGCATAAATAACCAATTTAAAACAGTAAATAAAATTATTCAATGTGCAACTACTCTGATTTTTTAGGAAACTAGCTAGCAGCAAATAACATTTAATTTGTGGGCAAAAATCAATAGTCTTAATGTTGAAGCCAACACCATCTTAATGAAGTTCCGATAACTTACCCTTGTGCAACATAAACCAATGCCTCTTTGGAATGATAGCTAGGAAGATTTAATGAAACAGCAATTCCACGGCTACAATTGACAGCAAACTTGATCAATCCAGTTCCATTAAACTTCCCGGGATATAAATCCACAATTCTTGATTTGAAATGGCCCGAGAATTCAGGAAATTCAAGGTGTTGCCAGCAGAGAGGACTGAGAGAAGCACTGTACCACGACTTGCATACTAAGGGAACATCTAATAGAAGGGACTCCATTTCCAATCTCCCAAACACATTCGCCAAGCAATCCATATTTAGCTCTTCCCATTTTCGCCCTTCCATCTATATGAATGGAAAGTAAGATGCAAATTTCAAGACTATAGGAATATAAAATAAATAAATAAATCCAACATTTCCACAAGGCAAAATGCAAATAATTTTCACATTGATTATATTAGAGTCATTCATGCTGCCGAAACAAATACACAATCAGAGACTACAAAAAGCTATACAAACCAGTCTAACTGTTGCAACTGAGTTTCAAACCTCAAAAAATAATAATAATAATAAATAAATATTAGGATGCTCTAATCTTTTTTTTTTTGGAAGGTAAAGGATGCTCTAATCTTGATCAATCTAGCAATTTATGCAATTGCAAGGTATGTAGAATATGAGAAATAAACGGGCAGAAGGAAAAACGTCTCATCTCCCTTATGGTACCAAGAAAAAGTAAATTAAAGTGTTTATTGTTAATTAATTTTTTTATAAATTCCAACAAAAATGATGACATGGTATTTTTAACTTTAAATATTAATGACAACAATTTTATATGGGTAAAAGAAATCATCATAACTATAAGTTGGACTTTGGAGGAACCAATGCTTCCATTTGGATGCCTTTATCTCTTTGGTTCATCTTTATCAAAATAATTAATTAGATTTTTAATCTCCATGATATTTTGTTGGATCATTCCATTCGTAAAATATTAATAGAGGATGCAGGGTGAGTAAGAGCGGGTTAATGTTACTTTTTTTAATTACATTATTGCAAATAATAATAATTATTTGTATTATTGTGCAACCCTTTACAAAAATAATTGATGATGATAATGATATATTTTTTTTTGTCAAGATGATGATAATGATTGTGATTTGATAACATAAGTTTCATAAGTACTATTAGCAGAACCAATTACAGTAGTGCAAGTTTGATTTGGTTGATGTAATGTGACTCCTATATGTCCTGTAATCAACAGGAAAAGGGATGAACAACTTTTTACTAGCTAAATGAAAAGTACTTTTTGCAATGCTGAAATTATGTATATGCTATATATACATATGCCCAATTGCTTATTTATGTACGTAGGCATCTGAATTAATTCTTTGACTGAAAAAAAAAAAAAAAAAATGCTTTTATTGTAGAAAGGGGGGTGTATTAGAGGCAAAACGCTATTAATTTTTGAAGAAGACTAAGAGGTGGAGGCTTTGACTAATTCTACAACCCTTCAAAATGCTCAAAAGATTTCCCGGATTGAACGGTGTAGTTATCCATACGATGGGGACATGTGATACATATATATATTTTTATTTAGTGACTATGCATAAATAGATTTCAGGGCTAATATTATTGCGGAATGCTAAAGGGCAGTCACTCATTTCATTGGTTACTTTAAGTTTTATTAATTACTTTTTCTCTATTATCAAGGAACGTGAAATATATAACTTATTTTAAAACAAAACTACCCTTTAAATCTTTTTTCATTACTTTTCTTGTATCTCCTCCCTCAATCCATATACGTGTAGTATATACATATTTTTTACTGCCTTTATTTCTTTTCTTTTTATTTCAATTATTGCCACTGTTAATTATTTCCTTCTTTTTTTCTTTATTTCCTTTTTTTTTTTTTTTCTAAATGGTTGCCATTAGCCATTTTTCCGTCCTTCTTTTTTTTTTTTTTTTTAAACCCAGAACACTATTATTTAGTTAATTTATAAATTACACTTTTAATTAATTATTGAGAATACGTTTTCATATAAAAATGGGTGATCTCTACCTTTACAAAAAGTGCACAGAAACCACGTTTTGGCTATTGTCATTGCAGTTTTGCACATTCCCATTGTAAAGAAAAACACTGCAGCAAAATTTAAAATTTATCCTTAGAACAATGATTTATATACAAGGAAACAAAACCTAAAATGAAAACTTTAAGGACTTGAATCTTCAGTTAAATATTCTCTAAGTTATCTTAGGTTGAATTTACTATAGATTGACACGTGACATTTAAAATTTATCTATTGCTAGTGTTAAATCACTTTTTAACCAATTTATAAAAAAATTGAAAATTACACCGTTTTGAGATAAAAAAAAAAATTAAAAAGTTTAAAAATTACACCGTTTTGAATTAAGAAAAATTCATCATACTCTGACATTCTCTTCCTCATCTTTTCCAAAAAAAATCCTCTCACGATTGGGGAATATTTAGCACAAAAAATGAATGTTCTTTGTCGTGGAATTAAGATGGACGAAAATGTGATTACATTTTTTTTTTTATTTTTACAAGGTAAGAAGGGTTAGAGGTTAGATTAGTAGGTGCAAAAAGTCGAAACCTGTCACTCCCAGAATCTATCACATGCATTAACCACTGGGCTATCAAGGTATCTACGAAAATGTGACTACAAGACAAGTAACTTTTACTGCAATAGTAATTATTGTAAAATAATATATATATATATATATATATATATATATATATATAAGCATGGATATTGATGGAGCTAGTAAAATACAACCAAAAGTCATTTTTTTTTTTTTTTTTTTTTTGTTTTGAAAAGATGGGTAAGATCAGGTAAAACACCAAACTATGTTCACAGATGTGACATATTTGGACCAAGGAAAATTTGTTGACTAGCATTTGATATTACTATTTTAACCATTAAAAGCCCACTTCTGTATATTTCTCTTAAGCTGCCCTAGCCTTGCCAAAATTCAATACCTGAAAAAACAATTTATGGTTTGGGATTCCATCAACCTCAAAACCTTAATTTGCAGTTCCTAATATCAAAGATAGTATATACATGTTGCAAAGCATATCTTGTATGCGAGCAAGGTGAAGGACTTCGAATTCTTCTTCTACACACTAGACATCCATAATGCAATGTTGGTAAGCACAGACATTCCACAATACACACCACATTTGTGTTGGAAATAATCTTGACAAAATCTGGAAATAAAATGGTATGGTCTCAAATATATATAGAAGATGAGAATTCGTTTTTACGATTTTTTTTATTATTAATTTTATTATTATCAATCCGAACAAAAATAATGACATTGTTTTTGAACTTCAAAAATCCATAACTATTTATATCGGTAAAAGAAATGAGGTTGGACTTTGGAGGAACCCAATGCATCCATTTGGATTCCTCATCATCTTTATCAATTTCAAATTGAATTCAAGCTTTTGATTCAACCAATTAATTTGACTTGTGAGGTTCTCCAAAAGTTCGTTGAGAAAGAGAAGACACTTGAATAAGAAATCAAACGTTTAAGCACAATGAGTGGTGACAGGACCAAAAGATAATTGTTATAATTGTATCACCGATGAATCACCTCTCTCTTTCGGGCGGAAAATTTTGACTTGTTGGTTTGTGTCTACTACAAAATTCTATTATACATGACAATTCAAAAACTATCAGTCCATTCGTAATTAAAATATTGGGTAAAGTATAATAACACTCCTAAAGTTTGCTAAAAGGACATCCAGATAAAACTTATCGTGTTTTGGGACAATGACACTTTGCAAGTCAAACAGAACCTTAAAATATGTGAAAAGTTAACATTACCCTTCACTATTTTATTAATTTTAATTATAAAATAATTAAATGACCAAATTACTCTCGATCAACACCCAATCAATCTTACAATCAGATTCTGGCGCCGTCACCACACCAAACTCCACAACCACCAACACATAATCGCCCCCATAACCACCACCATCCCTCCCCCAAACCACCGCCTTCGCCTTCGAGCTCTCCAACAGAAAGGAAGGATCAAGCTTTTGGTCTATCACCGGTGGAAATATATGCTGAACTTCTAGGTTTACAACAGACCAACATTACAAGAAAACAAGCCTTTAGCAACACAGTTTCTACAACAGAGCTTTCTTCAACAAGCCCGCATAACCTATTGTAGAAAGGTATTCTTCTATAACAGGCCCGCATAGCTCATTGTAGAAAGGCTTTTTACAACAGGCCCGCATGGCCCCTTATAGAATAGGGTTATCTTTTTGTGAAAAAATTAAGTTTCCAGGCAATTGTTTTCATCAAGCAGGCGTGCCAAAAAGGTTATTACTCCTCCCAAAATTTTCTCTCCCTCTTAATCTTTCCTTAGTCACTCTCTCAGACCCACAAACAAGCCCTGACCCTTTCTATCCCAGACACAGTAGCTAACCCTCTTCGCTACCAAACCCTAACCCTCTCTAACCCAAATTATCTTAATCCATTTGTCTCTATTAAGTGCAAACATGGAATTAAGTAGTCGGAAGTAATCAAAGGTACCAAAATAAATATATTAATTAAGTAGTCGGATTGATGGCTTTATTTATCCGATAACTAATTATGCATAGAGGGGTCAAAGTGTAATATTGACTTAGAGGTTATTTATTATTTAATTGGAGTTCAATTAATTTCTTTTAGTGGAGTAGAAATTAATTTATGAATTAATTGAATTGGGTCCATGGACCGGGCCAACTATTAATTCATTTTAGCCAATAAAATAATAGGCCCAATGGATTCTCACTCATAGCCCAACTTGATATTGAAATCATATTAGATTTGAGACATGTAAATTAGAGATTGAGAAGGATTCTTTGTTTCCTTTTTTTTACCTTTATGTTGCCTATAAATATACATGGTCTATGTATATTTTGGGGATGATTTTTAGAAGAAGGAAAAAGGAATTTATTTTCTCTCTCTAGAAAATTAGGGTTTATATTCTCATCTAATGGAGGCTCCCACAAGCCTAGTTTTCCAAGGTCATTCATGGAGGCTTATTAGTGATTCCTAAAGGCAAAACAATTACCAAGAAGATGGAGATCCAAGGAGAAGGCATCTTGCTAAGGGATCTACAATAAGTGAGAACATTCACTTTAGAGGAAAGATTTAAAGGTTTACTCAGACCTTTGATGTAAGTATTCAATCCATTAATTGAATGATACATCATATTTTTATTTTTGTATAAAACTTGTCTCTATGTGATGAATCAAGATCTATGAATCAAAATCCCTCGAAAAGTTTTTAAAACTTGCACGTTTCCTAACAATTACATATATCAAAGAGTAACTGGATATATAACTTGGCTATGGCATTAGTGACTTGTGTTTGCTGATTTTAATAACTATCGATAAACATATATATATATATTCTGTTCCAATCCAACTTGGGTTTTGATTTTTTGTAATCAAATCATTACTTTGATTACAAAACCTAGAAATGCAACTCAACCCAAAGATTACAGGCCTATTGCTTTATGAAATTTAATTTACAAAAAAATTATCTCAAAAATATTGGCTACGAGACTCTCGTTGGTTCTTCCCAAACTAGTTAGATTGGAACAAAATGCTTTTATAAAAGGAATGAAAATTCAGGATGCTATTATTATAGGGCATGAAATGGTTAGTGAATTTACAGCCAAACATCCTACCATGGCTTTGAAGGCTGACATATCCAAAGCATTTGACTCAGTTTCTTGGAGCTTCCTTTTGAAAATTATGGCAGCAGTTGGTTTAAGCAATTCATGGATCAATTGGATATTCATATTTCTGGCATCTACAAGATACTCTATCTTGTTGAATGGATCTCCTACAGGTTTCATTCAACCTACAAAGGAGCTGAGACAAGGCTGTCCCCACTCCCCTCTTCTTTTCACCTTGGTTACTAATCAATTTACTTAGGTCCTGAATTCTGAAGTTGCTAAGGGGAGGATTACTCTTTCACATAATGCTTTGAAAGCTAATTCTACTATTTTGTCATACCTTCTTTGCAGATGATCTCCTTATAACTTGTAAGGCTTCTATTACTAATGCTAGATCTCTTCAAGAAGCTTTTAGGATATTTGGAACTGCTTCAGGATTGCAAATTAATTATCAGAAGAGTGGTTTAATTTTTTCTAAAATAGTTGATAATTGGTTTGGTGTTCAGAATATACAATAGCATTCCAAAATTAGTTGACTAGCTATAGTCTACTTATGATACCCCCGGATTTCCGGATGTGGGTTAGGCAGTCTCATGCCCGATTACCCGAGGATATCAAACCAATTAGGCAATGAACGAACACGAAATACAATTAAGATAAACAGGAATAAGTAAGATACTAAAATAACTAAAACGATAAACCAAAATTTAATTCTCAGAATAAAATTTCATAAATAAGAAATTATTTTGATACATCCAACTTCTCCATTTCTAATACAACTCGGGAATCCATCTGGTGAACCCCTAATAAAAATCTAATACTAAAAAATAAACAACTGAAGAAAAACTCTAATGCTAAACCATGAAGAAAACTCATACGTCATCGGAAGAATGAGTGATCGTCACTGCTCAGCACGAACAAGCTTTAAAACCTGGAACTATCCGTTACCTGAAAAATAATAGTGGGTCAGGCCCACGAACAAGTTCTACTCTAACTACAATCTAAACAGTCTCAACCATATCTACATAGTTCGTAAATATATATATATCCACACTACAAGACTTTCACTGGACTAAAATGAGGGTCTCAACCTGAATAGAAGGCAACATTCAAAAACGCACCCATAGGTGGGCATGAGTACCTAGACCTAACAGGGTATACCTTAACCATCATAACCAGTTACACGTCCCAACGCATATACGCTCCCTAACCAATGATCTTGAGACTCAAGTTTATATCGCGGTACCATAAATATATGCATATATTCCATCCAAATACAATATTGTGTCAGATAACGGTTCGTCATCCAGACACAACATAAAATTAGGATTTAAATGTTTTAATTAAATCCCTATCCTTCCTAAATTCCATCCAAATACCATATTGTGTTGGACAACGCTTCGTCGTCCAGACACGACATATAATTAGGATTTAAATGTTTTAATTAAATCCCTATCCTTCCTAATACAGAAAAATAAACAACCATCTAATATGTCGTTCAACTGTTTTAGTTGATAAGACATAAAACCATGTAGGATTTAACTGTTTTAGTTAATCAATTCCATATGAATGAATGGGTAGGAATTAGCGTTTTAATCTAATCTGTCCCTCCATATGCCACCGTCCCATACTGGTGCATATAATGCATATGATCCGTAAATGATGCAATACTTTTACAGTACATCAAATAAAATCCACATAATCCATATAGTTAATAAAAACAGAATCTAAATAGTTCATCAACTAAAAACCCATAATAATATCCATAAAATTGATGAGACAAAGTTTAATCATTTGTCAATTTAAAATCCAGAATCCATCCATGTAATTGATAGAAAATATGTAATTAATTCTTCAATTAAATCCAGACCAACATCCATGTAAATTATAGAATCTACATAACAGTTCAGTAATTAAAAGTCCAATTAAAACCATGTATTCACATAACAAGGTTTAATATTTCAATAATTAAAATCCTATTCTTAATCCATGTAATTGCAGAAACAAGTTTAATATTTCGGCAATTAACTTTCAGAATATGCATAGGTCAAGTCTGATAAATAAATGACCCTACTGTGCACCTAAATCAAGATTTAACATCATACCGTAATCCATTAAATCGCTAGATCAAAATTAGGTGACTTAATCTGTTCCATCCTTAAACATCCTGCATAGTTACTTAAAGTCCATACTGATTTAGCCTTTAGCCTACAAGCATTATTTGAACCCTACAAAACTTTAATCCCACATGAAAACAATATTTAGAACCTCCAAGAACAGTCCCAACAATGCCAGAATACATAGATTATCCAAACAGTACACAAGAAAATCCCAGAAAACATCAAAATAGGAGAGCCTGCTCTTGAAAATCTCAGAACTTGAGAGCAGGCTCTTGAAAAGCTTCGTGCCAGCTCCATGCACCTTGGAACCAGCTCTTGAGAGGTTGGAGCCGGCTCTAAACCCCACAGAGCCGGCTTTGCAACTTGAGGGAGTCGGCTCCCTCTTTCATGGAGCCGGCTCTCTCCCTCTTGAGAGCCCTGAACTCTTTTCTGATCGTCTGCTCCGTCTCCGACCTTTTCTGTTCCTCAGTAATACTGATCTAAACAGTCTAAAATCTTTCTAATATCATCACAGTCCTTTGTTTACAACCGTAAGAATTAATAACAACGATTAAAACAGTACCGATTTGTTATACCTTAAAATAAACACAGATCACGAACTTTAAACTTGCAAGAATTATTGCAGATAAAATTAAACACTCAACAGATAATCAGTTTAACAAATATTACATATGTAAGATTCAATTAATGATCCATTAAAACCCTAGAGACTATCTAGGTATACACAGAACACAGGCCAACGGGAGAGAGAGAGAAAAGAACTTGCCTCTTAAGGTTTCGATTTGAAACCTTTAACCGTTCTCTGTCTAGATTTTTCGGCGACCTCTTGAGTGTCGTCCACTCCTTTGTTGCCCTAGGTTCAACCCACGAGCAACATTCATTCTTCCTTTCCTTGGTTCAGCTTTGGTTCATGGCCGAAATCCTAACGAAACTCTCTCTGTTTCTCACAATTCCCTCTCTGTTTCTCTATGTCGCTGTACGCGAACATAGTTCTCAAAACCCTTTGTAAACTTATAACAGTATATATATAGACAAATATAAACCCTAAGTCTACATGTAATTAGAGCCGGAAACCCAACCAAAACCCTACTCGGCCAAATACGTGATCCATAAAAACTAAAACCCTAATTTAATATTACAATTAGAAATACTAATGTAACCCAATTAATTCCATTTAAATGAACTAGTAAACCATTTAAAACAATTAAAACAAGTAATTCAATTAAAAGGAATAAAATACAATTAAATAACATTATTAAACAAACCATCCAATTAAATACAATAATTAAAACACATAATTTAATTTAAACAAAACAGTTAAATGCACATTTAATTCAATACAACACAAACCATGAAATCATCTAAAAAAATTAATAAAATTTCAATTATGTCCTTTTTAAATTTAAAGGTATTACACTACTTTCCAAGGGTTTTTTTTCACAAATAAATATTCAACACTAGGGTGTCATAGTCTACAAAGTCAAAAGAAATTAAAAATTTGTCAAAAAAAAAAATTAGTACCAACCTCCAGAAATATAACACTGCCACCCAGACCCGGCATCCCTGTAGACGAATTTGGTATAGGAAGTGAAATTTAGTGAAAGTACTTGCCCATTTTGATTTTTTTTGGGCCATACTTCCTTCTTTAATGTTCAGCCTACATGTGGAGAAAATTAAAATGGAAATCAAAATCCAAAAACATTATAATTTGGGGAAGCAAACAGGAACCATTCAAAACTTTTATTTTTTGAGTTCATGATACAGTGATACACATTCTCCCCCTCCCCCCTATTCATTGCCCTTTTTCTTCCTTTAATTTTAGACTTCTTTTTTGGTTTTATTTGTGATAGTGACACATTATTTCTTTTTTATCTTCGTGCCACCATCTCTCCATCTCCATCTCTCTCGATTTCTCAAGCGATCATCCCTCTCGGCAAACTTCTCTCCTCTCTCGAGTAAGCTCTCTTCCTCTCATCATATCTCCGTATATAATTTTATTTTAATTTTATTATTATTTTTTAAGTTCATGATACACACTCTCCCCCTTCCCCCCTTCTCTTGTATGCATTGCCCTTTTTCTTCCTTTAATTTTAGACTTCTTTTTTGGTTTTATTTGTGATAATGACTCCATATTCCTTTGGTAAATATTTAATTG
Organism: Cornus florida; assembly: GCF_030987335.1. NCBI lineage: Eukaryota > Viridiplantae > Streptophyta > Magnoliopsida > Cornales > Cornaceae > Cornus > Cornus florida. The sequence continues at coordinate 85,306,163 of NW_026775579.1, read as the reverse complement.
CTGAAATTGTTTGCTTCCCCCCAATTTTAATGTCTTTGGATTTTCATTTCCATTTTAATTTTCACCACATTTAGGCTGAACATTAAATAAGTATAGCCCAAAAAAAAATAAAAATGGGTAAGTACTTTCACTAAATTTCACTTCCTATTAAAAAAATAAAAAAATTATTATGCAATGTTTTTTAAATCATTTCGTAATGGTTGGTGACGCCATTTCGATCAAACTGTTCACCCGAGCGATTTTTTGGGAGTATCGTAAATTTAACTTCGGAACAAAAATTAAATTGTTGTAGCCCAAAAAGCAATTTTTGGGCTATATATACTTCCTTATTTAATGTTCAGCTTAAATGTGGAGAAAATAAAAATGGAAATCAAAATCCAAAAACATTAAAATTGGGGGGAAGCAAACAATTTCAGCAATTAAATATTTACCAAAGGAATATGGAGTCATTATCACAAATAAAACCAAAAAATAAGTTTAAAATTAAAGGAAGAAAAAGGGCAATGCATACAAGAGAAGGGAGGAAATGGGGAGAATTCATGCATTGAAGCACTTAACAATTGAAGGAATCAAAACTCAATTTCACATTTCACATTTCAAATTTCAACTTTCAAATTTCAAAATTTGAAAATTATCAAACTCAGAGATTAGTCACCAAAAGTGAACCATGTTCATGAGCATATATGAAATTAAGATCAAAACATCTCAAAGAGTTCCAATTTAAGTCACATGCTATTGACATTGACATTGACACTTTTTCAACTCTAGCAACACAAGTTCTTAAATCCAAATTCAACATTCATGCATTGAAAATCCAAACTCCTTAAATCAGCATGCATCAACGTCAAATATTCCAAGGCAACATATATCATCTCAGTCCAGGATTTTTGAAACAACCCAAGGCAATATATATATATATATATATATATATATATATATATATATATTGTTGATGATGGATTATGCGCAACCCGGATCTGATCTAACTTCCTAGACAGAGAGAAGAAAAGGTGATCCTACAAGCACCGGTGTGTTACCGGTGGAGTAGGCTCCGACGAATAAATCAGTGTGCGAACTAATCTCTTAAGAGAAATCAAGAACTTGAGTTAGGGTTTTTTGCATACCTCAAAACGTTGATTCCCCCGCCTTTTTTATAGGGCTTAGGTTAAGATGTCACGTAGAATTACCTTATTGTAATATGTAGACTTAATCCTCATCGTAATCTTTAATCCTTATCACAATCTTTAATCCTTATCGTAATCTGTAATCCTTATCGTAATCTGCAGAGCCTATCTTAATAGTGCGTTAATTTAGTAATCTTCCTTTAATTATGGATATTTAAATTATACATCCATCAATTGCCCCCCGTTTCAGAGGATTGCTTGTCAAACCACCGGAACGTTAATTCCAAAATATCACACAATAATATATAGTTAGAATTGCAGAGCCTTGTCCATTAGCCTGACTTATATTGTCATTTCGTGAATACAGTCGGGGGTCATAGTACACATTGGCAACTCGTATATGTGGCAAGCTCGTATATTTGTCGTATATTGGCAAGCTTGTATATTTGTCATAGTGCCACATTGGCAGCTCGTATATGTGGCAAGCTGCCATACTGGTAGTCTACCGTTATGTGGCAAGCTGCCATGCCATGCTGCCGTGGCAAGCTGTCCTGCTGGCATGCTACTGTTATTTGTCAAGTTGCCCTAGCAGGCATGCTGCTTTTATTTGGCAAGCTACCCTACTGGCATGCTGCCTTTATTTGGCAAGCTATTATCCTAGCATGCTGCCGTTATTTGGCAAGCTGCCTTGCTGGCATGCTGCCTTTATTTGGCAAGCTGCCCTACTGGCATGCTGCCTTTATTTGGTAAGCTGTCCTACTGACATGCTGCCGTTATTTGGCAAGCTGCTCTGCTGGCATGCTGCCTTTATTTGGCAAGCTGCCCTGCTGACATACTGCCTTTATTTGGTAAGCTGTCCTACTAGCATTCTGCCGTTATTTGGCAAGCTGCTCTACTGGCATGCTGCCTTTATTTGGCAAACTGCCCTGCTGGCATGCTCCCATTATTTGGCAAGCTGCCCTAGCAGGCATGCTGCTTTTATTTGGCAAGCTACTCTACTGGCATGCTGCCTTTATTTGGCAAGCTGTTATACTAGCATGTTGCCGTTATTTGGCAAGCTGCCCTGCTGGCATGCTGCCTTTATTTGGCAAGCTGCCCTGCTGGAATGCTGCCTTTATTTGGTAAGCTGTCCTTCTGGCATGCTGCCGTTATTTGACAAGCTGCTCTGTTGGCATGCTGCCTTTATTTGGCAAGCTACCCTGCTGGCATGCTACCGTTATTTTATACTTGATTTTATTGACATCTTTAGTCGGCTCGTCCCTTTAATAAGGAAAGTAGATTAAGACGAGTTTCACGTAACTCGTAATAAGGTAAGTAGATGAATACGAGCTTCACTCAGCTCACCCTTTAACAGGGGAGGTAGATTACTATGAGCTTCACCAAGCTCACCTTTTAACGAGGGAAGTAGATTACTATGAGCTTCACTCATCTCACCCTTTAACAAGGGAAGTAGATTAATACGAGCTTCACCCAGGTCACCCTTTAACAGGGGAAGTAGATTAATACGAGCTTCACCCAGGTCACCCTTTAACAGGGGAAGTAGATTACTATGAGCTTCACTCAGCTCACCCTTTAACAAGGGAAGTAGTTAACCACTCATCTTTTTACGAGGGAAGTAGATTACTATGAGCTTCACTTATCTCACCCTTTAACAATGGAAGTAGATTAATACGAGCTTCACCCAGGTCACCCTTTAACAGGGGAAGTAGATTAATATGAGCTTCACTCAGCTCACCCTTTAACAAGGGAAGTAGTTAACCCCTCATCTTTTTATCGAGGGAAGAAGATGAAGCTGACCCTTTATTCTTTTAAGGGGGAAAGAGGTATGGTCTTGACATGGGAGTCATCTCCTCTGACGGTTGTCTCGGGATGTTGGCAAATCGTTAACACTTGTCGCACTTTTGAACGAAGTCAAGTGCATCTTTCTGCATGGTGGGCCAATAGTATCCTAGTCGGATGACCTTGTCAGTAAGTGACCTACCCCCAGCATGGTTTCCACAAACTCCTAGGTGGATCTCCCTTAAAATGTAGTCAGCTTTCTCGCTAGAAACGCATCGTAAATACGGCATGGAGAAGCTTCTCTTGTTGAGCACCCCTTTGATAAGCGTATACCTAGCTGCCCGCATCTTGACCTTTCGAGCTTCTGCTCGGTCTGTTGGTAGCACCCCATCCTTGATATATCTGATGATAGGATCTACCCATTCCACACTCAATATCGCTTATTGCACTTCAATTTGTCTCTCCTGAGATATAGATGGTTCATCCAAATATTCCAGTGGTATATTCTTATTGATCTCAGGTTCAATGCAGTAGCTAGCCGGGCTAAAGCGTCTGCTTTCCCATCCTCTTCTCGTGGTATTTGATGAATTGAGAATCTTTGGAAGTGATTCTTTAATTCCTTCACCTTTTGTAGGTAACTCTTCATCTTCTCGTCTCGTGCCTCATATTCCGCTTGAACTTGTCCAGCGACCAGCTCGGAGTCGGTGTAATTGCTCAACCCCTAGGGCATTTGCCACTTTTAATCCTGCTATCAAGGCTTCGTACTCTGCTTTGTTGTTGGTTGCGTTGAAACCAAACCGAAGTGCATACTGTATACTTTCTCCCTCTGGGGAGACAAGAACAAACCCGGCTCCGCTAACCTGAACATTAGATGACCCATCCATGAACAAGTCCCAGACTACTTCTGGGCCCATCTGCTCACTTAAACCTGGTTCTGTCGAAAATTGGGGTTGTTTCTACTCTTTTGGAGGGGTAAACTTAGCTAAGAAATCAGCCAACACCTGAGCCTTCATTGCTGTTCTTCGCTTATACTGAATGTCGAACTCTTCTAACTCTACTGACCACTTCATCAGTCGACCAGAGCTTTCTGGCTTGTGTAGGACCTGTCGAAGGGGTTGATCTGTTAGGACCACTATCGTATGCGCTTGAAAGTATGGTCTCAGTTTTCTGGCGGACACAATTAAAGCAAAGGCCAAATGTTCCATCCTTGGATATCTTTCCTCCGCACCCCTAAGTGCTCTGCTCACGAAGTATACTGGCCTTTGGACCCCTTCTTCTTCTCGTATCAGAGCTGAACTGACAGCTGTCGTGGAGACTGCAAGGTATATGTATAGTTCCTCTCCCGGTATGGTTCGAGATAGTAGTGGGGGAGAACTAAGCTATTGCTTTAGTTCTTTGAACGCCTGCTCACACTCTGGGGTCCATTCAAACGCATTCTTTAGCATACGAAAGAAAGGTAGACACCTGTCAGTTGACCGAGAGATTAGCCTACTCAAGGCAGCAATCTTCCCTGTTAGTCATTGTAGATCCTTGGTTGATCTTGTCGATCTCATGTCAATGACTGCTCGGATCTTCTCTGGATTGGCCTCAATTCCTCTTCTGCTTACCATATATCCTAAGAACTATCCTGAGGAAACCCCAAAGGCACACTTGCTGGGGTTGAGTATAATCTTATGCCTCCTAAGTACCTCAAAGGTCTCCTGCAGGTCAGACAAATGGTCTTCAGCTTTTAAGCTTTTCACCAACATGTCATCAACATATATTTCCATGTTTCTACCAATTTGATGCTTAAACATTGCATTCACTAGCCTTTGGTATGTTGCACCAGCGTTCTTGAGCCCAAACGGCATTGCTTTGTAACAGTACAAACCTCTATCAGTGATGAAGGCCTTTTTTTCTCTATCTGAGGTGTACATAGATATCTGGTTGTATCCAGAATATGCATCCATGAAACTTAATAGTTCGTGTCCAGCCGTTCCCTCAATGAGCATATTGATTCTTGGGAGAGGAAAGCTGTCATTCGGGCAAACTTTGTTAAGGTCGATGAAATCCACACATAGCCTCCACTTTCCATTTGTCTTCTTCACTAAGACCACATTTTCCAGCCAGTCGGAGTAGTACACCTCTTGAATAAAGTCGACTTTTAAGAGCTTTTCCACCTCTTCTGATATAGCCTGATTCCTTTCTGGAACAAAAGTCCTCCTCTTTTGTCTGACAGGTTTAAAGTCAGGATTTACATTTAAGCGGTGCTCCATGATAGTGGGGTTTATACCCGGCATGTCTTCATGGACCCATGTAAATACGTCTTGATTCTTCCTGAGGAATTGAGTAAGTTTATCTTTGATACCTGGGGAGAGTAAAGACCCTATACTCACTTTTTTCTCAGGCTCTCCGTCACCAAGGATGACCTCTTCTAACTCCTCTGTAGGTTCCGCTCTATGAAAGTCTGGTATATCTTTCCCTTCCAGCCTTTCAATCGTAAATGCCTCTTACGATTTTGTTTTTCTAAGAGAGGCGACATAACATTCGCGAGCCATTGTTTGGTACCCTCTTAGCTCTCCCATACCATATTCAGTTGGGAAGCGCATCAGGAGATGGTAAGTGGACGTGATTGCTTTCATGGCATTCAATGTTGTCCTTCTCAGGATAATATTATATGATGATGGGCAGTCCACCACTACAAAGTCCACCATTACAGTGACCTGCTTTGGATTGGCTCCTACAGTAACTGAAAGGGTAACTGCCCCCAATGGATGTACTTTATCGCCTGAAAATCCCACCAGTGGTGATTTCATGGGTCGGAGCCTCTCTCGACCAATTTTCAATTTCTCGTATGCCCAGGGGGTCATCATGGGGCTGGTGAATTCCCTTGTTATCTTCTTCAGAAAAGGTTATGACCGGCTCCTCAACTCGAGGTAATTTTATTAGAGGACTTGTCATTCCAACTTCATTCACCTCTGAAAAACTCCGAATACTCCTAGCATGAGCCTTCCGAGCTGAACTCGTCTTACCACCACCAGCAAAGCCACCCGATATAACTTTGATCTCACCCATTGGTTGGTGTTGAGGAGGGCGATCATCTCGGCCCTCCCGGGCTGGGTTGGAGCCTCCTTTTCCATTTCTAGTTGTGAATTTGCGCAAATGACCTTTACGAATAAGGTTCTCAATCTGGTTTTTGAGATCGAAACAATCCTCTGTGTTATGTCCATGGTCCCGGTGAAACCTACAGTATTTATCTCGAGACCTCTTTGTTGGATCAGCTTTTAGCTTTGGTGGCCATTTCAATGATGCGTCAACTTGAATATGCAGAAAGACTTACTCTACAGATGTATTTAGGGGGGTATAGTTATCATACCTGCTTGGGCTCGCTGAGCGGCGAAACGATCTGTCAGCCTGGTTGTTTGAGAATTTCTTGTACTTCGATTCCTTTTCCTCCCTAGTGTTAGGTGCTGGCCTCTTCTTCTCCGACCTCTTATCTTCACCATCTTTGTTTTTTCGTGCATTCATAGCATCCTCAGCGTTCATGTGCTTCCATGCTCTAACCATCAACTCTGTCATGCTTGTAGGGGCTTTTTTGATAAGGAAAATAGGAACTTAGGAGTCTGTAGTCCTCCCATAAAGGCTGTGAGGGCAACCTTGTGGTCCACCTCTTCTACCTGCAGAATATCAGCGTTAAAACGACTTATGTAACCACGGAGAGGTTTTCCCTTCTGTTGTTTCACATTCAATAAGTGTGTTGTTGTCTCCTATGCCTCTGCCCAGCGATGAAGTGTCCAATGAATTGTTTGCTCAACTCATTAAAGATTTCAATGGAGCCTAGCTTTAATTTATTGAACCAAGGACGAGCCCAACCCTTTAGTGTGGTAGGGAAAGCCCTGCACATAATCTCATCCGGTACGATTTGCAAATACATAAGAGCTTTGTAGGTCTCCAAATGATCGAGAGGGTCCCGCGTCCCATCGAAGCTCTAAAGAGTTGGTTGTAGGTCTCCAAATGATCGAGAGGGTCCCGCGTCCCATCGAAGCTCTCAAGAGTTGGCTGTAGGTCTCCAAATGATGGAGAGGGTCCCGCGTCCTATCGAAGCTCTCAAGAGTTGGCATATTAAATTTGCTAGGTAGAGGACAACTCATAACATAACAGCGAGGCTAAATGCTAGGTTGGTCTTCTATACCATATCGTTCACTGTGGCCTGGCCCTTCCCTTTCATTGCTTGCATGATGTCTTTGACCCTAGTTCTCAGATCTTACATCTACAGATTGAAATAAGTGACGTCTTCAGTCTTGTCACCAACACAACCAGAGGTACCTGCACGGAGCCTGGTATTATTCCGTTCAAGAGACTGATGGTGATGGCTTCTCTGTTGACCCCCTATTTGACTAAGCTCAGCGTCGTTGTCAATCCTACGGGAGTCATTATTTGGTACTTCATTATTCTCCACCTCATTAAGGTCGGCTAAGCGTTGTAGAATCATTGAATTTTTCTGGACTAATTGGTTCATTCCCTTATTTAAGGTTTAAACCTATTGTTCCAATGCTGTGACGCGTTCCTGATCGTTTGGGACAGCGGGGGGTTGCCTCGTCGAGTCCCTTTGATCAGAAGTTTGCAAAGCTTCGTATTCGCCAGCAACCAGACCAGATCGCAATCGAACCATACTTTATTTAGAACTAAAATCGTTCCCACAGACGGCGCCAACTGTTGATGATGGATTCTGCGCAACCCGGATCTGATCTAACTTCCTGGACAGAGAGAAGAAAAGGTGATCCTACAAGCACCGGTGTGTTACCGGTGGAGTAGGCTCCGACGAATAAGTCAGTGTGCGAACTAATCTCTTAAGAGAAATCAAGAACTTGAGTTAGGGTTTTTTGCGTACCTCAAAACGTTGATTCTCCCGCCTTTTTTATAGGGTTTAGGTTAAGATGTCACGTAGAATTACCTTATTGTAATCTGTAGATTTAATCCTCATTGTAATCTTTAATCCTTATCACAATCTTTAATCCTTATTGTAATCTGTAAAGCCTATCTCAATCTGTAATCCTTATCGTAATCTGCAGAGCCTATCTCAATAGTGCGTTAATTTAGTAATCTTCCCTTAATTATGGATATTTAAATTATACATCCATTATATATATATATATATATATATATATATATGTATATATATATAATCTGAAATTGAAAGCCCTCCCATATCAATTGAATCAAACCCTCAGTCAAATATGAACTCAAATAAATAAATAAATAAATAAAATAAAATAAAATATTTATGTACATATCGAGATATGATGAGAGGAAGGGAGCTTACCTGAGAGAGGAGAGAAGAACAGAGGGAAGAAGATGAAAATTCGAGAAAGATAGAAACCAATTTCGGCATTAATGTGCAGTCTACATGTGAAAATTAAAATGTAAATCAAAATCCAAAAACATTAAAATATAGGATAAATATAGAAGAATTCACAAAAAATTAAGGTGCTGCCAACATAGTGGAGTAAGGGTAGCATTGTACCATGTCGTGCATGTGCATACCAATGGAACATCAAATAGCAGGTAATCCATTCTCAATCTCCCAAACACATTAACTAAGCAATTCATGTTTCGCTCTTCCCATTTTCGCTCTTCCATCTACATGAATGGAAAATAAAGACAAATGTGAATTTTATGAATATATTAAAATGGGAAAATAAAAAATAAAAATAAAAATAAAAGTCAATTCAATTCAATTGCTTTTTTCTTATTATGTTCTTTCTTTCTTTGACGAAACTGGAACCTGAGCAGAAGGCGACTAAGGGGGGGAAGAAACAAACAGGAACCAGCCAGGCGACCTATTAATTTAACGCAAAACAAGGATAGGATCATGATAACCTGACGAAATAACCACTGATTCACACTCTTAAGCCGAACTCTCAAGTGATGATCACTCTATGGACTTGGAACCGGAAGTTTGTTCACATCGGATCTTGTTGAAGACCGAGGTTCGCTTCAACAGTTCACACTAGCAAAATATATGACAACAAAATTGAAATAACAAAATTATTTTAGGGACGATCAAGCTGTACGTGTATTGTTTAATAGAAAATCACATTGTAATTAGAGGACAAACTAAAATTGCATAAGAATATATACCACTACAGTACAGTTGAATTCAATACAAAAGCTAAACAAATCAGTTTCAAACCTCAAAATGTACAAAGATTAGAGCACAGGAAATCTTTTCATAAAATACACTTGAAGTTTAAAAAAAATTCAAACTTGATTACACCTTACCTCATATGCTCCCTCTGTCCTATATTAGAGGTCCCTTCTAAAGAGTAGAAAATTTTAAGAGGACGTGTAATTATTACATTGAATAACTCGGTGGTGTTACGCATCTTTACTTGTCTTCTTTTTCTTGCAGTCTCACATATTTTGTTCATCTAGACTTCTCTACTTTTGATGTCTTACAAATCGAGTCTTGTATGCCAAACTTGTGTTTTTCTATATATATAAAGGTAATTGATATTATTTATATTAAGATATCAAATACCCAAAAAAAAGAAAAAAAAGGCTTTATTTAGAGTTTTTGCCTAGGCCTCAAATTGTGCTGGGCTGACCTTGCCAAACACCAGATGCGAGGACAGTATTTTATTTCTTTGTGGGTTTACTACATTGAGCACGTCCTGGTTTTGTCTATAGAAGAATCATATGAAATTTAATGAAGAGAGTAATGAGCACATAATAGGTAACAAAATAGATGGAATTGATATGACGCAACAGATTTCGGTATGGATATATGGTGATGATACGAAACATAGACATGTTGACTTTATAAATTACAAAAAAGAAAAGGCTTCAATACTCCTTTGACATGACAATATATGCATATAGTGTGTCTGGTTATATTACATATAAACAAGGGAACCTTGATGGAAGTAATGATTGTTTAAACTTTGGAACAAAAACAGTGATGGATTTTAATATCCTAAAATAATAATTAATCTAGGTATAATTAATGAAGATGACTTGCTCATTTGCTACATATCTATATGATTCTTCTGGAGTACCTCTAGGAAGCGCTAGCACAACAACAGACCTACCACCACGTCTGACAACAGATTTAATCAATTCAGAAATACCAAACTTTTTCAGTCGGTACATATTGATTAATCTTGTTATTAACATTCACCAAACAATCCATGTCCAAATCTTCCCATTTTCGCTCTTCCATCTACACCAATGAAAAACACAAGTCAACATTAATTTTAATTCACTAAATGTTGAATTAAATATAAATACATGCCTTGAATATATATATATATATAACACACATACACATTATTATTAGAGAACAAAAAAAATCTCGAACATGTATTTCAAACTAAAACACTATACAAGAGTGCAGAAGGTTAATTCCCTCCCTAAACTAAAAATTAGTAATGAAAAAAAGTTTGAGCCAAAAAAAGTTGTAAAAAATTAAAAAAAAAAAAAATGATTTTATTTTCTTTCCAAATTTTTCAATGTTCCTATTGACATTATAATTATAGCCGTTTTAAGTACTTTCCAAAATTTTCAATGTTCCTAGTAAAAATGTCCAAGGTTGATAAATGAAAATTTGTTTTCTTGCCAGACTCTTCACATTGCCAACTAGGGCCCAGGAGGAGACAGTGAGAAGTGACAGTGTCTGAGTCCTAATAAAATTTGTTAAAATGGGAGGAAATATGTAAAAAGGTGAAATTTCAAGCTACTTTTTGTTTCATTTTATCCTAAATATAAATGCAAGACTTCATAGTTATTTTGTCACATCTTTTTAGCTAATGTGCAACTTTAAGAGTAACACAGTCAAATATCATGTCAATCCTACCACATACCTCACATTTTACTTACTAAACCAAAAAAAAAAGTCTAAATGATTGAGGAATGTATGTTATGAAACTAATTGAATCACAACTACTAAAATTCTGAACCAAGAAAAGTTCAAAAAAGATTCAGAACCAAGAAAAGTTCAAAAAGGATTAAAGGCAAATCACAACTAACAATAAACTGATGAATTGAAGAACCGAAAGGAACAGTAAAGTTGACAAAAAACCTAGAAACATGTTGGTTTTTAACATAACTTCAGATTGACAAACACTTGAAAAGACTACAAAAACCAAAAAGGATCAGTGTAATCATCATCACCGTGCATGAAGGTAGGAATATGAGAAGCTAGACTCAGTATCTCATCGTCAACCCAAAAACCTTCGCAGCCCCTGACATCAAAAAGCACAAGTTTTTTACACCCCTTCAGAATGATCAAAAGATTTTCCTGCTCGAGTGTTACCCTCCATAGCTCCAAATATTTTATGTCATTGACAATTAAATTCTTGCAATGAAGGTAAGGTTGGGTAATGATTTCTTCCAAATTACTAACGTTTCCAACCTTTAACATCTGTAAATTTTTAAAATTGCTTACGAGCCTTGGAATAATGGACACGTCATTCCATAATAGCAGAGCCAAATATTTCAAGGCAGGACACCTGAAAAAGAGACAAAAAATATAAAATATAAAATCAAATCTAATCTAAAACTTCTAATTGAACTATATGAGTTAAAATGGAGTTCTTTTCTTGTATTACAAAAATGCATACGAAACTGAAACACTACAAGAGAGTAGAAGCCAATAAATATGAACTTATTCATTCATACATATATCACATGCATATTAGATAAAAGAGAGAATCGGAGACTATGAAAAACTATACAAACCAGTTGAACTCTTGTAACCGAGTATCACACCTCAACGGACAAAGATTAGTAGACAGGAGAAATTACTACTCTAATCTTGATCAATATAGCAATTGCATATTATTATATGAAATAGATATATATAGAAGATAAAAAATTAATGGGCAGGAGACCAAACGTCTCCTCTCCCTTGTGGGACCAAGTGTTCAATTCAAAGTAAAAGTTCATTAAATTAAGAAATGGTTTTTTTTAACTTCAAAAATTAATAACAACTACCTTATATGGGTAAAGAAATCATCATAACTATGGCCCTGTTTGGATTAGTTTTTCAAACGCTGTTTTTGGCTTTCTGGGCTTAGAAGCTATTATGAATGGTGTTTGGATAATTTTATAGAAGACCTTTTAGCTTTTAGAAGAGCGTTTTGGAGAAACTGGGGACCCTCAGCTTTGGTAAAACGCTCTTCTAGATACACACGGGAAGTCATTTATGGATTTAATGAATCTTTCAATATGACAAGCGTACCCTTTTCTTTTAGGTATTGAGAAAATAAAATTACAACATCTGCCATTGAGCATATCCTATTATTCCTAAACCCTAAGGACAACTCAAACGAGGAAGATCGTCACTTTCCTTCTAAACCTTAACGACAACTCAAACGACAACTTCTCGCTTTAAGGATCTCTTTCGTTTCAGGCAAGGATACGACATATTTTACTTTGTTGTATATGAATGATTGATTATATTTTGTATATGAATGTTGGATTGAATGTATGGTGTGAAGTTTGGAGTGACCAAAATTTTGAACTAATTAATCGTACAATTTTTCTTAACCAATTTTTTATTTATGCCCTAATCGATCACGTAAATATTGCATTATTAAACCTTCATTTTTGTATTAACAACCATTTTTTCATGATATATGGATGCATATACATATACAACATTATAACATTTGTTATAAATATGTTTTTTATACTGTATTTGATATATTATTATAAGTATGCTTTTTATACTGTGACTGAAATATTGGAAAAAACTGTAATAATAATTAAAGTATCGAGTACTGTATTCTTTTACTTTGTTGTATATGAATGATTAACTCTACTTTGTCTATGAATGTTGGATTGAATATATGGTGTGATGTTTGGAGTTACCAAAATTTTGAACTAATTAATCGTACAGTTTTCTTAACCCATTTTTTATTTATGCCCCTAATCGATATGTTGCATCATTAAATAACCCATTTTTGTATGAACAACGATTTTTACATATACATATACAACATTATAACATTTGTTATAATTATGCTTTTTATACTGTGTTTGACATATTGTTATGAGTGTTTGTAATTGAAATATTGGAGAAAACTTTAATAAGAATAATTGTAATCTTTTACTTTATTGTATATGAATGTTGGATTGAATATATGGTGTTAAGTTTGGGATGACCAAAATTTTGAACTAATTAATCATACTGTTTTTCTTAACCCATTTTTTATTTTTTATTTATGCCTTAATCGATGACATGCATCATTCACATGTGAACATTGTTGTATGGATACATATACATACATATATGTATGAATAGTTAAACAATTATTTTTGTATGAACAACCATTTTCCCATGATATATGGATACATATACAATATTATAACATTTGTTATACTTATGTTTTTTATACTTTGAGATATTGTTATGAGTATACTTTTTATATTGTGCTTGAGATATTGGAGAAAACTTTAATAATAATTATAGTATCTAGCCCAATGCGTAATCACCTCTCATTCTTTATTAATCACCTCTCATTTTTTATTATTTAATTTTTGTTTTGTTTTGATTTTGTTTTGTTTTGTTTTTTTGTTTTCTTTTGTTTTTTTAGTTTTGTCATAGAGAATGATAGTGATACTGAGAAAGACATCTATGAGGGAATTTTAGAACGTGTTAAAAGAGATGATATAGAGCTCAATCAAATCATCGTTACAGCATCATGTGTGGCAGTGCTATGAAACTCATGAGTGTATAAATATTTTGTTAGTTGATGCTATGACATTTTATATTATTTAATTATATTGAATGTGTTGTTATTTTGTTAGTTGATGCTTAATACACTGTAATATTTTTATATACGGCATGAATTATTTGATTATATTGAATAAGTTATTTGTATATATCATGTTGGAGTATTTGATTATATTGGAATGTTAATTACTTTATGTTACCAAACCGTCCAAAAAACACTCAGGGCAAAATAGTTATTTTAGCATTAAAAGAGCTTCAGCAAATGATTTGCCAAACATACATTAAAAACACTTCTGGCCTTAAAAGCTCTTCTAAAATACCGTTCCCAAACAGTGACAGATAAATAGAAGTGATAACTTCTGCTTCTCTTTTTCTTCTGCTTAAAAGCAGAAGCAAAAATTATGCCAAACGAGCACTATAGGTTGGACTTTGGAGGAACCCAATGCGCATCCATTTGGATTCCTTCCATTGTCTCTTTGGTTTATTTTTATCAACTTCAAATTGAATTCAAGCATTTTATAATTTGACTTAGTAATTTTGTTTGAGTAAGTTAAAATTTTATCAAAAAATTAATAAATAAGTTATTTTTGTTAACTTTTAATATTTTTTTTCTTTCTAAATATTTTACGACAATCAAACACTAAAAAAAATATATATATATACATATATATATAATATTTTACATACAAATAAATGGAGTCGTAGTATTGTTTAAACCGACATTTATAAATCGATCTTAATAAATGCAATTGTATAGTATTGTGTCAAATATATATATAGAAGATAAGTACTGTAATAAATGAGCAGCTGAGGAAACATTTCACCTCCCTTTGGAATCCAAGAGTTCAATCAAAGTAAAAGGTACACTAAAGTTTTTATTTTCAATCGAAGATTTCACTATTTTTGTCAATCCCAACAAAAATAATGACATGGTTTTTAAATTTCAAAAAATAATTACAACCATTTATATCACTAAAAGAAATCATCGTAACTACAAGTTGGACTTTGGGGAACCCAAAACATTCATTTGAATTCCTTTATTATGAAATTAAATTCATACGTTTGATTTCATCTTCATTATATATATTTTCATCTTTATTATATATATATATATATATATATATATATATATATAATTTTTTTTTTTTTGAATGGTTTTAAAAATTTTGACATCACTTCCATTTGAATCCAAAAGGTGGTCCTCGAGCTTGGTGGTGATGAGAGAAATGAGACAGACAGATTGAATGGAAGTGATGAATCTAAGCTGTTTGATGGTTTTTATCACAGACGTCACAGTAACTAAATTTAATACACCAAAATGGTGGTGAATATGAGTGGCAGTGGTGGTTTTGCATGTGTGGAAGAGATGAGCGAAACAAGGCCTAGAAAGATGTCTTATTTTCTCTGCTTTTTTCTCTTTCTTGTTCCCTGTCAGTGCTACTCACAATTCATTTCTTACTTGTAAAATTCAATCTTTAATGGTAGAATTTATAAGTGTCTAACACTTACCCTTCAGCACAAAAAGAACAGAGTTCGAAGAACAAGTGAAACAGCACATATGAGTTACGATCTACGAAAACTTAATCAATTCAATTGGATTGTTCAAATTTTAGTTATATGTTATAATGTTGTGTTTTCGTTCTCTAAAAATTTTTAATATTTAATTTTAATTTTTTTTACTATATTTAAAATGGCTATATTAATAAGAAATTAATCAATATAATGGTATATATTATTAAAATAAATTAAATTAAATAATAATTTTTAAAAAAATTAAAATTATTTTTTTTGGGTACCTAAGTTTTAATAACTTAAGTCAATTCAAGTTCGCGTAAAGATATGCCAATGAGTTCATATCTCAAGCTCCTTCCCGATTCCATTTCGGGGTTCCACGCTCCAGAACTTCCATACAAGAAGGTAGGAATATGAGAAGCAAGCTTCAATATCTCATCATCAACCTCAAAAAACTCGGAGCCCCTAAAATCAAAATGTACAAGCTTTTTGCAGCCCCTTAAAATCATCACTAAACTATCTCGTTCAAAAGTAAATTCTTGTCTTAGTTCCAAATGCTTAATGTTTGGCAGCAAGGTCACAATAGCCAATGCTTCCACTTCCCTAATAACAAGCACTTGGAATGGCCAACCCAACAAAGTTTTGCGGTGAAGGCATACCTTGATCTGTAATTGCAAATATTGTAGATATCAAGGCAAACGTTGAGGTCATTTCACAACAAACTAAGCTGCAACTCTAAACAATAGGCAATGATTTTTTTCTCTTGGCCTTTTGCACCCATAAAAGCTTATATGTGTAGGACCAGTTTCCTTTTAGTAACTTTAATTCCACTTTCCATCAAAGTAAGAAATAAATAAGAAAACGTTTCTCCAATGTCATTTTATAATTATTCAATTATACTCAAATACGGAGTAGTAAATAAAAGAGTCATTTTATTAAAAAAAAATTACACAATGACATCACAACTTTTCAAAACTTGTCAATTTCACATAAATAAAAACACAGCCAAAAAATAAAAACCTATTTTTTAGTTGGTACTCGTTGATTAATCTTGATATGAAGATATCTAATTCTTTAGGAAAAATAATTGTGCGCCAACATAGTGGACTGAGTAATTTTGAACCAAGACTTGCACACAAAAGGAACATCCAATAGCAAGGATTCCATTCCCACCTTCTCGAATACATTCACCAATAAATCCACGTCCAAATCTTCCCATTTTCGCTCTCCCATCTACGTCAATGGAAAACACAAGTAAACATACACGAATTGGATTGAAAACTACAAAAGGCCATACAAAACAGTTTTAAATCTGACATTTCAATCAAACCTGAAAATGAACTAAGGAGAAAATGGACCATATAGTTATTATATATATATATACACACGCGCGCGCACATTTCCATATAGATATATATATATATAGATACACACACGCACACATTTTTATATAGATAAATTAAAAGGGGGAAGAAGAAGAAAGGTTAGATAATTTAAAAAGATATATTTGATTAAAAAATTAATGTTTGTAGAGTTTCACTAAAATAGAAACTTAAGTAATTAATATAAACGACTGTAAAGTCGCGCAAAGGCAACTGTAATTAGCAAAGCCCTAAATTTATTACCGTTAATTACTAGCTGGAGTACTATTTTTATTATCAATCCCAACAAAAATAATGACATGGTTTTTTAACTTAACAACTACTTTATATCGGTAAAAGAAGTCATCATAACTAAAGGTTTGACTTCGACGTGAAGGAACCCAATGCATCCATTTGAATTCCTCTACTCCTTTCTTTGGTTCATTTTTATCAATTTCAAATTGAATCCTAATGTTTTATTTCATCTTAATATAATTTTGTTTGCCTTGATAATTTTTAATTAGAAAAATATATATTTAAATATATCAAAATATGTTTCAATTATGTAGGGACTTTTTCAATTAAACAATGTTATAATGCTAAAAGAGAAAATAAATAAATAAATAAAAATCCATTCGGTTTGTACGGACTCTTCTATAAAAGAATGTTGGAGCCCATCACTCGTGAGATTCACTACCTCCATGTGAGAAAGTAAAAACAAGTCGATCAGTTTGTACATCATTTTTTCTTTTCACTTTGGTTTGTTTTTACAATTTAATATTGATTTTTAGCGTTTGATTTTATTACCTATAATTTAGTTTGCACTGACAATTTTAATTTTTTTCTTTTAATAAAACTAATAATATAAATATTTAATAAGAATTATAAATTTCTTGTTTTATGAAGGATAAAATTTTATTTGTTAATGTCGATAGGGGTGAGTGAGAGCACACACTCCCTTAACTTTTTCCATTATATAATGTTTTACAAATAATAATTGTAATTGTTAATTTGTTATATCGCCACAATAGAATTTAATCTCTTTCCTTCTTTAAGGGTAAAAAAAAAAATAAAATAAAATAACAAAAATAAAAAGGGGGGGGGGCTAATGGAATGAAATAACAAATGTATTTGGTAGGACATGTTGGATGAAAAGGAAATAAATAACTTTTGTTAGTTTTCCAAAAACGAAACGAAATGAAATGAAAAGAGAATGATCGAAATGCTAATAATTTTAATGAAACTCTATTAATACTAAAGGGTAAAGACAAACTCTATATAAATAATGATACAATTGTAAATTTATTAAATTAGCTTCTTTTTCTTTAACTGTACCAAACATATCTTGGTGTGCACAAGTGTGACCCGAATATATTAATTAAATAAGTAAAGATGACACGACACTATATATAAAACCTGTTTAATGTTAAATGGGACGTGTAACTTATGATATGACATCAGCGGCGTATCCATGATCTGAAAGTATGGGGGTTAAAAAAAAAAAATTCAGAGAGGGGATCAACTGAAGAAAGAAAAAAAAAAAAATTCAAACAAAGAAAAATGATAACAATAACAATATCGATGAATATTTAAATAATGATAAATCGAGACAGTATATGAAAAATTCCTAATTATAACTAATTTCAGTTAATGACTCAAGTTTGATGTAAAATACCAGTATCAATTCGGTGTCTGAGTCTGGACTGGTGAATTTAAATTGGGTACAATAGACATGTATCAATAAATTAAATGTTCGCTAAGAACAAACTCGGACACCATATTCAAATTCACCTGGCTACCTCAAGATGCCTATTTTTGGTGTCATTAAACAAAACTGGAAGCTTCAAATCAATTAACCGAATCAGAAGACAGAGCGGCATCATCAAGTTTTGAACCAATAAAGAAACGAATCAAAACGCAATAAGATCTAACAGTGAATCTAAACCCATAAGAATCAGAATCAAAATGAAAGAAACTCAAAACAGTTTTTGGGTTCACTAATAAGTAAATGTCATAGAGAACGCTATGGAATTGGGAATGAGACAAATGGGCTACAATATCTTACATTTAGAGGAATTTAGAAATGGGTTCCTAGAGTATATGTCTTTTTTTTCAACTGAAATGAATGGACGCAATTCGTCCATGTGTTGGTCTGTAACGGTTGGCCCAGCCTAATGAGTTTGGCCTTAGTTTTTGGCCTGCACTCTATTTATCATTTATATTTGAAGATGCATGAATTTTCTCTCTCTAAGTTGACAGAATTTCATTACACTTCAAAAAATTTTCTCCCCTCCTTCCTCCTTTCTCCTTTCTATTTATAGATCATTTACATTACTCTAGAGCCTTCTTCACTAATTTTCGCTGCTGGGCCTATCCTCGAGGTTTAGTAGTTATGGGCCTGAATCCTCCTGGAGCCCTTTTTTAATCAGTCCAGTACACCCGGTCTGCTTTGTGGACGTCAAGTATGGGCCCTTGTCAATTGTCAGGCCCATACTTCGTTATGTGAGTTGGATCTGGCCCACGCCGTCTTTAGCGTCCTCAACTGCCCCAATAATCACTCCCTCATTGATTAGGGTGTGATTATTTAAAAGCTCAATGATGACCTGACGGCTTATGATGATTCGACGGCTCAAGACGATTGTGTGGGGCACCGAGCGGTCGGCCTCGGAATGAATGCCCTTTTTGAAATTCAAATCCCTTCAGCTTCCTGACGTCTCGGCAAATGGGACCACTTTCCCTTTAAATACCCTTCTTCCACGACTAAAACTTTTCTTGTCGCATCACTCACATCTTGCTGTCAATCAATTCAATCTACTTTCTCAAGGCGAACATCATCTTTTTCGGTCAAATTTCATCTTCTTCGGCGAGTCTTGCAAAAGATTCTTCATCCTCAGTTTCCTTGCGATATTCTCTGAGGATAGTCTTGTTGCCCTTCCCCCCCTAAAATCTCTGCATTCTTTGTCAAGGCTTATAGTATCTTTCACCATGCCCATCGATCTAGATATTCTTCGCATGAAACTCCACCTTTCCAGTAGTATTCATGTTAAGAAATGCCCTGCAGATGTAAACATCAGAACTGGTAAAAGCCTTCTTCCCGGTGAAACCTTATTTTGCCTCCATCATTTGAATATTATTAGATTCCCTTTGCATCCTTTCTTTTGTTATGTATTCAATAGGTTGAAGATTTCTCTTCTTGAAGTCAACCCCAACTTTTTTAGGGTTCTATCCGTTCTATTGCTTCTGAATCGCGACAGAGGTTTGGATCTTGATTTAATCGATCTTCTCCTTTGCTACAAAGTTATCAAGATTAGGTTGGATGAGGCTTACTATCATTTATATCCGTTCGAGAAGATGTCCATCTGTATGGACAAACTTAAATCTGAAAAAGGGTGGAAAAGAGGCGTTGTTGGGGTTCGGGGAGCTTGGTTTGCTCTAGCAGCCAATGACTACCCTATCCCGAACGCCTTTGGCGAATGCTCAGTCTTTTCTTATAAGAAGTTCAAGACTCATAAGGCTGACTGCCCTTTGAAATTTGCATTCCCCGTTTTTGTTCTTTTCTTTGCAATCCCTGGGTATCAATTTGGATAATGAACTCAGTTACAGCATTTATAGGGATAGGATCACATACTTAAAGGAACACATGCTGAGCAACGTCCCCTCTTGTTCGAAGCTTCTCACTTTCTGAAAATCTTAGTGACATTTCAGTCCTTGGTTCTACAATGAGTCAACTCCAGATCCCTTCCTTCAGTAGGAAGAAGGCTCCTCCTAGAGCTCTGACGACTCTTGCAGCTTCTTCCTCTTCAGCCTCAGCGTCGTCCTCTGCTACCACCTCCAGTACGACTCCAAATGCAATAAACACTAATCCAATCATCAATGTTCCTTCTGTCAATCTGAGCATCGCTCCTCAGACTCGGGGTCCCTCTGCCCCTGTTGCACCTGCTCAAGACAAGGAGCGAGGAAAAATGCCCCAAGCTGACAGTGAGGGCAATCCTGATGATCAACCCCGACGAGGAGGGTTCGGACTTCAGGACCGAATGTGCCCATTCCCCCCCAGATTAGACCGATCGCACCTTCTGGAACTAGCACGGCCACTACTTCTACCTTTGGTGAGGCTCCATGGACTCCTCAATTCGTCCGAACAGATGGATCGGTTGTTAAACCGAGCGACACCATGTTCAAAGATGGCCTAACCGCCATGGCCTACTACAAGAACATGTGGTCCCCCAAAGATGTTGAGGTTGCCAAAGCTCTTTCCCAGAAAGAAGTGTTCAGCCGTTTTCCCTTGGCTGCTATGGAGGTAATTTCCTACCCTGGTCTTAATCACCTCAGAAATATCTTCATTTTACAATTTTTCTGAACATAAGCTCGGCTCAATTAGTATTCATGTATTATTTTGCAGACTCTATTTGGCATGATGGCCATGCAAAAACATGTTGAGGCTGCCAACGTTAAGGCACGAAAGTTTGCCAAAGACGTTGAGGTAGGTCACAAGGAGAATAAGATCATTAGCACCAAGAATGCTGAACTCGTGGTGCAACTGAATAAGGTTGAGATTGAGAAGGATGGTCTGAAGAAGGAGGTAGGCTCCCTTTAGGACGAGAAAAATGCCCTTCAGCTTGAGAAGAGTATCTGGCAGACCGAGCGTGAATCGCTTAGAGCCGAGAGGGACAACCTTCAACGCTTGCTTCACGACAACAAACAGAGCGCATGGCCTTTGAGAAGAGGGTTCTGGATGAGCGCAATGCCTTGCTCGGTGTTAGTGGCAAGATTAACAGTGGGGTGGCAGCTCTGTACGGTCGCTTCTCCAAAATAGGTGCCTTGAGGTACGCCGAAGGATTCAGAGAGGGTTATAACGACCGTCTTCCAGCTGAGGGTCAAACTGGTTCCACTTCGGATGACATTGACAATGAACTCATCATTGATCCTCCAGGAATCTATACTGACCCAGACTCTTCTCCTGCCGAGCGCATCTTTGATGAATGCCAGGAGATTGCATCTTCTGGGGTCATTCCTGCCCCCCCCCCCTTCTCCACCTTTGAACGCTCCTCCTCTGTCTGTCATGGTTCCATTAGCAACCACTACCGAGGACGGAACCTTGCAGATTCCTCTGTCAGTAGTGGTTCCATCCGCACCTATTGCCGAGGGTGGAACCCTGCAAAATGAAACGGTGACCCAGTTGGATTCCCCCCTCACAATGAAGCTGCAGCCACTGATGGGGAAATGAACGATAACAACCCAGAGGAGATCGCTGAAGCTGAGCGAGTTAATGAGGCTGCACAAGTCAATAAAGAGACGAGCACAGCTTGATTGCACTTATATTTTCTTTTTATCATCTTTTTTGTAATTCTCATAGCTCCTTATGAATGAGAATGATGATTTCTATTACTCATGATTTCAAACTTTGAATTGTTTGTCAATAGTTGTTTGTATAAATGAATTACCACTTTATTTTGCATCATTTGCCTATTAATGACTGGCAAGTGTTTAGCGTTCGGCTCGTAGTGCCAGCTACCACTTTTCTTACATAAATGTCTGGCACTCGGCTTGAACGCCACTTGCCACATGGCTTTTTGCTTTTTGGCAAATGTTTGGCGTTCGGCTTGTAGTGCCAGCTGCCACTTTTCTTGCAGAAGTGCCTGGAGCTCGGCTTAAACGCCACTTGCCACTTGGTTTTTTGCCTTTTTGGCAAGTGTTTGGCATTCAGCTCTTAGTGCCAGCTGCCACTTTTCTTGCATAAGTGCCTGGCGCTCGGCTTGAACGCCACTTGCCACTTGGCTTTTTGCTTTTTTGGCAAGTGTTTGGCGTTCGACTCTTAGTGCCAGCTGCCACTTTTCTTGTATAAGTGCCTGGCGCTCGGCTTGAACGCCACTTGCCACATAGCTTTTTACTTTTTGGCAAGTGTTTAGCGTTCGGCTTGTAGTGCCAGCTGCCACTTTTCTTGCATAAGTGCCTAGCGCTCGGCTTAAAAGCCACTTTTCTTTTGAGAGGGCGATGCTTCTACCAATCTTTCGAGGTTTTGTCACATTGCAATTATACATTCTAAAGTAAATATTGCTTAAAACACAAATTTATTTTCATTGATAATACCTTTTCAAAGATATGGCATTCCAAGGCTTGTTTACCAGCCTTCCAGCCATAGTTTCCACCATATATGCCCCCTTTCCTACAACTTCCACAATTCTATATGGTCCTTCCCAATGTGACATCATTTTCTTGACAATCCCAACTTTTCTTTTCAGAACTAAATCGCCGAGTACAAAATCTCTATGCCTCACCCTCCTGTTATGGCTATTCATAAATGTTTGCTGGTATGACGCAAGTCTTACTGCCGCAGCATTCTTCTTTTCCTCAAGCAAATTGAGGTTAAACCTCAGCATATGATCATTCTGCTCCTGATTCCATGCAAAGCTTCGAACAGTGGGAACTTAATGCTCTACCGGTATTACTGCCTCGGTACCATATGCCATAGCGAACGGGCTTTCCCCGGTCGGTCACCTCGGTGTCGTTCTGTATGCCCACAGAACGTTCGGAAGTTCATCCAACCACTTCCCTTTCTCGTCTTCAAGCTTCTTCTTTATGCAAGCGAAGATCGTTCTATTTGTGATCTCAGCCTGACCATTCGTCTGTGGATGGCTGACCGCTGCTAACTTCTGATTAATTCCATATTCTTCTAGTAACTCTCTCACCTTCTTGCTATCTAGGTTTGTCCCATTGTCCATGACGATTGACCTTGGTACACCAAACCGACAAATGATATTACTCCAAATGAAATGCCTTACGTGAGTCTGAGTGACACTAGGGTACGGTTCCTCCTCTACCCATTTGGTGAAGTAATCTGTTGCGAGCAGAATATACTTAATTTGCGACCTGGCGGTTGGTAGCGGGCCAACCACATCCATCCCCCATTGCGCGAAAGGCCATGGTTTGGCCATTACGTGCAAGTCTTCTAGTGGTTGGTGGATCAGGGGTCCGTACCGTTGGCACTTATCACATCTTCTCGAAAATTATTCCGCGTCCCGTGATATGTTTGGCCAGAAGTACCCTTGTGTCATTGCTTTGTGCGCTAGGGATCTCCCGCTGAATGATTACCACATACGCCTTCATGAATGGTTCGCAGTATTTGCTGAGCTTCTGCAGGGGTTACACATTTTAGATAAGGTCCTAAATAAGACCTCCTATACAATTGGTCATGTACCACGGCATACTTTGCAGCGTTAGATCTGACCCTTCTTGCTTCATCCCTTTGTTCAGGCAGAACACCATCTCGGATATATGCCATAATTGGATCTATCCAGCTTGGCTCATACGGTATGACGTTTACCTGCCATGAGTCCGAACTTGTCGACTGCTCCAATATAGATGGTTGGCGAAGCACACCAACTGGGATCACCCTTGCCAATGTCTCACCCGAGCTCGATGCACTGTAGGCCAAACGGTCAACATCTGCATTGTGCTCCCGCGGCACTTGCGTGAACTTGATCTTATTGAAATTTTTGGCCTTGTGTATTACGGCTGAACGGTATTCCTCCATAGTCTCATCTTTGGTACTATACTCCCCAGTCACTTGCCGAATGATCAGCTGTGAGTCACTGAAAGCGACTAAGTTTCTGACTTTTAGTTCCTTGGCTAACCTTAACCCAGCCAATAACGCTTCATACTCTGCTTCATTGTTGGTTGCCCTAAACTCAAGCTTGACTGCTTGGCTGAGCGCAGTGCCATCTGGCGTTTGCAATTTGATCCCGATTCCTACCCCTATTTGATTTGAGGAGCCATCAACGAAGAGCTTCCATGAGGATTCTTCCGAATAGGCCTCGGGCTCTTCCACATCACACTCTAGCAAGAAATCAGCCACTGCTTGCCCTTTGATGGCTGTTTGGGGTTAATACGTGATATCAAAAGAGCTTAACTCTATCGCCCACTTCGTCATTCGTCCGGACAGATCGGGCTTATGCAAGATCACCTTTATGGGAAATATGGTCAGAACGACTATTGGATGGGATTCAAAATAGTGCATGAGCTTCCTTTTTGCATTTACTAAAGACAAGATTACCCGTTCGGCCTTTGAATATCTTCGCTCTGACTCGGCCAATGTTTTGCTTACATAAAAGACTGGGAATTGCTTACCCTCAGCACACCGGATCAGAACACCGCTGGTTGAAACGCTAAACACTCCGAGGTACAAGAAGAGTTTTTCACCTGGATTTGGGGCATTTAAGACTGGTGGGTTCCGCATATATTCTTTCAAATTGTTCAGTGCCTGCCTCTGCTTATTCCCCCAACATTGCTTTCCGTGACTTATGATTATATCAAAGAATGGTTTGTACCGATCAGATAACTTGGAAATAAACCGACTCAATGCCGCTATGCGCCCGGTAAGAGCTTGAACTTCTTTAATAGTGCACAGTTCTGTATTGTTAAGCAGGGCTTCTGCTTGGGTTGGGCTGATCTCAATCCCTCTGTTGTTGACCACATGGCCAAGGAATTGCCCTGACCCCACGCCGAACGAGCACTTTATCGGATTTAACCTCATTCTATACCTTCTTAATACATTAAACACTTCTCGCAAATGTTTCAAGTGATGTCCATTCTGCTTGCTCTTTACCACCATATCGTCAATGTATGCCTCCACTGTTTTGCCCATTTGCTCTTTAAAAATTTTGCTAACCAACCTTTGGTATGTACCCCTAGCATTTTTCAATCCGAACGACATGACCTTGTAACAGTAGATCCCTCGTTCGGTGATAAAAGAAGTCTTTTCTTCATCGTTCGGATCCATAGGAATTTGATTATAGCCTGAATAAGCATCAAGAAAAGTTAATCGCTCAAATCCTGTTGCAGCGTCCACCATTGATCAATCTTTGGAAGTGGAAAGCTATCCTTCGGGCAGGCCTTATTTAGATTGGTGAAATCAATACAAACTCTCCATTTTCCATTCTTCTTCTGTACTATGACCACATTTAACAACCAGCTCGGGTATTGTACTTCTCGAATGAACCCAGCCTCCAACAATTGGTTTACCTCCTCAGCGATGATCTGGTTGCGTTCCGGGGTGAATCTCTTCTGCTTCTGCTTCACAGGCCTAATGTTCGGATCAACATTAAGGGAGTGATAAGAGACAGAAGGGTCGATCCCTGGCATATCTGAATGGCTCCAAGCGAACACGTCTGCATTTTGAGAAAAAGAACTCAATTAATTGGCATTTTTCCTTATATGAAAGTCGCGACCTTACTTTTATGGTTCGGTCTGGCCTCAATTGATCAATTTGAACTTCATCTAGAGGCTCTTCGGTCAGCATCGTGGACTCCTCCTCCCTGCTCACGCCGAGGGGAGGTTCTTATAATTGCTATTGGCCATCAACTGGTTGGATAGGAGCCTTGCCCTTGCTTGCAGCCCTTAGGGTCACTGAATAGCACTCCTTTATCGCAACCTGATCCCCATGGATATCAATCACCTTGCTCCCATCTGGGCTCAGGCACTTCATCACTTGCTGTAGGGTTGAGGGGACTCCTTGTACCCTATGGATCCATCCTCTCCCT
Organism: Cornus florida; assembly: GCF_030987335.1. Taxonomy (NCBI): domain Eukaryota; kingdom Viridiplantae; phylum Streptophyta; class Magnoliopsida; order Cornales; family Cornaceae; genus Cornus; species Cornus florida. Next base: position 85,280,134 of record NW_026775579.1, on the reverse strand, counting down.
ATCAACAGATTGTACGAGGGATAGATCTCCACCACGACAAAACTTTCGACCAAGTCCCTTTCAGCTGTGCGAACCACCAATTCCACTGTGCTGACTGGTTCGACTCGTTTGCCATCGAAACCCAACAACAGATTTCCAATAGACTTGAGCTCTTCCGGCTTAATTTCAAGCCGATCAAAAGTGACTCTAGGCATGATATTCGCACTGCTACCCAGATTGATAAGCACTCTGCATACTAAGCACTCTGCCACTGTCAGACTGACAACTAAGGGATCCTCATGCAGAATCTGAACTCGCATCAGGTCCGTCCTATCAAACCGTATCTGTACAGCCGAACTCTGTTGATGCAGTGTGTTGACACTGCCTACTCGCCTCTTCATTTGCGCTTGGCGGAGGCGTGTTCGGAGCAATTCCTCAGATTCTACGGTTTGTTCAGGTCGCCCATGGATTGCGTTGATAATCTGTACAGGCTGAGTGTTATGGGGGTTCAATTTTTGATTTCTTTTGACCTGCTCAGCTAGACGACTTTGCTCTTGTGCCGGTCCTTGAACATACCCTGCAAACTCTCCCCTAGCGATCAGCATCTCCACTTGTCTCCTTAAGTTCCTGCATTCATTAGTCTGATGACCAAAATCACTATGAAAAGCACAATGTTTGGTTTGATCCCGCTATTAAAGCGGTTGTCTAATTGGTAAGGGAGGGCAAAACTTATCTTTGTTCTCTTGGTACAGCCTTGCGAGTGTAACTTTGAGTGGAGTAATCAGGTCATCCTCTTTAGGCCTCTTCTCTGCCTTCCAGGAGGTCTGACGTTGCGTAAGAACTTGCTTCTGCCGTATCTTTGCTTTGGACTTTTCTTCCTTGGAGATGATGGATGTCTTCCTAGCGTTAACTGATTCTTCATTTTCTAGGTGCACGAAACCATCGGCCCTCTCATTCAGCTCGTCCATTGTCTTCGATGTGTTTACCACAAGACTGGTATGGAACGGTGTGCCTCGGGTCATAGCTAACTTGAATGCCTGAACTACTGTGGAAGGATGGCACTCTATCACCATGCTCTTGGTCAAGTTAAACCTAGTAAGGAAAGCTTGGAGACGCTCGTCATTATGTTGTTTCATGGTGAATAAGCTGGAGATATCTTTTGCCGGGCGTTTATTCCCATAGTATTGGCTTATGAATCGATCACACAAGCTACGGAAGCTGTCTACCGAGCCCCTTGAGAGGTTCTTAAACCAATTGAGCGCTGGTCCAGCTAAGCTTGTAGGAAAACACTTGCACATCAAAGGATCGTTCTCTGTGTTCAGTGCCATCTTCAACTAAATGTGATAGACATGATCAATCGGATCGGTCGTTCCATCAAAAAGAATAAAAATAGGCATGGAAAACTTCCTCGGGCTCGGAGCTTTCAAGATCTCATCGGTGAACGGTGAATCAACCGTCCGTGCTGCCGAACGGAAGGCTTCATTCTCTCTTTCAAACCTTGTGACAACTCTGTGGTCTGTAGATCTTCTTTTCGAACTCCTATAATCATAGGTGGCCATTGAAGGCCGATAAGGCGGATCGACCGACCTTTCTTCCGTAAACCACGGTGAATTAACCTTGTGACAATCAAACTCCATATCCTGTTCGCGATTGTGCCTATCCTGATGCGGATTGAGGGCTGTATTGTCATCCTGCCTGATATGCTCACGATGAGGATCGAGATGTATAGATCCTTCTCGATCCTCGGCTTGTCTAGCATTTGGCGGCATATTCTCCATCCTAACCTCCTCGCGGTGGAGATTGACGCGGTTATCTCCTTCTTGCTCACCTTGATGTGCGTCATCAGGTCGCACACCTCTTTCACCTACCGGAGGCGGAGGCGGTCGCGTCGCAACCGAAACCTCTCGACGTTCCATTCCAGCTTTCAACTCTGCATTTTCTTTTCTCAGTGCCTCGATCATGTTCATCAATTCGTCAAGCTTTATCTGCTGATTATTCTCCTCTGGATTCGAATTCTCTTCTCCGATCATCATTTCGGATCGTAGCAAAGTCATCAACCGCAAATTTCATATCAGATCTGAGTTTTGCCGATGCCGACGCTCTAGATCTGGATTCTAGTGCAGCTGAATGTTGAGTATGACTAACCAGATCTGAATTGCTCCGGCAATGAACTTGCCAAATTCGGCAATTTCAGCGGCTCTTGACCGCTCAACTCTCCAAAACAAGCACAAAAGCTGAACTGCCTAAAACAAACGCCAATTTCTCCCGTCTCAATTTCATCGATCTCAACTCTGCCTTCAACGATCAGGCCGCGTCCTCAAGCGCTTACTAGATCAAGTCAATTTGAGTGAATCATCAATCAATCCTCTTCGTTTCCCACAGACGGCGCCATTGAAGATGCATGAATTTTCTCTCTCTAAGTTGACAGAATTTCATTACACTTCAAAATTTTTTCTCCCCTCCTTCCTCCTTTCTCCTTTCTATTTATAGATCATTTACATTACTCTAGAGCCTTCTTCACTAATTTTCGCTGTTGGGCCTATCCTCAAGGTTTAGTAGTTATGGGCCTAAATCCTCCTGGAGCCCTTTTTTAATCAGTCCAGTACACCTGGTCTGCTTTGTGGACGTCAAGTATGGGCCCTTGTCAATTGTCAGGCCCAAGCCGTCTTTAGCGTCCTCAATGTTTTATTATAGATTGGGCAGACTGAGTGGACTGGGTTATCATATGTTTTGTTATAGATTGGGCAAATTGATTGGGCTAGATTATGGCTGATAAAAAATAATGGTACTAATTTATTAATTAATTAATTTATTTTTATTTTATTTTGGAACCTAGGCTATAGTCTAGGTTAGCCCACAATTGATTCGGCCCCTGTATGACATGAACCATTAAAAACTTTTAAAACATTTTTCTTCATTATAAAATGAAAATATAATAAATAAAAAAAATATATATTGAATGAATATTTAAAAAATGACTTCCATATCATCTTTACAAATAACATAATTAACATACTTGAGTTTCATTGTGAAATTATGAATTATCAAAAACACCCATAATAAAAGAAAATATATTAATGAATATAAAAAATGAGTAAGATACTAAGCTGGGTACATGATACATTTAGTTAAAGGAGTCACATCCGATTACACTTTTTGAGTCTCCATGAAAATGTCCGAATTAATTAAATGAGTTGACATAATCAATAACTCAGAGCAGATGAATTTAAAAGGCAAATCACAACTGACAATAAACTTACGAATGGAAGAACCAAAAATCCAAAAGGTTAAATATATTAAACAAAGTAGTCTTGCTGTAGTTCATTCACATCATAGAAACATGTTGATTTTTTAAAAGGCCAACTCTATTTTAATAAACAAAATAAGTATAAAATGTATTGGCAGACACATTGTTGGTTGTTATTGGCCTATACACTATATTTTTACATAAAAAGTATAAAATAATGGTTGGAGTTAAAAAATTAGTAGTCCAATTTTTTTTTGTATAAATCTACTATGACATAGATTTACAAAATATATATATATATATATATATATATATAGAAAATCATTGAAGTTGCTCTCAAATTTTGGCAAATCAGAATTGCCACGTTAGCAATATTTTTCAAGACCCATGTCATTCTTGTTGGACTTTTCAAATTTTAGTTATTGTATGTGCTCCAATAACTTTCGCTCTTAAAAAATACTAGTTATATTTTAATATTTAATATGTTTTTTTTCAGGGCTATATTTAAAATGGCAATATTAAAAAGAAACTAAGCAATATAATATCTGTTATGTAATAAAAGAAATTAAATAATTATTTTTTAAAAAAGTTAAAATTATTTTTTTGGGTGCCTAACGGCTCTTTAATCTCAGTATTGGTGAGGGGAAAAAAAAAAAAAAAAAGACTAAAAAAAATTAAACAAATTGATTTTTGGTATATTTCTCAGCCAAACAGCCCTTAATATCCTTCTAACAGGGTCTGAGCCTTTTTTTAAAAAACAAAAAAACACAAAATTGGAAGCAAGCCCGCAGTCGCCAAACGACCCATTGGGCGATTCAGATTTTTTGGACAAAATTTCGGCAAGCCCATTGAAATATACCCCATTTAAACAAATTTGGCCCAAAATCAGTAAAAAGGCTCCCAATGGAGCTACTGACTACTTAATCTTAGAATCCAAGGTCGTTGATATTATGTTTGAAGGAAGGCGGAACTGGCCACAAACAGAAGTAGTTATCTTCTTTTAATTTCCGCGTTGGTTTCCTTTTGTAGTTTTTTCCTAAATACTAGTAGGTTTCCTTTTCCTTGTGGGATTAGGGTTCCGTTATTATGATTACCTAATTTACCTGAGTGCTATAAATATCAGATTGCTTCTGCAATCCTTCAAATTTCTTTGCTCTTGCTCCGTATATATCACAAAATACTCTCATCTCTCTTAGGTTTAAGGATTTGGTTTTGTTTTTGCTTTGAGAGACAACCATGTCAACTTCAAAGATAGTGTTGAAAAGCTCAGATGGCGAGACCTTCGAGGTGGAAGAGGTCGTGGCGTTGGAGTCTCAGACCATCAAACACATGATTGAAGACGATTGTGCCAGTACCATCATTCCTTTGCCGAATGTAACAAGTAAGATCTTGTCTATGATCATCGAATACTGCAAGAAGCACGTCAAGACCACCAAGTCCGAAGAAAAAACTTGCGAAGATATCTTCAAAACCTTTGATGCCAACTTTGTCAAAGTTGACCAAGCCACCCTCTTTGATCTCATCTTGGCTGCAAACTATTTGGACATCAAGAGTTTGTTAGATCTGACATGTCAAACTGTGGCAGATATTATCAAAGATATGACTCCAGAGGAGATTCGCAAGATTTTTAACATTAAGAATGACTTCACTACTGAAGAAGAAGATGAGGTCCGTAAGGAGAATGCATGGGCGTTCCAGTGACACGTGAAGAATGCTATGCAATTTTTTATTTATGTTATGTTTTGTTTTTTATTTTATTTTATTTTATTTTAGACATTGGTGAAATACATGGTTTTCTTTTTGCTTTGTGCAAACCTTCACCTTCCTTTCCAATAAATATGAACCTTATTTTATTGCCATGTTAAATTTAACAATTTTATTACTTTCTTCTAGAATTTGATAATTAGGTTTCGTATCCATTAGTTTAATTTTTGCAATGTCAAAACCACCCTTTAAATAAATAAAGTTACATATTTATTTGATGGGACAAAAGTGAGTGTCAAAAACTGACCGAAAGCTTGAATTAAAAAAAAAATGGGGTATGTAACTTATTGGAAAGAATAAAATAAATTAAAATTTGAGGTGTGTGTTTTTTTTTTTAACTTTTTAAGGCCCTATTAAGTTGCATTTTTTTTATTTATTAAGGTAATTAAGTTGCATACTTGCAATTCAACATAGGAAGAAATTTTCATTATGTAAACTGCAGAAAGGAAATCCAGAAAACAAAAGCTAAGATACATGTTGAGTTCAAAAACAGAACAAATTAGCCCCCACAGTATTAACTCACCTGAATCATAGAAACACATTAGTTTTCCTCAAACCAACTCTAGCTTAATTAACTTAGAAACACTCTACATTAGCAAACCATATAACCATTAATTAGAGATGTAACCGTAACCGTAGTGGTCTTCAAAACAAAGTTCCTCTAAAGCAAGGAGGATGCATGCCTTCATCAACACAAAGTTCAGGAAAAGATATGCCAATGTCTTCATTGCTCAAGCTCCTTCCCGATACCAAATCGGGATTCCATACTCTTGAACTCCCATTCAAGAAGGTAGGAATATGAGAAGCAAGCTTCAATATCTCATCATCTACCTCAAAAAATTCGCAGCCTCTAATATCAAAATGTACAAGCTTTTTGCAGCCCTCTAAAATCATCAGTAAACTGTTCCATTAGAGAAAAAAATTCTTCTCTTAGTCCTAAATGCTTAATCTTGATATGAAGATAATGCTGAGACAAATCATTTTTTTTTTTAGTCGGCGTTGATTAATTTGGATATATATGAAGATATCTCATTTTTTAGGAAAAACAATTGTACGCCAACATAGTGGGCCGAGAGTAGCTTTGAACAAAGACTTGCACATAAGGGAACATTCAATAGCAAGGATTCCATTCCAAACTTCTCCAAGACATTCACCAATAAATCCGTGTCCAAATCTTCGACTTACGTCAATGAACAAGTAAACGTACGTATATTAATTGGATAGGACGTAAATAGAGATTGAAAACTACAAATGGCCATACAAAGCAGTTTAACTCTGACACTTGGAAATCAATCAAACCTGAAAATGGACCATATAGGGCTCTAATGTTGATATATATCTAGCAATTTAAGGAGTTGTATTGTATGATATATAGAAGGCAATAAATTAATGGGCAGAGAACTCCAAGAGTCAAAAGGAGTTGTATAATTTGTATTTTTTTTCAAAATTTTGTATAATTTGTATTGGTAAGGAGAAATTATCGTAATTAGAGGTTGAATTTTCGAGAAATGCAACGCTCCCTTTTCCATTATTTTTCCCAGAAAAATAAAAAATTGTTGAAAAACGACTTTTTCAACAATTAAACAATGTGAGAGAGTAAAAACTTGCTAGATGATTATAAATTTCCCATGTTTTATGTTGGATTCAATTTTTTTTGTTAATTTTTTTTTTTTTGGTTAATCTCATTCATATAATCATCTCACAATGTTCCTCGGAAAAATGTGGAAGGCTGATAAATGAAAATTTGTTTTCTTGCCTACTCTTGACATTGCCAACTAAGGGATGTTGGAGTCTTAATAAAAATTGTTAAAATGGAAGGAAATATGTAAAAAAAAGGTGAAATTTCAAGCGACTTTTTGTGCATTTTAAATATCCTAAATATAAATGCAAGACTTCATAGTTATTTTGTTATGTCTTTTTAGCCAATGTGCAACTTTATGAGTAACACAGTCAAATATCATGTCAATCCCATCACATACCTCACATTTTCTTAACCAAACCAAAAAAAATTCAAAATCATCGAGGAATATATGTTATGAAACTAATTGAATCACAACTGCTGCAAAGTTCAAAAAAGATTTAGAACCGAGAAAAGTTGAAAAAGGATTAAAGGCAAATCACAACTAACAATACACTGATAAATTGAAGAACCGGGGGAAAAAAATGGGGGTAAAGTTGATAAAAAAACCTAGAAACATTTTGGTTTTTAAAATAACAACTTCAGATTGACAAACACTGGAAAAGACTAAAAAATCCAGAAAGTGTAATCATCATGACCGTGCATGAAGGTAGGAATATGAGAAGCAAGGCTCAGTATCTCATCGTCAACCACAAAACCTTCGCAGCCCCTGACATCCAAACGCACAAGTTTTTTACACACCTTCAGAATGATCAAAAGATTTTCCTGCTCCAGGGCTACCCTCCATAGGTCCAAATATTTTATGTCCTTGAGCACGGAGACTATAGTCCTTGCTTCAGCTTCCCCAATGTAGGTATGTGAAATGCCAAATTCAATTAAATTCTTGCAATGAAGGTAAGCTTGGGTAATGATTTCTTCCAAATTACTAACGTGTCCAACCTTTAATATCTGCAAATTTTTAAAAAAAGTGAGAGTTCAAGAGGAATACAATTACACAAGCCCTTTTTAGTTAATTTGCAGACACTGTCCAATTTGAGAGTTATAACTAACAATAAACTGATGAAATGAAAAACCAGAAAACAAAAGCTGAGATATATGTAGAGTTCAAGAACAGAGCATACTAGTCCCCCTCTATTTCATCTGAATCATCGAAACACGTAACCAACTCTAGATTAATAAACAATGGCAACACTCCATATTAACCAACCAGCCAACCATTTAATCAGAGATGTAACCATAACTCTAACGGTCATCAAAACTATGCTCGGCTAAAGAACAGCCAATGTCATCATCGCTCGAGCTCCCTTCCCGTTCCAACGGCATGCGCACTCTTGAACCCTCATACAAGAAGGTAGGAATATGTGAAGCAAGTTTCAATATCAAATGCACAAGTTTCTTGCAGCGTTTCAAAATCCTCACAAGATTTGGCCACCTAAAGGATGCATGCCTTAAATACAAATACTTAAAGGTTTGGCAGTAAGGTGACTATGACCCATGTTGCATCGGTGTCCATCAAGGCTAAGGAAATTCCTAAATCAACAAAATTCTTGCAATGAAGGCTGGCTTCAGTAATGATTTCTTCCATGTAAGCGATGCTAGCTTCCAAGCCGTAACATCAGTAAATTTTTCCATTTGCTCATTAGACTGGGAAGAATATGCAGCTCACCCCAGTGTAGATCATCGGGGAGCGTCAAAAATTTCAAGGCAGGACACCTGACCACAGAAATCATTGTGAAAGAAATTCTCAAATTTTTCTTCAGAAGTAAAATTTATCATTTCGTTCTTTTTAAAGCCTTGTTAGGATAAAAGGTAAGAAAGTAGGAAATTTTCAATTGGTAAAATGTGGTCATCTAGACCACTCACCACACACAAACCAAGGGACCCCATTCTAAACAGAAACCATTAAGCTAAATAAGATCAGAAAGTAAAGAATTGTTTAAAAAGAATGATTTGGAAAAAGAAAAAGAAAAGGGAAATGGCATGTAAACTTGGATATTTCACCCTACTTTCCCTCGTCTTCTTCCCCATCACTTTCCATGATAACCAAACATCAAATAAGAGGATTTCCTTCACTCGTCGTTCCTTTCCTTTCAATAATATATTCTGCAAACTAAATGACCTAACAGAAACAATTTGGATGAATTGATGAAATTTTAGAGCAGAAAGTAACTAGGAACAACCAAGAGATTTTGGGCTATACAAAATCAAACCACCATGATAAACTTAAGTCTTAATCAATAAATGAAGATGCTTATTTCCGAATTACCAATAAGGTAGAGATCCTATTATCTCCTCTCTTTTCTCTTTCTTGTTTCCTAGCAGTGCTACTCACACTTCATTTTTAACTTCCCAAATTCATCTTCGATGGTAGGCTTTGTAGCATTCAAGTGTCCAAAATTGATATGAAAACTATGATAACTTACCCTTCTGCAGCACAAATGAATGCCTCCTTTTTAGAACAGCTCGGAAGAACTAGTGAAACAGCCTTTCCACCACTACGATTGACGACAAATTTAATCAATCCAGTTGCATCAAACTTCTGCAATCGATATTCATCCACTAATCTTGATTTGAAGGAGTCTGAGATTTCACAAGGAAAATCAAGATGCTGCCAGCATAGAGGATTGAGAGTTGCGTTGTACCATGACTTGCATATAAAGGGAACACCCAATAGCAGGGACTCAATTTCCAATCTCCCAAATACATTCACCAAACAGTCCATATTTAGTTCTTCCAATTTTCGCTCTGCCATCTATATGAAGAGAATGTCAAGGCAGCTGTGAATTTTATGATTATTTATAATAGAATGAGATTAAAAAAAAAAAATTTACCAACTTCTCCCACTAGCGAAATGCAGATACTTTTCACTTTTGATCACATAATTGAAATTACTACATTATATTAGAGCCATTCATTCTGTAAAAAATGGTGGAGAATTTAAACTTTTCATCAAAAATCTTCAAACGAGAATCTACAGAATTTAAACGTTAGTTGTGCTTTGATGTTTCTGAGCTAAGGCTCTGTTTTCAGGGTTTCCCTCCTCCGGTATATTTTGTTTCTGGTTCAATCCAGTCTTTATCTATCATAAAAATTTTATATTTTATTAGACAAGTGGAAAAAATCATGGTAAAAAAATAAAAATAATTCAGAAACGAGAACTAAAAAACCAGTTGAAGTATACAAATCCACGTCGAATTTTTACACATACAAGCATAAGAAATCACATCTTTCAAAATTTATCGTTTGTGTCTTCTCTATCACCGAATTGTGTAACATATCCAGTTTGTAATTTCGTCGATCAGGTGGTGTTCATACACACGCAAAGAGAGAAAACAACAAAAGGGTATATAATACACGCAAAGACAAAGATATACTCATGTAAATATATATATATATATATACCTGAAGCTTTCTAACCTTGGGAATCCTAGGGTTTGTTTCAGTTGCCACGATTCACGAGGTTGTGGGAGGGAAGGTGATCAATTTAGGCTTCTAGCAATTCACTTGGGAGAAGCAGTAACAAACCCTAGACTCCCCTTTCAAAATTGGAGGGTAAAAAAAATAATAAATAAATAAATAAAAGAGAAAAATAAAAAGAAAAGAAAAAAGTAGGGTCCAACTTGGGTTGGGTAAACCGAACCCAACCCAAGCTCAGCCCGATTTTTCACATGTTTGGACAATTATTTTTATAATAAAAGTTGGACTTGGGGTTGAAGTGTTAAAAACCCGAGCCAACCCAAACTCGAATTCTAATATTATTTTCGTATATATTTTTACTTTTAAATACATTATATATAATATTTAAACTATAATTACTTTTTTTTTTTCTTTTCAACTTCTTTTGTTAAATCTTAACCTATTGTATGTTAATATTTAGGAGAATTAATTTTTCAAAAATTTGTTTGCAATTTATTAAAAATTTACAAAACGTCTTTAAACTTTTTCTTTAAGAGTAATTTAATCTAAAATTAATTCAAGATCATATTAAATTTTTGGTGTAAGGATTAACTATATAAGTAACCTGAATTAACCCGAAATTTTTACCCGTAATCTAAGCCCGAATTTAAAAGTAGAAGGATAAGTTAGGTTTGGGTTGAGTAGTTAAGATTGACGATAAGGTTAGGGTTGGGATTTGGTTTAGTATTTTATATGGTGGGTTGAGCTCAAGTTATATCTCAAATGCGTCTAACCTGTCTAACCTGCCCGAATTGCAGCCCTAAAAAAAAGTGAAAGGTAATAAAAAAATAATAAAATAAAATAAATCATCCTATTTTTCATAAATATAAAAAATAATAATAAATAAATTACAAGACTTACCATAAAAGAAAAGGCATTATAACTTCATACATTGTCAAAAATAAAAAATAAAAATTATGTGTCTATAATTTTTCATAAAAAATAAAAAAATAAATAAAAATAGCAAAAATCACTTAATGTTTGGCAGCAACTCCACAATAGCCAATGCTCCCCATTCCGAATAAAAGTGAGGATACCGGAAATGACATGGGCCGGATATGACCCACAAAAAGAGGATCGGGCTGAGAAATTGGATTCAGTCCACACGATGACGTTGCGGAATGGGCCGAATGCATGGGATCTCCCGAGAAGAGCTAAGCCCATAAAGAATAAGGCCTGAGGTCGAGGGACCCAACTTAGGGAATCACTTATAGCACTTGTAAATGCCTATAAATAGGCAGGAAGGAGAGGATGTAAAGGGGGGGATTTATTGAAAATGTAATGAAACTCTGTGAAAGGAGAGAGAGATATTTAGTTGCATCTACAAAAAGCTATTGGAATTGCCAGCCCAAAAAAATTCTTGCAGTGAAGGCTTACCTGGCCAAGAATTTCTTGTATCCACAGCCCTAGCGGAGATTTCCCGAATTTTAACATTTCCACTTAAATATGAGGTCTGGTAAAATCATAATGCATGGCAAGAGTGAAGCAAAGCCATGAAGTGTCATATTCCAGGATGAGTCGCCTGAAAGCTCCAAATATATCAAGGACGGACTCCTGGCAGTAAAATTTCACTCCAAAATAAATTCTAAATAGTTTTTTTCACAAGTAACATTAAAAGAAAACGATGGAACACTTGCTCATTTGCTACATAAACCAACACTTCTTCTGGTAAATAATTGGGAAGCACTAGAGAAACAACAGATTTATCACTGCGACTAACAACAAACTTAATGAATTCAGTGACATCAAGATTTTTTTTTAGTCCGTACTCGTTGATTAATCTTGATATGATGATACCTAATTCTTCAGGAAAAATAAGAGTGCGCCAACATTGTGGACTGAGAGTAGCTTTGAACCAAGATTTGCACACAAAAGGAACATCCAATTGCAAGGATTCCATTTCCACTTTCTCGAATACATTCGCTAATAAATCCGCGTCCAACTCTTCCCATTTTGGCTCTTCCATCTACATCAACGAAAATCACAAGTAAACATTAAATGGATAGGACGTAAATACAGATTGAAAACTACAAAAAGCCATACAAAGCAGTTTAACTCTGACATTTGGGTAAAAATCAAACCTGAAAATGGACCTTATAGTTTTGATCTAATGTTGATCTAGTACCATACATCTAGCAATTTAAGGGGTTGTATTGTATGATATATAGAAGGCGAGAAATTAATGGGCAGAGTTCTCCAAGAGTCAAAAGGAGTTGTATTGTATGGTAACTAGAAATTATTGTAAAAAGAGGTTAAATTTTGGAGAAAAGCAAAGCACCCATGCCATTGCTTTTCCCAAAAATTTAAAAATAAAAAAAATTCTTGAAAAATAACTTTTTCAATTAAACAAAATGTTAAACTTTTCTGTTTAAACTGTTAATAAATAATGATCGAGTATATATACATAAAGAGAGAGTTTTAGCCCACCAGTTGTGGGACTCACTACCCCCATATGAGAAAGTTAAAAAACAAGTGGATCAGTTTTTATTAATTGAGGAGTGTTAGTGGCAGGCCATAAGTCACCGTCCTTACACAGTCGCACTCTTAAATGGTTAAAATTCTTTAAAGTTCATGACATTAAAAGATACTAATAAACTAAAGCTTCTGTTGGAAAATCATGTGGAAGCACTAGAGAAATAACCAATTTTTTTAACTAGCTAACCTAAGTAAAATGGAAAAAGTAGTTTCTAATCATGTAATTAATTAAGCATATGTCCAATTGCATAATTGCACGTATAAATCTTCTTCTTCTTCTTCTTTTTGGTAAATAAATGTATAAATCTTCTTCTCCTTTTTGTTTTTTTTTTTTTTTGTTTTTTCCTGAATTCATGTATTAATAATCTTCGTACAAATGCATGCGCTTATGAGTAGGTAGTTCACATTGTATTTAGAGGACAAAGCTCTCATGTAATTAATTTTTTTTTTTCCTTCTTTCAAAAGTTTAAGCAAATGCTTACACTTAAAATATTGTTAAACCATTTATATCACTGTGAGTATAATTTGGTAGATGTAACCAACTGAATACAACTACTACAATTGAGAACCATGGAATGTTATAAAAAGGTCAAGAAAAAGAACAAATCACAACAATAAACTGAAGAAAGAAAATAAAACAAAGGCTGTGAGATATATGTAGAATTCAAGATCAGAACATACTAATCTCACAGTTTTCCATCTGAATCATCAGAGATGTAACATTAAATATCATAGTAATAGTAGTGATCATCAAACATATTAAAAGGAGAAATATATATTGGCAATTTCTTCGTCACCATAGCTCTCTTCCAGTCCGAGCGTACTATTGAACCCTCATACAAAAAAGTAGGAATATGAGAAGCAAGCTTCAATATCTCATCATCAACCTCAAACCCTTCCAGTTCCTAACATCAAAATGCACAAGCTTATTGAAGCCCTTCAAAATGGTCAAAAGATTTTCCCGTTCGAGCGACGCCCGGCTTAGGTCCAAATACTTTATGTTCTTCAGTAAGGTGACTATAGCCCATGCTTCATCTTCCCCGACGTAGGCTCTTGAAATGCCGAAATCAATAAAATTCTTGCAATGAATGCTGACTTGGGTAAGGATTGCTATCATTGCTTCCATATCAATGCAGCGTCCAAGCCTTAGCACCTGTAAATTTTTCCACTCTTTTATGAGACTTGGAGCAATGGATAATTCTTCTGTGATTAGATTTGATAGGACAGCTTCAAATATTTCATGGCAGGACACCTGTTAAAAAAAAAAATCGGCTAACTCAAACTTCATTTTAAAATTCTAAAATTTGATTTCATAAATTTGAACATAAATCATCTTTTTCGGTTTAAATGATTATCAAAATGAAGCCTCAACAACTTACCCTTCTGCGACATAAACTAAGACATCTCTAGTACAATAGCTAGGAAGAACTGTTGGGTTTAAATAATAAATAACATGTAGAAATCAAAATTGATCATGAATTAAAGAGAGGTTCTTAATATCATACTTGATTAGAAAATTAAACTTTAGATACCTTTGAGAATTCTTTATTCTGAAAAAATTAAATAATTTTACCCCCTTCTGAAAGTTGTCAATACGATAAGTCTGAATAAGGATTTTAAAACCCTTATATGTAACAACAACAGGTGGACGGTTTCTCTACAAACAAGCATACCTAAGTTTTTCTTCTGATCATGGAAACTTAAATATTAATAGTTAAAATTAAATCACACCAAATAAGTTGGAAAACCATAATCCAACAGTATAAAAACCATACTCCCAATTAGATCACCAAATTGGAAAGTACAACCCAATCCATCAAGTATCAATAATCACATTGCAACCCTACTTCAGAAAACATAGTGCATATGACCATAAAATAATTTTTATTATTTAAATATATATATATAAATTCCAACAATCTCCCACTTGGTCCATGCACTCTAAGTTTTATAAAATGACACTATGGATTGCAAAACACTCTATAAAAGTCGAGTGGCCACTCATTTTTTATTAAGAAAACAGAATTATCGAAATTGATGGATTGAAACTTTAGAACACTCTCCTCCATAAATTTCTTCAATAGTGGATTATGAATGCGTAGACAAGTAATATATTAGTCTAAACAGTTCTATTGTCTCAAAATCGATTCCATCTAGGATTCAAGCAAATATAGTGGTTTTTACTGTATTTCATGAGATATGCAAACTGCATGTGGTCTAAACGCACACCTCACTATCCGTCCTGTTTCATACCATTGCGGTATGTCACCTAAACATATTACAGCAAACCGCCAACTTTCTGTTCAGTGTAAGGGTTTATCGATATGGAGCCAATCTCATACCTAGCCCAAGTTATTCTCATAGAGCGTTAACACTCCCAAAGGCAAACTTTAGTAGTTATGTTTGGATTTACCAATGTAGTGTCAATTTCACATCTAGCCCAAACAACTTCATGAGTGAAATACCACTCTCAGGCAAACATAATAGCACGTGCATAAACTATATATATCAAGATAATGATAATGATGCATCATAACTTTATTTTTCATGCAAAAAGCTGCCACCATAAGTTGTAAACTGGAGGAAAAAATAACTATCACCACAAGGCGTAAAGAAACTAACTATAATGTAGCATATATAAAAGAAATACCGGACATTATAACGTAATGACTCTCGAACACCTATCTGAATCACGTGCTTTATAAATACTTTATTATCTTCGGCTGAAGACCTTTAGTGAGAGGATCTGCAATAATCTTTCTGTAACCATATGGGAAAATCTTAATAGCACTTAAGCCTTAACTTTCTCAGGCTTGAAAATGTACTTTATGTCAATGGGCTTACTAAGCTTGGTCACCTTAAATTGTTTCCAAGTATTCCAGTAACGTGATCTCTATGGATTCTAATATTAAGGACATACTTTTCATACCCATGTCTTTCATGTCAAAAACTTTACATGAAGTTCACAATATCATGTATCACATGAATGTCATTTCTACCTAGCAAAATATTATCTACATATAGAACAAAGAAAACAAAATGACTCCCACTGAACTTGAGGTATGTGCATTTATCCATAACATTCTCTTTCAACCTACAATTAGTAATCACTGTATCAAAATTTGGATACCACTGTTGTAAAACTTGCTTAAAAACTAGATTGGAAACTGAAAGAAGAGATGCAAATGAGAAATAAATAAATAAGTGGGAATAGCTAAAAGAGTGATAATAGGACCTATAAATAAAACCACTAAAGAAAGTGGAATGAAATCTGAAATAAATGAAATAAATATTGAAAGTTGTTCCTCTGTAAAAAGAAACTACAGTATTCTAAATTCCCATTGGATTCGCCACTTTCATCAAATTTGCATAATATATATCAATAATCTCCATAGGTGTACAGTAGACAGTAAAATCTCGAATCCTTTAATCTTTCAAGATACCCAATAAAATAATTATTGATAGTGTGAGTATCAAGCTCCTTGATATCTGTATTATATAACTCTATCTCTATAAGACATTCCTACACTTTCTCTTTTCTGCAACTTTATTCTGCTCAGGAGAACAAGGAATGGTGTATTGTGGCACAATGCCATACTCTTTAAGTATGTATTAAAAATACTACTATTTACACCTTCCTTACCATTCTCCTATTAAAACTCACCACCTTAATCCGATCTTAAAACCATAATCATTATACCCAACTACTTTTAACTTTAGTCTGGTATATTTTACACACATTATGTGCTTCGAACTTCTGGTGCATTAAGTACACAATCATACCTTGAGAACCCATCAATGAAGACAATGAAATACCTATATCGCACTCAAGTTATAATAGAAAATGGACCACAAATTTTGGTATAAATATAGTCCAAAAGACCAAATGACCGACTAACCTTAAAATTGTGTTTCTTCTATATATTCCCATCGACACAGTCAACACATTAATCATAATCTAAAAAAAAAAAAATAGTGGTCCAATAATACCATCTTTGACCAAGCATTCAAGTTTCTTTCAAGAAACATTCCCCAATATCTTATGCAAAACATAAATGAATCCTCTCTAACTTGAGCATATTTTAATTTGAAAGGCATTAAGTCTATAAAAAACAAGAAGCAGGTAGGATCACATCTGAATCCATCTACCATGTCTATACCTATACTTTTACCTTTTCTTTTTATGTCCTTTTATTTTTATAGAACCAACATTTATCATTACATGATCAATGCATGTCTTTCTTGTATTGTTCTGTCTTTCTTTATTCTTTTTAGCCTTATATACTTTCTTGCCGCCTAGTTTTTTCTTGAAACTATTCTTGATGTCACGATAAAATGAGCTAACTCAGTTTTAATACCTTTGAGTCGCTCCCCTTCAATCATACAAAGTGTTAACAGTTGGTTAATGTCACATTTAACTTCTTGTGAATTATAATTCACCTTGAAATTTTTTTTAAAAAAAACTTAAACAGAGAATAGATCACTATGTAAACTAATAACTTATCATCAAATATGATTCCCTACTATCTCAGATTATTAAACAGCTTGCACATCATATAGATGTACTCCCTCACTGAACCATTGCCATCATATCTGACTAATATAAACCATGTCAGATAATAGTATTGTAGCTACTTCTTAATACCCATTCACTATTTCTTGATAAAATCAAGAAGCTCATTGGCAGAATCAAAAATCAGAATACCACCCTGAATAGTATCACCAACAGAAGGATAAATTAACCTAATGGTATGGTAGTACCTTCAGTCCGCATAAAAATGTAACAATTTTCTACCTAAGAAGACTCTGCACTGGGCATATGGGTTTCTTTCTAAAAAAAAAACACAGACTCATAATCCAAGAAACCCAATATAATATCAAAACCTGTCTTCTAAGTAATATAATTTTAACCATTCAATGGTTCACTCCCTATGAGCTATCTTTAAATTGCGGAAGTGTCTGTAACATGAATAAATGTTATATTGAATAACACCACATAAACAACATATAAAATAATATGTCATACCTTTAGGAATTATTACTTTAATTCGTGCTTCAGGTTTTTAAGCCGAGGTTCTCAGAGTGTTTAACTATGTGTAAAAACCATCCACCCTGTAGGAACAAATAAAATCCCATCTAAAAATCACCTTTTGGCAGAATTTTAGATTTTACTTTACCCCCCAAACCTGCGATTAAATCGCACATAGACCTAGTTGATTATACTTGAATTATTGCTAAACACTTCCACTATCTTTTGGCAAGAGGGTTATTTAGTTCTAATACAAGCACTCTCAACTATTCTACTCATTTATCCCACACTAAGACATTGATCACCTTTTGGCAAAACTAATGTCTTATTGTAGGTAAGCTCCATGTGAGACCTCAATAAGACATATGCCTTAAAATTTCAAAAAATAATAACCTCCGTGAGCATGTCACCGTGAACATGTCACCTTTTGACAGACATCACCCACTTTGACTACCACCTTTGAAACGGTCACTTTACCGGTCTTCCTAAACCCCAAAGGAAGAACCTACGCTGCAAAAGTTTCATTTATTTAAGTTCAACAATTTTTTTATAATGCACATAAACTAAACCCAAATATTATGGAACTTTGGATTTCACTGTAAAATAAATGGCTTTAACACAAATAAAATCAAGCCTCCTCATACATATATTAAGAACTTATAGTGAACGATATATTAATAACATGCATATCTATTAAGATTTAAAATCTCAATTCTTTATATACTTTAATTAAAATAAAGTAACAAAACTTGATGCATGTATATTATATATAAGATAAACAATTTAAAAGTACTTGAATCTTTAAATCAATTAGATCAAAAATATTTGTTTATGGCACACACGCCCCATAAGTTTTTCAACTTAAAATTGAACAAATATCATGAATTACTCAATAAAAACATTGGACATAATGCGTGACTAAACTGCCACGCAGTTTCACATTAAACCAATAAATCACTTGCACATGTACATATTACATGCAATAATTTATCCATACTTAATATATACTAGTCAAATAAATCATTCCATACTGGTTCCATTATGGTGGAGAGAAATTAGGATTCTCAATTTCATTATAATTTGATCACAAGAAAATTTTCATTGTCATTATACTTTATCAACTCTAACACATGTGTAAATATGTATAAATCAATTATATGTAGTGTATCATATGTGAGGAGGCTTAATTTGCTTTGCACAGTATATATATCATGTATATATAAACTATTTGAGTATTAACATAGTCATACACATGTTGGCAAAATTCCATGTACACAAAATAGTCATATTAATTCATGTACAAAAAATAAATTCTAAGAAGAATTTATAACATTTATATTTTAGTGTTCATCAATTACCCCATGATTTATGCAATATAACTAGTAAAACATTGCTACAAAACTGTACTGTTATATATACAAAATAATGCATATATATTGATGAAGAAAAGAACTTAATTTGTTCCTTTGGCATGCAAATGGAATCCAAAAGGACAATTCCCAATTATTATTTATTCTTGCTTCAAATAAAAAACTATCTTGATGCTTACAATTTTCATTTCTTTAATTAGATTTAAATAAAATTACCACCTCACATATATAGAATAATTTAAAGAATTAATTAAATATTCAAAAACATATATCTTTCTATATTCTATATACAGTACGAGTTTCGCAATCAAATACACTGATTTTACGTAATCTAATTTTGTGACCAAATCTCAATACAAAATAGGCTAAAATATACGTAAAATAATGCACGAAAAACTCGTTAAAGTAAAACAAGTATTACATATAGTTGTCCGTATTCGGGCCATTAACCGCCAGCAAGCACGAACAGCATGAATTGCAGCATGCAGATCGAGTGACAAGAACGTATGTGATCTATATTCATAGTTACGAATAATGTTCGCAATCTTGTGGCTACCAAGGATGGTCTCATATCTACCTAGGTATGATGATGCCAAAATATAAACTGATTTGCATACAAACTGAATCTCACAGAAGTCATAATACCTTTGAATTAATTATGTGATCAATTTGTGGTTAAATTAATTAGATATCCCAAAAGCCATAACTGATTAATCAAACACCATTATTGATTGCATTAATATTTTTCACAGAGATTTAGACCATGTGATTAATTGTTAATCATTCACGAAAATCATGAACACAAAGGTAATCAGTGAAATTTTAAATACACCGATTTAAGTATACTACATCATAAATCAATCTTTACTTTTTGATTTCTATAAACCCTAACTTTGCTATGATATCAATTGTTGGGTTTAAATAATAAATAACGTAGAAATCAAAATTGATCATGAATTAAAGAGAGGTTTTGGATATCATACCTGATTAGAAAATTAAACTTTAGATACTTTTGAGAATTCTTTATCGCTCTTCGAGAGATTTGAAAAAATTAAAACGTTTTACCCCCTTCTGAAAGTTGTCGATACGATATGTCTGAATAAGGATTTTAAAACACTTATATATATAACACTTATATATATAACAATAAGGGACCGCTTCTCTACAAATAAGCATACCTAAGTTTCCCTTCCTTCATGGAAACTTAGATATTAATAGTTAGAATTAAATCACACCAAATAAGTTGGAAAACCACAATCCAATGATATAAAAACCATACTCCCAATTAGACAACCAAATTGAAAAGTGCAACTCAATCCATTAAGTATCAATAATCACATTGCAATCCTACTTTAGAAAACGTAGTGCATAGGAGCATAAAATAATTTTTATTATTTAAATATATATATATATATATTTCAACAAGAACAACTGAAATGGCAACTCCACCGCTACGATTGACAACAAACTTAATAAAATTAGTCCCATTAAACTTCCCCCAACAATATCCATCCACTATTCTGATTTTGAAAGAGCTTGAAAATTCAGGAAATTTAAGATTTTGCCAGCATGAAGGATTGAGAATAGCTTCGTGCCATGATTTGCATAGGAATGGAATATCAAACAACAAGGATTCCATTTCCAATCTTCCAAACACTTTCACCAAGCAATTCATGTTTAGCTTTTTTCCATTTTTGCCCTTCCATCTATATGAACAGAAAAAGTCAACTTTGAATTTTCAGACTATAGTAAATTACAAAAATAAAAGACCAACATTTCTCACTAGCAAAATGCAACTGATTTTCAAATTAATGGCAAAATTGTAATTACAAAATTATATCATGGCCGTCCATGCTTGGAAAATAGGGAGGAAAATTTGAAATTTTGATCATAAATCTTGAGAATCCAGAGAATGTAAAGAAAATGGAGTTGCCTTCCATCTATTCAAAATGAGTTTCACAAAACAATTGGGAAAATTCTATCACTAGAAAGAGAGAATTACATTTGTTTTCGTACATACATATTAGGTAAATAGAGAATCAATGAAAACCTATAGAAACCAGTTTAACTACTGCAACCGTGTTTCAACCCTCAAAATGTACAAATTTTAGGACCCGGGAGTACTTACCGCTCTCGTCTTGGTCAATCAATCTAGCAATTTAATTGATAGTGTGATATTCTGTCAAATAAGACAGCAATAAATGGGGAGGAGCGGAAACATCTCATCTGCCTTGGGACCAAGAGTTACATCAAGGTAAAGCCATACATAATTACTCTTCTCTGCTCAATGAAGTATCTCGAAAATCTTTGAATCATTCAATCCTTTTAATACAAGTCGTAATGGCGAAATTTTTTTTTTTTCTCTTACACTGTTTTTAATTTTTTTTAACAATTCCTACTTTCTTTTTCATAATATATTTTTTGAGTTTAGTTTTGAAAATATACCTGATTTCTTCTTATGATTTTTTTTTTTTTTTTTTCTCTCGAAATCATGGCGTTCGAGGTTTTGCCTCAACTGATCCAGAGAACCATGCAAGGCGACCCCACCAAAGTGTGTTTCTTCTTGTGTTACTGAATAAATATATTAATTTTTACTTTACAATTAAATTTTATCCATTACAATTCTCTACATTAAAAATACAATAAACAGACAAGGTTCTCTTTGGTTAGATAGAACTTAGGAAGAAAAGAAATAGAAAATGAAAAGAAATCTAAAGTGAATGAAAAGAAAATTTATTTTTTAGCACGCATTTAGTTAAAGTGAAAATTTATTCAAGAAAATTGTATTGAATAGAATAAAAGTTACTAAAAATATTTGTACTTACCTAAATTGTCCTTATGTTATATTGTCCTTATTTTATAAGAATAATAAAATAATAAAATAAATAATAGAATTATAAAGAAGTAATTAGTAGTAATATATATCTAAAAAAAATTATATAGTTTTCAATTAATTAACACCATACAAACTACCATTTATAGAAGTCAAGTTAATTCAAACTGCACCACCAACAAAGTTATAGTTGGTTTGTAATTCTTTGAAATTAATATAATAAAATTATTATTGGTGGCTTAGCGACATAGTTGTTGGATAAAAATAGAAAGGCGTTACTTTTATGAGAAATTTTTATTTTCACATGTTTTGGACAAGAAACGTTTTAGGAAAATAATGAGTTGCAAAGAATTCAAATTTAGATGAGTTGAGAAATTAGCAATCAAATGTACGTGTTGATATGATAAGAATAATATAACCCGAGTGTGGAGGGAAAAAACGCCCTCCAATAAAAAGCGCACACGTCACCACTACCCATATCTACATTCCAAGAACATATGAGGCCCATCATGCTCAAGCCCAAGTTGAGGGTATTTATAACCCAAGACCATTGTTATTTGTCCTCCAACTTCCATCAAGGCCGAATCAAGAAGTCATCAGCCCAGCTTATGAGTATTTAACATCCGGCCTGTTACTCAAGCCCAGCCGGATCAAAATATATTCGGCCCAAGAATGCACAAATCCTACCATATGAAGGATTTACTGTAGAAGGAAAATTCTATAGGAAGTTCTGTACAAGGCAAGTTCTATGTATGGAAAATTCGACAATGGAAAAAACCCTATTAGAAAAGAATGACTATATAGAAAGAATTGGAGGGCAAGCAACGCGAGTCCTACCATAATCTTGCAATCTTTTGTATATAAATAGAGGCTAAGACCTCCAATAAAGGATCAAGCAATTCTACGCTTCTCTACACACTGTTCTTATTTATTTTTATTATTTTTGAGTGAGTTGTTTTATTTTTCTCAATCATTATTGGTTGGGCGAAATTTTGCACCTACACTTTGGCGCCGTCTGTGGGAACGTATAGAAATATACTCCCACTTGTTCTTCAAATTAAATCCTTTAGTCGTGTCTGGAATGTCAAACGGAGAGTCAGCAATGAATCAACAGATAGAGTTGATGCAAAAGATGCGAGAAGAGTTCTTGCACCAATTTGAGACACTCCGACAAGCAAACGATACGAGTGTTGCCCAGATAGCTGCGCTTCAGCAGCAGACTCATACGCTGCACGCGGCCATGGCCAGGCTAACGCCACAACCACCACCAGGCGATGCTGCGGCATCACCCCCCACCCGGAATTTACCTCCGGTTCACGAGCCTCCAGCCAACGAGACACCACCCAATGGGGCTCGACCTAGTGAGGTTCAACAAAAGCAAGGGACGAGGTCCGAGGCGGTTGCTTCGGATAATCTCCCGCATCGCACACAGGACGAACAGGCCTAGTCCAGCCATAGGCTTACGGTATGGTCCAATGGCGTTCCAAATGGCGCACGTGTACAAGATGCCTTCGACGAAAAGAAGCTCTTAAGAGTCCAGACACCAGCCGAGATGGCTAGAGAGCACAAGAACTCCTTGGTCAAAACCCCCTTTACTGACGAGGTGTACCTTGTGGAGAGGCCGAAGAAGTTCACTATGCCATCCTTCACCCAGTTCGATGGGGCAGGATACCTGTAATACCCCCTAATTTCGGAACACGGGTTGATCAAGTCCGCGCACAAAATCAGGGGATATCAAACCAATTAAAGTATTTAAACAAGCACGGATTACAAAATGAAATAAAGAATAAAATAAAACGCTGAAGAAATCCAATTAATAGTAAATCCATTAATAACTTCCAAATGGTTACAACTCGGGAATCCGGTAACTCAAGGACCCCTTAACCAAAAGTTACTATTTAGAATTTTCAACCAATTAAGTACTAATATCAACTGAAACAAAACTAATATCCTACTTTTAAGTAAATAGAAGGAATGGATAAGTCCTCCAGCTGCGGATCCTCAACCTTGAGACTTGACCTTCTACAACCTGAAAAATAAATCGCGGGTTAAACCCTACGAGCAAGTTCTCTCTACCAAGCCTCTGAAAACCAATAAACAGATCATCTTTACCAAAACCATCCCTAATTAAGCTTTAACTTTAATATATGATGCTACAAATATATATAAATACTTATATATATAGTACAAGAATCCTATCTGTTAATAGGGCATTAAATTGTCAAAACCCCACTTTTTATAATTTTCTCATACAGTAAACCCCACTCAACTTAACTCCATCCTAAACAGTAATTTAGTCATTTAAACAATAACTTACAATTTAAGGAAAAATTCCATAAATCCAAAACCCAATAATACTTTTGATCATTTAAATCACATATCTAGCATTTAAGCTTTGACAAATCATCCATGTCTCCACCATTATTATTTTATTATCATATATAAAATAATACACCAACCTGTATGTACTAGATTATTCTAGTCATAATCCAACCTATACAAACAATAACCTTAGATGAAAGTTTAGTCATCTAAGCACATAACAGTTTAATTATGCACTGACAAATCAACCATGCCATTTATAAATATATCTATTTATATATACTAGCAATTCAACCATGCTTTCTTAAGTATATTGACTTACACCATTACTTAGCAACTCAACCATGCTTCCCATATATGAAAATTTATTCATATTTAATAAGGTAGTATATTTAAGCCTTTGGCAACTCATCCATGCGTACAATTCAACCATGTACCAACCTTAAACGTAACAAGAAGTTAATTCATACGTAGATATCTTATGCATCTTACACGCATAACCTTAATTTAGTAATCAATCAATCCAGATACTCTTAAATAATATATATATATATGTGTGTGTGTGTGTGTGTATATATAATCATATATTAATTAATCCATACGTTACATATATATATCAAATATATATGTACACCCTCAAACATATATATAACAAATATATCCAACCAAATTATTAATTAATTATAATCACGCCAAATAGATGCAATTAAATAGCGTAGTAGCATCCGACAACCCTCAAACATCTAAAATACATCATCTAATGATTAATTTCAAAATTAACCAGCTTGAAATCAATCCTGGAACATTACCGGACCCCACTGGAACCTTCCGGAACATCGCACGCATCCCCACGCGCCCTCACGCGCCCCCCAAGCACCTTCACTTGCTGCACGCGCCCCCACGCGCAAGAACCCACTGGCAGGCGCGTCCACGCGCCTGCACGCGCCCTCCACGCGCCCTCCACACTCTCGGCGCGTGTTGGCAGCCCCTCATTGGCTGTCCTCCGTGTTTTGGTGAGCCGCGATGCACTGGATCAGCTCCCTTAGTTAAAGCCCCATCCATGGTGCTGATTCGCGGTACACCTTAATATAATGGACCGCGCCGCATTGGATCCTACCCCTTAGTACGCCGATTTACTGCTACCCTTCCAGTGTGTTTGATTGTTATTTTTATTTTCTTTTTTTTCCTTTTCTTTTCCAAAATAATTCTAAACAATAATTAAACATAAAATAAACAAATTCACGAAATTCTAGAAAAAATCCTAAAAGCTTAATTTATCAATGTTGGGCATAAATGAACATATACAATTAAATTAAAATCCATTTAATTTAATTAATCGTGCTACACAAGGTTAACGCAAAATATAAAAATTTTAAAAAAATAAAATTTAATTAACCTAACCTCATCTACAAGATCTAAATTATCAGAACAATGCATACATATATTCACATGTTTAATTCTATAGTTTTGTAAAGAATAAATATGCTCCTCCAATCTGAATAATAATTTAATTTAATAAAATAAAATTATAATTTCGATAATCAAGGTGATAAGTTTATGAATTCTAAGAGGAGAAGTAGAGAAGAACTCGCCTTTTCTTTTCCAAATCCGGTCTCCTCTTACGTTCTTTGATCCGGCCTCCTCTTCGTTAGCCCTTCTTCTTCTCTCTCTAATTCTCTTATTTTTCTAACGTGGAAAAACTCCTAACCCTAGAGTCTTATGTGTCTATTTATATACATACAAAAACTAAATCCTTTTCCCATTAGGATTATCATATAAAATAAATAATATTTATCCTTTAAATAATATATGTACATACATATATTTTACTATAAACATATATATATTACCTTCCATATATAAATCCTTTTCCCATTAGGATTATCATATAAAATAAATAATATTTATCCTTTAAGTAATATATATACATACATATATTTTACTATAAACATATATATATTACCTTCCATATATAACCATTAGTTAAATAAATTATATATACCTATGTATATCAATATATAATTATATTGACATATATACCCCTCCACATGATTTAATAATGAATTAATATACACATGTAATTATATAGGTATAATTATGCAAAGATAATTATTAAATATCCTCACAACCACGGGCCTTTACCAATTAACCCAACAAGGCTTCCTTCAAGCCCAATACCACATCCGTTGGTCCAACTTCCTTTAATCCCAATACAAATAACTTAAATACCTAAAATAATGAAATTAAATAAAGTTACACCAACATAAAATCACGCAAATCAAATAAACAATTCACTAACTAGCATTCCACAAATCAAACACCGTATAAATTTAACAAATAAAATTACAAAATATAATTTAATTAAAACAATACAATTTACCTACGCACTTAATTAAATAAAACAAATCACAACTATCAAGCACCTAAGTAAATAAAACAAATCATTTAAAAATAATAATAATAATAATATAATATAAATTAATTTAATTAATAAATCCTTTTTAATCCTTTTTAAAATATCGAGGTATTACAATACCCCTCTCGGCATCTCGATCATTATGCGCAAAAGATGGCACTGGACGATCATAACGATTCGTGGATGTGCAAGGTTTTTCCTACCAGTTTAACCGGAGCAGCGTTAGAATGGTTCAGGAATAGGCCACACAAGTCTATCCCTAACTATGAGACCTTGTGCACTATGTTCTTAGCCCAGTATTGCGGAAATAAGAAGCAGAAGAAAAGTATCGCCAGCCTTTTCACCATAAGGCAAAGGAAGGGAGAAACTTTGCAAGATTTTTTATCCAGGTTTAACATGGAGGCCTCGGAGATAGCAGATTGCCATCCTGCCACGGCAATCGAAACATTTAAGTTGGCAATGATCCAGGGAACCAAGTTTCACACATCCTTGGTCAAATATTCCCCCCCGGATATGCAGACTTTGAACGCTAGGGCACAAATCTACATTCGGTTGGAGGAAAACGTAGCTCACCGTGCACAGCACGCTACCCTCGTCACAGTGGAAAACAAGTCTCGAGAGAAAGCTGCGAGCACAAGGATGCAGAAGGTTCCTCATACCGCCACACAAGTCACCCAAGCGTCTGAGAAAAGGCGAAGGACAGAGGACAGGCTTACCCCTCTCCGTACTACCTTGGCGCGCTTATTCCAAGAGAATAAGACGAGGTTCGCGACTCCTCAGCCCATGAAATAACCCTTGGAGCAGAGGGACAAAAGCAAACATTGTGCCTACCATAGAGATTATAGGCATACCACCAATGATTGCAGGTCCCTACAGCGACAGGTAGAAAGCATGATAGCGAGAGGAGAATTGGTGGAGTATCTCGCCATGAAGGAGCACGTAAAACCTCGGGAGGTTAACCCTCGACGGATAGAGGGCGGTCAGGTAAAGGTTATCCATGCTATACACGGAAGGTCAGAGGATGATGAAGAGTCTGAAGAGTTGTACAGATCTAGGCTGAGAGAGGCTCATAAGTTACGAAGATTGTCTTCGGTAAACACAGTTGCACCAGGTAGCATCAACATTGGATTCGATAACAATGATCTTTCTAGAGTCCAGCGCCCGCATGAGGACCCCTTGGTCATCAGCCTCCTGGTAGCGAATTACATGATCAGGAGAGTGCTGATAGATCCGGGAAGTAACGCCAACATCATTACAAAAACAGCTTTTGATCAGTTGGGAGTTTCACCATCGTCCATCAAGCCAACTTCCGGCCCCCTAATGGGATTTGACGGTACTAAGGTGAATCCGCTTGGGGTGATCGATCTATCCGTTACTGCAGCAAAAAGAACTCTGAAGGAAAACTTCGTCGTGACAGAGATTCATCCATCTTATAACCTCATTATGGGGAGAGGTTGGATCCATCGTATGAACGGAGTCCCCTCTACACTTCATCAAGTAATGAGGTGTTTATCCCCGGATGGCAGGGAGGTAATCGACCTCTGGGGAGACCAGGTTGCTGCCAAAGAATGTTACATGCTAACGTTACACGAAGCAAAGAAAGCGTCAAAATCACCTCAGTCAGAGGCGAATCCCAAAGACGCAATCAAATAGCAGTTACAGTATCCTCTGCCCAAGTATCTCAAGGCAGAGGAAGAAGCCGAAGCTGAAGCACCTACCGAGGAGTCCCTCGAAGCTATAGAGGTAGTCCTCGGAGACCCTCAGAAGATCACCTATATTGGCTCATCTTGCACAGCCGAAGAGAATGAAGCATTGATCAGGGTCATTCGGTGCAATTCGGATGTCTTTGCCTGGGATCACTCGGACATGGTGGGGATCAATCCTACAGTCTCATGCCATAGTCTGAGGGTTAACCCAGAGTTCAGGCCAGTCAAGCAGAGGCACCGACGATTCGCACCTGAACGGAATCGCATAATAGCCGAGGAAGTAAATAAACTATTACAAGCAGGATTCATTCGAGAGGTGCAATACCCACAATGGCTCTCAAATGTAGTAGTCGTTCAAAAGAAGAATGGGAAATGGAGGGTATGCGTAGATTATACCAACCTTAACAAAGCTTGCCCAAAAGATAGCTTTCCTCTGCCCAAGATTGATCAAATGGTGGATGCTACGACGGGTTATGAAAGGCTCACATTCCTCAATGCATACTCCGGCTATAATCAGATTCCCATGAATCCTGAAGATGAGGAGAAAACCGCTTTCATCACAGAAACGGGCACTTACTGCTACAGAGTGATGCCCATCGGTCTAAAGAATGCCGGAGCCACCTACCAGCGACTTGTCAATAAAATTTTCAATAATCTGCTGGGAAATACGGTTGAAGCCTATATCGATGATATGGTGGTCAAAAGTATACGGAAAGAGGACCACCCGAAACACCTCTAGGAGGTCTTTGATACTCTCAAGAGATACAATATGAAGCTGAACCCCACCAAGTGCTCCTTCGCCGTCTCGTCAGGACAGTTCCTTGGGCACGTCGTAAATAAAAGAGGAATAGAAGTAAGCCCAGCTTAGGCAAAGGCACTCATACAGAACCAGGAGCCGAAAACCCGCAGGGAAGTGCAAGTTCTAACCGGCTGAATTGCGGCTCTCAGCCGGTTCATATCCAGATTATCTGATAAGTATAAACATTTCTTTGATGCTATTCGATCCAAAAACAAAGATATGTGGGGACCTCAGCAGCAGGAAGCTCTCAATCAATTGAAAAGCTACATAACAAAACCTCCAATCCTTTCTGCTCCAACGCCCGGAGACATTCTCATCCTGTACCTGGCAGTATCAGCTGTAGCAACAAGTGCAGTGTTGATCAAAGAAGGAGGCAAGGTTCAGCACCTAATCTTTTACACAAGCAAAACGATGACGGATGCCGAGACACGGTACAGCAAGACAGAAAAGGTGATCCTGGCGTTAATTTATGCCAAGAGGAAACTTCGACATTACTTCGAGTCTCACAGCATAGTGGTACTTACAAATCACCCTATACGAGCTATCCTAGCTAAACCAGACCTGTCTGGTCGAATTACAAAATGGGCTATTGAACTTAGCTCTTTTGACATCACCTATGCACCGAAGGTATCTCACAAGGGGCAGTCGGTAGCGAATTTCCTACTAGAGTACGAAGATCAACCTGAGGAACCGACACTTCAAGAGCCATACTGGGAGTTACGAGTTGATGGCTCTTCCAACCGAAAAAGGGCCGGGGCCGGGATTGACATCACAACACCCGAGGGTACCAAGCTGCAGCAGTCAATTTTGCTAAATTTGCCATCTACTAATAACGAGGCCGAGTATGAGGCGATGCTCGCCGGACTTCGGCTAGCTAAACAGCTACAGGTACGATGTTTAAAAGTTTTTAGTGACTCACAGCTTGTGATCAATCAAGTGACAGGGCAATATTCTCCCAAGGAGGAACGTATGAAGTTGTACAAAGATGCTGTAGAGAGTGCTATCCGGGAGTTCGATCAAATCAAGTTCCATCAGGTACCACGAGATGAAAATGCCGAAGCAGATCGATTGGCTGCAGCCGCATCATCTTCAGATGAAGAGTTGGTTCGGCTTATTCCAATTGATGTTCTCGAAGAGCCCAGCATTAGTCCCCAGCAAGAGGTGATGGTGATCCCGGAAGTACCACGCGAGCCCTGCTGGATTGATCCAATCGAGGCCTACCTCAAGGAAGGGGTTCTCCCGAATCAGAAAGCTGAGGCAAGGAAGCTCAGGCTTACCGCGGCTAAGTACGCAATCATCAATAACCAGTTGTACCGAAGGTCATTCTCCGGTCCCTATCTCAAGTGTTTAACCCCTACTGAGGCTCTCACAATTCTAAAACAAGTTCATGAAGGAGATTGTGGAAACCACTCCGGAGGAAGATCCCTTGCACACAAAATTCTAACCCAGGGGTATTTTTGGCCATACTTGGCTCGGAATGCCGAGGAATACTCAAGAAGATGTGACAAGTGTCAGCGCCATGGTCCAATAAAGCATCAACCTGCCGAAGGTTTGCACGCCATGGCTAATCCATGGCCGTTCGCTCAATGGGGGATTGATATAGTAGGACCGTTACCCAAAACCATGGAAAAAAAAGAGCATGTGCTTCTGGCTACGGATTACTTCACCAAGTGGGTGGAAGCTGAAGCCTTCTCTAGCGTCACCCACGAAGAAGTAAAGCATTTCATTTGGAGCAACATTATTTGCCGGTTTGGGGTACCAAAAGTCATCGTAATGGACAATGGTAAGAACCTCGATAACAGAAGTACAAGAAAGTTCTTTAGTAAACATGGAATCCTGCAAAAATTGGCTGCAGTTAGTCATCCACAAGGCAATGGGCAAGCTGAAATAACTAACCGCACGATATTCGGGTGCTTAAAGAAAAAATTGGAGAAATTGAAGACAAAGTGGTACGAGAATCTCCCTCAAGTGCTCTGGGCTTATCGAACCACTCCAAGACGGCCCACGGGAGAAAGCCCATTTGCTATGGCATATGGATCCGAAGCTGTCATTCCTACCGAGTCCATAATCCCAACCCTTCGGACATCTTTGGTATTGGAAGGGAACAATGAGCAACAACTCGAACATAGCCTTGATCTTGTGGACGAAAGAAGAGATGCGGCAGCAATTCAGCTCGCGGCATACCAACAACAGGTGTGTAACAGTTATAACAAACGCGTCAGATTCAGGAGCTTTGTGGTAGGCGATTGGGTTTTGAAGCAGGAGACAGCTCATGTAAAGAAACTGGAACCTAACTGGACCGGACCCTACAGAGTTACCGAAGTAGTGGGGAAAGGAGCATATCGTTTGGCCGAAGCTGGTGGACGTCCCATTGCGCGTCCTTGGAACGCAATACACCTAAAAAGGTATTTTCATTAGTTAAGTTTGTCAATTTTGCTACAAGTTTTTCACAAATAAGGCTGAATATGTCCACAGTCAGCCACACTTTTTTATATTTTTGTTTCTTTTTATAAAAATGGGGGGGGGTCATACTACAACTCTATGATTACGCAACTTTTATGTCATACGACTCTATGATTACGCAACTTTTATGCGCATGTCAAGTCGCACTATGCGTTATAATCAATGATTTTTACAAAACAAACAAAAACAAACAAAAAACAACAAGCACACAAGACACAAAACACATGACTTATGGCCTGTGCTTAAAACTTTCTATCCCACATCGATAAAACAGTATGTGCTACATTCTGTTATATATGGGAATATTCAAATAGTTAATTACGGTGTAAGGAGGGCCCACTGGTATTTAAGGCTGTCAAGCTCAATACCAGAGGCATTCCTTACACCGACTTTTTTGACAAAATTTAGTCTATGTCCCACATCGGATAGAAATAGAAAAGAAATGCGGTTCATATATGCGTGGTCCACAACATTTGGCTGCCAAGAAGGGAGTATCAGTGGAGGCAGGTATCTAAAGTCAACAAATGGAAAACTTCACAGCCACTGTTACTCGCTTTCTTGGCCTCCTATCATTTTTGAGTCCTCGGCCTCATGATAAGTGGTTTGAGGAAAAATATAAAACAAACCTCCCCTCAGGCTCAGCGCCAGGGAGTAATTCATTCGCCTCGGACCTTAAGTGTCCGGTTCGGCATAACCTCCCCTCAGGCTCAGCGCCGGGGAGTAATTCATTCGCCTCGGACCTTAAGTGTCCGGTTCGGCACAACCTCCCCTCAAGCTCAGCGTCGGGGAGTAGTTCTCTCCCCTCGGACCCTAAGTGTCCGGCTCGGCAAAACCTCCCCTCTGGCTCAGCGCCGGGGAATGATTCATTTAAACCTCCCCTCAGGCTCAGCGCCGGGGAGTAATTCATTCGCCTCGGACCTTAAGTGTCCGGTTCGGCACAACCTCCCCTCAGGCTCAGCGCCGGGGAGTAGTTCTCTCGCCTCGGAGTAATTCATTCGCCTCGGACCTTAAGTGTCCAGTTCGGCACAACCTCCCCTCAGGCTCAGCGCCGGGGAGTAGTTCTCTCGCCTCGGACCTTAAGTGTCCGGTTCGGCACAACCTCCCCTCAGGCTCAGCACCGGAGAGTAGGTCGTTCGCTTCAGACCCTAGGTATCTGGCTCGGCAAAAATCTCGCCTCGGACCCTAAGTGTTCGGCTCGGCGACAATCTCACCTTGGACCCTAAGTGTTCGGCTAGGCGAAACCCTCCTCCGGCTCCACGCCAGGGAATGTATAATTCGCCTCGGATCCTAAGTATTCGAGACAGCTTCGGACCTTAAGTGTCCTACTCAGCAATATCCCTCCACACTCAGTGCCGAGGAGTAATTCGCTTTAGACCTCTAGTACCCGGATCATAACTCTTCCTACCAGACTCCAAGTGTTTAATACCCTGTGGATGCAGATATATCATAAGTTCATCATACTCCACCTCACATCAGGAACACATGAGAAGGAAAGAGTATGTATACGCCTACTACAAGCAAGTAAAAGGCAAGGGTTCATTTAACAGTTAAATCATTGTCCATATGAATCATCCTGCGATATCAACTAAACTGTTAAAAGGATCTCCTTCCTCCCACAATCCTTGCGTTTTCACGAATAGCATAAATCCGAAGCATAAAGACAATGTTTAGTGTTTAAACACATTACCAGACAGAGAAATATGAACAGTATCAAGAACATACAGCAAAAACAAGTCAGGCAAGCCTAAAACGAAAAATTATATTCATTATCCCAAAACAGGCTGTTCATAAAAACAAAATACATGGCTCTACTTCCTCTTCGGATCGAAGGGAGTAGATTCAAAAGCATCTACTACATTAGGATTTGAGGTAGGAGGAGTTGATGCCGCAGGAGCAGGGGAGCTAGGAGTACCCTTCAGGTGTGCCTTCACCATCTCGGCAAAACGGATTTCAGCTTCCAAAGCCTCTGGCCCTTCATCGTATGGGAAGTGCACCCCCACTTTCTTGTCAAAAGCGTCCGAATCCATCGTCTTAGGGCCTGAGCCCTGATTATAGCCAGACCGGAACGCTTTAGCACTAGCCAGGTGCGCCAGACAAGAGTAGCGCCCCTGCATTTGCTTCCCCGCCTTGAAGCAAGTAGTAAGAGCCTCGGTCAGGTGTTGAACCTCGGCCTGAAGAAAATCCACCTTAGCCTCAGAGGCTGACAACTGCCTCTTATACGCATCCTTGGTTTCAGAAGCTATCTTCAGATTGGTGGAGGCAGTAGTGGCTCTCTTCTCTCCATTATCAAGATCCTTTTCCAACTTCTTGATGGAGAGGGATTGAGCTTCAGCAGTAGCGCAGAGGGCCATGGTGTGGTATAGACTCTGTTTAACAGGGAAGCAAATATAAGCATAAATAGAAATATAAGCAAGCAAGAGTAACTTAATTCTGAAGGAGCAATGCGAACCTCTATGGCCCGGACTGGGGCAGAGGGGAGTAGTTGCTCCAACCCCATTTGGCTGATGGCTTCCTCGTCCTTCGGGAGCCACATTCCTCGAGCCACCGCCGGTGCAGCTGAAGGGTCTGTAATCACATAATCCCCTGAGTGCAGGACTGACCTATCAGCCCTGGTGAAGGAAGGAGTCCAAGGAGCCCCAGTCTCGGCTAGAACAAAGGCCCTGACTTCATCTTCAGGTTCGGCCTCTCCAGCCTTTTTCCCTCTGCTTTTAGAAGGGACCTTGCATTTGCCAGAAGATAAGGGGTTGAGGCGAGATTTCTTCAATGGTGGTTCCTCAACCTCCACTTCATCCTCAGTTGATCCAATGACGACCAAGGGTTGGGCATCTTCGGCTTTCTTTTTTAAAGCCTCAACCCTCTGTATCTCCTCCTCAGTCATGGGGAAACTGTCAAAGGATGGTAGAGACAGATCCAAGAGGTCTGCAGCAACGACACTGGAGGCAATGTCCTTGAGGTTTGAAGAAGTTAGCAGGTCCTCGATAGGCGAGGGGTCACTCCAGACTCGTTCCTCAAGAAAAGAAAGTCTGTTCCTTGCTGCGGAGGATGGGAATGTAGCTGAAAAAACACCAAGAAACTCATAAATACGGCGAAATATTAAGACTTGACAAGGAAAACAGCCAGAACACTTGGTATGAAGGGAGGTTAAATATTCTATACCTAATTTTCCGAATTTGCGCGGGATAGGGAGCGCAATTGATTGGGACACGAACCATTTTCCTTTAACTACAACCATCATTTCCTTCCATTTCTTTTCGGATGAAGGGAGGTTCGTGCATATCCTCTAATGAAGGGGAGAAGTAAAAAAGAAGCGACCAGGCTCGGTCCCGTGCTTAGATATATTGTAAGTAAGCAGAAGGTCGGCAAGGGTCAAATCCAGAGCCTCTAATTTTCGGCGCACCAACAGTGCCGAAATGATGCGAAAGAAATTGGGATTTACCTGAAGGGGGGCAAAACCTAGCTTATTGAAAACTAAATGATAGAAGGGATGAAGAGGGAATCGGAGGGCGTTAAGGTGCCCTACCGAAAGAAGCAACTCATCCTCCTCAATTCCCTCGCCGGAGGTGAAATCGGCACCCTCGGGATATTCTGCAATTTCTACTCCCTCAGGAATATCAAATTCTTCCATTACCGAAGCAATAGAAAACTTGATGCGGCGAATAGAGATGATTGCTTTCTTCTCTTCATGGGTAAGAACATAATCAGAGCCTGAGGTGGATGTGTCGGTTGGAAGAGGGGAAGTACCTAATGGATTCAACGAAGGGCGATCTGTAGAAACCCTAGGAGGGGGAGCCCTAATGCGAACGGGGGAAGATGAAGGTGTGGATTCAGAATCCCCAAGGTCTACACGTTCGGGAGTAGATGAAGTACTCATAATGAAAGATTGAAGAGAAAGATGTGAAACTAACCTGACAAAGCGAAGGAAGCGATGGAATAAAGGACGCAGAGGTGCAGCAAGGGCAAATGTAACTCTTGCAAAATCTTGTATGACGGAGTAATAATGAAAGACCACGAACCGTTTCTGAAGCAAAGTAAAAACCGGTGTCAATTCCCTCTTTAATAGGAGCCGTCACTCAATTAAAAATGGAATTTGGGGCAAAGTGTGGAGGGAAAAAACGCCCTCCAATAAAAAGCGCACACGTCACCACTACCCATATCTACATTCCAAGGACATATGAGGCCCATCATGCTCAAGCCCAAGTTGAGGGTATTTATAGCCCAAGACCATTGTTATTTGTCCTCCAACTTCCATCAAGGCCGAATCAAGAAGTCATCAGCCCAGCTTATGAGTATTTAACATCCGGCCTGTTACTCAAGCCCAGCCGGATCAAAATATATTCGGCCCAAGAATGCACAAGTCCTACCATATGAAGGATTTACTGTAGAAGGAAAATTCTATAGGAAGTTCTGTACAAGGCAAGTTCTATGTATGGAAAATTCGACAATGAAAAAAACCCTATTAGAAAAGAATGGCTATATAGAAAGAATTGGAGGGCAAGCAACGCGAGTCCTACCATAATCTTGCAATCTTTTGTATATAAATAGAGGCTAAGACCTCCAATAAATGATCAAGCAATTCTACGCTTCTCTACACACTGTTCTTATTTATTTTTATTATTTTTGAGTGAGTTGTTTTATTTTTCTCAATCATTATTGGTTGGGCGAAATTTTGCACCTACACCGTGTGTCTAGCATAATACATAAAATGTGCACGAGTAGGACTAAAAGCATTTGAGTTGAAATGAATTAAACCTATCTCATTAATGAAAGAGTCAGAGAGGGAGGGGATAGAGAGACTTGTAATACCCCGATATTGTAAAAAGGATTTCTTAATTAAATTAATTTATATTATATTATTATTATTATTTTTAAGTGATTTGTTTTATTTAATTAAGTGCTTGATAGTTGTGATTTGTTTTATTTAATTAAGTGCGTAGGTAAATTGTATTGTTTTAATTAAATTATATATTTTGTAATTTTATTTGTTAAATTTATACGGTGTTTGATTTGTGGAATGCTAGTTAGTGAAGTGTTTATTTGATTTGCGTGATTTTGTGTTGGTGTACCTTTATTGTTAATTATTGGTAGCTATTAAATTTAATTTCATTATTTTAGGTATTTAAGTTATTTGTATTGGGATTAAAGGAAGTTGGACCAACGGATGTGGTATTGGGCTTGAGGAAGCCTTGTTGGGTTAATTGGTAAAGGCCCGTGGTTGTGAGGATATTTAATAATTATCTTTGCATAATTATACCTATATAATTACATGTGTATATTAATTCATTATTAAATCATGTGGAGGGGTATATATGTCAATATAATTATATATTGATATATATAGGTATATATAATTTATTTTTATCTTTTAAATAATATATATACATACATATATTTTACTATAAACATATATATATTACCTTCCATATATAACCATTAGTTAAATAAATTATATATACCTATATATATCAATATATAATTATATTGACATATATACCCCTCCACATGATTTAATAATGAATTAATATACACATGTAATTATATAGGTATAATTATGCAAAGATAATTATTAAATATCCTCACAACCACGGGCCTTTACCAATTAACCCAACAAGGCTTCCTTCAAGCCCAATACCACATCCGTTGGTCCAACTTCCTTTAATCCCAATACAAATAACTTAAATACCTAAAATAATGAAATTAAATTTAATAGCTACCAATAATTAACAATAAAGGTACACCAACACAAAATCACGCAAATCAAATAAACACTTCACTAACTAGCATTCCACAAATCAAACACCGTATAAATTTAACAAATAAAATTACAAAATATATAATTTAATTAAAACAATACAATTTACCTACGCACTTAATTAAATAAAACAAATCACAACTATCAAGCACCTAATTAAATAAAACAAATCACTTAAAAATAATAATAATAATATAATATAAATTAATTTAATTAAGAAATCCTTTTTACAATATCGGGGTATTACATTCTTCCCTATTTATTTTATATGATAATCCTAATGGGAAAAGGATTTAGTTTTTGTATGTATATAAATAGACACATAAGACTCTAGGGTTAGGAGTTTTTCCACGTTAGAAAAATAAGAGAATTAGAGAGAGAAGAAGAAGGGCTAACGAAGAGGAAGCCGGATCAAAGAACGTAAGAGGAGACCGGATTTGGAAAGGAAAAGGCGAGTTCTTCTCTACTTCTCCTCTTAGAACTCATAAGCTTATCACCTTAATTATCGAAATTTTAATTTTAACTTATTAAATCAAATTGTTAATCAGTGTAGATCAGCATGTTTATTCTTTACAAAATTATAAATTTAAGCATGTGAATATATGTATGAATTGTTCTGAATATTTAAATATTGTATGTGGGGTTAGGTTAATTAAATTTTATTTCTGAAATTTTTTATAGTTTGCTTTAACCTTGTGTGGTATGATGAATTAAATTAAATAGATCTTAATTTAATTATATATGTTTAATTATGCCCAAAATAATAAATAAAGCTTTTGGGATTTTTTTTAGGATTTTCTGGAAATTTTCTAGAATTAATTTATATTTTGAATGTTATTTTAGAAATTGTTTTATTATATACTGTTATATATATATAAATATTTGTAGTATAAACAACATACTGGGGTTGGATTTGCAAATCGGTGCATCATCAAAGGCGTAAAATCCAGTGTGTCGCGGTCCATGGTAGTATGGTGAGCCGCAGATCAGCACCATGGATGCTGCTCGATCTAAGGAAGATGAATCCAGTGTGTACGGCATATTATAAGGTTGTGTGAAAACTAATCCAGTGGCTGAGAAGAGTTGATGGAAGGGCGGTTGATTCAGTGCTTCGCGGCACATGATGGGCTGGTACACGTTAGCATCTGGACCATAGATATGGTCCAGCCAACTAAAAATGATCTGGTGCGAGCAAGTGCACCAGAACGCAGAAGGGCAACCAATAGGGACAAGCCACACACGTGCTGAGAGTGTAACAGGCGCGTGAGGGCGCGTGCAGGCACGTGGACGCGCCTGCCGATAAGGGGAAGCGCGTGGAGGCGCGTGGGAGTAGTCTAGGGCTATGTGGCGGCACGTGAAGGCGCGTGGGGATGCGTGTGAGGTCCTGGAAAGTTGCTTGAGACTCCGGTGAAGTTCCAGTATTTATCTTAAGCTTGTTAGGGTTAAAATTAATCATTAGAGTGTGTGTTCTTGATATTTTGAGAGCCTCAGAGTGTTACTAAGATACCTAGTAGCATTTAGTGGTATAAATATAATTAATTAAATATTTTTGCAATGAAAGGAGGTGTATATATGTGTATATATATGTAGATATGATTTTAAATAGTCAACGATTGGTATGGAATGTATGATACACACATATATATATATATATTACAAAATATATGTGTATATATATATTATTTAAGATTATTAAATATTATAAATCTTGTTTGGTATGACTTGATTCGTGTATGGTATGGTTGATTTAAAATCGTAATAGATACACGGTTATTAAATTAAGGACATGCTTATTATATGCATGTGAAGTCTAGTATAATTATACCTAGAGTTAAGTTTAAAATTAATACATGGTTGAATTGTAGGCATGGATGAGTTGCCAAAGGCTTTGATATACTGCCTTATTGGTTATGGATAAATTTCATATATGGGAAGCATGGTTGAATTGCTAATTAATTGTAAAAGTAAATATATTGAAGGAAGCATGGTTGAATTGCTAGTATATAAATAAATATATTTATAAATGGTATGGTTGATTTGCCGGTGCATATTTAAATTGCTATATGTGTAGATGACTAAATTACTGTTTAGGATGGAGTTAAGGTGAGTGTGGTTTACTTTATGAGAAAATTATAAAAGGGGGGGCTTGGTCTAGGTATGACTAATAATTAATTATTGGTGAGTGGTTTTGACAATTTAATGCCCTGTTAAGCTTAATTAGGGATGGTTTTGGTAAAGATGATCTGTTTATTGGTTTTCAGAGGCTTGGTAGAGAGAACTTGCTCGTAGGGTTTAACCCGCGATTTATTTTTCAGGTTGTAGAAGGTCAAGTCTCAAGGTTGAGGATCCGCAGCTGGAGGACTTATCCATTCCTTCTATTTACTTAAAAGTAGGATATTAGTTTTGTTTCAGTTGATATTAGTACTTAATTGGTTGAAAGTCTAAATAGTAACTTTTGGTTAAGGGGTCCTTGAGTTACGGGATTCCCGAGTTGTAACCATTTGGAAGTTATTAATGGATTTACTATTAATTGGATTTCTTCAGCGTTTTATTTTATTCTTTATTTCATTTTGTAATCCGTGCTTGTTTAAATACTTTAATTGGTTTGATATCCCCTGATTTTGTGCGCGGACTTGATCAACCCGTGTTCTGAAATTAGGGGGTATTACAAGACTAGAGAAGATGAATGAATTGAAATTGGAGAGACTGAATTTATAAGAGAAGGATAATTATGGCATTGAAAAGTAACAACTAAATATTTTGTAGTTTAGAGACTCCTTTGTAATTTTTTTTTGTCAGTATAGCGTGTCATCAACAGCCAATAAGAAAAAGTTTTTTTTTTCAAAATGACTATATATGTTCACTTTGGAGTAACATGACTATATGGTCACGTAGCCCAATGTATCCATTTGGATGCCTTGGTTTACTCTAGACAATTTTAATTAGTAAAAAACAAATTAATAAAGTGCTAGTTTAAATAATTAATTAGAAGTACAAATAATTTAAGAGTATAACGCTGGAAAAGTGCCAAGATACAAATGGAAAAGTGGCAAGATACAAATGGAAGAGTATAAACTGAGATCCCAAGCAACTCATGTAGTTTCTTCCAATATCACAATTGATTCTTTTATGTATGTTTTTTCACAACCATTGTGTCATTTTGATGGAAGTTAAAAGAACGAAAATGCACTTTTATTTATGTTTTTTCACAACCATTGTGTCATTTTGATGGAAGAAGAACGAAAATGCACTTTTATTTATGTTTTTTCACAACCATTGTGTCATTTTGATGAAAGTTAAAAGAACGAAAATGCAAATGCCTTATATCGATTAAAGTCATGTATGATCAATGTGATAATATGATCACAGGAATCAAATGTAGCAAGAAAATGTGTCATGATTTGATCACACAAATCACATTTGAAATGTACAAGTTAGAAGTTAATGCTCTAGATAAGTTGGGCTTATACAATTGTCCAATTTTTTAAAAAACAATTTAAACTGTGGAAACAACAGCTTTGTAGATAGCAAGACTTATTTGATATGCCATCAGGGACAGTATGAACATTGAGAATCAATCTTCAATATTGCATCATCACCCACCCACATAAACCATTTATATCACTCTGTGTCTTGCATAACTACTAAGAATTTCAAGATGACACATTATTAGTATTGTGATAATTTGTGAAAAAAGTGAGAGTTCAAGAGGACTACAATTACACAAGCCCTTTTTAGTTAATTTGCAGACTCTGAGCAATCACTGTCCAATTTCATGCCACTACAAGCTCCAACTTCTTCCGTAAATAAATTTATTAATTATCTCAGTGAGAGTTATAACTAACAATAAACTGATGAAATGAAAAATCAGAAAACAAAAGCTGAGATACATGTAGAATTCAAGAACAGAGCATACTAGTCCCCCCGTATTTCATCTGAATCATCAAAACCTGTTTTCTCAAACCAACTCTAGATTAATAAACAATGGCAACACTCTATATCAACCAACCAGCCAATCATTTAATCAGAGATGTAACCATAACTGTAATGGTCATCAAAACTATGCTTGGGTAAAGAATAGCCAATGTCATCATCGCTCGAGCTCCGTTCCCGTTCCCGTTCCCGCGGCATGCGCACTCTTGAACACTCATACAAGAAGGTAGGAATATGTGAAGCAAGTTGCAATATCTTATCATCAGCCTCGAAACCTTCGCAATCTTACATCAAAATGCACAAGTTTCTTGCAGCGTTTCAAAATCCTCACAAGATTCGGCCACCTAAAGGATGCATGCCTTAAATACAAATACTTAAGGTTTGGCAGTAAGGTGACTATGACCCATGTTGCATCGGTGTCCATCAAGGCTAAGGAAATACCTAAATCAACAAAATTCTCGCAATGAAGGCTGACTTTGGTAAAGATTTCTTCCATATAAGCGATGCTTCCAAGCCTTAACATCTGTAAATTTTTCCACTTGCACATTAGACTGGGAAGAATATGCAGCTCATCCCAGTATAGATCATCAGGGAGAGTCAAAAATTTCAAGGCAGGACACCTGACCACAGAATTAATTGTGAAAGAAATCATTGTGAAGTAAAATTTGAGAATTTCATTCTTTTTAAAGCCTTGTTAGGATAAAAGGTAAGAAAGTAGGAAATTTTCAATTGGTAAAATGTGGTCATCTAGACCACTCACCACACACAAACCAAGGGACACCATTCTAAACCGAAACCATTAAGCTTAAATAAGATCAGAAAGTAAAGAATTGTTTAAAAAGGATGATTTGGAAAAAGAAAAAGAAAAGGGAAATGGCATGTAAACTTGGATATTTCACCCTACTTTCCCTTGTCTTCTTCCCTGTCACTTTCCATGATAACCAAACATCAAATAAGAGGATTTCCTTCACTCGTCTTTCCTCTCCTTTCATTAATATATTCTGCAAACTAAATGACCTAACAGAAACAATTTGGATGAATTGATGAAATTTTAGATCAGAAAGTAACTAGGAACAACCAAGAGATTTTGGGCTATACAAAATCAAACAACCATGATAAACTTAAGTCTTAATCAATAAATGAAGATGCTTATTTCTAATTACCAATAAGGTAGAGATCCTATTATCTCCTCTCTTTTCTCTTTCTTGTTTCCTAGCAGTGCTACTCGCACTTCATTTTTAACTTCCCAAATTCATCTTAATTCAATGGTACACTTGGTAGCATTCAAGTGTCTAAAATTGAAATGAAAACTATGATAACTTACCCTTCTGCAGCACAAATGAATGCCTCTTTTTCAGAACAGCTCGGAAGAACTAGTGAAACAGCCTGTCCACCACTACAATTGACGACAAATTTAATCAATCCAGTTGCATCAAACTTCTGCAATCGATATTCATCCAATAATCTTGATTTGAAGGAGTCTGAGATTTCACGAGGAAAATCAAGATGCTGCCAGCATAGAGGATTGAGAGTTGC
This sequence comes from Cornus florida, assembly GCF_030987335.1. Lineage (NCBI taxonomy): Eukaryota > Viridiplantae > Streptophyta > Magnoliopsida > Cornales > Cornaceae > Cornus > Cornus florida. Next base: position 85,237,418 of record NW_026775579.1, on the reverse strand, counting down.
GTTGTACCATGACTTGCATATGAAGGGAACACCCTACATTCACCAAACAGTCCATATTTAGTTCTTCCCATTTTCGCTCTGCCATCTATATGAAGAGAATGTCAAGGCAGCTCTGAATTTTATGATTATTTATAATAAAAAGAGATTAAAAACAAAAATACCAACTTCTCCCACTAGCCAAATACAAATACTTTTCACTTTTGATCACATAATTATTATTTTTTGATCACATAATTAAAATTACTACATTATATTAGAGCCATTCATTCTGTAAAAAATGGAGGAGAATTTAAACTTTTCATCAAAAATCTTCAATCGAGAATCTACAGATTTTAAACGTTAGTTGTGCTTTGATGTTTCTGAGCTAAGGCTCTGTTTTCAGGGTTTCCCTCCTCCGGTATTTTTTGTTTCTGGTTCAATCCAGTCTTTATCTATCATGAAAATTTTATATTTTATTGGACAAGTGGAAAAAATCACGGTAAAAAAATAAAAATAATTCGGAAACGAGAACTAAAAAACCAGTTGAAGTATAGAAACCCACGTCCAATTTTTACACACACAAGCATAAGAAATCATATCTTTCAAAATTTATCGTTTGTGTCTTCTCTACCTCCGAATTGTGTAACATATTCAGTTTGTAATTTCGTCGATCAGGTGGTGTTTATACACACGCAAAGAGAGAAACCAACAAAAAGGTATTTATATATACACGCAAAGACAAAGATATACTCATATAAATATATATATATATACCTGTAGCTTACTAACCTTGGAATCCTAGGGTTTGTTTCAGTTGCCACGACTCACGAGGTTGTGGGAGGGAAGGGTGATCAGTTTAGGCTTCTAGCAATTCACTTGGGAGAAGCAGTAACAAACCTTAGACTCCCTTTCGAAATTGGAGTGTAAAAAGTAAAAAAGTGAAGGGGAATGAAAGAATAATAAAATAAAATAAAGGGTTAATTTTACCTAGACCCCCTGAGGTTGGCGCATATTTCACTTAAATGAAGATTTGTTTTTTAGCGACCACTTAGACCCCAATTTGTTTTTTGGACTTTGACACAAGGGAATTGACCCATTTACCCTTAAATTTTTAATACAATTTAATACCAAAAAATTTATAATTTTAAAAGGCAAAACTACCCCTGACATTGTACACCTAATGACATTGTACACAAAAAAACCCAAAAGAGGCGAACCAAACGGCAAACACAAACCTACACTCTCCTCTGCATCTAACACCCTCAATCGTCTCTGCATCTAACACCCAACACCCTTATCTCCGAACCAAACCTAGCCTCCGCCGCCATTCCATCTTGCCATCAACCTTAATGATGTAGCTTCCGCCAGTACGAGGAGGTTTCGCCGCTTTTCTGAAATCTCAGTGATTCTCCTACAGAGGCCGCCCGTTCGAGAGATCCTCTTTGCTGAAGCTCCTGAGTAGATTCTTGTGACCATTTTTTAAGGCGAAACCAAGTAATTCACTGTGGTAGATCAAACCCTAATTTTCAGAGGCCATTCGTTGAAGAACCTTAATTTCAGGTACGATCCTAATCAAACCCTATGTTTCTGTCTCGCTGTTCCCCTCTTATATTGTAGATACTATTTAGAGAGAGAAGAGAGAGAGAAAGGGGTCTTGTCATGGCAGCTTACTGCTCATGTCTCTGCAAAAAACAGCAGATAGTCACTGAATTCGAGTTAAGTGTGTCTACAATTTATTGGGGCTTCAATGTCTCACCATTTCGATTCTTTTCTATATATATATATATATATATATATATATATATATATATATTTGATTTTTTTTTTTTTTTGTCTTGTGAGTTCTCTGATTTTGCATTTCATTTCATTTTTGTTGTGTGTTATTCAAGTTTGAAATGGCATATGACATATTGCATGATGTTGATGAGGTGATAGAAGTAGTGGTGAGGCAAGAAGAGAATGTTAGTGAAGAGGTCAGTGAAGAAGAAAATGTCGGTGAAGAGATGAGTGAAGAAGAGAACAGTGCGAGTGATGTTGGTGGATCTGAGTATAGTTTTTGTGATAGTGATGATGAAGATTGGACTGGTGTTCATGAAGGAGTTGAGAATTTGGGAGATCATAATCTTCAAAACATTGGCTTTGAAAATGAAATTTCAAATGTGAGCAGTGATGGGTTATCTAATTACAGTGAGAATCAAGATTTGACTCGAGAAAGTGAGGATGAAATAAAGAGTAATGTAACGAAAGGGAAAGGAAAAAAGCAAACAAGGACCGTGGATTATTTATATAAATCATTGAAGGGGAAGTTGTTCAAATATGCTGAAGGGGGAAAAATTGAATTTGAGAAGGGCCATATTTTTTATGACATCCGCCATTTCAGAGAGGTTTTGGTGGAGTATTCAGTCCAAAAAGGTTTTAACCTTGCTAGGGAAAAAAATGAGACTGGTAGAATTACTTGTCACTGTGCCAACCAAGGCTGCAGTTGGAGAAATCATGCAACTATATTGGCTGATCAGTTGACATATAAGGTGAAGTCTGTAGGCCCAGAGCACACTTGCATCAGAATAAGTAAGCTCAAGAGTGTGACTGCTCCTTTTATAGCAAAAAAGCTTATGGAGAAGTTTAAAAGGAATCCTGAAATTAGTGTCAAAGATGTGAAAGAAGAAGTTAGAGAAAAACTTCTTGCAATTGTAAGAACTAGTGCTTGTTGGAGGGCTAGAAATATAGCAAGAGATCAGATTCTAGGGAACCATTCTACTTCATATAAAAAGCTGTGGAAATATGCAGCTGAGGTAGTTAAAACTAATCATGGGAGTTTAATTTTTATAAAACCAAGTATAGATGACCCTCCCAAGTTCAAGAGACTTTTTTTATCATTTGCAGCATGTCAAAATGGTTTTATTAATGGTTGCAGACCATTTATTGGTATTGATGGTTGTTTTTTGAAGGGGCAATTTGGGGGTATTTTGATGAGTGCAATAGGACTTGATGGAAATAATAGATTATATCCATTTGCAGTAGCTGTAGTTTAGTCTGAAACTAAAGACAGTTGGAAATGGTTTCTGGATCACTTGCATAAATTCCTAGGTGATACAACAACAACTAATATACCATGGACTTTTATGTCAGATGGTCAAAAGGGCATTTTAACTGCTCTCTCTGAAATTTTTCCACAAGCAATAACTAGGAAATGTTGCAGGCATATATATGCTAACTTTAGGACACGGTGGCCAGGTGTGAAGTACAAGAAACTATTCTGGGAAGCTGTAAATGCATATTATGAAGAAGATTTCAAAATTGCAATGAGGCAGATTGAGTCAATTAGTCAGGATGCCTCAATTTGGTTGATGGAGCATCCTTTGGAGACATAGACAAGACACAAATTTGATGATAGGGTGAAATGTGACTATGTCACCAATAATCATGTGGAGTCATTTAATTCTTGGCTTGGGAATGTTAGAGCAAAACCAATCACTGCTGTTTTTGAATGTATAAGAACAAAGGTGATGTCCAAATTCAACAAAAGGTTTCGAAGGACAGCAGATTGGACAACCACGGTAGTGCCAAAAATTAAGAAAAGATTAAACTCCAATATATCCAAAGCTGGTACATGTGAATTGACATGGCCCGCTAAAGGTGTGTATAAGGTAAGTGATAATGCAAAACTGAACAGTTATATTGTTATGCTTGGGGAGAAGACTTGTTGTTGTAGGGAATGGCAGGTGAGTGGAGTTCCTCGTATGCATGCATGTGCAGCCATTACTACCACAAGGGTGGATATTGAGAAGTTATGTTCAGATTTCTACAATAAGGATACATATACAAAGACTTACACTCCTTTCATCCACCCCATGCATGATGAAAGTATGTGGACTGAGGTTGACAAACCTGAATTGGATCCACCAAAGCTCAAAAGACCCTGTGGTAGACCAAGAGTGTCAAGGAAGAGGGAGGATGGTGAAGCAGAAGCAAAGAAAAGGTCAACTATTGTGCAGTGCAGTGTATGTGGACATTTTGGACACAACAAGAGGGGATGTCAAAAGGCTCCTACTACAAAACAGGCAAGAGCAGCAGCATTAGGCCCATCATCATCATCAACAACAGCAGGCCCAAAAGTAGGAGGAAGAAGACATCCACCAAAAAGATCAAAAAGGAATAGAGTAGTAACCGCAGCAACACAAGGCTCTGAGGTACTAAATTCATTGAATAAAGATTTCTTCATTTCAATTTTTTTTTTCTTTTTTTTTCACATTTCAATAAAGATTTCTTCATTTCAATTTTCATATTAGGCTTCCGGTAGGGCAGCAGCAACAAGAGCAACTCAAGCCACATCAACACAAGGCTCTCAGGTATGTAATTCATTTATTGATCCTAATAACAACAAAACACAAAGCTCTCAGGAATATAATTGTATTGTAATAAATATTTTTTGTTTTATTTCAGCCTTCATGTTGCACCAGCAGGAAGTAAGAGCTTAACACCATTGAGATGGAATGAATTTGATGGCATTTTCTATTTGTGGCAGTTATTTAGTACATTAAGTTTGGTATTTGGTATTTATGATATTCTGTACTTTAAGTTGGGAGTGTATTGATGTATTTTGAGACTTTATGTTGGGAATGTATTGATATATTTTGAGACTTTATCAAGTATTGATATATTTTGGAATGTAACAGGTTTTAAAATTTTGCAATCCTCTAACAGGTTCTGATTTAGAGGTTTAAAAAAAATTTTGCAGCAGCAGTATATGCAATTGGATTGTATCAGCATCTGATTTTGCAATCCTCTAACAGGTTCTGATTTAGAGGTTTAAAAAAAAATCTACAGCAGCAGTATATGCAATTGGACTGTATCAGCATCTGATTTTTAGAGGCTTAAAAAAATTACAATTCTTTTACAGGTTTTAAATTTAAATTAAAATTTGTTGATTAATTGCTTTACATGATTGTAACAGTTGCTTTAAAGGCTTTTTAAAAAAAAGAAACAGGCTTTTTTTTTTTAACAGGTGTTTTACATGTTAATATTCAAGTAATTAAGAAAGAAATAGAACTGAAAATTTTGAAATTCACTTTTTTGGCAATTAATAAATTAAGAAAGAAATAAGAGTGAAAATTTTGAAATTTTCTTTTTTATTAGCAATGGTCATTGTCGAGAAAAAAATAATTTATTGCAGAGGCAACGGTGGTAAGCTCATTTGGGGGTATTTTTGTGATGAAAAACTTGAAGGGTATTTTTGTCATGAAAAATTTGAAATACACTTTTTTTAAGTCAACATATGGTCAAAAGGGTAGAATTGTCATTTTATACCTAAAAAGTACTACAAATTGACATTTGGGATGTAAGTGAAATACAAACTCACAAATTGGGGTCTAAGTGGTCGTTAAAAACCAAATCTTCATCTAGGTGAAATATGCGCCAACCTTAGGGGGTCTAGGTGAAATTAACATTAAAATAAATCATCCTATTTTTCATTAGCATTTAAAAAAATAATAATAAATAAGGCAAATTACACAAAACACCCACGATGTTTTATATTGTGCATGTAGATAGAAGTTATAGCAATATTACACAAAGGTCCATATTGACCGTTTGACCACAAATAATTAATATAAATTTACACTTTTGACCTTAAAATTAAAGCATTTATTTTTAATAGTTTTAAAATTCATTTACTCATAAATTTTCCGTATAAGTTATTTTATATACCCTGCAGGATAGGTTCGACTTCAATCTCAATCTATGCATTTGCCAAATACTGAAATATATATATATATATATATATATATATATATATATATATATATATATATATACATATATTTTGCTTGAAAATGAAAAAAAAAAAATTTTAAAAATTATTTTACGTCCAAACAAACAAACAGAACAAGAAACAAATATGGATGTAAAACTATGCCTTAAGGAATTATTGATAAGTCCATACTCAACTACTAAAACCCACCAGAAGAGTTTCAAAATCGAAAATCAAAGAAATTAAAATCATTTTTGCTATGATCATTAATATGTAGAAAGTATAGTACCAAAAAAAAAAAAAAAAAAACATGTAACTATTAAAAATAAACGTTTTAATTTAGGTCAAAAGTGTAACTTTATATTGATTTTTTGTGGTCAAACGGTCAATAAGGACCTTTGTGTGATATTGCTATAACTTCTATCTACATGCATAATATAGAAACCTCGTGGGTGATTTGTGTAATTTATCCTAAAAAAAATTATAAGACTTACCATAAAAGAAAAGGTATTACCATAACTTCATAAAACTTTGTCAAAAATAAAATAAAAAATTGTCTATAATTTTTCATAAAAAACAAAAAATAGCAAAAATTACTTTTCATAACCGCCAATAATTTTTTAGAAGAAATTTTTTTTTTCACATGTCTCTGCTAAGGCTCGAACTTTGACTTCCTTTTACAAAGTAGGAACCTGATACCAATAGGCCACTCACCTGTTGGTAATTTGTTAGAAGAATTTCTTTTCTTGCTAATCAAACTTTTTAAGTGTTTAAAAATTTTTCATTTCCTTTTCTTTCTTGATATTTTTATTTAACCAAACTATCCTAAAATTTTGAAATTTATACATTTATAATATGTTTGGAAGCACCGAATTGACACTTTAAATTTAAAAAAAAAAAATCTCTAATTTTAAATCTAAAATATTACTTTGACTGCTTTCAATTAATTTTAATTTTGTATAACGAATAAACACTTTTGGTGGTGTTGGGGTTTGATAACGACACCACCAAAAATTTACTACATTTCACTTAAATTTATGACACATAACACTTAACATTTTAAAAATATATTAAAAAATCTCAAATTATTGTCATGGTTTAAATTTCAATACTTAAATTCAATTTTAAAATTTTTAGTTCTTAATATTTAATCTTATAAATAAATAATAAAAAGAAAAAAAAAAAAAAAAAAAAAAAAAAAAAAAAAAAAAACTTTCATTTGTTAACATACTATACTTAAATTTTGCTAGGACCAATAAACTGACCCATTCTTTTTAATTAAAAATAAAATAAATTAAAATTAAAGAACGGTACTTAAACCCTTACTGTGAATATGTACCCAATTTTAGACTCTCACACTCCGTGCATAGTTTGTTCTGGCGCCCCTTCTTTCTTTCTTCTTCTTTTTTTTATTTTTTTTTTTTTTTTGGACTGGACAAAAATTACCTCTAGTAAAAAAAAAAAAAATTATTTTTATTATTATTATTATTTTTTGGACGGGCTCAAGCCCACCCTGGATCTGCGCGCCTTTACTCTTTTATGACTTAGATTTCTTTTATGACTTGGATTTTTCTGCTTTCTCTTGCTTTAGCTCTTGCTCCTTGTGAGTTAATATGTCCTTTGTTAACACATGCCTACTCCTGCAACCCCACTTATGAATGAAATTATTAATATATTTTTCTTACTAACAAGAGAGAAATATGGGTTACAATCTGTGGGAAAAGAAGCGTCCTGAAATAGTAATAATTTAGGAGTAGCCGAACTGAATCACAACTATTACAATTATGAACCATGAAAATTTTTAAAAAACTAAAGAAAGACGGAGTCGAAATCAATATCATCTGAGCTGTGACCATCATCAAAGTTGTGATCATTATCATCAGAGCTGTCATCAAAACTATGTCTAGGTAAAATATAACCACAGTCTTCATCATCGCTCGAGTTCGGGTGACGCCGCGCTCTTGAACCCTCGCAAGCTTCAATATCTTCTCATTAACCTCGAAACCTATGCAATCCCTAACGTCAAGATGCACAAGTTTTTTGCAGCGCTTCAAAATCCTCTCAAGATTCAGCCAATGTAGATTCGTCCGCCTTAGATCCAAGTACTCGAGGTTTGGCAGTAAGGTGACTATAACCCATATCTCGTCATCTCTTATCACGGATATGGAATTGGAACTACTTAATCTGAAATGGCCAAAATCAACAAAATCCTTGCAATGAAGGCTGACTTGGGTAAGGATTTCTTCCGTATCAAAGCCGCTTCCAAGCCTTAGCATCTGCAAGTTTCTCCACTTTCTTATAAGACTTGCAACAAAGGACGCTTCAACGGTGTCATTCTCGAGTAGACAAGACAGCGTCAAAAATTTTAAGGCAGGACACCTAACAACAGAAATCATTGTGAGAAAAAAATTCCTACATTTTTCTTCAGAAGTAAAATTTATCAGTTCTTTGTTTTTATTTTTAATTTTTAAAGCCGGATACAAGGTAAGAAAGTAAGAAATTTTCAAGTGGTAAATTGTGGTCATCTAGGTCTCCTCCCCACAGACAAAGGGACAACAATTCTAAATTCAGATTGCTTCATTCTACAGATTTTCCATTAAATTGATTTGTTTCATATATTAACACTAAATATCAAGCATAGGCAAAAATAAAAAATAATTGAAGTATGGTGACGGCTTCATTATCAAAACTGATATGACAACAGAATGATTTCAAGCTCTACGAAGACAGTTCGGAAAATGAGGCTCTGTTTCGTTAAAGAATTTAGTGAGGCAAAGGAAAAGGAAAAAGAATTGATTCCTCCATATTTTCTCTAGTGGTTAAATGAGATCAGAGATCAGAAAGCAAGGAATTGTTAAAATATGATTTGGAAAAAGAAAAAGAAAAGGAAAATGACATGAAAACTAGGATATTTCACCCCTACTTTCCCTCTTATCTTCTTTTTGTTCCGTTCCATGATAACCAAACATCAAAAAGGAGGACTTCCTTTGCACATCTTTCATTTCCTTTCATTAATCCTGAAAACTAAATTGCCTAAAAGAAACAATATAGATGAATTAATGAAATTTTGGAACACAAAAATAATTGGAAGTGGTTACAATACTTCTAAATAAAAGGGATTTACGAAATCATATAACCATGTAGAGTTACAAAATGAAGATACTTATTTTCAAATTACCATATAAGGTATAGATTTTATTTTCTTTTATCTTTCTTGTTTTCTAGTTGTGTTACTCATGCTTCATTTTTAACTTCTCAAATTCAAACTCCAATGGTGGTATTCAAGTGTCTAAAATTGAAATTAAAAACATGATGACTTACCCTTCTGCGGCACAAATCAATGTCTCTTTAGTAGAACTGCTGGGAAGAACTAGTGAAACGGCATATCCACTACTACGATTGACAACAAACTTAATCAATCCAGTTGTGTCAAACCTCTCCAATCCATATTTATCCACTAATCTTGATTTGAAGGAGTGTGAGATTTCACGTGGAAAATCAAGATGCTGCCAGCATAAAGGATCGAGAGTTGCGTTGTACCATGACTTGCATACAAAGGGAACGTCAAATAGCATGGACTCTACTCCCAATCTCCCAAATGCATTCACCAAACAATCCATGTTTAGGTCTTCCCATTTTCGCACTTCCATCTACGTGAACTTGAAATGAAGACAACTGTGAACATTTTGAGCATAAAATAAAAAAATAAAAAAAAATAAAAAAACACACACACACACAACCAAATTTCCCACTTGATAAATGCATATACCATTCACATATATTACATAATTAACACCAAATTATATTCGAGTCATTCATTCTGGAAAAGATTGGAGAATTTGAACTTTTTCGTCATAAAATATGTATGAATATGTTGACTCTTGCGAAGGCAGAGATATTGGAGTCTACTTTTCTCCAATGAAAATATTGGAGTTTCACACAAACTTTGGAAATGAAAATTTGTTATTACGAGGAGCTAACCAAATTAGTTTTCATAAGAAACTAAAACAAATTATATTGGGATTTTAAAATAATTAGGAATTGTGTTATCACTCCTCTATTCAATTCGCAATCATCCTAATTTCAGTTTTGAATTAGGAAAAAAGAAACAAAAAAGAAAAAAGTTCTTTATTATGTTAAGAATTTGTTTAGCTAGGAGGTTAACACTTTAATGTAACTAGTTTTATTAATTAGGATGCGACACAACTAGGATTATTATTATTAATATTTTGGGGTTACACTAGGCTTTACTTAACTACATCTAATACTTAGGAAGTAATTAAGAAACAAAAAATCAATCGCCATTTTAGTAGATTGATATGCTGTGAACAAAGAAGTTGAAAAACTAATTGAAGAAAATAAATAAAATGTTGGATTATATTGAAAAGATAAGTAAAGGTAAATTAGTACTTAAATTGTAGAAACAAATAAGAAAGAACATTACAGGTTCGGGGCTTTAGCCTACGGTAGATCACAATAGCACAATTACCAAAACAGAACAAATCCTCTCTGCCAACATGAAGAGTTAAAAGAACATTATACTTCGAATTGTAATTAAAAATCCCCAAATTGCAATTCATCAGACTCGACATTACAAAATATACCCAAAAACCAATGCTAAAATATTACATGAATAAAAAATTAACTCGAAAAAAAAAAAAAAAAAAAAAGAAAGGAAAACAAACAAGCCCTATCATGCAAAAAATCTATGTGATTTAACTTGAAAAATCATGTTAGGGTGCTTCAAACGTGAATGGTCATGTGCTATATATAATATATATATATATATACACACACACATACTACGCAAATGGTATCAAGATGACGAAAAGTCTTACAATACCAATGATTTTGGGTTTGAAGAAGATGATCTCAGTGTGCTTCAATTATGGGTTGGTCACTCTCCCAAAGCTATTGTAGAATATTATCCCATATATATATACACACCAGATAAGAAAGGTTGAGAAGAATTCGGAGAAGCAGTAACAAAACCCTAGAATTATAAGATTTTTACACAGTCCCTTTTTTTCCTTGATTTTATACGATAACAAAATTAGTAATTTTTTTTTTTTTTTTAAGTACTTACCTACAAAAAATAAAAATAAAATAACTACCAATTTTTTTTTTTTTGAATAGGGATACTTATACAATACCAAGACTTGCATTAGTGAATTATCTAACCTAATGATTTTTTATTAGTTATTTATCCTAAATATAAATAAGTGAAGGGCCACACTCTCTTATTTGTTAGATAAATGACCAATTAAAAATAATAGATTAATTCATTACAATTATTCGGTGCAAAAATTATTTTCATTTTTTATTACATACCATCTCCAAATTTGTAATTAATGGGCCGCCAAAAAATATTAAATGAGTAATGGTCCTAAGAGGTCCCACACTCATGAGAAGAGTCAGAGTCTTTCTTATTTAACCATCAATATTTTAAAATGTATAAAAAGTTAAATCAATTATTTAATGTATCTAAGTTAAAAAAAAAAAAAAATAGAAAACTTCCCTCATGGGAAGGATGTCTTAGGAGCCATACTCATATTAAATATTGGGGTAAAGTACAAAAAAAAAATATCTAATCAATGTTTGAATTTGCAAATAACTCTCCTCAATTATATCTCCTCAATTATATTTTGTGCATAAAATTCCTTCAACTATCATATTTTATTACAAAATGCCTCAATCCCTAAACTATATTACATTAAATGACCATAATGTCATTTCTTATTGAATTACACTTAATTTATTTTTTTATTTAAATACATTATGAAAAAAATTAATACTAATTTGTTGACATATTCTTCATTTTATTTGCATAATACCCCTTGAAATTAATTATTTAAATAAAAATCTTAAGTAGAAAATTTTAAAATAATTTAATTAATTTCTTAATTTTTCATGTATATATTACATTAAAAAGAAGATATTTTTTATTTAAGTGATATATTAAATTTTCATTAATATTTTTCTACATTAAAATTTTTTAAACTGGGTGTAATAAATTTTATTATAAACTTTAATGTAGAAAAATATTGATGAAAATTTAATATTTTATTATAAATAATAAAATTTTAATAATAAATTAATTATTTTAAAAAATGATAGCTACAAATCTATTTATTTTTTTCATTTATATGATAAATTGATACTAATATTAAAATTAAGGTAAATAGTATAATAAATATTTATATAAGAGAAAATATAATAAAATAATTTAATTTAATAAAAAATAACAAATTTAATGAATAAAATAGTTTTTAGTGATCAATTTTTTTTTTTTTTTTCCCTTTCTTTCGGGTTACAAATTCCACCCTCACTCACCTACTTGTATTTGCTGTAATAGGTTTTTTTCACTGTAACAGTTATGATCACACATAGTGAAATTGCCGTTAGATTTGGTCTTATCTTCCTCATTTAGCGAATTCATGTGATTGATTATATAGCATCAGCCATGGGCAACGCAAATTAGAGAGACAAAAATGGGTTGTAATTGTGATTACTGATCACTGTTGTTTTGTATAAAATAAATTGATGATAGTTTTTTTTTGATAATCGGGGTATTTGAAATTTTGTTCTAATTAATTCACGAGACTCGTGTAAAGCAATCCCTCATACGAATTGGGTAAAACTCAGACTATGTCCGCAGTCGTGATTCCAAAAAATTGCTCACACCTAAAACAAATCGAACTTAAAACTTGAAATTTAATGAAACTCCAGGACCCAAACACCCGTGCAATGATAGTTTTAAAATTTTATTAAAAAGGCACTCTTAAAATTAACCTTGATTAGTGCACCGGACTAACATAGAAGTCTAAAAATAGGAGAAACATTAAAACTCATACAACATGATGAAAATCCTAAATTGAATCGGCTTGTACATATTATTTTTTAATAAAAAAGATTGTATCCCTTTCAAAATATGTACCGTAATAGGTCTCGTAAACTCTCGGTACTAGAATCAATACAAGCTGTTCCTCAATCCCACAGGCACCACCACTTATCAAAAAACTCAGTTTAAAAATCTTTTTCAAGGCGAAAAATATGGAGTTCCTTGAATTTGAACATTTCCGCAAGTAATAATCTCGAGAGGGGTAATTCGGTACATCAAACAAGTAGGGGTATTCAACAACTAACAAAATTTGTGTCCACTCACGGGTAAGAATCTTCCTCGTACCAATAATGTGTAACAGTTATAAAATGATATGTGTAAATTTTGAATATAAAAGTTAAAAAGTAAATTGCTTTATTTTTTATTACACATTATTATTGATGAGGAGAGCCTTATCACAAAGAAACTCCTTACAGCAAAAAAAAAAAAAGAGATTGTTGAAACTTATACATATAAATATGTCTTAATCCTTTGAAATTAAATCTTTAAAATTGAAATTGGTGAACTTGGAAAAAATTTTAGTTCAAATTCACTAATTTCAATTCCAAATCTTATGTAATACTGAAATTATAATGTAATTTTGTTTCTTACATATTAAGTAGCCCCCTCAAACCCAAATTAAGTGGGTATTGTATTAAATACCGTAGTTGATTTGTAGAGGAGATCAAACAAATGTATGTTTTTTTTTAATGTTCTATGCTATATATTAAATAATAAATTGTTTACATTTTTCAAACGAACTAAAAAGATAATTCTTTTTAACACAGTACAATCAAACCTATAAACTCGACTAAACTGACAATTATTTTATATTAATCAAACAAAACATATAAACTCTACTTTTGATTTTTTTATGTTTTGATAAATATTTTTTGGTCGAAGTACCATCAAGCCTATAAAATCTATAAAACAGAAAATTATTTGGTTTGAGCAAATACAGAATGGCATATATATTCAACCGCTACATGCTATCATATTGCAATACTCTATTATTTTCATACATTTTCCTCCCCCTTTCATTAGGGGTTGTAACTCCTCAGAGCAAAAGCACTTTCCTTCTCGAACTTATTGGTTAAAATAATCTCTACACCTATTTACAGACATCCTCCTTCCACTAAAACTCTATACATAAAGTATTAATTATTTACCATCTAAAAAATCTCCACGATTCTAGAATATTTTCTACATCTTAAAGTATGTACAAATTTCCTCTAGAATATTCATCCATATCACTGAGGCTTGTATTTATGCTACTTGGGGACTGGCAGGGTGAAAAATATATATATATATATGGTAGACATCAATCAAAAATATGCTTGATATAATTTACCCAAAAAAATATATAATCTTAATATAATTGAATTTGGAATTGTTATTTGATTCAAATTTGATCCGTTTACACCACTAGACCGAATTGAAAACTCGTAGAGGGTCCTTTAAAATATCACAAGTTACCATCAAATTCTCTATATTATTTATTTTCAGAGGTTAGTCCACATGAAAAATAGATCCCACTGTTGTAATAATTAATCCATATGCTTCATCATAACGTCAAATTTACATCTACAAGTCCATATGCTTCATCATAACGTCAAATTTACATCTACAAGTCCATATGCTTCATCATAACGTCAAATTTACATCTACAAGTTTATTATGGTTGCACTAAAGGTGCTAAATTCAATTCGTTACTTGTAATATATCTTATTTATGTGTGACCGTTTTGAATTACCATTAATATTCTAAGTTTATAAGTGCAACGCTCCAAAATGTAGAGGACATTGATAATTAATAATTAGTAGAATTCATGAGCCTCTCTCTATCTCCTCTCTCTAATTGAACATACATACATAATATATATACATATATATATATGCATGTATGAGTTGAAGACCAATTTCTTGAACCAACCCCAATAAGAGAGAGGAGATTGCAATGAGTTTGCATATATTAAGTCTCATTGTGTTTCTATTCATTGGTGAAGTATTTGCAATTAACCAGTGTGCTCCAAGCTTCTATGAAAACTATGAGATTTTATGGGGAGAAGATTATTTCAAGTCCTATGATCAAGGCCAAGAAGTTCAGCTCTCCCTCACTGACCCATCCTCTGGTCATTTCTCTTTTATACAATTCATTCCCTTATTAGTTTTATATATATATATATATATATATATATATATATATATATATATCATTCATATTATTTACCTTTTTTTTTCTTTTATGGTTCATTCATAGATATTTCATTTTCATTATCGGCATCGTTGTCATTATTCTATATATCCGGAAGGAAGAGTGAACGAGCAATGCCACGGCTTAAATTATTAACGGGCATTGGTGAGCCATACCAGGAATATGTCGTGGGCGTGTGTACATTTGATTGAATTTTCTGCCCAAAAAAAAAAAAAGGGGAGAGAGAGAAATAAATAGAGAGAAACTGAACAAAATGGATGCAACTAATTATGAAACGCATTTATCATGTTCAAGTAAATGGTTGAAACCATAGAGTGAAGGCATGACAAACATTAAGCAATAGGCTATACAGTGTGGTATAGAAGCAGCCCTCAGTTATCAAAGCTCTCAAAGGGGTTTATCTAAGTCTTTTTCTTCTTATGTCATTTTCTGGCTAATTAATTATACTAGTTGATGATTTACATAAATAAACAGGAGCTGAATTTATTTCAAAGTCAAGTTATGGTTCTGGTTCCTTCAGCATGAGTATGAAGCTCCCCGGCAATGACTCCACAGGAGTTGCAACAATTTTCAAGGTAACAAAAATAC
The DNA here is from genome assembly GCF_030987335.1 of Cornus florida. Lineage (NCBI taxonomy): Eukaryota > Viridiplantae > Streptophyta > Magnoliopsida > Cornales > Cornaceae > Cornus > Cornus florida. The sequence goes on along the minus strand of NW_026775579.1, from coordinate 85,222,008 downwards.
ATATATATCACATGTTTATAATAATAATTATTATTATTATTATATATATATATATATTTTGTAATTTTATATAACTAGTTCGATTCGACCTCTAGGTAAGAACTATAAGAATATATGTACTTTTTTATTATTTTTTTTGGGCAGATCGAATCGTTCACAACCTACACTCCAGAAAATTGGGTTGAACTAGAATTCCTATATGTCAGGGAGATAAAAGCATACTTAGTCCAAACAAATGTGTACGCAATTGATACACTGGACAGAAAGCAGATTATCCGTCTATGGTTTGATCCCACTGCAAGCTTCCATGACTACACCATCCTCTGGAACCCTCACCAAATAGTGTAAGCAAACCACAATAGCACAGAAGCTAAATTATTTATATATATATATATTTACTCAACTTTCACAGCGCAAACTATCTTTGATTCATTCAATCCCATTCCAGTGACTTAAAATAATAACCAAAGATAATCTTATATATTTTCATTATGTTCCTTTCTTTAACAGAAAAATGTCTTGCTTTATGGTACTATATATACATATCATTATACTTGATATTTCTTCTTTATTGCACTACTTCTAACTAATCTCCATTGATTTACAGAGTTTCTGTTGACGAAGTTCCCATTAGGGTTTTCAGAAACAACTCAAAAAAAGGAGTCCCCTATCCAACAAAACCCATGAAAGTTGTGGCTTCTATATGCAATAAAAAAGCTTTGGATCAATTGAAGGTCTTTCGCTATTATGGTGAAACAACAATTGATTGGAGCCATGCACCCTTCATAGCTCAGTTTCGAAACTTCACCATCAATGGCTGCGTCTATAATGGGACCCAGAACTCTTGCTATTCTTCTGAATATTGGTGGAACAAAAAGAAGTATTTGAACCTAACCCTCAACCAAGTAAAATTATACCGACGTGTCAAAGATATATATATGATCTACAATTACTGTACTGATGATAAATTCAGGTTTCCAAACCCTCCCCCAGAATGCCAGCAACTTGGACAATTGTTTCCCCCTACCCAATGATAATCACTCTAACCGAGTAGTTCAGTGAATCAGCCAAGTTTAGAAAGAGTTCTCTTTGTACTTTAAGCTTCAATCGGGTCTCACTTGTGCTCTTATTTGATCAATCAATTAAATTTGGGAACAGTGCTCTGTTCAAATCCATGTTTTTGTTTCTAAGATGTTGTCCTAATATTGAATTGAGCTTAAACAAAAAAGTGCAACCCATCAATACCATGTGAAATGGATGTATCATCATTATCATGTATGTATGCAATATAGGATGGCTTACACAACTAAAAACTGAACTTGACAATCTATATTGTACACCTTATAATTTTTCTCAATCTTATATATAACGATTCCTATTCTCCGTCAAAAGATCTCCTATTTCGACTCTAAAGGGATTCATAAAAAAGGTACAAATGTCTGCAGCAACTCTACAATCAAGAAGCAACTAATCTACCAACTTTAACTTTGGTGCTCTTACACGTGTAACGCCACCTAGTCCAGTATTTGTACACCACAATCTAGTCCAGTAGCTAAATAACATGTTCTTAGTCAAGTGTGCTTTTAGCCGGATTATAAATCAGTAAATCAAGACACCATACCAAAAAGATATCATATTCAATCTCCACTTACCCACCACTTGCAACCCATTTGAATTTTTTAATAAATTAAGTGACAACATCATCCCCAAAGAGAAGTGCAAGAGCACACTTAGTAATCATTGTGTTGTATGGGTGTGTTTTTGAAGGGCAATAATGTCATTTCCTTTTTCTCTTAATACTAAGTGGAGTGTGTATATCATCTCCCTATATTAAAACACTATACAACAGACTCCACAGCAGAACAAAATGTTCATGGTTTAAATTCATATTTTCCATTGCACTAAAGCAAAAATTGACAAGGCTTATGGCTAGGTGCTCCACCAAAAAATTTGCACCCTTGTAAAAATACAAATAAACCATTTACAGAAACTTACACTCAATATTTGAAGCTTGGATCACGTATCTATGTATTCTGGAGAAAGGATAGTCCTTATAAGCTCCTTTAAATTACCCAATACATGCCGTGGCCCTAAACTCCTGACACCAATGAAATTCAAAAGCTGCTCTAAATCCTGAAATCATTGGGCAAAGTAAAAATATATATCTATGTTAAGGCCACTTTAGAAAAAGCACATAGAATAATGATGAAATCATCTAAAAGAATTTCAATTTATGCAATGTAACTTCAATAGAAACACAAATTGATTCACCCGATAGATGTTAATAAAAGAACCTAAATACCATGTGAACACTCTTTGCTCACATAATTGAGAAAAAGGTTGCATAAAAGGACAGCAATTTCCAAACATGGAATCAAAACACTTCCAATAATTTAAAACTATACACTTTATTTACGCAAAAAAATATTAATTTGAAACCATACACTTCATTTACCCAAAAAAAATTAATTTGAAACCAAAACAGAACCGAAAAATCGTTTGGCTGCAAAAGTAATGTTAGAAACAAGGAAAATGACAGAAGCATTCTTCAATGGGCAACACTACAGGGATATCTCCTATCCTTTTAGAAATTCCATTAATCTCCCTTCTGTCGGTGTTAACAAAGAGTGCACTTAATGATTTTATACCCATATTTAGTAATTATTTTTCAAGAAAAAGTCAACCGATTTCAAAAGGAAAAGACCCATTTTCTCTCTCTTCCATTGGGCCAACCATTACAATTATGGATGACAACAGGTCAGGTATGAAGGATGCACACCATCCCCACAGCGTTCTGCTGAGGAACCCTGCCATTCCCATCCAAACTGAAGACAAGTTTTTCTAGTTTACCACATCAGCAACCGACCAACTCTGATTCTAGTTCTTCAAACCCTCCCCCTCTAACCCTTGCATGCCTAACATCGAATATAATCACAATCTGTTTTTCAGTTGCACATAATAGATTAAAAAAGGATTGATACCCAACAAACATTATTTGATTATTGAAACACAACTTAATGAAACAAATTTCATAATCCAAGCACCCCCTTAGAAATCTGTTTTTTTACTGAGGCATAGAATCAAAGAGATGATGAGATGAAGAGTAAAAGGGAGATTCAATAAGGTTGCTGCTCTAAGCCCTTGCAGAAACCAATCCTCTTTTTTCAGATTTAAGCACGTTCAAGCACAGAAAGGCTATATCAAGAGGCAGTGAGGAAAGGTTGAGGCAACAGAAATAGCAGTGACTCTCCAACAGGGAAGGACATTGAGGGGAAGGATTGGTGCAGCACATTTGGTGAGAGGGAGAGAGAGTGAAAGTCTGACCCTGGAAAACCACAGGCAGAAGTGATACAAGGGATAGGAATTATTAGAAAAATAAAAGGCATTTCCGTAAACTCTATCAGGATAGGGGTGTCTCCCTTAATTCCCTTCCCAACCAAACAATTGTCAAGCCAAGCCTGATAACACCAATGAAGCTTATCAAGCTCAGGATTACTAGCCAAGTTTGACCACCATCTCAACTTGATCAAGCCAAGCCCAATCACTTCAATACTAGCCTTGGCTCAGTTGGAGAAATACTCTATTGAGTATACTCTCTCTCTCTATCCATCATATTGGATCACAAGAACTGAAAGATACAACACAAGAACCTCTTGGAGATTGAACCACAATATTCTACCACTGATTTTCGTATTCTCGATGCTCTCTTTCAAATTTTCTCTTATCTTCTCTCCCTGCAAGTCTATTTTTGTCCATAATTTCTCTCCAATGTCCTGATTATTTTCCCTCCATTTTTCCTTCAGCGAAAGAAACCCAGGGGAGAGAGAAGCAATAGATAACTAAATTGATGAAACCTGAATTCTATAACTATTGATACACAAAACAATTGATAAAGATAATGGCATAATTAATAAGTAAGGGATCAGGCTTCCGTGAAAGCATTGTGGCACATACTCCAAACTACACGACTACTGTTGGACCAACATATAGCATTTAAAAGATGGTGTGTTTAGCAATAACATGACAAAAACTAAGTACTATTGAACCAACATATGGCATTCGAAAGATCACCTTGTTTAGCAAGAATACGGCATAAGCTGCTCTAGTTGTATCTTGACCTTCTAAAAAGAGGGGAAATTCTACGGGCTTCAAATTTGTGGAAAGTGATGAATTCAACATCAAATCAGATGATGTAGACTCAACCGAAGGTGCATAGTCATGAATATATGATCGAGAACCTCCCAATCGCAAAGGGTAACGCAAAGGAACTTCTAAATAGGAAGCAATAAGTGAAACAGCCTGCAGGAAAACTAGCCAATTAAATCCTTTTCAGCAGCTAGCTAACTGAGCCAATAACAAGACCAAATCTTATAAAGAACAAAAACACAATGAAAACATACAGTAATCTCACATCATGCAGGTTAATATATAATAAACATATATTGTGCTCAATATTTGTGTTGTTTAAGAAAGTAGATTCCCATATCAAATGGGTTTGGAGATGCATTAGTGGCAAAAGAGTATTCGCTGAATGCTCTTTGGTCGCTAAAAAGAATACCGTCAAGCAAATATACTAGTCAATAATTTTATGTTAAGCAAAGAGAAAAAACAAACATGTGCTACATATCCCAGGGCAGTCGCAGATCTCTGGACCTCCTTCTTATCAGTGAAAAAACTAATCTTCTTAAAGGGGAGCATATTCAGATGCAGACCGGAAATAGTCAAGGATCCTTGCTCAAGATGTTTTGATCCAGCAGAATTTTCTGAAAAGTGAAAAATATAAATGTAAATATAATTAGAAAAACAAGACTCTTAATGCCATATTGCCAGATAACTACAGGTATGGGTTAAAGTCCAACTTTCTTTCTCATTTAACTAAATTGAATACTTTCACTGGCAAAGACACATATTGCCAGATGCAAAAAAATTTGAGCTTCAATTCCATAGGTGTGCCCTGCAGGACGGTTTTCGGAAATAAGCAAAGAGTCTCAAGAAACTCTAACTCCGTGCTACTAATGTAGAAAATATAGTACGAGATTATAAATAATAAAAGAGGGCACCTATGTGGTAATGTTTTCCTGATAACAAAACTGTGATGGTGTGGCCCCACATCCTTATGGAAATATGCTAAATTTCTTCATTACAGTTTATTGCCACAAATATATGTATGTTTGTGTGTGTTTGTAAATAACCTCAGTTAGCACAAGGTTCAATTAATTAGAGTATTACCCGATCTACTACAACTGGTAAATGATTCAAGTTCATGCTCTTGTCCTTGTCCAATCACGACTTTTACAGGATAGAGCAACGAAACTTGTGACACCATATATTGTTGCCTCACTCTTAGCAACTTCTGCAGACTTTTAAGATGAAAATAACCCCTTTCTCCAGCAAGTAACCTATTTGCTTCCTGTATAAAGAACATAATCAGACATACAGTGGCACAGAAGTAAGAAAATGCTAGCAACTTTACCCTGCATCCAACTCCCAAAAAAGTGAAAAATGACAAATAATGAGAAAATTTTACGGACTCTTTACAGAAATAAACATTCAAAATGAACTTGCAAATGATAATTAGCTTCATAAATGGGTAATTAGCTTCATAAATGAGTAATATATAAAAGTAACTTACTTATTCGAAAGCAACTGCACAAGATGCACACAACAGTAAATCAATGAAAATGAAACAGGGACCAGCTTTGAACTAAAACAAAAAGAGGGGTCTCCCAAGAACATTAACATTTCAGGTACGTCAATACAACACCACATACTACAAACGACCAGCAATTACCCTTTATATACTCCTACGTGGTAGATAGTAATGATTGTGTATTTAATTTACATTTAAGTTATTTAACAGGGATCTCCCTAATCAACTAAAAATACATTTCTATTCGCCTCATAATCCAGCAAGAAATCAGAACCCTGACCAGCTATAATCATGACTACGGACCTTGTCTTTAGTGACTGAAGATCCACAGCCCATACCAATCATTTAATCCCCCAACTTCACAGTAACCACCACGGACTTACCTTCCAAATATCCCATAATTGTAAATGAGCTCTAATCCAACTGCACAAGGACAGGTTTTGAAGCTCAGTGAAAATAGACCCATTTTGATATTATTCTGATCCTCGGTACCAACAAGAAAGTCTCATCAATTACAAATATGACGTAGATCACCATTTGACTGAAATAAAATATAGCCCTACACCAAGGTTCTGAAATCAAGAGAGTTTTGACATCAAAGACCTTAGCCTGAGGTCCTGAATTCCATCTCCTTGTTCATGCCCCCAATCACTATAGTGCTTCTTGGGTTAGAACAATGAGTAGATAACAATTTTCATTTTAGCGAAAGGTATATACTCATATTTCATCCATAACTTCATTTCCTCCAAATTGACACTGTCTCATATCCAAAAACCATTCCCCGTACTTGTCCAGCAAATCTGAACTTGTATGGCGTAACAAACCAAATCACTCTTTCATCCTTCATGTCATATCAATTAAAATTTACCCTTTAAGTACAAAGTCAATTAGAAATAGCTTGTAATGCTATCTTTACAAAAATAAAATAAAATAAAAATTAGTCAGCAAATCTACAAGCACAGTACTCCTTACATCCAAATAAAATAAATCGTCAAAATTAAAAGCTCACCGAAGGTCTACAATCACACGTGAGTACACACAGCATCCACACGTATATAACAAATACCACTGATGCAGACAGAAAGCCACACTAAAATTTGACAACAGAACCCATTGATACTCCACTTACAACAAGATTGCCTGCCTGTTGTAAGCCAATGTTAAATAATGGTTGAATAGGCATTGAACGAACAAGAAGATGCATCCATATAGAATATGAACAGGCTTTCAAGGCCAAATTTAAAGTTCTAGCTGATTTGCCACTTCTATATCCCCCTCATAGTCTTATTGACACTATTCATCATTATATATTTATAAGAACTACATATGATGGTAGCTAGGACTAACATGATCAGTAAAGGTCCAGTATATATTTAATAATTGTTATCCAATATCCCTTGAAAAAAATGCATCAATTCAACAAATGTATATTAAATATTACCTGCAGGCGTTTACTAGCTACAGAAAGGGATGTCCCAGCAACCAACAGTGACCTAATTTCGGTACTAAGCTGCTCCTCCTGCTTCTTAACATTCTCATCTATAACCCTCGAATGCATCAAGGTGTTTCCCATTACCAATTTCCGAGACTCCAATTTCTCACGCATCTCATCAAGCTCATTTGACCGATTCAATGACTCTGCTTCCACCTGTCCACCATGTGGCCGCCCGCTAATCCGCGGGCTAATCAATTAAAGCACAAGAAATTCAAAAAGGAAATACGAAATACATAACAAATAAGTTTTCAAATATAACTTTCTGCAGATTTCACTATTTAATATTTCTTTGTTAAATTGCCAATAATATGTAGGAAAAGCAAGTAAAGCAAAACTGAACATTATTTTTTCCATTCTTCTAACAAATTATTAATTCTTCGGTGTAAAAAAAATACCCACCTAAAATTCAAAATATTCCCTTGATTTTCTTTTGCTTTGCATTTCTTTCATTTTCTCAGCAACCAAACAGCGCTATAAAACCAGGAAACTGAAACCTCTCTTTCAACTCAAACTATTACAACTCGTGAATTTATCTTCCCTATTTTTTCAATACTGAAAACCGTTAAAAAGCACAAACTATGAGACACTAAAGTTGCTTTCTGTTCATTTGATTTCATATTTATTTCTCTTCCTATGCTCTCTCAGCATCCAAACAAAGCATAAAATTTCAGATTGACTCAAATTATAATTGTGCGGTGTACCAATCAAAGAAAACTACTTTTATGAAAAATCAAGCTTTAAACGAAAGGAATATATAAATTTATGGACTTCAGACAGTTAAACATCCACTTAACTCAATCTTTCACAACTACTAGCCCTCATTGAGGCCAATTTCTCTTTTATGTTTACTTTCGTTGGATTTCAGAAGAGCATAAACCATCAGACCCAAAATTGGATCCAATTTCAGTTTTCCCACTTTCTCAGCAACCACACAGAGCATAAAAACCGAAATTCTGACAACAATTAAACTACAAACACTTGCACCAATAAAACCCTACCTGTATGAAGGACTCGAGCTTCTGCTGAAGTGAAAATTTCTTTTCTTTAGCTTCGTTGAGGGCAGAGGAGAGACTCCAGAGACGCGCGAGCTCTTGGTCGAAATCTTCCCATTGAATCACCTTCAAGCTTTCTTGATCTTCTGCTACTGCATTCTTTGACGACGATTCTGAAGCAAGAGTTCGGCTTTGTTCCATTGACGATCGAATTAGGGTTCAGGAAGAAATCATGGGGCAACCTCACCATCGTCCTGATTGAGCTATTAGGGTTTGAAGATCATCATCGATTTAAATAATACAGAAATTGGGATGCGTTTAGGGCTTTGAATTTCACGTTTGTTGGGGAAAAGAAGTGAAGAAGAAGAGGGCGTATGGGTTGGTGAAAAAACTGAATGGAGGATGACAATTGGAAGGTTTGTGTTTTAGTTAGGTATTTACTATTCACATTCCCTTCTCTCTCTTTTCTTTTTTTTTCTTTTTTTTTTTTAACTGAAATTTACTAGTATATAACAGTATTTTAGGTAAATTGAATAGATGTACAAATATGTATTTTTTTACTCCTTCAATTCTAAAATAGTTGTCAATCTTTTCCGTTTGGGATATCCTAAAAAAATATTAATATACTATTTTTTATAACATTTCTAAATTGTCCTTTTAACTAAACTAGTGCACTAATTATGGAGCACTATTTTGTCTTTTAGTAAGATCATATTTGAAATTTATTTTTTATCAATATAATAAAAAAAACTATTAAAACTCCATTACTATATAAAGTTAGATTCCCACATGTATATTGGAACAGATGGAATAGTAAATTTATATTAAATAATTTTGATATAACTATGGGTTATTTTGGATTTGAACTTGAAACTAATAAAAAAGAGTAAAATAATTCCCTTGAAACAAGTAAAAATATCCAAAATTTTCACACCATAAAGTAAAAATTTCGAAAATTTTCAAAAATTAAAAATTTATTCACTCTATGATAGAAGAAAAACGAGCAACAATACAAGGAGCAGAGGGAGGCACACCTATAACCTATGCACTCTCTAATGCAATTGCCGGCTGCTAGATTAATTCTAAGGAATATGGAGAGCATATGCGTGTGTATGTATATGCTTCTATATTTATTTGAAAAATAATACAAAGATAATGTGGATGATGTTCCATTCATGTAATTTGGTTGGTGCTGAGTGCTGATGCATGCCACGTTTGAAAGGTAGGTAGGAATCTAAGTGCCCAAAAGAAAAATTACACTTACATAGAGTTCGCAACATTAAATAACAAACTCATTTTTCATTTTAGTTAAATTAAATGAAATCATTACATATGCATTAATAACTAAAAATTATTTCTCTAAAATCAAGTATTTTCTTCAAATAATTTCTTTCCTTTAACTCTGCAACTTTCTTATATATACACGATAACTTATACAAATAATAAAAAATAAAAAATGGGACAATCAAAGGTTAGTTCCCTAAAAGAAAATATAATTAAATATATAAATCAAATGAAGTCCCCATACATGTATGGAAAACAGAGTAATTTTGGTATGATGAATTTTGGCTATTGTACTAATTTCATTTATCGTCTCATTAACGAAAAATGTTTGGAAATGATCATCAATTTTTTGGCTCAATTAAGTACACTTGTTTTATAAATAAAGAAATAAATGATTGTTGATGTACTATTTACTGAAGCAACCATTTATATATTGGTATGAATTAATAGATATGGTTAAAGTTATGTACAAATAAAATTTTATGTGTGTGTATATATATATATGGTATGAATTTGCACTTACTAAAAAAAAGTGTTCTATACATAATGAATTTTCATTAAATTATTTGTATATTTCTAAATTAATGTTTGTAGGTTTGAGATTAGGAGATATCGTTAAAAAATTTTACACAAAAATTATAATATATATATATATATATGTTGCCTTTTATTTTATTTATTTTGATAATATATACACCAAGGCCAAGTGGAAGAAATAATTTGATTTAAGAATGATATTTTGGTATTTTAAAATAAGAATTTGGAGGATATTTTGGACCTAAATAATACTTTTTAATGCATATGTAATTATTTTAACTAACTCCACCAAATTGCTGATTTATTATTTAAGACCCCTAAATCTACTTAAACTTAAATAAACATAAAAGCAATTGGCTTAGAGCTTGGCTTTCGTTTTCTACGGTGATAGAAAAATTAGGGCCCAAATTCCAAAACCAAGTTTGCTATTAAATCTCCGATTTGGTCAACTCGGAGCTTATTTTGCACAAATGATCACATTGGTCAGACAACCATAATTTTTCTTTTGACTAGTGACAGTCAACAGATCCCCTATGTTCAAATATTGAAAGTGAAACCAAATAGTAGCGAAGCTTGAAACTAGTTTTGGATTTCGAACTGATCTTAATTCTGATTATCTGTGTTCATAAAAGACTGGTAAAGAGACCGCACCATGAGCACCTTACCACAAGCCAGCCACACACAGCTTAAAACACATTAAATCGAGAAAATACACCTTAACAATATGAGAACACATTAAAACTAGACAATGCCACAACTAATCAGCATAACAAGAACAAACCACAAGCTAACCTAGACACATAAAGTTCCAGAGATTGGTGATAAAAAACCAAAAGAACGAGACCATAATAAAGGGCAAACCAAAACCACACACTAACTTAATTGGCATACTAAAACAAATATTAAAGCAACATAAAAATATTATAAAGGTTTAACCGAAATCATCCAATAACAAAACCATCAATAGAAAAACATAGTCAAAACTTGTACTAAACGGGATAAGAATTTTGTCGCCACCGCCGGTCTAACACCCAATTCTGAGTGTGGCAACCAGACAACGGAGACAAAAAACTGCAGCAAACAAAGCAACCAACTAAAAAACTTATCACCATAAAACTAGAATAATGTTGCAGGTCTTTAGAATGAAAATGGTGTAAACCATCTCCACTGCAAACTCCCAACTTTAAAAGTCACTTCTTCTTGGCAGCAGATTTGGTGACTTTAGCACCAGAAGGATCCTTCTTTTCCACACTTTTGATAACGCCAACAGCAACGGTTTGACGCATGTCCCTGACAGCAAATCGTCCAAGTGGGGGGTACGACGAGAAAGTTTCCACCACCATGGGTTTGGTGGGAATCATCTTCACCATCCCAGCATCACCATTCTTCAAGAACTTGGGCTCCTTCTCAAGCTCCTTGCCAGATCGGCGGTCAATCTTCGTCAAGAGCTCGGCAAACTTGACAGCAATGTGACAGGTGTGGCAGTCAAGAACCGGAGCATACCCATTCCCAATCTGGCCAGGGTGGTTCATGATAATGACCTGGGATGTGAAGTTAGCAGCTTCCTTGGCTGGATCATCCTTTGAGTTGGATGCAACATAACCACGCTTGAGATCCTTCACTGCAACATTCTTCACATTGAACCCGACATTGTCACCAGGCAGAGCTTCCTGGAGGGCTTCATGGTGCATTTCCACAGACTTGACTTCAGTGGTCAGCCCAGTAGGTCCAAAAGTGACAACCATACCAGGCTTAATAACACCAGTCTCAACCCTTCCCACTGGGACAGTGCCAATACCGCCAATCTTGTAGACATCCTGAAGTGGGAGACGCAGTGGCTTGTCTGATGGCCTCTTGGGCTCTGAAATCAAGTCAAGGGCCTCAAGAAGAGTTGGGCCCTTGTACCAGTCGAGGTTTGTTGACCTTTCGATCATGTTGTCACCTTCAAAACCTGATATCGGGACAAAAGGTATTTTTTCAGGATTGTAGCCGACCTTCTTCAGGTAAGATGAGACTTCCTTCACAATTTCATCATATCTTGCCTTAGAGTACTTGGGAGTGGTGGCATCCATCTGCAAATAAGATATATACAGACTTGCATGAACATCAGAGTCTCGAATTTAAAAAAACAAATAGCATGGACACAACCTGCTACGATGTACCATCAAGATGAGGAGCAAAATGCAAATATAGAATAGCAAATGTGACTGCATAGTACATAATGGGACACTGTTAAATTACGAACAATTTTCTACACATTGAACTGCCATGGCATAATACTAACATAAAAATACTCATAAAGACATTGAGGTTCTAAACATGAACTGCCATGGAATGACACTAACATAAAAATACTCATAAAGACATTCAAAAATGAATCACAGTTTACCATACTATTAATACGCATACCACATAACAGGTCTAGATTCTAAAATGATGTATTTGAAAAATAAAGAGACATTTCACCTAATAATCAGCAACACTAAAGCAAAAAATAAATAATAAATCTGATGCAAAACATTAATTTAAAGGAATGCAAATGGGATTTTAACTTTTATGACATCCATCGGGACCGACGGGGCTCGAACCCGCAGCTTCCACCCCAAAGGGCGGTGCTCTAACCAATTGAACTACAATCCCGGTATAAATATCATAAGGAGTCCTTGAAATGAACACCCAACTCAATTTGCACTTATATAATCCAAGATATCCCTGACATATAATGAAGAGAGTGCATTGGCAGATTGAAGGGCGCCATTTCATAGAGGAGGGGGAATAGGTATATCAAAACACATGCCATGAGAGCATTGCTAAACAATTCACAAATAAAAAATAAAAAAATAAAAGACAAGACAACAAAAATAACAAGCACTAGAATATAATTAACCTTGTTACAGCAGCAAATCATCTGCTTGACACCAAGAGTGAACGCAAGAAGAGCATGCTCACGAGTCTGGCCATCCTTGGAAATACCAGCTTCAAAACCACCAGTGGTGGAATCAATAATGAGGACAGCACAGTCAGCCTGGGATGTCCCAGTAATCATGTTCTTAATAAAGTCACGATGCCCAGGAGCATCAATGACTGTGCAGTAGTACTTGGTGGTCTCAAATTTCCACAAGGCAATATCAATTGTGATACCACGTTCACGCTCAGCCTTGAGCTTGTCAAGCACCCACGCATACTTGAATGACCTCTTGTTCATTTCAGCAGCTTCCTTCTCAAACCTTTCAATAACACGCTTGTCAATACCACCAAGCTTGTAGATCAGATGTCCTGTGGTGGTCGACTTGCCTGAGTCGACATGGCCAATAACAACGATGTTGATGTGAAACTTCTCCTTACCCATTATAGATCACAGGAATTAAACTGCAAAACAAAATTGAATACGACATAACAATCTATCAGTTCTCAAGTGGCATGTTCATTGAAAATAAAAAACATAAACAGTAAAGAAAAAGAAAAAGAAAACACTTCGATGAAATGCACCAAAAAAAAAATTGCAATTACTAGAAAAGGAGCTTTACATCCTCAAACAGTTTTCACACTGACCAAATACAATAATAACAAAACCACAACACAAATACCATGGGAATAATTTAGCTATTCAAAGGAGCTTTACATCCTCAACAGTTTATAAGATAGCATGGTTTGCAAAAAATCAGATTATTCCCACATGAAACGAAAGCATAGAAATTTGCATACATATCTGCAAGTTACTCCAGGAAGCAAAAACTAAATTGCCTTCCATACATATCTCTAAAACACAATTGATAAATTTTCAAAAATAAACTAGAGTGATCTCATTTAGAGAGAGTGTTTCAATTCGTTTACACAATTGATAAATTTTCAAAAATAAACCAGAGTGAAAGTAAGTATTTAACAAGTCCATTTCAATCAGTTTATAGTTAGTACAATATTGACAACACAAAATCAAAGGAGTTTGGAATATAAAAACTCCAAAGTTATGTAGAAGCCAACAAACAAATATAAAAACTCCAAGGAAAATTGGAGTAAAAATTATAGATATTATTGAACTGCAATTTGAACCCAAAAATAGGTAAACCAATATTTCTCAAAACAACCAACAACCAAGAAAGTACCTAGTCATTCCACAGGAATGACAATAAAAAAATCAAATTATTTAATATCGCATAAACATAATTCAAGCAGAAAAAATATATCAAAACAAGAACTCAGTATTACACACACACACACACACACACAAAAAAAAAAAAAAACCTGATAGATCTAATCATCTACTCGATTGAGATCGCAAAAATTAAATCCCTATTCATGGGGAGATAAATACATAAATCAAACCAATTAATCAAAATACTACAAACCAATAATCAAAATACGGGATGGGGAGATAAATACATAAATCAAACCAATTAATCAAATACTAGACTATAGATTGGGAAGCAAATTCTAATACCGAAATTAAAAATAGTTAAAAATAAGAATAGTCATAAACATTAATTAGAGTCACCTAAAAGTGTACATTCAGAAACATTAATTTATGTGTGTGAGCGTGTTTGCATAAATCCCGTGACTGAAGCAACAAAATTTTATAGCAAATTTGATTAAGAACTTGATTTGTTTATTGAGTTGAGTTCTATGAAGAGTCCACAACCATACAACAATAGAATAATCAACAACAAAACCAATCGATTCATCTAAACACATATTAGATCTAAAAATAACATCAACAAATCAGACATGTAGAATTGAATCAAAAACTTAGAGATATATGAATATACCTTCGTAGATCACAGAGAGAGAGAAGGGAAGACTGAAACCCTAAGCCGCAACAACAATGCAAGAGCGAAGCAGATAAAGCGCAATAGCTATTGGGGAGTGCATGCCTTTTTATAGCCAAAAAGACTCCGCGAGAGCTAGGGTTCACATGGATTATGCGATGAAAGTTGTTTTACATTAATGCCCTTTAAAGTGAGGAAGAATTACGAAATTGTCCGACCTTCCTTGCACTGCAAGAATAGAGTCAACGATTGAATCGAAGGTCTTTAAAAATTTCTATAAAATGAAAAAGTAAAGCCACATTGGTGTGACAGGAACATAAGTTACATAAGAATCACCCTTTCCTTGCTTTTTACATCAATCAAAACGATCCTAAAATTGGATTAGGGTTAGTACTAGTTTGGGCTTTTGGGCTTAGTACTGGCCCAAAAGAGCTTGGTTTTCTTTTCCATTGAAATAAAGAAATAAAAAAAAATTCTATAAATGAAAAAGAAAAATAAACAAAACTTTAGGTTACACCACCTTTGATAACTGTTTTGGAAGTTGGAAGTGATAAAAAAAATTATTTTTGTTGTGCTTGAAACTGTTTTTTTATAAATAATATTTTCCAAACTGAGTTTCAATAATATTTAGAGAACTAAAAAGTTGTTTTGGAAACAAGAGTTCTAAATTTAGACGGCTCATCCAAAAGTAGGGTTACAAAAAAGGTGCTTCGGAAGTTTTGGAAACAAAAGTTGTAAATTTAGGCAATTCATCTTGAAGTGTAAAAGGATAATAAATTAGAAATTACGGATATACTCCCAAAAAAACAAAAAATATTGGGTCACGCCGGCTCCCTTAGGATGTCGTTTTGGGGGGAGCCTTTTTTTTTTTTCTTTTTTTTTTTAAATCAGACCCAAAAATGGGTTATTTTGAACTCATTTTTTAAAAGAAAAATATAAATAAAATTATTAAATAAAAAATATATTGTTTAGGCACTTTTTGTCCAAAAATAATTTGATTTAAGTCAAAAATAAATTAAAAAACTTTTTGTTTTTGTTTTTTCCAGTTAAAATTTGATATTTTTTTAACTTTTTTTGTTTTAGAATTTAAATTTTAAAATTCTGCTGCAAATAGTACATTTGGCCGTTAAGGCAATGTTTGACTGACACAAACAGTGCCTTAACAGTTATAATTTAAAAATAAAAAAATTTTAAAATTTTTTTAAAAAAATAAAATTTATTTTTCTTCTATAAATACCTCAATTCCTACCACAATTCACCTCACACATCTAACCCATCTCTATTCTTTACCATTCAAGTTACTTCATGTTCTATTTTCTCAAATTTAGCTATTATTTTCAAACTCAATACGATTTCATGGATCTTCGATCAAGTAACTCCCAACATTCTACACAACAACCGATTATCCGAAATTCAAATTGGTCCACAACCAAAAATGAGGCTTTTATGTTGGGCATGAATATCCATTTTCTCCAATACGATTACGGGGACAGATCAAAGTAAGAAAAAGTTATGGAAGAAAAAGTTATGGAAAGTGAATCCTCAAAAGTTATGTACAACATCTTGGTGTTTCATCTTCGCGAAATGCAAAAGCTTTAATGAATCGTTGGTCCACCATCCAAAAACAAATCAGCAAATTTTCTGGTTGCATGAATAACATCGAAATGAAATGCCACAGTGATATATGATAAGTTATTTATTGTTTTAAATATAATTCGTAAATATTTTAAATATTTGACTTTTAATTTATTCTTATGTTTTTGTGTATATGACAGAAACTAAAGAGGTGTTTAGTAATCAAACAGGCGGTGAATTCAAGTTAGAATATCGCTGGCATATCGTGAAACATAACATCAATCCTAACTTTTAATTCATATAATGGATGATGTATTGTTTAAAGTTATAATATTAATCCTAACTTTTTTAATACATATAATGGATAATGCATTGTCTAAAGTTATGTAATATAACATTAATTGTATATTTTTTAATCCATATAATGAATAATGTATTGTTTAAAATTATAATATCAATCCTATCTTTTTAATAATTTGCAAAGATATTGTTTGACATTTGAATTTCGAAATTGGAGGAAATGAATAATGATATTTTGCTACAATGGAGGGAAATGAATGTAGTGATGATTTTCAGATAAGCAAATGAGTGTTCATGAAAAGCGAAAATCCGAAGAACCTGATAGAGTGTCTGTTTTTGGAGAATGAAAGTTGTTAACGTGGATATGAGAATTACTAATATTGAGGCTGAAATTCGCGCAGTCCGATACGATACCGCTTTCCTGCAAGGAAGAGAGGAGAAGATCGATGAACCTTGACGGCACCGGTGTGGTGCCTGCCAAGAGCTCTCCGACGATCAAATTAGTCACGGGGGTCTAAAAAGAAGGCAGGGATTAATAATAGTTTTTACGTCGTACCTTCTTTAATGGCTTGATGCCCTATTTATGACTGTCGATTGGAATCAAAATCGTTCCGCTGATATCAATGGTTGACCTTATCTTCCGCTTATGCGAAATCATAGGAGATTTATTACCAGATTTGTTGGGATATGATTTAATCCTTTTGACCTCCTCTAGTTATAGTAGGATTATTCTTACTTGTTGAACCACGTCAGATTTGATTTCATTATCCTTGATAATGAAATTTAATCAATCTTATCGAAGGTAGGGTAGGTTTATATTTTTTCCTATCAGTTGCCCCCATTCCCAAGCTTGCACGTCTAGCTTTGGGAATGTAATAAATAATAATAATACTTTTTCTTTTTCTTTTTCTTTTTCTCTTCTTCTTTTTTTTTTTTTTTTCCAACCCCGGTGAACAGTACCCGCGGGTACTATTCCCGCAGGCATTATTCATGTGAATAGTAACTCAGGGTGTTTTTTTTTTTTTTTTTTTTTTTTTTTTTTTGCACCCGAGGGAGGTATTATTCCTGAATAGTTTTTTTTTTTTTTTTCACCCGACAGGTACTGTTCTTGAATAGTTCCTTTTTTTTTTTTTTTTTTGCACCCGAGGGAACAGTACCCGCGGGTACTGTTCATGAATAGTAATAATAATAATAATTTTTTTTTTTTTTTCCCCGAGGGAACAGTACTCTTCCTTTTATAAGGGAATAAATTATACGAGTTTTGTCCCTTTAGTAAGGAAATTGAACTTTACGAGTTTTACTCAGCTCACCTCTTTAATAAAGGATTTTTATTTACTATCCCTTATTGTAAGGGGATATTAATTATGGGATTCATCCAACCCAGGTCCTTGTAGTACAGAACATTCATTTATTATCTTTATATTACAGGGATATGGATTACGGGATTCATTCAACCCGAGTCCTGATAATACAAGATACTTATCCCCTATAGTTCAGGGATATGGATGACGGGATTTATTTAACCCGGGTCCTTGTAATACAGGACACTCATTTACTATTCCCTTATAGTACGAGGATACGGATTACGGGATTCATTCAGCCCGGGTCCTTGTAATACAGGACACTCATTTACTATCTCCTTTTAGTACGGGGATACGGATTACGGGATTCATTCAGCCCGGGTCCTTATAATACAGGACACTCATTTACTATCCCTTATAGTACGGGGATACTGCACGTATAAACTAAAAGGAATTTTATTAAAGACCATCATTATTAAAAACAAAATAACACGTGATGAAGCTACTCTCAATTTAAAATGATTAACTAAGATGCCCCCAGTCTTTATTGTGAATGACTTGATAAGGCTAATTCTAGCCGCGAGACAATTTCTAGTCGGTATACTCATCTGAGTCATTCTCATGATATGTCCTGTCACTCTGGCTGAAGAACGATTTCTTATATTTGGTATTATTTTTATCCCTGACGAAAGGGGCTGGTCTCTTCTTGTCCTCTCCTTCCTTCCGTGCACTCATGGTGTCTTCAGCGTTGATGTGTTTTTGCGCTCTGACTAGCAACTCTATCATGCTGGTGGGAGGTTCTTTTGATAAGGAGAACAAGAATCTGGAGGTTTGGAGTCATCCTATGAAAGCGGTCAAAGCTACCTTGTCGTCCGCTTCTTCTACCTGCAACATCTCTGCGTTGAATCGAGTGATGTATTCCCGAATCGACTCTTCCTTTTGTTGCTCCACGGTAAACAGGTAGATAGCCGGCCTCATATGCCTCTGACCTGCAATGAAGTGGCTCGCAAACTGCTTACTCAATTCTTCGAAAGTGTTGATGGTTCCTGGCTTCAACTTGTTGAACCAAACTCTCGCTGATCCCTTAAGTGTAGTGGGAAAAGCTCGGCACATGATTTCATCTGGCACAACGTGTAAATGCATAAGAGCTTGAAAAGTTTCCAGGTGATCGAGGGGATCTTTGGTCCCATCGAAGCTTTCGAACAAAGGCATCCTGAACTTGTTAGGTAGTGGACATTTCATAACGGCGGGGCTGAAAGGCAAGTTGGTCCTTTGTACCAAATCATCTACGGCGGCAGGACCTTTCCCTTTCATAGCCTGCATTACATCTTCCATTTTCCCCTTGAGATCCTTGATCTGCAAGTCGAGATGGGTAACTTTCTTTGTCTTTTCCTTAAGACAGAAAGCTATGCTTTCAGGAGGTCGGGAACTCCGTAGGAAAGATAGGTGAACCACCTCTCTATGTCGGGTTCCCACCTGGCTTTGTAATACCCCTAATTTTAAAAAAGATATTCCTGGTATTTAATGGTATTTAATTTATTATTTAAGTGCATTTTATTTGATTATGTGTCATTATTTTTTTTATTAGGTGCTTAATTGTTTTCTTTTGTGGTGATTTAATTTATTTAAATGATATTTATTTTTAGTTATTTGATTGGAATTACTTGTTAGTGTTTTAATTATTTAATTGGCATTAATGGTTTAAGTATAATTGGTTTAATTATTCTATGTGTATCTTATTTTATGTGTGTCTTATTTGGTTTAATTGGGTTTACTAATTATTATTTTGTTCAATTAGATTATTTGTTAAGTATTTAATGGTGAATAGGGTAATTAGGTAAATACATCTAATTAGGGTTTTAATTACAGTATAAATTAGGGTTTTATATTATAGCCGTCGTAGGTTTCTACATTAATTGGATGGGCCGGTTAGGATTGTGAGTTGGACTTAAATGAACCTAGGGTTTAGGAAAACTCTATAAGTATAAGGTAAACGTCTGTGTAGGGTTTTTTTTAAACAAAGCACACGTTTTGTGGAAGTGGAGAAGGAAAAACGTAGTTTTTCCATTCTGCCCAGATTTCATCAAACATCCGATCCTGCGTCATCCGTGGTCCGATCAAGCTGAATTTTGGAGGAGAGGTTTACGACTCAGTGACGCACAATCTGAACGGTGGAGATCAGAGTTTGACCTCAGGAACAGTGATTTGTACTCTTGAACAGTAACTGGGTAGCACAGGTTTTTTTCATTCTGCCCAGATTTCATCAAACGTCCGATCCTGCTTCGTCCATGGTCCGATCGAGCTGAATTTTGGAGGAGAGGTTTACGACTCAATGACGCACAATATGAACGGTGGAGATCAGAGTTTGACCTCGGGAACAGTGATTCGTACTCGTGAACAGTAACTGGATCGCACAGGTTTTTTTTTCCATTCTGCCCAAATTTCATCAAACATCCGATCCCGCTTCGTCCGTGGTCCGATCGAGCTGAAATTTGGAGAATAGGTTCATGACTCAGTGTCGCACAATCTGAACGGTGGAGATCAGATTTTGAGTTCAGGAATAGTGTTTCGTACCCATGAACAGTAACTGGGTTTTGGAACTCGCCGGGATTTTTTAAGAAGACGACGTTGAAACTTTGAACAAAAGTTTCTGAGGCAAGATTCTATCCTTACTCTTTCCCTTAGGCTTCATACTCTTTGCACTCTTAAATGATTCCAGGATTAATGAAGATTAAACCAAACTAAAATGATATCTGTTTTGCTATGAAACTGGTAGTTACAGTAGTGTTGTATGCTTGTTCAACCTAGACTAAGCATGTTTGTGGATGCATTGTGGTTCTGTGGTTCACGTTTTTTCTTACCACTGCTAGTATAAATTATTGGAAGGATGGGTCTAGATGATAGCTATCTTAACTTCTCTAATAGCAACTGTTGGAACTTAAATACTAGGAGGATTTGAGTTTAACACTAGATCGGTTTTGTGGAACACTATAATTTGAACATGTCTACATACATACTGTGAATATTGTTTTGATGCTTACATTATCACAGTTAGTATCAACTGTGGAGGTTAGGATTTTGTGATACATACCCTACATATCTGTATGTCATTTGTAAGGTGTTAAATGGAAGTTTTAATTAATTCCGTCTTTGTATCAGACTAAAGGGAACAACTTAAATTGGGCATGTATATGTTGTTGTTGTGACCCTGTTTATCAATGTTTATTTTATCACTGCTAACATTGAATGTTAGATGTTGGAATTTAGTTGATATATACTTGATTTATTGGTATTATTGACTACTGGAGGATTGGAAAGTAGGCACCGGTATGGGACGGTGGCATACTAAGGATGGGTTTGGTTTTTAAATCAATACCATTACCCACCTACTTGGAATAAGAATGGGATTAACTAAAAGTTAAGTCCCGTGGATTTGTATTGTCATGGCAACTACTTGTTGAGCAGCAATACCAGGGATTTTGGATGGATTTTATATATGTACTGTTATGGTGCCTCGGTATGAGCTTGAGCCTCAGGACCGATGGCTAGGGAGCGTATATGCATCGGGATGTGTAGCTGGCTACGATGGTTAGAGGTGTACCCTGTTTAGGTATAGGTACATATGCCCACTTCGTGTGCGTTTTAGCATGTTACCTCTATTCAGGTTGAGACCGGCCTGTAGTCCAGTGAGAGTCCTTTAGTGTGACTATATATATATTTACGGACTATTAGCTATTGTTGAATTGTTTAGGATGTACATGCGTATCGGGCCTCTGTTTGGATTGTAGTAGTATAGAACTTGCGCGTGGGCCTGACCCACTTCTATTTTTCAGGTACACGACAGTTCCAGGCTTAGACGTGTTCGGGCTGAGCAGAAGTCTCTATTCACTCTTCCGACGATGTAGGGCTCTCTCTATAGTTTTATTTCTGGACGTTTATTACATTTGTTCTATCTTCCGTTTGGATGTTTAATAGGGGTCCACTAGAGATGGATTCCCAAGTTGTAAACTGATGGAGTTTTGGAGTTTGGTTTTGATGGATTTTAATAATTATAATATTTTGCGGATTCTATTTTTAGTTCCTTCCAGCTTTAATTTCATTTCTTAATTTATTTTGTATTCCATGTTCATTATAAAATATTAATTGTTTGATATTCCCTCGGGTTTGGGCCTGGGCCTGATCAACCCGTGTCTCGGATCCGAGGGGTATCTCATTACTCTTTAAGATTTTCATTACCTCCGTTTGGACTTGAGAGATCTTGTCCTGGAAAGTTTTGTTGAGCCGGTGGAACAAGTTGTTGCAAGAGCATTGCATTTTGCTGGATCAACTGGTTCATACCCTGACTCAGAGTTTGAACCTGTAGTTCCAACGCTGCAAGCCGTGCCTGGTCATTTGGGCCGTCCAAGTTTTCACCCGACTCTACCCTTTAACCAGATTCCTGCGACGGTGTTCCTTCGGTAACCATACCGGACTGCAAACGTATATACCCAACGAGTAATTAATTGATTCAAGGGAATCGTGATTCCCACAGACAGCGCCAACTGTTGAGGCTGAAATTCGCGCAGTCCGATACGATACCGCTTTCCTGCAAGGAAGAGAGGAGAAGATCGATGAACCTTGACGGCACCGGTGTGGTGCCTACCAAGAGCTCTCCGACGATCAAATTAGTCACGGAGGTCTAAAAAGAAGGCAGGGATTAATAATAGTTTTTACGTCGTACCTTCTTTAATGGCTTGATGCCCTATTTATGGCTGTCGATTGGAATCAAAATCATTCCGCTGATATCGATGGTTGACCTTATCTTCCGCTTGTGCGAAATCATAGGAGATTTATTACCAGATTTGTCGGGATATGATTTAATCCTTTTGACCTCCTCTAGTTATAGTAGGATTATTCTTACTTGTTGAACCACGTCAGATTTGATTTCATTATCCTTAATAATGAAATCTAATCAATCTTATCGAGGGTAGGGTAGGTTTATATTTTTCCCTATCAACTAACATGACTCTTGAAAAGACTGAAGTAATATTTGTTAAGTCAAAATTCGAATTGCTAACATTCGATGCAAACGCTTTTGCGAATGTATGATAATGGCTATTGTATTATGGTGCTCTCTTACATCCATATCAATGCGTGATAATGTTTAGGGTTAATTTCAATGACACCCCCCTCAGATTTGACCAAATATCACTCTCAAATATCTTTCGAAAATAATTATTACTTAGGTCCATTTATCATTTTCCGTTAAAGTTTCTGTTAAAAGCATGAAAAAGACAACTTTACCCCTAATTTTTTAATCATATTTATTCCAAAATATCAAGTTACTTAAATGACTATTATACCCCTCATAGGGTTAAATTCTTTTTTAATCCTATTTATTTCAAAATCAAGTTACTAAAATGACTAATTTACCCCTTTATTATTAAGGTTAACCAAACACTATTTCTCTAACATTGTTACTCTGTATATTTAACCAAACACTCCCCTCAATATATATATATATATATATATATATATATATATATATATATATATATATATATAGTCTTGTTCAGTTGCTCCCTGGTGTGCAGGGAGCAATATACATGACTTTTATTTTAGTCGTTAGATGAAATCCAACGAGTGAAATTAGAAACAATCAATAATATTTGTTTGTAATTTTTTAAAACTCCAAAACCACTCAAGTGTTTTAAATAAAATAGAAGACCTTATAATAAGGAGGTAAAATCCTTAAAAGGACACACTATTGTATTTTTTCGTAATTAAAGTAACAAGTTGTAATCAGTATTTTATTATTATTATTTTTTACAATACGGAAGGATTTAGTAATTATGAATAAAGGGAAAAGAGATAAAAAAAAATAAAAAAAAAATGTAAGTTTTCTATCAAAAATTTTGTACAAAGATCCTTAATAATTCTTAATAAAGAAGAATATAATTTTATAACATATGTAATGTGCAGTAGTTTAATCAAAAAAAGAATAAAAAGTTTTAGACACAATAAGGTTTTCTATTTTATTTAAAACACTTGAGTGGTTTTGGAGTTTTAAAAAACCACAAACAAATAATATTAGTTGTTTTCAATTTCAGTTCATCCAACGACTGAAATAAAAGTCGCGTATATTGCTCCTTGTATACCAAGGAACAACTATATATATATATATATATTTGGTTTCGAACTATTCTTTCAGGTAATCATTGTTGCACTTGGAATAATGGTTGTGAGTCGTTGATGATCCGAAGAAGCCACAGCTTTTAGCACACATATGTGGAGGTTTTTTTTTTTTTTTTTCTTCAAGTGTGGCTGCTGGGAAACATCATATGTGGAGTTTCCGGTTGGTAATCCATTTTATTCAGTTTGTTTCTCGAATCTATCGATCCTTTCTATCTTGCTTGAAATGTTTTCGTTTGATTACGTGATCACAAGATTGTGTCAGATACGGTGTGTGTGTGTGTGTGTGTGTGTGTGTGTGTGTGTGTGTGTGTGTCAGATACGGTGTGTGTGTGTGTGTGTGTGTGTCAGATACGGTGTGTGTGTGTGTGTGTGTGTGTGTGTGTGTGTGTCAGATACGGTGTGTGTGTGTGTGTGTGTGTGTGTCAGATACGGTGTGTGTGTGTGTGTGTGTGTGTGTGTGTGTGTGTGTGTGTGTCAGATACGGTGTGTGTGTGTGTGTGTGTCAGATACGGTGTGTGTGTGTGTGTGTGTGTGTGTGTGTGTGTGTGTGTGTGTCAGATACGGTGTGTGTGTGTGTGTGTGTGTGTCAGATACGGTGTGTGTGTGTGTGTGTGTCAGATACGGTGTGTGTGTGTGTGTGTGTCAGATACGGTGTGTGTGTGTGTGTGTGTGTGTGTGTGTGTGTGTGTGTGTGTCAGAGTGTCAGATACGGTGTGTGTGTGTGTGTGTGTGTGTGTGTGTGTGTGTGTGTGTGTGTGTCAGATACGGTGTGTGTGTGTGTGTGTGTGTGTGTGTCAGATACGGTGTGTGTGTGTGTGTGTGTGTGTGTGTGTGTGTGTCAGATACGGTGTGTGTGTGTGTGTGTGTGTGTGTGTGTGTGTGTCAGATACGGTGTGTGTGTGTGTGTGTGTGTGTCAGATACGGTGTGTGTGTGTGTGTCAGATACGGTGTGTGTGTGTGTGTGTGTGTGTGTGTGTGTGTGTCAGATACGGTGTGTGTGTGTGTGTGTGTGTGTGTCAGATACGGTGTGTGTGTGTGGAAGTTTGATAGTTGTTTGGTAACTCTCCAAGTATATTTACTTATTGAGGTATTATTTTCGTTAACCAACCGAGGATTTGGATTTGGATTTTGTGGAGGGAAAAAAACTCCCTCCAATAAGAAGCGTACACGTCATCGCTACACATATCTACATTCCAAGGACATATAAGGCCCATCATGCTCAAGCCCAAATTGAGTGTATTTTTAGCCCAAGACCATTGTTATTTGTCTTCCAACCTCCATCAAGGCCGAATCAAGAGGTCATCAGCCCAACTTGTTAATATCGAACATCCGGTCCGTTACTCAAGCCCAGCCGGATCAAAGTATGTTCAGCCCAGTTATTCAAGAATACACAAGTCCTACCAGTTGAAGGATTTACCGTAGAAGGAAAATTCTGAGATAGGAAGTTCTGTAAAAGGCAAGTTCTATGTATGGAAAATTAGACAATGGAAAGAACTCTATTAGTAAAGAATGTTTATACAGAAAGAATTGGAGGACAAGCAACGCGAGTCCTACCATAATTTTACAATCTTTTGTATATAAATAGAGGCTTAGACCTCCAATAAAGGGATCAAGCAATTCTACGCTTTGACATATATTATTCTTGTTTATTTTTACTATTGATTGAGTGAGTTATTTTATTTTTCTTAATCATTATTGGTTGAGCGAAATTTTGCACCTACAGATTTGGAAAACTAATTGAAATTGAGTTATTTTTTATTTTTTATTTATGTTTGATACAATTCCGACGGAAATAAGTTTTTTTTTTTCTTTTTTTAAAGTTTGTATATAAAATAGGATTAGGAATGAAAATAATATTATAGTATGTTAAAATAATAAATAAAAATTTTATTTTGAAATATGATTACATAAAAATGAATCCGTAAATTGAGTCAATAATGCCCCCATATAATTATAAAAAATTAACTTAACAAATAGAAACAACAAGATTTATAATGTAATTTGATTTCATTACAAACTGCAATTACGAATGTTTTAATGTAAAACAAAAGCAGAAAAGAAGTATGAAAGACTCATTTATAGGAGATGTTTAAAAAATAGTTATAAAATTGTAACATCAGCTCCAGTAGAATGGGCAATGGCAGATGTAGTGGTGGATATATATGTCAAAGGTATGTGTGTGTTTATATGTGTGTGTGTAGTTTTAGGGATATTTTATTTTTTTATTTGATTCTTTAGGTTAAAGAGTTGTTTTGGAAAAGTCAAAGAGTATTTAAGTCATTTTACATTATGTGATTGGGGTGTGATTAAAAAATAGAACAAAAATGTATCATGTGAGTGATAATTATTTTCGAAAATTTTTTAGAATGATATTTGACCAAACTTAAAGAAGTTTCAATTAAATTAACGCTAATATTTATTGTACTATCAGATTTCACGCTAAAAGGATGGATGAGACATATGATACCAATCATTTTATATTCCATCCAAAATTAAGACTAATGCTCCGTTTGGTAGGAAGGAAGAAAATTGGATGGAAGGGAGAGAAGAAGAAAATGATAAAACATCCTAGGAAGAAATAGTTGGATGGAAAAAAAAAGAAGAAGCTAGACAACTTACTTTATTTGTTAGAGAAAAAAAAAAAAGAATTTTAAATTATTTTTATCATTATACCCTCACTTATTTTACTACTCATTTGAAATTTTATTAGGCATACGATTAATTTCACTTTGTTGTTTGTCTTATTTATATATGTATATATATATATATATATATATATATATATATAAAAGAAAAAATAACCACTATCTATCTACACGCCTCGTGGAACTAGAGAGAGGGATTACATCAAAGGATTCCAATATCTAATCCTACTTACTGGATGGGCATTGCGCGTTTAACCTCCAAAGCTCCTTTAGTTCTCTCTTTATATACACATATATGTATGTATAGTTGATCAATGTGAATCTATTTTTTGGCTGGTGCAATTCCAATTTCCAATTTTTAATTACCAAAAAAAAAAAGAAAAAAAAAATTGTGAATCTATTTGGGTACCTCAAAGAGCCAGGCGCCTAAATTCAATTTCTTCTTCCATTGAATCAATGATTCAATTTTATTGGCGGTACCTATATATAGTCTTATGTATAGCCGTATGAAATTATATACAACTTGTTTGTTTCTAGTTCCCTATTGATGATCTTTTTTAGAGAGAGAAAGAGAGACAAAGAGAAAACCGTGTTGCGAAAACGGAAGGTTGAAGAAAGGGCCATGGACTCCCGAAGAGGATAAGATTCTCATTCAATATAAAAGTTCAGCACAGAAATTAATCAAAACGGAAACATTCAACTGAAGTAACTGATTCTTCAAAGGTGTTGTCCCCGAACCTGTTTTGCAGAATCGGCCTCTCTGTTGCAGCAGGTGGTATCTCTGCATGAGTATTGAAACTTGGAGCAACTTGGTTTGGGGACTTTTGACGATGATTCTGTATTGGGGTTATGGGTGAGATGAGATTGCAGAGTTTATTACATTTGTGAAGGATAATTTTGTAATTTAATTTTTTTTATAATAGCGTCATTTGTTTTCTCACATACCTTCACCTAAATTTGGACGATTTCTCCGTGTCTCCTTCTCACCCATCTTCTTTCTTTTCCACCTAAATTTGGACGATTTCTCCGTGTCTCCTTCTCACCCATCTTCTTTCTTTCCCACCTAAATTTGGACGATTTCTCCGTGTCTCCTTCTCACCCATCTTCTTTCTTTCCTACTGAGCATACCATAAGAGAAATATGAGCTAAAAATATATTATATACTCCGTTATACTTGTTAAATAAAATAATGACATTGTCAGCTTTCTTCTCCATCATCTAATCGAACATAAAAATTGATGGACATCCTTTTCTTCTTTGGTGTGACTGTCTTTTCTATGCCTCCCATGTCCCTTCCATTGATTGTCCATCCTCCCTATTAAACACAATTATTTTGTGGCTAATCGAGATAGGGCAGCTGCGAGGGTATATTAAAATCAATGAATTGTAGTGATAAATAAATCTTAAAAAAGTGTTGTTTATACATTTTAAAAAGGAAATTATAAAAACATGGAGTTTTTGGTCTTCCTTACTGACATGAGTCAAAATCCACACATTTCAAGAAATGAAATATTGGAAAAAAAACTTACAAATACATGAAAAACTTACAAAAGGCATGGGTAAATACCACTCGCCATGTTAAATTATAATATGCTAGCCATAAAAGAAATATAGGAGCTTTGGAATTAGAATTAGAATTGGGCTGCAGAATGGAATTGAAGTCTTGGAATTGAAATTGGAGAAAATTTTGGTTCAATTTTTTAAATTGTTTTTTTCCAATTCCAATTCCAAAGCTCCAATTCCAATTCCATGCCTGCACATAGCTTTAATGGAATTGAAAAAAAAACTGAAAAAAAAACAACTCAGAAAATTAAACCAAAATTTTCTTCAATTCCAATTCCAATTCTATAAAGCCAAAGATACATTGAAACCTGTAAGAATAGTAAAATTATGGACTAATATAATGCATGCACAATCCAGTATCAGTACAATGCTCTAATCGTATTAACATTCATTTCTGTTGCTGGGTTCTTATCTCTCTATAGGTAGTATGCAGCTGAGGATGATATACCGTACATTTAAATACATTCAAAAGTTTCTGGCAACCTCTTGAGCCATCTTCCACTGAATATACATATACAATATGGGGAAAAAGAAGGTAAAAATGGTTGAAAATATTTACAACGCCGTCACAAATCCTAAAAGGAAAAGTTCTCCAGAAGTACATATAACAGGTAGCACTGTAAGCAATTGATGGAAATTTCCTTCTGCTGCTATGGCATTAAAACAGCCAATTGCAACTTGCCTAGCTGGGATAGTTTTACGGGGTTTTTGAAAACTTTAATCCTTGCGGTATTGTTACCTGATAAAACAACATGTGCAATGCTGAAAGATTCGCCTTTTTCAACTGCGAATTGCCACTCTCTCACAGATATAGCGAACCAATCCTTCGTTTTAGAATTGGTTGCTTTAACTTCTATGTATTCCATTCTCTTCTCGCTATCACCTATGACGATGTCAAAGGGTAGCCCAGTCTCAGTATCTTTGTTTACCCATCTCACACTTGTCCTGCCAGCATTAGCAGCAAAGTAGTTGAAAGCTACAGACTCTCCTTGTCTCCCTGTTAACATTGCTTGCTGTGCATTCAGTGTGCCAAAAGAAAGCTGATCTCTCTTGCCAGACTTTGATGTTCCAAAGTTGGGTCCATCAGATGGTGCGTCTGGATTGAATGTGACATCCATTTCAGAACCAACCAGATTGCAAGCATGATAAGACTGATCTTCTGAAGATTCAGAATCTTGTAGACATGCTGTCATCGTGAGTGATGCTGAATGACCTTCAGTGGTCGAATCAGTATTAGTTTGTTCCATATGATCTGTCTGTGCAACCATTTCTTTAGAAACATACTCCATTCTCACCTGCCGGCTACTGCTTGGTTGCAGAACTGCTGCTTGGGTCCCTGGTGCAGTTTTCCCCACAGGTCGCCCTGGTTTTCTCTTAGATTTTGAAGGGCTTGGTTGCAGAACTGCTGTTTGTGTCCCTGGTGCAGTTTTCCCCACAGGTCGCCCTGGTTTTCTCTTAGATTCGGCATTAGTTTGTTCCATATGATCTGTCTGTGCAACCATTTCTTCAGAAACATACTCCATTCTCACCTGCGGTCTACTTCTTGGTTGCAGAACTGCTGCTTGTGTCCCTGGTGCAGTTTTCCCCACAGGTCGCCCTGGTTTTCTCTTAGATTTTGAAGGGTTTTGCTTATTAATCATCGTTGAAGCACCATTTGTCAGGAATGCCTCGTCATTCTCTGTTAATGATGCTACAGATGAAAGGGACCAGACAGATTCTTCATCAGGAAGCTTTGGCATCTTCTGACTATTTAAAATGAAAATTTTGGTCTGCTCCTCATTGGAGCCGGATTCTGCCATAACTCTGATCATGTGAAGAAAATTGGCCAAGTGTAGTTCGGGAGTTCCATCAAATAATAAGCGAGAGAGCTCCATGAATACTGAGTGAGAATCTGATGCCTGAGTGGTGTACAGAACATAGCCCTGTATATGTTTAGTAAAAAGTGAAATGTCATATACAGGTTAAAATATGGAAATATATGCCACTAATCATTATATTACTCATTCCAAATGTCCAGGAAAAAAAAAAGGAAAACAATTTTCTCTAATTACAATAACATTGACAAATAAAGCTTTAATATAACCGGACAAAATTCCACACTGACAAGACACAAGTCAAAGATGCATCTTAATCCGACATGGAACACCTCCACAGCAACATATTCTAATTTCTCATTCTATACTAGTTTCCAAATTTTCAATTATATATAATAAAATTTAAATTATAAAATTTAAATAAAAAACACGAAACGGAAAAAAAAGAAGAAGGAATATTCGTACTTATTAATGCATTATGTTTTTCATACCAACAATATTGTACCAAAAATGTAGCTATTCTAAGAACCCTAGAAGTTCAACAATCCAAGATATATGGCATTAAGAATTATCATCAAGGCAGCAACCGTATTGGATAACCACATCCAGCCCAGCTATTGGACCAAGTATTTCCAGAGGTTTGCTTACCATACCCGCCCACATCATCATTCAATATTTCTTGGCCCACGATTGGCCAAACCATCTGGGCACTAAGGCCAATGTGAGTAGAATCGCCTATGCTTCAAAATTGGAAAAAGAGCACCAACGAAAAACATGCCACTTACCCAAAGAAAGATGATGGAGAGTTGATCAAAATAGGCATGGCTGAATAAATGCTATACAAAACAAGGAGGCACAATCCAAGAATAACAGCAACATTACAAACCTGTAAAAGACAGGTACATTTAAATTGCTTCTTAGATGCAATGCCAGATTTTTTTATGACATTCCTATAAAACAACTTTTCAACAGCAACAACTTGCAGATGACTCAGTTCCTCAAATCCTGACTGCTTGAGTTGAAAATATTTATTGGGATGTACATTGTAGATGTAGCGCTGTGCATGAGGAAGAGCCCAGTTCACCAGTGAAGCTGTGAAACTAGAGTCAGCTGGTCCATAGTATATTGGTTCACGAGTTGTAACCTGCAAGAATGCAATGTTATGAAAGGGAAGATATTAACTTTTTTTCTTTTCTTTTTCCCAATTACGTTCGTCTCACCGGACGGCTCATATTGAGAGAGAGAGAGAGAGAGAGAGAGATTACCTCTGAAAGAGAAGGAATCCCTAAGGTTCGTATCAGACCAGATACCTTCCTTTGAAGCATCTCTTTTTCACCGTCACTGAGTTCACCGAAGTTGAGAAAATCTATATTGTCCAAATGCTTAAACCCCTTTCTTAACTCATCATCATCACACCAACATACAAGGCCAAATGACGCGTGTAGAGAAACCCATTTATCTTGTATAACAGGAAGAACTGTACATTCCAATTTTAGAAGACACTCTTTCAAGTAAACAATATCATCAGAGCTCAGTAATCCAGATTTTAGTTCATCACTCCACCTTAGAAAAACTTGAAAAACCTGAGACATAAAAAAGAAATACATGCATGGCATAGAATTACTGATTCCTCACAACCACAATATAGAATGCTTACAATTTGGTTACTTACCATGTGAGCCGCCTGTGAAGGCGGCACAATAGTTGATAACTCCTGCAAAATCTGAAGGTAGCTACGAGAAGAAGGGATCTCGTTGACTCCACAGTAATAAACAAAAAAGTAATGAAGGCCTGGATAAATGTTCCGCAATGTTTTGTTTAAGGAACGATTAGACAGACCTAAGCCAGAATGAGGATGGATTTCTGTCATTTGGTCGATACAACCAGTTGGATCATACCAATATACTTCTTGAGGAGAGTAAAATACACCAGGTACAACATCCTCATGCCTGGAACCACATGAGTATGGAACAAAAACAAAAGGTCCCGAATGTAATTCCTCTGCAATCTTTTGCTTTGAAGTAACCATTTCATTTCGCACAAATGTGTAAAATTTGGACATCTGTGCAATGCTGGCATAAGATTAAAGATTAAAAAAAATATAAAGAGTCAATAGCCATTAAATGATCCTGGTCATATCAAAATGATAAATTACGGGAGACTTGTATGGAAAATGCATAATT
The DNA here is from genome assembly GCF_030987335.1 of Cornus florida. Taxonomy (NCBI): domain Eukaryota; kingdom Viridiplantae; phylum Streptophyta; class Magnoliopsida; order Cornales; family Cornaceae; genus Cornus; species Cornus florida. The sequence goes on along the minus strand of NW_026775579.1, from coordinate 85,189,732 downwards.
GTAAAATAGTATTTCATATTTGAAAAATAAAAATTAAGAAAACAGTAGTACTATAGGAAGTGCAGCATAGTTTGCAATCGCCATCATAAAAAAGAAAACACGCACACGCACACACGCACAATATACAACAAGAAGAAAGAAAACTATGCAAGCTTCAAAAGGCAAAATCATGGGGCAAGCTAAGAGCCTCTTGAAAGTAACACGTGAGGAACAAACAAACACAAAAACACACAAGAAAGATAATACATGCAAACACATGACCATTTAGTCACCGTACAGAAACTACAAGGGATAGATAATTAGATTAGTAAATGGGTCATGATTCAAAAAATAGCTGCCAAGAAGTCATTCAAATTACATTGTGAACCAGTGACTTCAAATTAAACTTTCTATTGGGGCAGCAGAAGCGCGCGAATAAGAAAGATTCAAAGAAAGCCAACAAAGCAATCACAAACAAACACAAGATATACATGGTTCAGCCAAAACCGGCCTACGTCCATGGATGAGAAGAGATTCCACTATGATTCGTAGAGATATTACAACAATAGAGTACCAACACCACCACTCCACGAGTCTATTTCCTAGCTACCAGTGTCTTTCCTACTCTACCAACCAGCATACTACCTCTACCCATCAACTCCCTCATGAGACTACATCTCTCTCAATCTCATAAGTCTCAACCCAAAGCCTATGTATCTATTTATAGAGTTCCAAACCCAATTCCTTGTTGGATAAGGATTACAATTTCTTAGAGGCCAAGATTTGCCAAACAAGAAATTAACTAACATACTACAACTCTAAATAGAATCCTAATTAGAATAGGAATTTGAGACAAGGCCTGGTTTTGATAGAGATCATCGAAAATGCAAGTGAAAATTAAAACAACAGAAAGGGAGGGAATTTTTTATTTATTTATTTTTTTTTTGCAGGTGATGTATAGATTATTAACAAAATACATACCATACCTCAGAAGTAACAACATAAGGCAATATAAGGCAGGCCCCAAAAACCCAAGAACCAAAAAACGGAAAATCCACTAAATCAAGAAAGAAAATTTCAAGAAAATTTATTACTATTTTAGCATCGTAATATGCTCCTTGCTTGATGTTTTTCTTCATTGTCATATTCAATCACACTGTAGAACTACTTCAAGCAAATATCATCTTATTCCTAATCCTTTTCTCCCCTTCAACATATAGAATGTAACTGTACTTTAGTAAAACTAGGAATACAAGCGGGGAATGCAATGAAGATACAAGGGGGAGAAATTGAGGATGATGATAAAAACATAGAATAAAGCAAGATGGGTAAATGGTAGAGTATGTCTTGCTTACTATGTGATTGATGCTTATTTTTAAAATATAAAGGTAATGTTTACAAAACAATTATTAAACCAACTATAATTATAGGAGAAAATGTTGAACTGCTAAGAAACAACACATTTATAGAAAAAGTATAACCAACATGCAAATGTTGAAATGGACGTGTCGAGAGAGAGAGAGAGAATTGAAGTAACATAATTGGAGATGCAATAAGAGAATCAATTAAGGAGTGATGTGATTACATTGAGAGTAAACAAAAACAAAAAACACACCATGATTTGTGTTGAAAAGGAAAGATTCGGTAGTAATACTACCAAATATTATTAGCTGTAAATATAATATTTGGAGGATATTTGCTATAAATAGATTATTGGTCAAATGTTGTAAATTAGGAAATTATTAATTAAGCCAGCTAGTTATGTGCGTGTATTCTCTCCTATAAAGAGAACCCGTGTAAACTTGGGAATTGTGTGCTAATACAGAAAAAAGGTTTATTCCATATTTCTTTCCTTTCAAGTTTATATGGTATCAGAGACACCCTAAGAAAAAAAAAAAAAAAAAAAAAAAAACCCCTAATTTTCTTGTCTGCACAATTTCTTCGCTGATCAGCCATGTCTGACATGTCCTCCATCTCAACCTCACCTATCACAACCCAGTTAACCAATCCGACAACCCAAGCCCCCAGTACTGATTCTCACTCGGTTCAGATCACCAATATTTGCCTTAATGGTGACAATTATTTACGGTGGTCCCAGTTCGTTCGGATGTACATCAGAGGGCGGGGAAAGATCGGGTACCTGACGGGAGACAAGAAGGCACCAGCATCGGAGGACCCAACGTACGTGACCTGGGATGTAGAAAATTCAATGGTGATGACTTGGCTTGTGAACTCCATGGACGAGGATATTAGCTCCAACTATATGTGCTACTCCACAGCCAAGGAGCTCTGGGACAACATGAATCAGATGTACTCTGATTTGGGAAATCAGTCTCACATCTACAAATTGACTCTAAAACTTGGTGAGATTCAGCAGGGAGAAGACTCGATCACCAAGTATTTCAATTCATTGAAGCGCCTTTGGCAGGACATGGATCTGTTCAATGATTATGAATGGAAATCCACTGAAGATGCTAATCACTACAAACGGACCGTGGAGGCTCATTGCATTTACAAATTCCTTGCTGGGCTCAACGTGGAATTTGATGAAGTACGAGGACGGATCATTGGCAGGACTCCACTTCCTCCAATTTGTGAAGTATTTGCTGAGGTTCGAAGAAAAGAGAGCCGCAGACATGTAATGTTGGGGAAGAAGACTACCAGCGGACCTGTTGAGAGTTCTGCCCTTATTGTTGCAAAGACTGCTGCTGATAAAGCAGTTAATTTTCAGCGAAAACTAAAGAGAAGCCACGGGTCTGGTGCGACTTCTGCAACAAACCGCGCCATACTCGGGAGAACTGCTGGAAAATCCACAGAAAACCAGCGAATTGGAAGAGTAGCAAGCCTGGTGACAGAAATAGGCATGCGGTTCCTACTGCTAATGAAGCTGAGACAAGTCCCTTAAGCAAGGAACAGATGGATCACCTTCTGAAGCTGCTGAAATTTAATTCCTCATCTGGTATTCCTAGTGTTTCTCTTGCACAAACGGGTAGTGCACTTAATGCCCTTTCTTATTGTTTAAATTATACTCCATGGATCATCGATTCTGGAACCTCTGATCATATGACCAACCTTTCCAATCTTTTTAGCACTTACTCATCATGTTTTGGCCTTGAAAAACTTAGAATTGCAGATGGTAGTTTCTCACCTATTGCAGGAAAAGGTTTGATAAAATTATCCGAGAATATAGATCTTAAATCTATTCTCTATGTCCCTAAAATAGGCCTGTAACCTTTTGTTTGTGAGTAAACTAACCAAAGAATTTAATTGTCATGTAATTTTCTGTGATTCTTACTATGAATTTCAGGACCGGAGCTTGGAGAAGAAGATTGGCAGTGCTAAGATAATAGATGGACTTTACTACTTTGACGGGGACTTCTCCGGTAATAAAAAGGCTCAGGGCGTTAGTAGTGTTAGTTCTAACTCTATTTATGAACAAATAATGTTTTGACATTTAAGACTAGGACATCCTAGCTTTCCATATCTTAAACATTTGTTTCCTGCTTTATTTAAAGGTTTGGATTGTTCATCATTCTATTGTGAAAGTTGTTGCTTATCTAAGAGTCATCATACTACTTATTTGCCAAAACCTTATACTTCTTCAAAACCATTTTATTTAATACATAGTGATGTTTGGGGACCTTCAAAAGTCACTAATATCTCTAGGAAAAAATGGTTTGTTACTTTTATAGATGATCATACCCGTTTATGTTGAGTTTATTTGATGAATCAAAAGTCTGAGGTTGAAAATTTTTTTAAGAATTTTTACACAATGGTTGAAACTCAGTTTCAAGCAAAAATTAGCATTTTTCACACCGATAATGGAACCGAGTATTTTAATGAAATTTTGGGGAGTTTTTTGAAAGAAAAGGGTATCCATCATCAGTCTACATGTGTGGATACCCCTCAACAAAACGGAATTGCTGCAAGAAAAAATAAACATTTACTTGAAGTGGCTCGTGCTATAATGTTTTCAATAAATGTTCCAAAATATCTTTAGGGGGAAGCTGGTTTAACAGCTTTATATTTGATTAATAGAATGCCTTCACGTGTTTTAAACTATAGCACGCCATTAGAATGTTTCAAAAGAATTTTTCCATTATCAAGGATATACTCGGATTTACCTCTAAAGGTTTTTGGCTACATAGCTTTTGTTCATATACGCAATAATACTCGGTCCAAACTTGATCCTCGAGCTGAAAAATGTGTTTTCATAGGGTATGCTTCTAATCAAAAGGGATATAAGTGCTATAATCCCCAAACAAGAAAATTTTATGTAAGTATGGATGTCTCTTTCTTTGAAAATAAATCCTACTTTCCCAAAAATTCTCTTTAGGGGGAGAATAAGGTCATGGAAGAAAATTTTTGGGATTTATCTCCTACTCCTTTACCAAATGTGATTTTGACTCATTCACCTCATCCTACTGTTATTCCCGAAATTCAAAGTCAGGAACAATGTGATCAAACCAATGAAAACAATGAAGGGAATCCTAGTCATATAGTGCTAAACATTACTGTATCTAAAACAAGGGAAGAATCACTACAACCGGGCACTAAAGTTCCCAACACTGAGCCTCTGGTTTATACTCGTAGAATACCTCATCAAAAGAGTCCAAGTCAGCCTATTCCTCTTGAAAATGATCAATCTCAACCTCCGGGAACTGGACCTCCAGATATCACAAGTAATTCTGTTCCTAACTCATCTTCAGCTCCTATTGTTTCCCCTAACCAAGAACCATCAGACCTTGATATTCCTATAGCTGTTAGGAAAGGTATTCGAATCAAATATCCAAATCTAAAATATCCCATTGCCAAATACCTTATAAAAAACTCTCTCATACTCATAGGGCTTTTACCTCATAAATCTCACACTTGTTTGTCCTGAGAAACATTCAGGAAGCTCTTGATGATCCAAATTGGAAATTAGCAGTGATGGAAGAGATGAATGCTCTTAGAAGAAGTGGTACTTGGGAGATAGTTGATTTACCTAAGGAGAAAAGAACAGTAGGCTGCAAGTGGATCTTTACTGTGAAATGTAAAACTGATGGTAACATAGAGAGGTACAAGGCAAGACTAGTAGCAAAAGCGTTCACCCAGACCTATGGAATTGATTATCAGGAAACTTTTGCTCCTGTAGCCAAGATAAACTCAATCAGAATTTTGTTATCTTTGGCTGTGAATTTCAGCTGGCCATTACACCAGTTAGATGTAAAAAATGCCTTTTTAAATGGAGATCTTGAGGAGGAAGTCTTTATAAATCTACCACCTAGGTTTGAGGGAAAATTGGGACCTAATAAAGTCTGTAGAGTGAAAAAATCTTTATATGGTCTCAAACAGTCCCCTAGAGCTTGGTTTGAGAGATTTGGAAGAGTTATGAAGAATTGTGGCTACTATCAGAGCCAAACTGACCATACCGTGTTCTACAAACACAGTAGAGAAGGCAAGGTTGCAGTGTTAATTGTCTATGTGGATGATATAGTCTTGACAGGTAATGACAATGAAGAATTGGAGAGACTGAAAAAGAGACTTGCAGCTGACTTTAAGATCAAGGATTTGGGTGCATTAAAATACTTTCTTGGAATGGAGTTTGCTAGATCCAAAGAAGGTATATATGTGAATCAACGAAAATATGTTCTTGATTTACTTAGTGAGACAGGTTTGCTAGGATGTAAACCAGCTGAGACACCCATTGAATCTAACCTTAAGCTACAGCCTTCTAAAGATGACGAAGTTATGAATAGAGAGCAGTATCAAAGACTTGTTGGAAGACTGATCTACTTGTCACATACACGTCCAGATATAACTTTTGCAGTCAGCATGGTTAGCCAGTTCATGCATTCACCTAGACGAGAACACTTTGATGTAGTCTACAGAATTCTCAGATACCTAAAGGGGACCCCTGGAAGAGGTCTACTATTAAAAAACCGTGGGCATATACAAGTTGAAGCCTATACTGATGCGGATTGGACTGGGAGTGCTATTGATAGACGATCAACTTCTGGCTACTGCACCTTTGTTGGAGGTAACCTTGTCACCTGGCGAAGTAAAAAACAAAATGTAATAGCAAGAAGCAGCACAGAGGCCGAGTTTAGATCAGTTGCTCATGGAATTTGTGAGGTGTTATGGATTAAGAGACTATTGGATGAATTAAAGGTCTCTAATCCGTTGCCTATGAAATTTACTATGACAATAAAGCTGCTATTTCGATCGCTCACAATCCAGTGCTTCATGACAGAACAAAGCACGTGGAGGTAGACAAACACTTCATCAAGGAAAAGCTTGAAAAAGGATTGATCTGTATGCCGTACATTCCTACTACCGAGCAAGTTGCATATGTGCTTACAAAGAGACTTCTTACAAGACAGTTCGACAGACTAATTGGCAAGCTGGCTATGGAGGATATCTTCAAACCAGCTTGAGGGGGAGTGTTGAAAGGGTAAGATTCGGTAGTAATACTACCAAATATTATTAGCTGTTAATATAATATTTGGAGGATATTTGCTATAAATAGAATATTGGTCAAATGCAGTAAATTAGGAAATTATTAATTAGGCCAGCTAGTTATGTGCGTGTATTCTCTCCTATAAGGAGAACCCGTGTAAACTTGTGAATTGTGTGCTGATACAGGAAAAAGGTTTATTCCATATTTCTTTCCTTTCAAGTTTATAGTTTGATATAGTAAAGAAAGATAAGATAGCATAAACGAACTGAGAATAACGCTATAGAATAGAAGAGACAGCAGGCTACAACTTTTGATGTTATTACAGAAGAAATATAAAAAGAAGAAAAAAAGAGAATTGTGTAAAGTCTTGAATGATATGTATATTATGTAAAGGCTTGAATAAGATATATAATATGTAAAGGCTTGAATAAGATAAATCACTCATTCACAGCTTTAGTATTTATAGATAAAAAGAGAGCACATGCTCATATTACAAGAAAGGAAACTAAATCAAATCTAAATCAAATCACAGCATATTCTAAAGCATATTAAATGGCATATTCTAAATCATAATCAAATCTCTGCTAATATGGTAAGTCATTTCATAAATCATGGCTATCATATCTGTTAACACTCTCCCTCAAGTTGGTGCGTGGATATCTGAAACACAATCTTGCGGACGCCCTTTGTAAGAATGTTTGCAAGTTGCTAAGAGCTTGTAACAAATGGAGTGCAAATCTGACTAGCGATGATTTTCTCTTAGATGGAGTGCCGATCAACAAATAAAAAAAATATCTCCTAAGACCATAAATAATTAACAATGTCTCTTCAAACCATAAACAACCAATCATGTCTCCTCAGACCGTAAACAACCAACAATGTCTCCTCAGACCATTTCTCTTCATACACATGTTTAAAACATGTAGATGGAAGAATCAACAATGTCTCCTCAGACCATTCCCCTCCATACATATGTTTAAAAAATGTAGATGAAGGAATCAACAATGCCTCCTCAGACTATAAAAAGAAACAACTATGTCTCGTCAGACCATTCCCCTTCATATATATGTTTAAACAATGTAGACGAAAGAATCAACAATGTATCCTTAGACCATAAAAAGAACTATGTCTCCTCAGACCATTTCTAAATAGGTGGTGCCAATCTCGCAACGCCCTCATTGAGGTTGGACCACCCTGCTTACCCGACACCTCCCGGATGGGTGATCTCACCTTAGACCATTTTCGAATGAGTGGTGTCGAACTTGCAATGCCCTTATTGCAGTTGGACCACCTCGGCTCTGATACCAAGAAGAAATATAAAAAGAAGAAAATGAGAGAATTGTGTAAAGGCTTGAATGATATGTATATTATGTAAAGAAAGATAAGATAGTTCAATATCATTGAAATCATTGGCTTAAGAGGAGCAGAATGACAAAATAAGATTTGTGTATCCAATCCCAACTAATTGAGAAAAAATTCCTCATGGAATTGAGATGTTGTTGAATTCGAGTAATTTAGGTTAGAAATGGAGTATTATAACTTAAGTGGTTTTTTGTTGACTTTTCAACAATTTAATAATCTATTCCGGAAAGGACAAGCACTAAATTTTTATTGAGTTGGATGTAGTTGAATTTGAGTAGTTTAAGTAATATAAGACCAGAAGTGCACTGATCAGGGACGGAGGCAGCTAAGGCCCACAAGGGGCAGTTGGACCCCCTGACTTTTTTTTCTTTTAATTTCATATATATACTATCTTATAATAGCACAAAATACCATATATATCATTTGTAATATACAAAACACCCCCCCTGAGTTTTGTTATTAGCCTTTGTATATATAAGTGCATATACAAGTCAAGGATTGTCCCCTCCTGAGCCCAAATCCTAGCTCCGTCCCTGACTCTGATACCAAATTGATGTAGAACCAAGAGAGAAGAAGATAAAGAGACAGAAAAGAAGAAGAATAAGGAGAGGAGGAATATTGAGGAAGATATCCGTATATCAATGCTCAATATTATCAATCAATCATCAAAAACTAATCAACTCAATGTGCCAAGTGCTATATATATAGGCAAATAAAATAAGGCCCTGATAAAACCCTACATCAAAAATTAACAATCCTAAGATATAGGGAAATCTCTACAATAATATCCTCTGGGAAAAAAAATTCTCAACAATAATAAATATATAGAAATCCTAAAATCATCCTCTGGGCCTATACCTATAAAAAGTACGTAGAGAACAAGGCGCATGGGGCTTGCCATGATTTTCATCAGAAAAATAAGGCAAGCTTAGTTAGCACCTCTATAAGTGGTTTATCCATTCCTCTCTAAGAAACCTGGCTATGACTACACCAAAAGGGACTCGATATAATTTTCCTCATAATTATAAAAACAAAAATAGAGCCACACTATATGAAATTTTCCAAGCTTCAAATGGCAGTTCATGACTTCATGTATGAATCCATCTTGCATTCAGGAAATGAAATAGCATGCCAAAGAAAAACATTTATTATATAATAGAAAGAGGAAGAAACAATACCTAGCTTTAAAAGGAGTCTCAGATCTTCTCCAAACTTGAAGAACAGCCAAAATGTCATCAAGGTTAATTTGAGTCTTAAACCCAATATCAGCCAAAAACTTTTCGCTTCTCACCTGTTTCAAAAAGAAATGCATAGTTAGCATCAGCTAATTCACCCAATTCAAAGAGCAACCAGTTGTTCCAAAAAGCTGAACTCATAATCAGAGGTGACATGCAATTAATGTAGGATGTTTCAACAGGCAATGAAACAATATCCATATTAATTATCACATCATCAAAATCCTTCTTGCCTTTATCCCATATGAATGGCGACAATGGTAACGATATCAACTATAATATTTACGTTCTAACATACAGCCAATGAAGTTAATTGATGTAGCTTCAGAAAAATTACACCAACCATTGAGAAAAGTTTACAAAACATTGGTATAACTTCAATGACTAACTTTTAATCCAAGTAATGCAAATAATTTAGGCAATCAATAAACCATCGAGATCTCAATGCCTTTCCAGATCAAGAGATATTGAGCAAAAAAAAAAAAACAGTATTCTACTTATTTTAGTGAAAATGCAAAAACCTAGTTAGCATCATCAAACCAACCTTTGGAACAGCATATGGAGCAGTAGCACCTAGAATTGAGCGCACTGCATCACATTCATAGAATAAATCTTTAGGATAGTGAAGCTCATCATTTATACTGGATGCCACCCATCGATAATCATAGAGGCTACTAATGAATGAAGACTTGAATGATCTGCTATCCCCAGCAGAATTAAGATTGCAGTAACCAGTAACTTTATCACAAAAACAATCATCCCATAGTGTGTCAAGCACCTCCAAGAGGTATTTAGACCTTATCCGGTCACCACTTGAGGATAATTGGGATAACAACTGAATCAATTCTTGGGATTCCCAATCCTTGGCAATTGACCCAGGGGAAATCAGGTCCCAATCCAACATCATTTTATTCACACCAGCATGAGATATATCAGTAATACTCTTCTCAGTTAAAGCAACATGCATGAAATCCGTGATGCCTAATTCCTGGAAGAATTCCCTCCACTTCATCATCCCACCTGAAAGTAATTTGATCATCGGATGTTTCAAGTAGGACACATCAACCTCATGCCATTTCAAATCCATGCCATCAACCAACTTATTTACTTCAACAGGATTCCCAAATGCTTTACTGAAATGAATTGATACTTCAGCAGGTCGTTTATAACCATGATTTGTCAAAATAAGTGCTTTATTATGCAACTCTGAGATTATGTACCCCCGTTCAACACGACAGTTGGGGCAACTTGCTTGTAGGTGGAACATTACAAAGGAGAGGTACTCTATCATCAAAGTTTTATCCCCTATTGCCATCCTGTCATTAGAAATTGCTGGCAAGATGTGCAACTTTACAATTTCATGTGAAGACAATTGTTGAATACCAATAAGATGAAGCATCCTTGTAAGATTGTCCACCATTGACACGTCATAACATGAGATATCAACATCTGCAGCAGCAGCAAAAAGAAAAGGGCTTACAGTCCGCAGTTTACCATACAACTTTGGGAAAACTTTCAGACCATGCTTGTTATCTAACCCAGTGTCCAAAGTATCTGAAGGTAACCAAATTGTACCTTCATTTACTGAACCATAAGTACCATCAGAAAGAGGAATGAATGGAATTTTTTTGAGGTTATTTATAAGATCAAGTTCCATCCCAGAATTCAGGGATCCGTACGTAGAAGAACGATATAACATTGTATAAAGAGTATGGAGCCAAGAGGATAACCAAACAAGGCCAAATGGTCTGAGACCATTCTCCGTATGACATAAGGAAGACAGAATTTGAAGTAGGATTTTCGGTCCATACTCCTCAACACCCAGTGCCCTCGCTAATGGATCAGATAGAATTATATCTTTATCCAATAATCCAAGGCCAAGATGCTCATGCAGCAAGCTATCGGGCAAAAGGGTGCAAGCTTGTTCATTCCAATTTCTGATAACTTTGCATGGAGGGACCCATTCGTGATTATCCCCTTCCAAAAGCAAGCAGTTTGATGTGCGTAATTTAGAAATAATCAATCGGGGAAGACTAGAGAAAAATCCATGCACTTCCCCAACAAGGGGAATGAAACTCATAAAAGCTGCCACAGCCTTTCCTGGATTCTCCCTATAACAGGAAAGGGCACAAAATGATCTCTCTGCACTGACAAACAAATCAGGGAACTGTGATAGTAACCACTGGTTCCATGGACTATTTCCATCAACTTCTTCTCTAGATGAAGGAAGAACAAAATCACCTTGGAGGATAAATTTTAAACCATATGTTCTTAAAGGGAGAAAAGCAAAAACAGGTTGCTGTTCCGGATGTGGGATGTAACCTCCATTGCCTGATTCCTGAAGTGTAAATGCTACTGAGATTTCTGTTGTTTGCACATCTGGACGGATCACATCAGCTTGCACCTTTTGAGATGCTACAAACCAAGTCATTTTCTTGTTCCCAAGGGAAACCTTTGTAATACCATCCCCCATAATTTCTTTCTTCATGGCGATGAGTGTATCGTCAAGCATGTTCCTAAACTTAATACAATGAAGGCGGTGAAGAAAAAGTAATAAAGATGGATGGAGATCTGAAAACATAGACACAATGCTGGTCATAGCAGAACCTTCTGACAACTTTGATCTGAAAGGAAGCACAATGCAAGTGTTCCAACAATTAATATCCATTTGATCAATGTCGGCAGATGCCAGCCTCCCAAACAAATCAATATCACAAGGAGGTATAACTGTTGGCAAAATAAAACCAATCTGGCCTTCACTTATATCAAACTTAACATGAAACCCATTGGAGTGAATTTCTGGAGCATCTGTGACCTGCAGAAAGACCAAAAATGTTTCATGAGAATTGAATATTAATAGAATACAACGAATCATGAAAACACGCCAGAACAATGAACGACCTTAGTACGCTTCCGTCTGTAAATTTATGTAGGGTAACTATTTATAATGGATATATGTTATTAGTGTCAGGCAAAAAGATGAATTCCCAGATTCATCATTGTTCCCACAAAAAAGGTAAGAACTGAATTGGCAAAATGAGAAAATGTAGAAAATAGGATCAAAGGATAGATCGAGAATTGTACAGTTTTACCAAATGAAAAGTGAATACTTAATAAGACTTATATAGATCTTAAGGGCCAGGAATGTTTACGGGTTGTGAGGTGTGTGAAAGCAGGGATAGGAGGAGGTATTCTAGTAGTCTTCCTCTTCGCCTGCTTTCGCTTGAGGGAAGCTACACTAGATGCTGTTTCATAGGCCACTAAAAGCACTCTAAAGTTAGTGCCTTTCCCCCTTGGTGAGTTGGTAAAATGCTCGGACTCGCGAGTGAGAGAATGCAAGCTCAAATCCTCAGAATAAACACTTCAAAAAAAAAAAAAAATTAGTGCTACAGGTTAGGTATGTGTCCGGTTCACCCACCTAGCACCCTCAGTTAACAAGGATCAGACTGCAAAATGACCCCTTTTCACATAAAGAACATGCTTAAAACTAATAATTAAAAATTAAGACAAATACTTCCAAATTCTGTCATTAATAATTTTAGAACATATTAGTCCTCAAACAAACACAGCTTATTAGTATACGAAACAGTTAATTTACATATAACTATCTAGGGTAATATGTAACAATATTACATTTAAAACATAAGATAAAAGATTCCTGAATCATCAATTGTCAATGATCAGGATTGCATGAAAAAAATCAATTTACAATCAAATATAATTTTTATTTCAAAATACGGTCCAATTTTTATTATCAATTTGCAATCGGATACAACATATTGCCTTCTCTAATTTTTTATTCACAGAAAAAGAAAAACTATGCAGCAATATTTCTTGTATGATACCCGGAATACGGATTTGAAGCCAATGCCTTTCTTCCCAATATATCCAGCACCAGATCCCTTCTTTGTTGAATTTCCAACATCACAAAGTGCTCTAATGTTCTGAGCAGAGAACCCTTGTTCATTATTTAGAACAATAATGCCTGCCTCTTGAAGAATGAAAGTCAGAGTCGGTTCCACATTTTCTTGGTAGACATTGTCATCAGCATTCTGAACCTGAGGCAACAAAACAGAAAGTAGATGCCTTTAAAACACCACGATTTTCCTGGGGAAAAAAGGGAATCTACTTTGCTACTCTAAGCCTAAAAAAAATTCCAACATGAAAAACCAAGTATATAAGTTAAAGCTCAAGATATACCATTTTAGTACTTAATTAAAGTAATAAAATATTATAATAAAAATGAGAAACACATTTAACAATAAATGGATCGCAGTATTTTACTTTATGTTCAGTTGCTTTCATTTAAATCCACATGACCAGGATTCTTGACCGATAAAATCTGCCATGGTAGTTAGAAAGAGCACACCTGGTAAGAGAAGCTCGCAGCTTCACAAGAAAACCTACATCTTCTAAGAAATTCTAACAAAAAGTCAATGTTTAAGTATCCAGACAGCCAATGTTTACTATGATACCAAGTTATCTTTATCCTTTCCTTATAATCACAATCACAGCTTGAAAATGGCTCATCATCGTGAATCAAAATTGGTTCCCGATGATCTTTTTGTGACAGCTAAATCATAGAAACATAAGTACACAGCAGGGGGAAGCCACCAAATTCCATAATATAAAATAAATAATTCCCAAAGGAGAAATATAAACTAGGAAAGGCAAGTTAATCTAGTAGAAGCCACATAAGAACCCCAGCCATTCAAATAACTTGCACCAATGATAGTTGAAACCAGTAAAATATGGGCATGATCATTGAATATTGTTGAAAGAGAGAGAAAGAAAGAGAATATATGAAAACGTATATCTTATTGAGTGAGTAATACAATAATACAATGGTGTTTATATAAGAGAAGCTACGGGAGTAGGTGAGTGGAGAACAAGTAAACCCTATACATGGTAATCCTATATATGGTAATGAGGGGTAGGTGACAACTCATACACTACTAACTGTACACGTGTGACAACTCATACAATACTGTACAACACTCCCCCTCAAGCTGGAGAGTAAATGTCAATAACTCCCAGCTTGCTACATATGGAATCAATAGAGTTCTTGGGAAGCGCCTTAGTGAAGATGTATGCCAGCTGTCTACCAGAAGGAACAAAAGGTGTAACAATCTCATTTGAGTCAACTTTAGATCGAATAAAATGGCAATCTACTTCAATGTGTTTAGTCCTCTCATGGTAGACTGGATTGCTAGCAATATGAATAGCTGTCTGATTATCACAATGGAGAGGAATTGGGCACTGGACTGAAATCCCAAGTTCCTATAAAAGAGTTTTCAACCAAGTAAGTTCACAGGCAGTGTGTGCCATGGCACGATACTCTGCTTCAGCATTGGAACGAGCCACAACTAACTGTTTCTTACTCCTCCAAGTTACTAGATTTCCTCCTATGAAGGTGCAGTAACCAGTGGTGAACCGTCGATCAGAAGGAGAACCGGCCAATCTGCATCTGTGTATCCCTCAATCCGAAGATTGTCCAGAAGATTGATAAAGCAGACCACGTCCCGGAGCACCCTTGAGATACTTCAAGATGTGTACAACTGCCTCCATGTGAGGTACCCGAGGACTGGTCATGAACTGGCTCACAACACTAACTACATAGGAGATGTCTGGACAAGTGATTGTGAGGTAAATAAGTTTACCTACAAGTCTCCGATACATCTCTGGATCATCGAGTGAGTCACCATCATCCACCTTAAGTTTTACATTAGTCTCCATAGGTGTAGCTACAGGTTTTGAACCAAGATATCTAGTATCCTGTAAGAGATCAAGAGTATACTTTCGCTGAGAAAGACTAATGTCTTGTTTCGACCGAGCCACCTCAATTCCTAGAAAATACCGAAGTTTGCCCAAATCCTTAGTAAGGAAGCTAGAACTTAAGTGATGGATTAGAATTTGTATCCCATCTTTGTCACTGCCAGTGACAACGATATCATCTACATACACCACAAGAATCACAATACCACGTTCGTTTTCTTAAAAAAAAAAAGAGTGGTCAGCCTGGTTTCTGGTCATACCATGAGCTACCACTGCTTTAGTGAACTTATCAAACCATGCGCGAGGGTACTGTTTGAGGCCATAGATAAACTTCTTGAGATGACACACACACACCCCCTTATACTCAAACCCAGGTGGTTGAGTCATATAGACTGTCTCAGTAAGGTCACCGTGCAGAAAGGCATTTTTAACATCATGTTGATGAAGTGGCCAGTTTAGATTAGCTGCAAGAGAGATTATCACACGAACAGAATTCAGTTTGGCCACAGGAGAGAACGTCTCAGTATAATCAAGGCAATAAGTCTAAGTGTAGCCTTTAGCAACAAGTCAAGCTTTAAGACAGTCAACAGTACCATCAGGCTTCTGTTTAACAGTAAAAACCCAACGACAACCAACAACCTGAATATCAGCAGGTTTAGGAACAAGGTCCCAAGTATGATTCAATTTTAAAGCGTCTATTTCTTCTTCCATAGCTTTCCTCCACCCTGGATGAGAAAGTGCCTCCTGTAGGACTTGGGAAGAATAATAGAGGATAATGACAAAGAAAAAGCTTGAAAGGAAGAGGACAATTTATTATATGATACAAAATTGGAGATAGGGTGATTGGTACAAGACCGTTTACCTTTCCAAACAGCAATAGGTTGATCAAGATCAGAGTCCGGAAAGATGGAAGAATCTCCAGGCGTTGAAGTGACTGGTGGAAGTGGCAAGGCTGGGTTTACTACTTCAGTCGTTGGAACATGATTAAATACTCTTTTCCAGCGACGAGCATGGACACAAAGAGCTGGTGGGATGTCAGAATCAAAAACTGGAGTTGGAAGAACAAACTCTTGAAGAATAGAGTCCTCTAAACGACTGCCTTCCTGGGAATAATAAAGAACATCCTCAAAGAAAGTTACATCTGCACACACAAATTGTTTACGAAGAGTTGGACTGTAACATTAATATCCCTTTTGAGTGCGAGAATAACCTAAGAAAATAAATTTGTGAGCACAAGGATCAAGTTTATCTCGTCCCGGGCTTAGATTATGAACAAAACAGACACACCCAAACACATTTGGAGGAATGAAAAAAGGGTTTTTGTCAGGAAACATCATTTGGAAGGGTGATTTTCCTTGAAAGACCCTAAAAAAGCATGCAGTTTAAAAGATAAGCAGCAACCAGAACTGCATCTGCCCAAAAATGTTTTGGAACATGCATTTAAAGTATTAAGGCACGAGCGATAGCTAGGAGTGGGTCATTCTTCCATTCAACAACTTCATTTTGTTGAGGGGTATCAACAAAAGATGTATGATGGATAATGCCCCTCGACTCAATAAACTTTTGAAAAACATCAAGTTTATATTCAAGGGCATTGTCAATTCTAATAACAAGTAATTTTGCATTAAACTGATTTTGAATTTCAGCATAAAAGGATTGAAAAACGGAGAATACTTGAGATCTATCTTTAAGAATATAAACCCAAGTTAAACGTGAATAATGACACAAAATAACGAGCACCAAATAAACTAGTAGTATGAGCTGGCCCCAAACATCCAAATGTACTAACTCAAAAGGTTTTAAACTTTTATTATCAAAACGAGACTTAAAAGTAGCCCGACGATGTTTACTAAGTTCGCAAGTAGTACAATTAAACTTAGCAAAATCAACTAAAGAAGGGACCAAGGCTCGAAGACTATTTGAAGAGGGATGTCCAAGACGGCAATGCCACTGGTAAGCTGAAGAGGAGGTGGAATGTAGAGCTATCGGAGCAGTAGTTGGCTGGAAGTAGTAAAGACCATCCTTCTCAAACCCCCCACCAATCGTCTTCTTCGTCTTGAGATCCTGAAAGACACAACGGGAAAGAGAAAAAGTAACTGAGCAATTTAAATCTAATATGACTTTGCAAACTAACAATAAATTGAATGAAAATTGAGGGATGTATAAAACTAATGAAAAAGTGAGACCCAAAGTGTGGAAGGTACCAATTCCATGAACAGATGATTTGGCACCATTTGCTGTAGTAACAACCGATGGTCAGAAAACATGAGAAATATCAGAAAAAAGAGATGGGTTACATGTCATGTGATCGGATGCCCCTGAATCAATGATCCAAGGTGTAGAAGATGAAGCATGGAGACACGTATTACCTGAAGTAACGATAGTAGCGATGGAGGAGGGTTGATTTGCTCGCTCACGCTTTACCAGAGAATCATATTTGGTTTTGGAAAGAACGACTTATTCATTCACAAGAGTGGGAATAGTCTCCTCCGAAACCGAAGCTTGATTAGCCTAAGTTGGCTTGCCATGAAGAGCCCAACAGAAGTCGACATAGTGATTGTTTCGGCCACAATGAGTACACTTCTTGATGCCGCAACCCCCTCTGCCGCCACGAGTACCACGGCTTGGGTTAGAAGGACCTCTGCCCCCTCGTCCTCCACAGAAAGTATCATGTTGCTCAGTAAGAAGAACAAGTGCAGAGTGGTTGTCCTTCTTAATCACAGGGGCATGAATAGATGCTCTTCGAACTCAAGCAAAAGTCTCATTTCTTGTGGGTATCTCCTTGCCAGACAAAATCTGCAAACTGTTCGGAGCTAGTTCGGGTCTAAGTCCAAATAAAAATTTTGCCACCCGAAACTTTTTCCTATGCCCTTTTTGTTGTTCGATGTTTGTAGTCAATGGTTGGTCGACATTCAATTCTTCCCACATGCCCTTCAATTCTGTGTAATAATGTTTAACAGAACGATCTCCCTGCTGGAGATTAAAAATATCCTGGTACCACTGATAAATACGAGAAATATTCTTCTCTGAAGAATATATGTCCCTAAGATTTTCTCATATATCTTTGGCAGATTCTAGGAATGACACATTGTTGAAGATCTCAAGCTCCAAGCTGTTCCATAACCAAGTCATAATCTGAGCATCATCTTTCTCCCAAGCCTCAATAATCTTTTCATCACTGGTGGATTTGGTTGATTTAAGATATGACGGTTTTCCTTGAGCCCGTAAGAACACCTCTACGGCTCGAGACCATTGAAGGTAATTTGAGCCTTTCAGTTTGGTGCTAGTGATTGACCCAAATAGATGTGATTCTTTAGTATCCATCACAAGAGTTGCCGAACAAATGAGATATAGTAGCGAGAGGGAGCCGAGATAAGAGAACCAAGATCTAGCCGAGATGAACCGGAGAGAAATTATCGAGGAGAGAGCCGAGGAGGGATCCGAAAGAGATTGCCGAGACGAGAACTGAGATCACCAAGGAGAGATCGCCGAGAAAAAATTGCTGAGAGAAAACCGAGGAGGGATCCAACAGAGATTGCCGAGAAGAAAATTTAGATCACCGAGGAGAGATCGCCGAGAAAATATTGCTGAGAGAAAGCCGAGATGGAATCAAGATTGGAGTCTGAATAAGACTAAAAAAAAAAAAATTAAGAGGGATCGATTTCCACTCTGATACCATGTTGAAAGAGAGAGAGAGAGAGAGAGAGAAAGAAAATATATGAAAACGTATATCTTATTGAATGAGTAATACAATAATACAATGGTGTTTATATAGGAGAAGCTCAGAAGTAAGTGAGTGGAGAACAAGTAAACCCTATACATGATAATTCTATATATGGTAATGAGGGGTAGGTGACAACTCATACAATATCAACTGTACAAATGTGACAACTCATATAATAATGTACAACGTGACAACTCATACAATACTGTACAACAAATATTAAATAAATTCAGCAGAATAACTTTTGGAAACAAAAAATGTTGGTGCAGCACATCGTATATCTTTGACAAATGCAATGGTAGCGTGATTTGTTTTCCTGGCAAAGTTACATGGTAGCATGATTGATACAACTACAAAATCACTGCATATTAAGCTATGGTTTTGCATTAGAACACAATTGTTTCTCAATAGTTTATAAAGAAACTAACACAAACAAACACAGGCACAGGGAAAATGAATCCACATAAAAATACAATAGGATAAAAATCCAGGATGAACTTATTACTGCTTTGTGAAGTATAAAGGAAGCAATCTTTCACGTGCTAAGCCAAAGCATATGTTAAGCAATGAATGACCAAGAAGCTGAGTATTTACAGCGGTAACGTGTCATACCCTCTCCTTGCCCCCTTTCCCTTTTCCCAACAATTACCTTTTTGTTTGTTAGTATCATTTTTTTCTTCACATTTAGTTACTAAATACAATTAACAATTTGACATTAATGAGATACAGTTTGGATTATCATTTACTCTTGAATTCTAAAAAAGTGTCCTCCATTTGCATGAATGTATGTACTTCAGATATGTTTAATTACTAAATTATCAGGCCTATTTGCATAGACTAACATTAGTTTATCATTCCAAACATTTCTCTTAACTTATTATTGCCCACCCATTGTGTTCCTCAAAACTTTTCCACAACGTTTACATTCCCAGACCAACATAAACCAAATCACAGTATATTCTATAGCATAAT
Source organism: Cornus florida (assembly GCF_030987335.1). Lineage (NCBI taxonomy): Eukaryota > Viridiplantae > Streptophyta > Magnoliopsida > Cornales > Cornaceae > Cornus > Cornus florida. The sequence goes on along the minus strand of NW_026775579.1, from coordinate 85,170,243 downwards.
CAAATCTCTACTAATATGGCAAGTCATTCCATAAATTGTGGCTATCATATCTACAAACACTCCCCCCCCTTAAGTTGGTGCATGGATATCTGAGACGCCCAACTTGGACAATGCATCTTCAAACACGATCTAGCTAGCACCCTCTTCAAAATCTACAAGTTGCAAAGTGCAAATCTGACTAGCGATAATTTTCTCTCAAATGAAGTGCCGATCAACAAATCAAAAATGTTTCCTCAGACCATAAACAATTAACAATGTCTCCTCAGACCATAAACTATCAATCATGTCTCCTCAGATCGTAAATAACAAAAAGTGTCTCCTTAGACCATTTCCCTCCACATGTTTAAAACATGTAGATGGAAGAATCAACAATGTCTCCTCAGACCATTCCCCTTCATATATATGTTTAAACAATGTAGATGAAAAAATCAACAATGTCTCCTCAAACCATAAAAAAAATAAATAAATAAATAAAAAATAAAAAATAAAAAAAACCTATGTCTCCTTAGACCATTTCTGAATGGGTGGTGCCAAACTCACAACGCCCTCATTGAGGTCGGACCACCCTGCCTACCCGACACCTCCCGGATGGGCAATGTCACCTTAGACCATTCCCGAATGGGTGGTGCCGAACTCACGATGCCCTCATTGCAGTCGAACTACCCTAGCTTTGATACCAAGTATAAATATAAAAAGAAGAAAGAGAGAATTGTGTAAAGGCTTGAATGAGATAAATCACTCATTAACGGCTCTAGTATTTATAGATATAAAGAGCACATGCTCATATTACAAGAAAGGAAACTAAATCAAATCACAGCATATTCTATAACATAATCAAATCTCTGTTAATATGGTAACTCATTCCATAAATTGTGACTATCATATCTGCTAACAGTAAGTTACTTCCATAATTCTAGACTATCATATCTCGGCTAACACTCACACTTAAGATGATGCGTGGATATCTCAAATGCCTAACTTGGACAATGCATCCTCAAAAACGATCTTTATAAATTATAGCCAATGACTATATTTAGCTATATTAAATTGACTAGCCAAGACATAACCATAGTATTTTCTCCAAACCATCGTGGATACATCTTATCTGACTCAGCTGGTGTTTTCCCCAACCATAAACCATTAACAATGTCTCCTCATACCATAAGCAACCAACCAACCATGTCTCGTCACCAACCATAAGCTGACTCAGCTGGTGTTTTCCCCAACCATAAACCATTAACAATATCTCCTCATACCATAAGCAACCAACCAACCATGTCTCGTCACCAACCATAAGCTGACTCAGCTGGTGTTTTCCCCAACCATAAACCATTAACAGTATCTCCTCGTACCATAAGCAACCAACCAACCATGTCTCGTTACCATAAGCAACCAACCATGTCTCCTCAGACCGTAAACAACCATTATTGTCAGACTATTTCCCTTCATACACATGTTTAAAAATATATAGACGGAAGAATCAACAGGGGTGGAGCCAATGTATGCCCGGGGGGCACTTCCCCCCGGCCTCGGCCCAGCCCCCAACCCCGACCCCGGCAAGCCTTGTTAAAGTTTCCTTCTTAAGTTAAACTCTAATTTTCTCCTTTGTGAGTTTTTTTCATTTTTGCACTTGGTTGAAGACTCTTTTACAGGAACTTGGGATTTCAGTCGAGTACCCAATACCTCTCCATTGTGACAATGCCAGTTATTCATATTGCTAGCAGTCCAGTCTACCATGAGAGGACGAAACACATTGAAGTAGATTGCCATTTCATTCGAATGAGATTGTTACATCTTTTGTTCCTTCTGGCAGACAACTGGCAAACATCTTCACTAAAGCGCTTTCCAAGAACTCTATTGATTCGATATGCAGCAAGCTGGGAGTTATTGACATTTACTCTCCAGCTTGAGGGGGAGTGTTGTACAATATTGTATGAGAAGTCACACGTGTACAGTTAGATTACATTGTATACTAAGGTTTACTAGTATTTTTTGTATTCCGTAGCCGCCTTCACCTACCCCTCGTTACCATATATAACATTACCATGTATAGTGTTTACTTGTTCTCCACTCACCTACTCCTGTAGCTTCTCCTATATAAACACCATTGTATTATTGTAGTACTCACTCAATAATATACAGGTTTTTCATATATTCTCTCTCTCTCTCTCAACAGTTTTAAATTATGGAGAAGTCCGAAAAGGGAAGCCATGTTTGAGTGTCAAAAGGTTACAATGTTGGAAACATGTGTAACATAAATTTAGCTCCAATTTTGAAGTGTTCTTCTTCTTAGCCTTCAAGCTTTTACCACTAACGCCTAAAATCCTTAACAATGGCTATTCAAACCAATCTCAATTCCTTGTTATCATAAAACCCAACAACCCTTCTTCCACACACTTAAATCCTAATCAACATACTTGCCTAGCTTAAGCCCACAATAAATGAATCATAGATGGCTTTCTTATTGGTTTTGCAAATGTTGCCCCTTATTTAAGCCCACAAGCAGACTCTCACACTGGCTCGTGTGTGAAAACCCTGCAAGTACGGAGCAGATTAACACGGACCAAAGTGCAAAGTAACAAACAAAAAAAGGGAAGAGGAAACAAATCCAAAACCAAAGAGACTTTACCCAGATCCTTCAAAAATAAAAGCACATTAATTATGTCATAAAAGTATGCATATGCCTATATATTGTGTTAATAATTTTGACAACAAAAGAAAATAATATACAGAACAGAAATCCACATCAGCAATTATATACATTACTCAGCCTTGTCCCAACACGTTGACCAAAAATTATATACAATAGAAGAGGAATCGAAATGCACATTAACAGCTATACGCTCAACTTGACAAAGCCTTGTCTGAGGATATAAACTACTATTTTAAGAAACAGAAATCTTATACACAATATAAAAAAGAAAGAAAAACTGCACACTTACAAGTTCCAGAAGAAAATGTGAATCCTGAGAATACAACTCTTGTGAAAGACAATGGAGTGCTCTCCCTAAACGAGCATGCTGCTTCTTCAACATACTCCTCTCCAAATCTGAAAGACTTGGATCCAAACCAAATTCTTGACGCCTAATAGATTCAATAACCAGGGCTGCATCCTCATCTTTTTCAAGTTCAGATAAGTGTTGTACGCAATCATCCCCAAAGTTATCACAAGAAGCCGCTACATTATTAACCATGCGACGAACTCCAGAACTTTTTTCATTATGCGGATCTGTTGTAACACAGAATAATCTTTCACCTTCAGAGGAACACCTCTTATCTACTGCATCTTGGATATGTATTGAGCCTGTGCTGAGCTCAGAACTGACAGGTTTTACTTGTGATGCTCCACTGGACAAGTCAGTAGCCATAGATGAACAAAATATGCGGTAATCCTCAATCCACTCCACTATACCAAGAGATAATCCTACTTCATGAAGCATAAGACGATGCTCAATTTGCTTGCATTCACTCAAAATGGCTGAAGGAGCATCTCTGATAACAGATTCCATCCCTGAAAGCAATACATCTGCAGCAAAACCACAGAATTCCTTAGGTAGATAACTGAGACAATCAAGGATAAACCTTGATGCAGCAGGAACCGCTCTATTAACTTTGTTTTTGCTTTTGTATGATTTACTGCTGAAATTATAGGATGCATCTTCATCAAGCAATCGCTGCCCATGCAATTGGTTTCTGCGCATGAGAAAATTCTGACAGTCAGTTACTTCCATTTCCATAGAATTTTTCATAAGGACTTCAAGAGCTTTCCGTGCATGGCATTTTAGAAGGGACAACGGAACGTGTTTTCTACCCCCATACAATGAAAACAAAGATAATAGTTCTACTGCAGTTTGGAAAGATGATCCCTGAAGAAAAGCTTCTAAAAATGAATCTACAGTTGCTGAATGATCAATCCGCAATACTTTGCCATCCTTTGTCACTAAACACAGTAGCTTTTTTGTATTGACCTCACTCAGCAACCATTCCAGAAGAGGACCCAGCGAAGGAGCAAATATAAGGTCCCAGTGCGACCAAGAATGTAAATCTGACAGCATTGGTGCCCTAAGCAAGACTTCAATTGCATCCTTGCTTGTAACAGAACCAAGGTTTCCTGCCTTAAGGCCTACTCCATTTATCGCCCCAGTAACTTTTAACAAATCTTCCTCCTCATGAGGCAATGAGTCTCTAATACAACACATTTCTAACAAAGTTGCAGAGAATAAGACACGATTAGAAATTGCACTGCATTTGTTCTCTCTTACACCATCCAGAAAATCTTTTATGGAACCATTTTCTACTAATTTGAAACTGATTAATGGGAATTGCCTCGTAAGCAGCATAGAAATCTCCTGCCTGGTTATGTTTTCATTTTCCCATAAGCTATTTGAAGCTTGGGACAGTAGTACAGATAACTGATGATGGAGCATACAAACCTCCAACGGGGACTTTTCACATCTGCCACCAGTCAAACACTTCTGCAATGCATTAGGTAGTAGAGACGCATGATTCTCTAAGAACGTAAGAAACTCTCCATAACCAAGGGAGTCAAATTCCTTGACAGAAAATTGCTCAGTCAGCCAAAGCTCACATTTGCGAAGCTTCCGCAAGAAGGAAAATTGTTTCTCCAAATACGATCCGACATTGTTCACAATGTTATGATCAAGCTCAAAATATATAGAAACTTTTTTGACAATATCTTCAAGAGTGACATCTGTGGAATGTAGATTATACATCAGAAAGAACTATTTATGTTCAGATAAAAGAAGCCTCTAAACAGTAGCAGATAGTTTAGAGAGACTATTACTCTCTTAGAAGTAAAAATAATAAGCCCCTCCCCCACCACCAAAAAAATAATAAAAAATTCCTTCGAAATATCATATTATCATATTCCTCAACTCATTTATTAAGAACATGGTAATAATAATAAAAAGAAATAACTATCGTCTCGAGAGTGCGCGTGCTTGCGCGAGAGAGAGATAGAGAGAGGAGGAAGGAGAGTTACAATATCCTAGATTTCTAATGTAGAACAAGTGGTGGTGGACTACCTGGAGCAGATGGGTTCCTAAAAACTCAAGAGGATCTCACTAACTTGTGTTGTTGAAACATTAAACTGCAATAATTTTTTCAAAGGGATGAGCTACCAGAACATATCAACTGGAAGCCCCAAACAAATTTTAAGGCATGGCCAGTCTTCTGCAGGAGACTGACCTATCTTCAGAACAAAAAATGGTCGTTGCTGTGATTTATCGCAGCTTTATTTTTATTTTATTTTTATGTTATATCGCCTATGAAATTCTTGATCATGGTCCAATTGTGGTCTTTTTAGTCTAAAATTTTTAGAGAAGTCTAATTTTTTGTTAAGTCAAATTCCCAAAGTTTAGGAAACTACAGGCCATATTTCTATGTGATGGTCCAATGCAAACAAGAACTTAGTCCTTAAGAAACTCCCAATATAAAAAAGTAGTTTATTTTATTAAGGCGTTGAGTCACGTATTTTAATGGGATTTCGAGTTTGCTATTATATAAAGCCCTGTAAAGCATAATTTTGTGGATTCTTCTTCTTCGAGAAACCTTTTTTCTTTGCCTCATAGGCTCAAAGCCCTAGCAGATTCTAGGATGGATGGACCCTTCAGGTTCTTCCTTAATTATTTGCCTCCTGTGTCCGTTATGTTAAATGTCATCATTGTCACGGCAAACAGATACTACTAATTGCCCTCTTGATAACATTACCAATTTAACTTTCTTGCATTGAACTTATAAAAAGTAAACCATAACATCCCTATGGCCCCACTATGGATAGATTTGGTAATTCACTCACTACCAATACAATAACAAAATTACTAAAACTCGTCCTCCAAGAAAGTTAGATTCCCAAAAAGGGACTTTTTTATTTTGGGACGGAGGAGTATTTCAAACTCAAAATTAAAATTGAATTGTCAATCTGTCCTAGTCGGTCCGTCTTTCACGGTTCACTGATTGGTTTGTGGATTTTCCTAGCCTGGATGGCAACTAAGGTTGTTTCTGTTTTTGAGGATTTTAAAGCTAGCGATTGTAGGAAACTCACGAGGACCAAAAGTTTAGCATTCTGGTGTCCCTTTTTGCCATTCTGAAATTCCTGACATTTCAAATCCGTATTTGGATTAAGCTAACACAACTTACTGCACTTATGCTTTAAAACATTCTCAGCGATGACCAGTGCATCCTTTTCAACTGGTTCAACCTCAATGTTGTCATACTCGGAACGTTTATCTGAAAGTGTATTTGCTACTCCACATTGATCAAAAGCTTGCAAGGTATCATACATACTATCCCACATTCCACATTTTATAGACGTAACCTGCAAAAGAAGCAAGCAACTCGATTATAATGCATACAGTCACAACACAATGAGGCAATAATGGGCATACGAAGACCTCATACCAGACATTAGACTTGTAGAAATTAATGTAACAAATAACAAAGCTCCAGAAGATACAAACAGAAAGCTAGTTATAAGTTTTACTACTAGAATATAGAGAAGGCAATCATCATCAAGTGCCTACGCTGTGCCATTAACCAGGGAATAATAAATCTCACTTGCAGCGATAAAAGAATCCTTTATCAACATTAAATATTAAATTTAAAAATAAAAACAAAAAGCATAAACATAAGAGAGTATTCCCTACAAAAACTTCTAAATTATCCACTGAATTTATGAGCCGAATTCCAACATATATAAGCAAGAGCAACCCAGCTCAAACAACACCTCCATAAAGCAACAAGAGACCAAAAAAATTAAAAAATTAAAAAATCAATTGTTGTAAATAATAAAATCCAAGTGAAGAGTGAAATTGTTACGACAAACGCAACGAACCCAAGATAGAATCAAGAATCACGACGAAAAAGTAAACACACCACACAAAGAACACAAAGATTTATACGTGGGTCGGCAACAGCCTACGTCTACGGTGGAGGTCCGGCGAAAGTCTTCACTATGTGTAAAATCGGAGATTACAAGTTTTCAGCCCCTCACTCTGTTTCTGTACGAATTTCAGAGTCTCTCTCTTACACCACTCCAAACCCTAAGCGCCCTTATATATCGGGTTACAAGAGACTAATTAGGGTCCACGACCCATGAGCAAAAGGCGGGTCAAAACTTTTCCTCAGGGCGGTCATCGAGTCAAAGGCGGGTTGCAACGCGACCCAGCACCAAATTCGGGCCACAACATCACATAAATGAAACAAGAAGAACATAAAGATATTACGTGGTTCAACCACTAGGGCTTACATCCACGTCACAGAAAGCCCAAAGGGCTACATCACATTTATTGTATTCTCTCTTCGTTTTTGCATACAATATCACCTCTATTTATAGGTGAAAGAAATACAAACATGTGATAAATATGATATAGGAAAGATTCCTAAAATATTCCCATGATTCACTCATATCAATATTCTGTCAATGGGTGATTTAAGGGCTTAAATCACTCCTATAATAATATTCTCCATGCATAACATCTTCCAACACTCGTCCACAAGCTGGAGCGTGTATGGAAATAACCCCCAACTTGCATATCAAATCATAAAACGGATCTTTTTCCAACGATTTGGAAAAAGACAATAAAAGTGTTGAAGACATGGCGAAGCCTTGAAGGCGAAGAACAATGCTACCGAACTGGCAACCCAAATAAGTCACAAATAGCACCGAACACACAACAAAGGCAAAGAACAATGTTACTGAACACACCGGCAGCCCAAACAAGTCACAAATAGCACCTAAAGACCCCCAACACATTTCAGACGCTAAAGGAATACCCTAAATAGGGGTCCGGACTCCGAACCTAGGAAGAGATCCTCCCTACACTGTCGCACACTCCAGGTGACTACCCTTGGATTTTTTCTGTACCTAGGCGGTCGCAACAAGAAAAAAGGCATAAATTAGGCTCTAATACCATGATATAAATAATAAAATACAAGTGAAGAGAGAAATTAAACAAGAAGAACACAAAGATATTACGTGGTTCAACCACTAGGGCTTACATCCACGGCACACAAAGCCCAAATCAACATATTACCCACACCCCAAGCACATTATGCCAATAAGGAGCAACAATGGACTTTAAGCTTCCTAGTCCAAAGCAAGTCACGATTGTTAGGTTACACCAATTGGGCGCCATTTGGTCCTTGCGTAGATTTTGTGGGATGTGTTCCCCTTTTAAAGGCCTTCTAATGTTATCTTAATTATCAATATATGTATAAATATTAAGGAAACATAGGCTCTCAAAATCTTACACAAAGATCAACAGAAGAGTCTGATAGACTGGGGAGTCCAACAAAGACAGTAGGATCGTCGTTAAGATAGGAAGCAAGACATTTGATGCTCAAAGTTGCAGTGAAGCAGAATCCCAGTTCAATCTTATAAAGGGGGGCTGAGTAGTCGTTTGATTTATGCTAATGATGAAAGGAGGATTTGATTGGGTGTATGAAACAGTCTTGAATGTGTGATGAGTTTTTGTAGATAACTATCTCGGTTAAAAAGGTCAACTGCTGGATGTTGGAAGGGAGGTATGCTAGTTAGAGGTTGGGATTGGCTTTAACCAAGGTGTGCTCATTCGAGAGAACTTTACCGGGGAGTATAGAGTAATCTAGCAGAAACGTTATGAAAAATTTGGGAATTGGAAAACCAAAAGCAAGCTGTGGGTACCTATTCTTTGGTGAACCTTTAATATATCCTCCTTTGATCTGTGCAAGACACGCATCAGTGGTGTTAAAACTGGAAAGGATGTCCAGCCTATTTCTCATCTTTTGTTTACGCAGATGATGCACTGGTATTCTTCAAATCCACGGAGGAGATCGAAGGTGAAATTGGCCTTTTGGCAAGTGAGGTATAGTTGGAACCCAAATAGACACAATCCCCTATGGTAAAGCAACGTGAAGTGGCATGTAGAGTGTTATGGACACATCAGCATCCTAATTATGCTACATGGAAATTCTATATATTTGACTGGGCCTCAAGACCTCCCATGATTCTTTATCACACCCCATCCTTTAGACTTGTTTGGAGACCTCGAGAAAACTCAATTCTACTATCAAAACTCAAGGAGATTATTGCGGGAAGTGACACCTCGACCTAGTCGCCTAGGTTGGAGGCAAAGCTTAGGGGGCTCACAAAACCTCATGACGTCACTTCATGGGATCCTCAGGCCATGTGGCTTGGAAGCAGGAGTTCAGGAATTGTTGAGGATGCTTATTTCGCACGACTGATCCTTGACTGGGTCCAAAGAGGGTGCAGAGGTTCCAAGTTCCTCGAGATAGCCCATGCCTCCACAAACCGTACCCCTTATTTTATTGTTATTCTTTCCTTGTCTTTTGACCTTGTTGCGCCACCATAATTATACTATTATAGATTAAGACGACCACTTTATTGGACTTTGAGCCTTGGTCTGACAATCTCGAATGCTCATTACCCCATGGTTATTGAATCATCCACCATTATATAAAAGGCACCAAGCCCAATCTCTATCCCTCCACTCGCAGAAGCCCCTTGTGGAACCCCATCGTAGGACTTGGAACTCCCCTCAGAACTCTCTCTGTCTATTAGGGAAATCTTAAGGAACTGTCCTGTTAGCTGACTTTTTTGATTCTCTTTGGATTTGCTAGGACTTCCACCTAAGCCTGCTACCTTGGACCCTATTGTCATACGTCTTTCGTATTGCGGGTGACACCTTCATCCTACACATCGAACGCCACCTCTACACAAGTAAAGAAGGAAAATACTATTTTCAGAAAACAGTGATCAAGGAGAATCCAGCAACACCTTTGAAAGGCAGGAGTAGCTAAGGAGATGTGTAGCTAAGAAACGCGGATACGGACACGTTGACACAACAAATCTTATAAAGGTGAGACACGGACATGCAAGGACACGACAATAAAACATATATACTTTTATACCCAAATTAAAGGTGGGCTTGGATTTTGGTAGCAATGAATGTGTAGGACCATTTAAGCATCCATAAAGGACAAGGAAGGCCCTTAAAGGTATGTCATACCGATAAGGGTAAAATCTGTCTGAATTTTAACTTAATAATACACTTTGGGGAGGATAAAACGGGGCAGTTGAGTGGCAAGTAGATTAAAGATGATGAAGGGTGGACTGTGCACATGAAAGCCATGCCTCATCTAAACAGAGATGATGCTGATGAATCGAAGTGGTATGGAGGTAGGAAGGCTGAGGCAACTCCCAATGGTAGAGAGGTTGCAGAGATGAGGCAAACATGTTGAAAGGAAAGGGTGAGGATTTTAAAGGGTGAGGGTGAAAGCTAATGGTTTGAATATTGAATTTGGAAATGATAATGCACATGAGAGGTTTAAAATGCCACGCAACAGGTTATAGAAATTTAGGCCTTGGTAGAAAAAAAGCTTTTAAGATGAGCTAAAAAGTGGAGACAGCCAAATGGAACAAGGGCTGGAGTTTGGACCTTGAAGATCAATGAGCTCGAGACTACATTTTAAGGGTAATATTAATGAGACTAAAGTTCAACAACTTAGTCAATCTAGGAATATAAAGAAAACTAAGCCCGACAGCTAGATCAACCAAGCTGTAATGACAGCATGCGTGTTAGCCCGAGAAGAGGAAAATCTGATTATTTCATAAGTAAAAATGAGTACTAGGGTTACACAAATAGTTGACCAAGCATGCATAATCGCGTGAGAAGGAAAGCGGAAAAATGACATTAACTAAGAAGAGTAAATCATTTTCCCCCCTCAGTAGAGTATGTGAGTAGCGTGGTGAGGAAGTTGTTATGTTGATTTAGTTGAAAACAGTACTTTAATGACCTAAAGGGGGGAGAATAGGTCAACTTGCTTGATTTTTGTGATTGATTAAATTACCCACAATGATTATTAATTACACATCTACAACCACAAAAAATTAAGGCCAGTAAAGTAAAGCAACTGAAGTAGAATTTGAGAGATGACACCGGGTTTTTGAGCATGGAAACATTTGTTGGAAGAAATCCGACCAACAGGAATGAAAACTGATGAGCACATTTTATACCATGATTATTATCCCTAAATATTATTTACTAGTCCTTAATATTAAATAAGTTAGTATGTTTATGTAAAATGTTTTGTTGTTAGAGATTGTTGGTCTATTGCTTAATTTGCTTGTGATTGTGTAGTGTTCTATGCATTTTCTTGTGCAAATGGACAGCAGATTGATCTCAGCAAAAGGACAACAGGTTGTTCTCAGCATGTGCAGCAGAGTTCAGCAATCAGCAGGTGCAAAAGTCAGCAATCAGCAGGTGCAAAAAAAGTCAGCAAAAAGGCAGTAGATTGCAACTTGTGGAAGTGGCCTCTCACTTCAGCAACTTGTGCAAGTGGCCTTTCATTTCAGTAACTTGTGCCACTTGCACAAGTGGCCTGAGTTCATTTGCCTATTTATAAGCCATTCTGCTGCAGAAAAATGGGGGGAAGAAAGGAAGAAAAAGGAGGCTGAGCTAGGAGTTCAAGGCTTTTTTTGCATGGTTTTGGGGCTGTTTACAGCAGTTCCCATTTCTTCTTTTCCTTGCCTATGTTTTCATTCTTTTGTTTGTCTAAAGTGTTTGTTATGTCATTCTAATTTCCTCACCTAAGGTTGCGGAGGAAACCCCATTAATGAAATGATCTTCTAGTTTTCGTTCACTTAAATCCCTAATTATGGTTTTAACGTTTATGATTCTTGTTTCATATGATTGATTGAATTTCAGAACTTTCATGATTAACATCATGTATTCTTGGTACTTAGGAGTTCAATATTCAATTGATCAATGCTTGATTTTTTTTTTTTGTCTCTTGATAGTAAATTTCTTTGATCTTATGTTTTTCATATTTTGGATTCATATGATGCTTAGAATTTTCTCTTTTAAGCGAAGAAGAATCTATCTTTGGATATATATTTCATGTGTGCCTTATTGCTAAATGTTGAGAAAGCAATAATTTGATTTCTAGATTGCTACTCTAAATTTGGGAATTAGTAAATGAATACCTCGAAGGTTATGGATTCATGCCTTGTTGTTTGTTTTTATTGATTGTATCTCATTTAATTTGCATGTTTTTAATTTCTCAAATCAACCAACTTGTTCAACTGGATTATATTTAAATTAATTTAGGTTTGGATTGGTTTTCCATATTTTTCTAAGCAATCCCTGTGGATACGACCTCATTGTTACATGTCTATACTCCAATAGATTCGTATACTTGCGAGTGGTTGAAAAAGAAACAACAAAAACCACGGAGACTTTCGCCGTCCCAAGTGAAACGGTCCACTATAATTGAAGCAAAGTACAATGGACTCTAACTCAAGTGCACACTCACTCCGCTCTACCAAGTACCAATTGTTGAGCATCTCTCTGGCTTTGCGATTCCCTGTCCAAACGCACTAGAATTCAGGCTTAATCCTTTGATGCTTGTAGAAGGGTTGCAAATAGATCAACGAACACTCCTCGAATGCTCTGACCCCTTCAAAGTGTAATCAATTCCTCCTCTTCCTTCAAATCTAAATTTTCTGAAGGCTAGAAGAAAACTCTGCAGAACTGATCAATCTGTGTATTCTGATTTAGACTCTGAAGATTACGTTAATCAGAAGAACATCACTCTAAATCGCTCTTGTGTTTAAGTATGTACTCTCAACAATTAACAACCAGATTTCTCTAAAATCTCTCTCAAAAAGCTTCAATATTCATGTAAAAGATGAAAATTTGTTTTTCCAATTGAAGCATCCAATATCTATTACGGTTAGAAATATGAGATGTTTATGTTTTGGTTCTGTTTTTACCTAGACCACTACTGGGATTACAAGAAGTGCAACAGGTTCTATTTTGGCCGAGAGCAATTTTCTGACCAGCAAAAAGTTTAACCGATTGTGTTTGAAAGTGCAACCGGTTGAACTTTTATAAGGAGCAAAAATATACCTGTTTTGACTCTGAAAAATCAATGCATTCTCCATCAACTCAAAACATAACAGTGCAATGTGTCCTCACTCACATGCTTGATTTAAATGATGTTCTCAGCGAATTCAACAGTAAGAGGCACTTGCGCTTCAGCTCCGAAAGACCAAGACTCGAGATAAACAAAAATACAAATTAATATCTCACAGAGTAAACCACATTTTGGTGTCAATAGTTAGTTAGTCATGAATTTGCATCATTCAAATGATATTCCACTCTAAAAGGAAGCATTCTACTGGTTCAACAATTTAAGAAATACCAATCAACAAGTGCCATGATTAATTAGGAAGCCAGAATTTGACAACAATAAACTTACAGCGAGATTTAGCAATCCAACACATGGGTATAAAGTGAACATTGATCTCATTTTCTTCACTCTTCGATCACTTGTTTTATAGAATTGAAGCATCCTCTCAAGAACCTTAAAAATACAAGACAAGATCCAGTGAGAAACAGCAGCACATGTTTATGACAGCAACAAAGTCTAAGAATGTAAGATATCAAGAAAAGAAAAGTGAAAAAAAATTTTTAAAAATAACTGTTTGCACATACGCACATAGACATACAACAAGAATCACTTTGAACATAACAACGTAAATATCTTGCTTCAGAATCTTAATATGCAAATTATCAAAAGCTTGACCAACAAAACAACCATAGGAACATAATATCCACCACATAGTGACGCATATGACCTAAAAACTGATTCTGTAGGATATTTTATATAATAAAATAAACTCACCCACCAGCTAAGTTGCTCGAGCACTTCGATAAAAGAATCAAACATGTGACTGACACCTTATATACTGCTAATGCACCTGTCTGACACATTACATATGTTTCAATAATTTGTAACAAATTTCCAGTTTTAGACAATAGTAGCAAGCTGATAGCATTCACTGACACATAATGACTTTTTAAGTGTCTTTTCCATTGGTTAGGTTATGGCCTAAAAATAATAAACTAGAGACAAATAGTCCACTACGTAGCACTGATACCAAGTGATGAACTGGGTATAAATCTAATATTTCACTGTATTAACACAAAATGATTGCCTTCTTCAAAATTTGTGAGCCTAAAGTTTTACCATTGTACCAAGCAATGACCATATCATCCAAAGATGGACCATTTTTTTAAAAAATAAAAGCAAAGAACCATTATATAATCATTTGTTCAATCAGGGGAGTAATATAAGGTTACACATGCTCAAACCCACCCACCCTCTCTCTCTCTCTCTCTCTCTCTCTCTCTCTCTCTCATGCACACAAGTCCTGTAACCAACCTGTCCATTTCCAACTTCATAAGAATTTACCATGGTGCTGCATCCCGTATCACGAGAAGTTTCCATCAGTACAACTTAAATAAAAAAAATTCCCATTAATTAACATTTAGCATTGTATAGTAAAATTAATGCCTAGAAGACTAGAATCATATAAAGTAAGGACCAATAAGGTGGCTAGACTACTGTCTTAAGTACATTTGCTAGAGTGGGTGAAGCAAGCAATATGGACATAGGGGAATGAGAAAGGCCACTTAAATAGAACAAATGGTAAAGCAGGCTGAAAGAAAAGTGAGAGAGAAAGAAAGAGACGATGCTTCGGAGCATTATATGGTAATTTGGCAAGTATGATAATATGTAGCAGACAAACTGCACGTTGCTGCAAGTTTCCAGGTCAATCGTCTGTCAATAATGGGAACAAACACAACCTTTCTTAGACTACGCCATCACTTCCAAAAAGCCTCTACATCAAAGACAAAGTCAAAACCGTCAAGCCATCCCATTTGCCAACAAAACACTAATTTAACCCACTAACCACAAGCATCATACCACAATGAGGTCCTCAATCAACATTTGGCACGTTAGTTTTTTAACAGAGTGAAATACAGTATGGATGAAAACCAAGACTTGTAAAGAGAACTACACTATATAATAAAGAGCCTCGCCTTAGATACAATAATAAGATGGTCATTCTCATTGCATTTTTTAGTAGAAGACATGCAGTGACAGATAAAATGATCTTTCTTATTCCAGTTTTTAGTTACACCAGTTTAAATACTAGAATGGAAAAGAATTGAATTGCAATTGATTTCTCAAACTCTATCTATATTATGGTTTTGGTGAGGTAAAAGGCAAACAAAAATCAGCGGGAAGAAGGGTTGATCGTGGGGAGAGAGACAGGGAGGAGAGAGAAAGGGAGAAACAAGAGAGATGGGGAAAAAACACGAAGGAAGGTGGATGAAGAACTATATGAATTTATTTGGAGAATATAATGAGAGTGGGGAATGGGAAGGCATTCAAGTACTCACTTATATAGAAGTTTCAATTTTTGCATGTCATATAAACCCGCTATAATTCATAAGTCAAAATTTAAGGCTTTGAATAGAGATTTTTGACTTATTTATTAATTTAATTTGACTTGAGTTGCCCTCACCAAACCTATTACGCATGGTCGAGATTAAGCTGACCCTCTCGTGGCAGTCAAATCATTGAGTTCATATATTTACTAATAAAATATCTAATACTTCAATAGTTTATTTAGGTTAACCATCTATAGATTATTTTAATATTTATTATTGTTTTTGTTGAAGGATTTAAATATTTAAGTTACACCCACTTTAACAGCTTAAGCTTTTAGAGTAGATGGTTGTTAATATGATATCAGAGCCAAAGGTCACAAGTTCAAACCTCACCGCCACCCTAAAAAATTAAATTGAAAAACATGTGTTGGACCAAAAGAAGGCCACACGTGAAGGGGCATGTTGAAGGATTTAAATATTTAAGTTACACCTTCTCTAAAAGCTTGAGATTTTAGAGTAGATGTTTGTTAGCAGTTTTTATCATTGAACAATTGTAACACCTCGAACCGACAAGGGCATAACATCCACTTTCTGGATAACAAAAGTTTGGTTCATCTCTAATAGAGGAGTAATTTGTTTCTATCAGATGTAGATGTAACTGAGGGTGAACTAATCAAAAATAATTAGGTGTTTGATAGTAGGATTTACCAGCAAAATATTGAGGTGTCCCCCTAATGGTCATTACCTAATGTGGTCCCCACTAAACGAGGATGCTTGGAGGAGCAGACGGGATACAGACCTAATCGTTGGCATTATTTGCACAAAGTGGCTGCTCTTAAGATTCAAACTTGCATTCTCAGACTTAACAGCCAGATCATATCACCACTGCAACAGGCAATAGCCCCCAGAAGTCTCCGTGATATCTTCAAAATTGAATGATGATGACTGCAAACTTTTAATACCTCAATGATGTGTGAAAAGAACAATCAGGGGTAAGTTGGTTGTTATCATATGTCGGGAGGCTACAGTTACAAAGCCTGTGTTATATAGAGTTCAGCTTTTCTAGGCAAATTTACTCATCTTTCCTGAAGAAAATTCTGTATCAATTTAATAGACCCTAAGACCTTATTTTGAGGATTCGGACAGAGCTAGAGAACACAGGATTAAAGGACGTATGCACTATCATATAAAAGGCTCAAAAAGGAAGGGGGATTAAGGATGAAGCATCTGGTAAAATGAAATAAGTCTATGGCCTATGGGCGTATAGGCACATGTGGCATCTTCTGACTGATAAAGGGGATTTTTTTCATGAGGCACCCGGTGCAAACTTATATAGTTAAGCTAAAAGTTTCAAGGATATAAAAATTACCTCAAGAATATCCTTCATTTTGTGGAAACCTATTAGGGTATGAAAGACAGTGGTGCATGAACAAGGTCTTACATGATGGACTCCCTTCCACAGCAGAAGATGTAGCAAGGGAAGCTTGTTTGGAAGGAATATCCCCCCTGGGTATCTCTTTATCAGACTTACATGTTAGTTTTTGACTTTTTAGTCTTCTCGTCTGTTGTTTAAGTCAAGGGTATGCCCAAGACTTGATCTTCCGAATTTTCTATTTTCCACTTGTGATCTCTCTGGGTGATCACTTTTTCCTCTGTACTACATTGTCTTATTTGTATCAATAAATTTTCCAACATTCAGGAAAAAATTTAAAAAAAAATAAAAAAAGACTGTGTGATACATGTTCAAGATTTGCCTTTGTAATAGGCAGGTGGCATTCTTCTGGATTCATAAGTAGCATCCCTTTAGTCCAATTGTACAGCAAAAGGTGAGAAGATAATAGAGGATGACAATCTCACTAAGAATGCTAAAGTTGCAGCTATATTTCTCAATAGGTATAACATACTGCCGTCACTGGTTAAAAAAAAAAAAAAAAAAACATACTGCCGTCACTCACAAAGTACTGGAACCGCAAATTAATATGCCTGCTAGTCTTTTCTCAAGTTCCATAGAAAATATATGGCGGCGAGGTTCCCAACTGCATTTGGTAAACTTAAAATTGCCAAAACCTGGGAAACCATTAGGAGAAAGAACACCCTATAGTGCAATGATACCAACTGGTGTTGTGCCTAAGTGAATTCTAATATTGTAACTTGCCGTTCTAGGAAGGTTAAGTATCCGAGATGAAATTCAGAGTTTTTGCAAATCCTTCCCTTAATGGATCTTCGGATCTGTGGATTCCTTGGGAACACCTTCACTGATCATATTTGGTTGTTTGGGCAGCTAATTAGTGGAAGGGGAAATCAGCTCAAAAGGTGGTTAATGAACTATAACTTGATGGAGCAGCATACTGAATGTGGAAGGACAGATATGTTGGAGCTCTAGAAATGAGTACAAAGCTGTCTCTATGACAGAGATCCATGGTGTAGTTAGAAGCAGGTTTAAACCATACAAATTTCAATCTTGCGTAACAAAATAAAGATATCTAATATTAGATACTTCAAATTTCATTCAGTGTAAGGAAGGAAAGGACAACCTAATATTAGATACTACAAATACATTCTATTAGATACAGATCAATAGAGTGTGCTGCCAAATAACTTGTATGTATTCTGAATAAGAGAAATCTACATACCTCATCAACATTGTGCTCTTGACATGCCTCTTTCCATGTTGTGATGAACATCCTCATGGAATCACTTAGATTTTCAGATTTCCATTTGTTGTTGGATTGTCCGTCACTCGAGTTGCACCTTGGGCTGCAGCAAACAAATCAACCAAAAGACTTATGACCATAAAACTAGAATATGGCAGGTCTTTTATATGATGGTAATAAAAATGGTGTAAAGCATCTCCATTGAAAATTCCAAACTGCAAAATTTACTTCTTCTTTGCACCAGATGGTTCCTTCTTTTTTTTTCCTAAATCAGATGGTTCCTTCTTCTTCTTGACACTTTTGATAACACCAACAGCAACAGTCTGACGCATATTCCTGGCAGTAAATCGTCCAAGTGGTGGGTACTCTGAGAAAGTTTCCACCACCATGGGCCTGAAGGGAAGGATTTTTACCATACCAGCATCTCCGCTCTTTAAAAAATTGGGCTTCTTCTCAAGCTCCTTGCCAGATAGGCAGTCAATCTTCGTCATGAGATGAACAAACTTAACAGCAATGTGAGCGGTGTGGCAGTCAAGAACTGAAGTATGCCCATTCTCAATCTGGCCAGGGTGGTCCATGATAATGACCTGGGCTGTGAATATTGCAGCTTCCTTGGCTGGATCATCCTTTGAGTTGGATGCAACATAGCCACGCTTGAGATCCTCCACTGCAACATTCTTAACAGTGAACCCAACATTGTCACCGGGCAGAGCTTCCTGGAGGACTTTGTCGTGCATTTCCACAGACTTCACTTCAGAGGTCAGCCCACTTGGTACAAAAGTGACAACCATACCAGGCTTCAGGACACCAGTCTCAACCCTTCCCACCAGGACAGTACCAATACCACCAATCTTGTAGACATCCTGAAGTGGAAGACGCAGAGGCTTGTCTGATGGCCTCTTGGGCTCTTGGATCAAGTCAAGGGCCTCAAGAAGAGTTGGGCCCCTGTACCAGTCTAGGTTGGTTGACCTTTCAATCATGTTGTCACCTTCAAAACCAGATATCGGAACAAAAGGAATTTTGTAAGGGTCGTAGCCAACCTTCTTCAGGTACGATGAGAGTTCCTTCACAATTTCATCATATCTTGCCTTTGAGTACTTGGGAGTGGTGGCATCCATCTGCAGACAACACACGCAGTGACGCAGACTTACATGAACACCACATGCTACCATGTACCATCTAAATGAGGTGCAAAATGCAAATAAATATTAGAAAACGTAACTGCATTGTACATAATGGGTCCCTGGTAAACCACTTGAAAATAGAACTAACAATTTTACAGCACTTGTCTTGGACATTTCACACAGATGAACTGCCGTGGGCATGATACTATCAGAAGCAGGTACAACATAGACCATATAGAGACAGCATATAGATTAACAGAATACAGACTCGTGATGACATTCAAAAATGAATCACAGTTTCCCGTGCTACCAATCAGCATACCACATAACAGGTCTATATTATAGGATGATCCATTTGAACAATGAATAGGAATTTCATCTTATGATCTGCAACATTCATGGAAAAGTAAATAATAAATCTGATACAAAAGTAAATTTAGTGGAAAGCAAACGGGATTTAATTTTATGGCGTCCAGCAGGACTGATGGGGATCAAACCCACAGCTTCTGCCCCAAAGAGCGGTGCTCTAACCATTTGAACCACAATCCCGTGGTATAAGCATCATATGGAGTCTCCTTGAAATGAACACCCGACTTAATTTGCCACCTATCATCCATGATATCCCTGACTTATATTATGAAGGAATTGTATTGGCAGATTGGCGGGCCCCAATTCATGGAGTGGGGGAATAGGTATATCAAAACACATGCCATGAGAGCATTACTAAACAATTCACAAGAAAAAAGTAAAGACGACAACAAATATAACAAGCAAACAGAATATAACCAACCTTGTTACAGCAGCAAATCATCTGCTTGACACCAAGAGTGAAAGCAAGAAGAGCATGCTCACGAGTCTGGCCATCCTTAGAAATACCAGCTTCAAAACCATCAGAAGTGGAATCGATAATGAGGACAGCACAGTCAGCCTGGGATGTCCCAGTAATCATGTTCTTAATAAAGTCACGATGCCCAGGAGCATCAATGATTGTGCAGTAGTAGTTGGTGGTCTCAAATTTCCACAAGGAAATATCAATTGTGATGCCATGTTCACGCTCAGCTTTGAGCTTGTCAAGCACCCACGCATACTTGAATGAACTCTTGTTCATTTCAGCAGCTTCCTTCTCAAACCTTTCAATAACACACTTGTCAATTCCACCGAGTTTATAGATCAGATGGCCCGTGGTGGTTGACTTGCCTGAGTCAACGTGCCCAATAACAACAATGTTGATGTGAACCTTCTCCTTACCCATTATAGATTTCAGGAATTAGACTGCATTACAAATTTGAATATGACAGAATGATCTATTAGTACTAAAATTACATGAACAATGACAATACAAACATTATTGGTGAGGTAAGCAAAATAAAAACACACTGATGATTAACCAACAAACACAAAAATAAATAAGTAAATAAATAAAATAACTAAAAAGACGAGCTTTCATCCTCGAAAGTTTCCACACTGACCAAATACAATCTCAATACCCCAATTCAAATACCAACACATGGGTATCACTTAACTATTCAAACAGTATTTCATTGTGCAAATCATTTATTATCCCTGTTCCGATATTTTGACCAAACCAAACTCCACTAGAAAGAGAAATTTATAAGATTGCATGATTTGCAAACAAATCAGATCATTCCCAAAAATCTAAACAGGTAAAACAAAGAGTATACAAATTACATAAAATAGACAGTATACAAATTTAGGCCGGTATGTTCTTCTGAGAAGCAAAAACTAAATGACCTGCCACACATATCTCTAAAGCCACTTGGTAAATTTTCAAAAATAAACCAGACTGAACTGGGCACTTGGCAAGTCCATTGCAATCAGTTTATATTTAGTCCAATACAAAATCAAAACACTTAAAGAATTAAATACTCCAAAGGGAAAAATAATAATAATAGTACTAATGTGGCAGCCAACCAACAACATTATACAAGAAGGAAAAAAATATATAGATATTATTGCAACGCAATTTGGATTGAGATACAAAAGGGTAAACCAGACATCCTCAAAATCAACATACATATGAAAATGACTGTACAACTCAATTCCTGGCATTTCAAAGGACAGCAACAACAACAACAAAAACAAAAACAAAAAACTTCAAATTATTTAATCATTTTTATTATACATAAACATAATTCAAGCAGAGAAATATATCCAAAATGAGAGCTTCTATGTATCTGACAACCCGAAAATGATTATACATACCCAAAAACAAAAATTAAAAATAAACAAAGATTAGACAATATATATTGAGAAGCAAATGGTAACACATAACCAAATGTTACCCGAATTTAGAAATAGTATAAAAAAAAAAAAAAAACTTGTCATAATCTATATCCTTTGGACATCAACTTTAACTATAGATTCAGAAACATAAATTTGTGTGTGGAGGGCTTGTAACTTAGTGTTATCTCCTCCACTTTCAAGTCCCCAAATGGGCGCCTAATTTCTCAGGAAGGACAAAAAAAAAATTATACGCGTGTCTCCCGTGACTGAAACAACAAAAGTTCAAATAAAACAGCAAATTTGATTAGGAATTTCACATATCCACGAAGGGTAGTTTTGGAAAAGCATTTACTTAGTTGAATTGAGGTCTAAGAAGAGTCCACAACCAGTCAACAACAGAATAATCAACAGCAAAACCAACCGATTCATCAAAATCAGACAAAGAACTACATCGCATGTAATGAATCAGCGCAACTATCATTACCACGAACACATATACATGCATGTGTATACATATAGTGTGTGTTGAGTATAAAACAAGTGGAGAGAGAGAAATGAATATACCCTCGTAGATCAGAAAGACGCAGCTACAACAATGCAGTAGTAAAGCAAAGATAAATAGAGAGGGAATTGGGAGTTCATGACTCGGAGTTGACGAGGACATGCGACGCTAGAGCGAAGCTGAGAGGGAGTGGAAAGTAAAGTCGGTAGAAAGTAAAATAAAGTCGCATATTGCTTAACACCAAAAAGTCACATAGCGTAGCGGAGTAGGAGTGTAGGACCGATCTTCGGTGCTCCACGAATCGTATTCAGTATAGTATGCCCGGTTTGAGTGGGAAGAAATGAAAGGAAAAGAAAAGCAAGGTCACGGAGGGAAATGTAAGACGTAGTACCGTGTTTAGGCCCAGTTTCGTTACTAAATATGGTGGAAGAAATAGAAAAGAAAGGTAATGGGTGAATTAAAAGGTAATGTTTGGTACAGCAGAAAATGAAAAAAGTGATAACATTACTATGACCAGGGGCGGAGCCAGCATAGGCCCCGCCCGGGGGGTGGGCCCATGCTGGCCCATTAATTTTAATTACAAAATGACCTATAATTTATAAAAAAAATTTAAAATGCCCTCTCTAAAATAATTTTTTTCTAGAAAATGGCTGGGCCCATGCTGGCCCATTAGTTTTAATTACAAAATGGCCTATAATTTATAAAAAGTTTTTAAAATGTCCTCCCTAAAATAATTTTTTTCTAGAAAATGGCTATTAATTTTTATTATACACAGGCCAATAATTTATAAAAATGTGAAAAATGCCCCGTGAAATAATTATTTACCCTTGTGCCAATTAAGTTTTATTGCAAATAGGCCTATAATTTATAAAATTTTACAAAAATACTCACTAAAATAATTATTTTTAAAAAATAACTTTAATTTTTCCTTTCTTTTCATTCTTACTCCTCCTCCTCCACTTCTTCTTTATATTCTTCTTCTTCTTCTTTTATTTTTTATTTTTTTATATTCTCTTAAAAAACAAAAAAGTTACATTCCTGTATTCAAACTATTTTTTTTTTCTCTTCAAAGTTTGGTGATTAAATTTGTTGCTAAACAAACTCTTAAGATTGGTATTTTATGTTTCCATTTTTTTTAAATAATTATTTTTTAAATTATTAAATATTATTATTCCACCATTATTACAGTTCTATTTTTTGATTTATTGTTTTCCATCACCATTCGCTTGAAAAAATATAATACGGCGCCCTCCCTAAAACAAATTCCTGGCTCCGCCCCTGACTATGACTCTATGAGAAAATAAATAAATGAAAGGAAAGAAAAGGATATTGTTAATCACTTAGGTTAATTGATAAATGAAAATAAAATAAATTAAGTTATGTTTGGTGTGCAGGAATTGAATAGAATGCAAGTGCAGGTAGAATTAAAATGGGAATGGAATGATCATTCTCATTCTATTGTTTGGTTGCAAATCTAAAACATGTAGGAATGAAATAATAATAATTATTCTAATGTTTGGTTGAATCAATTTAAAATTTAGAATAGAATGAATTTCAAATTAAATTATCCAAAATACCCCTTTTATTAATTGACAAAAAAATTAATTTAACAAAATAGCATTTTTCTATAGTTTTTTTAAGAAATGACGTTGGTGATAAATGGCAGTGACGGTGGTGGTGGAGGTGGAAAGCAACAGTGGTGTAGGTGGAGGCGTTGGAAGGTGGCGATGGCATTAGCGATGGCGATGGTAGTAGTGGTGGAGGTGGTGGTGGTGGTGGAAGGCAAAGCATGCGGCGACGTCAGTGTGGTGGTGGTGGAAGGCGGCGATAGTTGTGGAGGTGACAATGGTGGTGATGGTAAAAGGTAGTAGAGGCGGCGGTGATGGTGGAAAGTGGTGGCTGTGGTGATAAAAGATGATGGCAGTGGTGGTGGATGTGGAGGTTGAGGTGGCAGTGGTAGAAGGTGGTAGCGGTAGAAGTAGAGGTGGCGGCGGCGGTAGAAGGCAGTGGTGGAGGCGTGG
The DNA here is from genome assembly GCF_030987335.1 of Cornus florida. NCBI lineage: Eukaryota > Viridiplantae > Streptophyta > Magnoliopsida > Cornales > Cornaceae > Cornus > Cornus florida. Next base: position 85,146,435 of record NW_026775579.1, on the reverse strand, counting down.
TGTGGTGGTGGTAGAAGGCAATGATAGTGGTAGTGGTGGAAGGCAATGGAGGTGACAATGGTGGTAGTGGTGAAAGGCGGCGGTAGTAGCGATAGCAGTAGTGGTGGAAGGCAATGGAGTAACAGTGTGGTAGTGGTGGAAGGCGGCGATAGTTATGAAAATGACAGCAGTGGTGGTGGAAGCCGGCGACAGTGGTCGCGATGGCAGTGGCAGTAGAGGTGGAGGTGGTAATGGTAGAAGGTAGTAGAGGTGGCAGCCATGGTGGATGGCAGTGGTGGAAGCGTGGTGTGGTAGTGGCAGAAGGCGGTGACAGCGGTGGCAGTGGCAGTGGTGGAAGGTGGCAGTGGTGGTGGAAAGTGGCGGTGGTGATGTCAACGGTAATGGTGGTTGTAATGGTGGCAACGATTATGGTGGAAGGTAATAGAGGTGGTGCTGGTCGAATATGTTGGTGGTGAAAGTCGGTGGTGGTGGTGGCGGCGACGGTGGAGGTTGCGGTGGTGGAAGGCAATAGAGAATGTGGTGATGTGATGGTGGAAGGCAACAACAATGGTAATGATGATAGTGACAATGGTGGAAGGCAACTGAGGTGGCGGTGGTGAAAGGAGACAGTGGTTGTGGTGAAAGATGATGGTGGTGGAAAGTAATGGCGGTGGCGGAAAGTAGTGGGGGTAGAAGGCAATGGTGGTGGTGGTGATGGTTTTTGGACTTGTAACATGAGGGTTTTTTGGGAATTTGATTATTTAAAAAAACAATACCATGCCCTACCTATGTTGCAAGTATCAAAACGATTGGTTGATCTCACTGGAAAGGGCTACTTTCATGGCTGCTTTGATTATTGCCTTGTGGAAATGCTTACTAGACGATATTACAAGATTTTGCTCTATCTATTTCCTCACTCGCATGCGGCGATGCCAGTGTGGCGGTGGTGGAAAGTGGCGATAGTTGTGGAGGTGACGATGGTGGTGATTGTAAAAGGTAGTGGAGGAGGCAACGTTGGTGGAAAGTGGTGGTGGAAAGTGGTGGCAGTGGTGGTGGAGGTTGAGGTCGAAGTGGCAGTGGTAGAAGGTGGTGGCGTTGGTGGTGGCAATAGAGGTAGAGGTGGCAGCGGCGATGGAAGACAGTGGTGTAGTGGTGGTGGAAGGCGATGATAATGGTGGTGGTGGAAGGCAATGAAGGTGACAATGGTGGTGGTGGTTAGGGATGGCAATTTGACTCGCCCCCGCGGTTACTCGCCCTACCCCGCCCCGTTTTTGGCGGTTTTAGGGGACCGTTTAACTAATTTGGGTAGGGATGGTTTAATATAACAAAAACCCACGCGAGTTTAGTGCGGAGGCTGGGGGAGGTCGCCCTGCCCCGTTTAGATATATAAATTACTTAACTACCCTTTTATTAATTATTATATATATTTCCTATTAGAAACCCTATGTTTTGTTAATTCTCTCATTCACATCATTACTCTCAGCGGCGCCTACCCGTCATCCAATAGGTAATTAATTATCCTTATTTTATTTAGTATATATACTCGCATTAGAAACCCTAGACCTCACAAGTCACAACTCTTGATTACTCTTCAATCTTCTTCATTGTCAGTGGCGTGTCACTGTCAACCTGATCTTTAGGGGTTAGTTATCTCCCTTTTCCTCTTCTATATTTCTAATTCCTCTATGTTTTTATCTTTATGTGTCTATATATTATTATATATTTCAACAATGTGCTTTTATCTTTGTGTGTCTATATATCATTATATATTTCAATAATTGGAAAAGGATAGTGAAACTGTGAAAGTAAATGAATCTCGAAATTAGACCAAAAAAGTTGTTTTATATTATTTTTGTATATTCTTTTCACGGTTCTTATGTTGTATTTTATCACGCTTTTGAGTATACGTCTTTTTATATTCACTCTCCCTTATAAAATGAAGAATCTATTGAAATACATGTATAATATATTCTATATATGTATAATATATTACATGTATATGTATATATAGAATATATTACCAACAAGCTTCATCCGTACACATCATGGATTCCAATAACGTGTATATATATCCTTACTTTGTTTTTACTTCATATTATCAATTTTGTTATTTAATATATATATATATATATATATATATATATATATATATATATATATATATATTCCTGTAAATGATACGTATTTTTTTATAATGTCATTTTTATATTTTCATCTGAGAATTTTCTCGAGGAGTCTGGAATTGTGGCATGTTGGGCATTTAGTTCGCAGAACCTTACTCTCATGTTGGGCATTTAGTTCGCAAAACCTTACTCTAAGCTTTGTTATATTTTGATTTCAGTGTATACATATGCTTAAGGAATTTCACTCAGGAGTTTCAGAATTTGTAATTGACTCTCTTTGTGTAAGTTCTACTTTGCCCCGTCATGTATATATAGAATATATTATTATATATATGTATAATATATATTATTATATATATGTATAATATATTACATGTATATCGTATACATATAATATATTATATAATATTATATATATGTGTGTGTTATGTAGATATTGTATAATATATATATATTACGATATGTAAATATTCTATACATGTTGAATAGTGGTCAATCATTTAGAATTGTCTCTTATTCTTTTCCAGCATAGGACTTATAGGTTATTAACGTCTTATTATGTATCATTTTAATTTTATTATTTTTTGTTGTCTGTTTTGCAGTATAAGTAAATTGAAAGATGTCACAGGGTGATAAAAGGACGATTGTAGATTTATCATCAAATGATAACCCATCTCCAATCCCTAATTCTGCTCCAATAACAGATTCTGCTCCAATAACAAATACAAATCCAGTTGATGAATCAGGTTTTGAAGCAACTTCGCCTAAGAAAAAAAAAAATAACATCAGCTGTGTGGAATGATTTTAAGAAGATAAAGATAAATGGGACAGAGTATGGTGCTTACAACCATTGCACTTCAAGGTTGAAAGCATTTAGTGGGAATGGAACAAGTAGCTTGCGCGACCATTTAAAAAGGTGTAAGAAAGTTGGAAATAAGGATATGAGACAATTTGTTTTGCAACAAAATCTGAAAAAGTTGGATGGACAGTTGGAATGTCGTACTTCTCAGTTTGATAAACAAGCTACAAAAGTTGCACGTGATGAACTTGCGGGGATGATCATAGTGCATGAGTATCCACTCTCCATTATTGAACATTCCCGCTTTCAAAGATTTGTTAATGCCCTTCAACCCATGTTTAAAATGGTTTCTCGAAATACAATCAAAAGGGACATCTTAAGTATTTATGAATCTGAGAAAGCTAAAACATCAAGGTTGTTGGAGACCCTTAGGAGTAGAGTTGCCATCACTTATGATATGTGGACTTGCAATTATTTGAAGAAAGGTTTCATGGTAATAACAACCCACTTTATCGATGATTTTTGGGAGTTGCAACAAAGAATTTTGAGGTAATAGACTAATATTAATTTCTTCATTTACATATTTATGTTTATTCACTAGATATTCAATTATTTTATTTATTTCACTTGTTATACTTAATTAATTGAGTATTTTTTTATTTTGATTCATTTTAGGTTTTTGTATGTTCCTACTCCACATAACAAGGAAGTCATTTCTAAAGTTCTTATGGATACCTTTTATGATTGGAATATAGATAGGAAGTTATCCACAATTACTTTGGATAATTGCACCACAAATGACGCTATCATTAGTTGTTTTTTAGACAAGCTTAATTCTAATGCATTTTTACTTGAGGAAAGCTTTTTTCACATGAGATGTTGTGCACGCATCTTAAACTTGATTGTTAAAGACAGGTTGGAAGTAATTAGGGATGGGATAGAAATAATACGTGATAGTGTTTGTTTTTGGACAGCTACACCAAGTAGAATTGAAAATTTTGAAGAAACCGCTCGCCAATTAAAGATCCCATATACTAAAAAGTTAACTCTTGATTGTAAAACTCGTTGGAACTCAACATATCTTATGCTTGAAGTTGCTTTGTATTATAAAGATGTGTTCCCACGATTAAAACAACGTGAGAAACTTTACACTAGATTGCCAACTAATGAAGATTAGGAAAGGGGAAAAGAAATTTGTGAAAAAATTTATTTATTTTACACTACCACAAAATTATTTTCTGGTACTCAATACCCTACTTCCAATTGTTATGTTCATAAAGTTTGTTTAATTAGAGAGGAATTGTCTCATTAGCTTCAAAGTCCTAATGAGATCATTAAAGTGATGGCATAAAAAATGATGGATAAATTTTTGAAATATTAGAATGTTTGTCATGTGGTGATGGCAGTGGCTATGGTTTTAGATCCACGATATAAGATGAAACTAGTAGAATATCATTTTGGAGAGATATATGGAGGTGAAACTTATAGTGAAATTCAAAAAGTTCGCCAAAATGTTCATGACTTGTTTTATGTGTACCAAGTCAATACAATGACAGATGGAAATATGGACGTTGATGTTGATTCTACTTTAAGTTGAGCTACTAATTTGTCTGAGGATGCAAGTCTGTCTAAGTTTGATAGGTATCTCAACTTGAGTGTGACTAATTTTCATACAAGTACTGAGTTGGAGTTTTACTTGGAAGAGAGTGTGCCGCCGAGAATCCCAAATTTTAATGTCTTGACTTGGTGGGGTTCGAATGGAGTTAAGTTTCATACTTTAGAGAAGATTGCTCGTGATATTTTAGCTATTCATGTGTCTACCGTTGCATCAGAATCTACTTTTAGCACTGGTGATACAGTGGTTAGTCCACATCAGAGTAGACTTCATCCATCTACTTTGGAGGCTTTGATATGTGCTCATAATTGGTTAATGTGTGAAGACATGGATGGTAAATTGATTATATTAAAATTCTTTAATTTATTGTTTTCTAATGCATTAGTTATCTGACACTTTTGTTTTATTTTCAGGAACTGATTCAATATTTGATCCATGCAAACTCAACATATATTATGATAATTATAATGATGATAATGAATGTGTTCCTGAGGTTTGCCAAGGTATTATTTCAACTTTAATAAGAATCTACTTTAATATTCCATGCTAATTTTGAACTTTTTAGTGAATAGTGATGTTTCTACGTATTAATCATCAGCATATGATTCTTTTGGGGATGTTGAAGAAATTGTGTAACTATGGAGACATTGAAGAAACTTATGAGAAGATTGTTTTGAAATCTAAATTTTCTGATCACAACTTTTTGCCACTATGTAATGAACTATCTTTTTTATTATTATTATTAAAACTCTTTTGGAAGCCAAATTGGAACGATGTAATTTGACTCGTCTGGTTTTGGTATGTTATCTTTTATGAAACTGCTGTTATAAAATGTTTTTAATGTTGAATTAACTATTTATTTTCCATTTTTTAATGAATCTGTTCAATAATTATATAATTTTAGTTGATAAAAAAAAAAAATGTAGGAGAAATTTTGGTCTTAAACGTGGCGGGGCGGGTACCCACGGGGGTAAAAATGTTAAACGGGGGCCGGGGATAGGGTGCAAAGTCCCCCGTTTTTACGGTTTTGGGCGTTGGCGGGGACGGGGGCGGGGTTTCTAAACGGTTGCTGGGGTGGGGGGTGTACACCCGCCCAAACCCGCACCCGTTGCCATCCCTAATGGTGGTGGAAGGCAGTGGTAATGGTGATGGCAGTAGTAGTGAAGGTGGTGGAATAAAATGGAGGCGGCAGCGGTGTGGTAGTGGTGGAAGGCGGCGATAGTTATAGAGGTGACGACGGTGGTAGTGGCGGTGGTAGTGGAGGTAGCAGTGGTGGTGGAAGGCGACGACAGTGGTCGCGGTGGCAATGACAATGGTGGCAGTGGAGGTGGAGGTGTAGTGGTAGAAGGTGGTAACTGTGATACCCCTCGATTCTAGAGCCACGGGTGACCAAATCCGAGTACAGATCCGAGAGATACCAAACAATTAATATTTAAACAAGTATAGATTACAAAAAGAATTTAAAGAATAAAGATAAAATGCTGAAAATAATTCTAAATAATAATCCTTAAAAATGCTAATTAAATAATCCTCCAAGAGAATCCATAAAATCCTCCAATAAATAAACAACTCGGGAATCCATCAAGTGAACCCCTAATAAAAATCCCAACAAAAAAACTGAACTAAAGAAGAAATCCAAAACTAAAACATAAATAGCAGTCCTACGTAGTCGGAAGAATGAGTGACCGTCTCAGCTCAGCACGAACAAGTTCTACAACTGGAACCGTCCGATACCTGAAAAATAATAATGGGTCAGGCCCACGAACAAGTTCTACTATAATTACAATCCAAACAGAGATCCGATACGCAGATACTTCCTAGACAACTCAACAATAACTAATTAGTCCATAAATAAATATATCCACATTAAAAGGACTCTCACTGTAACGACCCGGTCATTTGCCTCCCTTTCCTTTTTCCTGAAATTTTACGAATGAATTTTTTTCGTTTAATTTTCTTTTCTGAGCTCTGTTTCGTGTCGCTTAGTGTTATCTCGAGTGCTCGGAATTGGTTTCTGAAACTCTTTCATGTGAATTGACAACTTCCTTTGAGAACCGAGTCATTTTCGCATTTTTACTTTTCGGACACTATGCGTATTTCGTTTTTTTCCCTGTTTCGTCTTTTTCCCTATTATGTCTTTTCCCCGTTTGTCACATTGTTGGCACAACCTCACTTCTCATGCTCAGAATTGGTTTTTAACTTCACGTGCTTTCATCTTGAGTGGTTTCCTCGAAATACGTATCTTTACTTTTGCAAGAAAGTACTCTGATTGCTCCCGGTGTCCATAGGGGCATTGATGCACAATTTTTTGGAATTATTTTCAGTTCTTGGGGTATTTTTCGTAAATATATTTTCAAGATATATATTTCAGGGGTATCTAAGAAAATATCTTTTGGAAGATATTTTCATTCTGGAGCAGTTTCGCAGTTAACATTTTTTGTAAGGGCCATTGTGTAATTAACGAAAGTTATTGCAAATATCTCGTCTGGGGCCTGAATCCTTGTACAGGATTCATTTTCACTTTTCGTTGACTCGTAAATTCATAAAATTTCCTTCTAGTCATTTTTCTCCAGTTTCAAAGTTTCTGGACTCGGTTGTCGCCGAACTTGTTCGGGGCATAACTCTCTGCTCGGAACTCGGTTTTTTACGTTATTTCTTCTGTTGTTCATATTTTCTCATTTTGAATCTTTTTTGTTTACGGAGTTTTACCGCTTGAGCGCGTTTGCTCAAAATCCACTTTTCCGGACCCGGTAGGGCCCTTTCGGGGTAATTTTTTAGACTTACTATAAATAGGATGCCCTAAAGTGAAAAATCAGATTTTCACTCATCTTCTCCACTCTCTTGGCCGGCAGCCATGGGAGCTCCTTGGCTGCCACCCTTTGACCTTCTCCTCCACTTTGTATTCCTAAGTGAAAATCCTTCGGCCTTAACATTTGTTGTTCGCCTCATTGTGCTCTACCATTACCCCTTATTAGAATTCATTTCTGACCATTTCTTGAGTTTGGGGTTGAGGTCAAGTTGTGATTTTCATGGGGCTTCTTGGGTATTCATGTAGATCGTGTTGTCCCCGACAAAACCCTTTAATTTCGGCGGATTCGGAACACTTTTTTTTCGGTGGGGATTTGGGATTTTCATCCAAATTGAGGTAGGGGGTGTTATAACTTGATTGCATGCTTGAATCACAAAATCTAGAGATTTTATTATTTATTTTTCTTGTGAAGGATTTAATTTTCCCTGTTGTCCATAACTTTGTTTAATCATGTGGCATGATAGAATATTACTCCTTGATATGTAGATTGACATATATTAAACCTAGATTATTTGGATAAGAAATAAAGATTTTATTTAATATTTTTCTTGAATAAAATATTAAATCATGTGGTCTTATCTAGCTTTAAATCAACATGTGATAGTATATTATATTAGGCTCTAGCATGCTCTTCAACTTAGATTAAATTGAGAGTAATCGGAGAAGTTTTGAAATCTAATAATATTTAATTTATTAGATTAATTAATTTGCTCCAAGTGTACTATTCATCCCGTTGGATTTTCGACTTGAAATTCTTGATGTGCATGCAATATAGTTTCACATATATTAAATTTAGAATATTTGATTTGGTTTGAAGCCTTTCACTTATTATTTTTCTTGTATTAAAATTTAATACACATGGCCGTAACTTGTATAGAATGTACTTGTATCATGCTCTTAAATCAAGTCTTGACATGTTTAATAACATATATTAATTTGAGATCATTTGGACGAGTTTCAAAATTTAGAAATTTTAATTTAATGAATTAATTAAAATCCATTCAATGGTTCCATGAGCTAGATTAAGTTTCTAACCTTGTATTCATGATTTCCTTGGCAAGTTCCCTCAGGTGTATCAAATCAAGAATAATCGGATAAGTCTTCAAACTTATATTTAATTAGTTCCCTCACATGGTTGCATCTTGTATGTAATGGACTTGTAACTTGACAATAAACTTGGCCTTGACATGACCCTTGAAATAACTTGTTCGTAGAACATTTGGACTTGCCATGTAACCTTGATAATTTAATCCCTCAAGTAGATTAAATTTCATTATATGTCTCCCTCGAGTTAATCATGCCTTGATATCATGTATCTAGACTTCTTGTATCTTGGTTTCATTAATGTGCTTAATGAACATGCTCATTTGTTTCGGAATGGTTTATTCACACACGTGTTGTTTAGTATACAATTGAATCATGTATCTTATACTTATGGTATATTTGCTTCGATGGATTCCATGTGCTATTTATCTTGGTTGTGATCTATATAAATGCACACTTTGATTTCTTGACATTTCACACGCCATCATAGTTGAGAACTTAGGGCATAACTTGTGTGTTCCAAAATCTTGGTTGTGCATGAAATGTGGTTAATGCATTCTCTTGTATTTTAATACAATCTTGACTTGCACAACTTGTTGATTTTGAGACTTGGGATATCAATTAAGAATTGTCATGGCTAGGACTTGGTTCTAGTACGCGAGATTGTCCTCCTACACTGTAGTGCGCACTAGGGGAAAGGTACCCATGGGTTAGTAGCCCTAAAGTAATCTCAAGAGTACGGTTTTAATTCGGGCGATATCCAAGTTTCCACATTGGTTGATTTCACTCTTTAAATTTCAAGTTGTTATTCCTTGAAAATTTAAACTTGTCGTGTGTGTGAAATGCTCCAATCTTGTCTTATTGCATAGATTTTATGCTTCATTCGTGATTTAACTCCTTAAATTTCAAGTGTTGTATTCATTGAAGATTTAAAACTCTTTTCGTGTTGTATGGAAGATTCTATCATTGTTTAAATGCATAGATATTATGCCTTGCTCTTGATATAACTCTTTTCGTGTTTCATGGAATGTTCTATCCTTGTTTAGTTGCAAAGATACTATGCCTTGTCATTTATTTCTTGTATTACTTCTATCGTGTTAATTGGAATGCTCTAATCTTGTTAATTACATAGATATTATGCCTTGTTCTTGATTTCATGTATCACTCCCAATCATGTTAATTGTATTTGATAATGTGATCCTTGTATTCTAGCATCCTTCTGATCTTGTTATTGGATTATCCCAACTTTGACTTGTTTTATATATGTATATATATCATGATTCTTGTTGCTTATACTCCATGGTAGCTTAGGATGATCCCTGAGTCTAATCTTTAACATAGACGTTAGGTGGCATGATCCCTTTTGAACTGTATCATGTTAGTCCTAAAAATCTCTAAAGAAATTGAGTCGATGCATGCTCATCCCCTACGAATAAACTTGTTAGTCTTGTTTATTCACTCCGAAGTTACTGGGTGTTTTGCAGGTAAAGAAGCTTTGTTGTGGGATACACAACACTTTTAGACATGCTAGAAGTCTTGAAGCATTTTTGATGACATTGAATATGCACATGTTAGCATATCATGTTTGCTTTTGTTTATTTTGACAAAGCTTGTATCTTTTGATTCCATGTGTGTAATGTGTACCTAAGTACACTATTTACAATGTATTTGATATGTATGAGATGAGGCCGGAGGCCATTGACATGTATATTGAATTCTATGTGTGTTTTAACTTCATGAAATATTATAAAAATATTAAAAAATGCCAAGTCATTGTCTCACCATGGTTGCATCGGGTGTGGGAATTCCATTTTAATTCTTTCATAGGGTCTCATAAATCATGTTTGAAGTGTGGCCAAGGGCTAAACAGTAATTTGAAATCATTTGTCAATTTTGGTTTTCATTTTTCCCATTTCAAGTCCATTTTTGCCTTTTTGGCCGTTGAGGGATCGGATTTTGCATCGGTGGTATTTTTAAGCCGTGGACCATTGTAGCACGTCCAATTAGGTAAGTTACATCTGCGTATAAGATCGTTTATGGGAAAAACCATTTCCTTTGTGAATTGAGCCTCCTAGGGATTCACTTTGACATTTTGTTGCATAATCTACTTTAGGGGCACTTTGGGATTTTTCTTCTGGAAATAATTTCCGATCTTCACATGGTCGCTTAGAAAACGTGATTTTAGGGGGGGTTTCTTTTTCGTGTTTTTTCAGAAAATATCGTCTTGGTGTCAGAAATCCCGTGCAAAGTTCATTTTTCTGCTATGCTTATAGCAGCTTTTTAACCCTCTTGCCCCTTTCTGATCTAGGGGCATTCTGGGTATTTCACAGTGCAATTTTTTCGTTTTCTTCCGCGTGTCGGGTAGAAAACATGATTCTAGGGGGGTTTTTTATTTGTGTTTTTGTAAAACAAATCGTTTTGATGCCGAAAACAACTCGCAGATCTAGGAACCTGGTGCGTTTCAGGTTTTTCCGGAAAATGTTCTGATCTTAGGGGCATTTCGGGTATTTCACTTGGAGAATAAAATATTCTCTTGACATGGTCATGTAGAAAACATGATTTTGGGGGGGGGGGGGTTTGTTCACACCTTTTTGCTAAAAAATGTAGTTTAAGCCCTCAAAACCACATTTGAAGTGCGAAAATCTGTGCAGACCCTGCACATGCTTAAAACCCAGAAAATTGTTTTTTTTGAAATTTTGAGACTTCATATCTTCATCATCCGGACTCCAAATCAAGTGATTTTTGAGTCTAAGTTTATTAAATTTTGCTTGTCTATCCAACGGTATGTATGGTTGCATTCAATTCTCTCTGAAAGGACCATTTTACCCCTCGCCAAGTACCCTTGCCGCATTGATTTGAAACCCAAAAGTCTAGTTTTTTGTAACTTTGACGTTTCATATCTTCTTCATCCGGACTCCGAATCAAAAGATTCTTGAGTCTAGATTTATTAGTTTTTCCTTGTCTATCTAATGGTATTCTTAGTTGCATCTGGTTTTATCTAAAAAGACCAGTTTACCCCTTGTAAAGTACCATTGCCGCACTTATTTTAAAAACCCAAAAGTTTGATTTTATGAAACTTTGGAATTTCATATCTTCTTCAACCGGACCCCGAATCATGTGACTTTTGAGTCCATCTTAGTTAGTTTTTCGTTGTCTTTCCAGTGGTGTGCTCAGTGGCACCGGAATTCATACTTTCAAAAATGACTATTTTGCCCCTGGGGGCTTATTTGTCATATTTTTTATCTTTTGCTTCCGCATCAGTTCTCATTGAATTACACGACCTCATGGAAGGTCACTTTGACTTCTTAGAATCTTGTTTTCTGTTTTCGTTTCTGCATATCAGATTCATTATCGGGTCAATCTTCGGTTCATTACAGGACACGTTAGCCTAAAAAAACCAGGGTCGTCACACTCACTTGACTACAAGGTGGTCTCAACCTGACTAGTAGGCAATATGCAAAATGCACCTGAAGTGGGCATGAGTACCTAGACCTAACAGGGTACACCTCCACCATCATAGCCAGCTATGCATCCCAATGTATATACGTTCCCTAAGAATCGATCCTGAGATTCAAGCTCATATCGTGATACCATAAATATATATTTAAAATCCATCCACAACCAAAGTAGTGCTATAAATATATATATAAGTAGAATGTAAAATTATTGTTAACCCATTCCCTTATTCCAGAGTAGGTAAGATTTAGTATTTTGAACTAATCCATCCCTAGTATGCCACCGTCCCATGCCGGTGCATACAATCCACAGAATCCATGTAATTGACAGAACAAAAGTAAACAGTACATCAATTAAAATCCAGAGTAAGGATAATAAAAATCTGCTATGTATATGATCATATTACGCATCCAATACAAGATTTAAAAATCATGTCACAGTCCGTTAAATTGCTAAAATAAGTTTAAGCAATTAAATCCTCTCTATCCGTTAACAGCATGCAAACTTGTTTAAACTTTCATGCTGTTCAAAACATTAGCATAATAGCACAGTCTAATAAATCTTGGGATTTTAACATGTTCATTTAACTCATTTAAAACCCCTCGCAATAATCCAGAATCACCCTTAAGCCCTGAAGTTCCAAAAACCATCAAAATACACCTTTAGGTGTTCAACCAGTGAGAGAACCGCCTCCCCTAGGGAGGGAGCCGGCTTTCCCTCTCATGGAGCCAGTTCTCCCATATGGAGAGCCAACTCTTTCTCTCTCACAGAGAGCTAAAAAATAAAGGGAGCCGGTTCTACCCCTGCTTCCTATCATTTTCCTCGCCTCCGACGACGATAAAAACCCTCTGTAATGTTTTTTTTAGGTTCCCAGAGGTCCGTCTATGCCCCAAAACTATCTCATAAACTTTTAAAACACAGTATGCATCATTAATAACAATTAAAGTACATAATACGAAATAATTGATACAATAATTCAATCTTAATTAACAACATGTAACAATGGTTTAAAATCTAAATCACATGCATACTTAATCAATTTTAATGTCCGTTTAGTTCCTGGAGACTATCTAGACATGCACAGAACACAAGTCTAAGGGAAAAAGCAAAAAATAGAACTTGTTTTTTATTTCAGTTTTGAAACCTTACACCTTCTTCACTGATAACTCCAACGACCTTGGTTGCTTTCACAAACCCTCCGTTGCTCCTGGTTCAACCCATGAGCAAGTTTCAACCACCCCTCCTTGGTTCAGCCCTTGTTCCTAGCCAAACTCTAATTTTCCCTTTCTGTTTTCCTCTCAAACCTCTCTATATATCTCGTCGCCTCCACTATTGCGTGAATAGGGTTATCAAACCCTTGGCAGCCATACAACATATATATATATATACACGTATAAAACCTAATTCTAATTATACTTAGAGAAGGAAAAGAAAATAAAATAAACATATCACTAAGTCGGCTAACCCGTAATTCCATAAAAACATAAAAGCCTAATAGTATATTATACATTATATAATGAATAATAATAATACTAATTTAATAATTAATAATTACCAATAATTAACCTAACCCTGTATACATATATACATGTATATACATCCATGGGTAAAGCTGTACCCATTTAATCCCCTATCCAAGCCCAGCTCCGCTTAAAACATATAAAATAAACATTTAATTTAATTAATGTCAACTAAACACTTAACACAAAAGCAGATAACACATAACATTTACTCATATTATTCAATTAGTCAATTTATCCAAATAAAGCATACCATTTAAATTAATAAACAATTAAAACAAATAATTCAATTAGTCACTTAAATAATTAAACAATTATACAAATATTCAAATAATCAATTTAAAATTTCACTAAAACTATAAAATAAATACCAAGACTGTCCCTTTAAAATTAGGGGTATTACAACAGCCATAGTGGATGGCAGTGGTGGAGGCGTGGTGTGGTGGTGGCAAAAGACGGTGACAGCGGTGGCAGTGGCAGTGGTGGTGGAAAGTGATGGTGGTGATGTTAACGGTAATAGTGGTTATAATGGTGACGGTGATAGTGGCAATGATTGTGGTGGAAGGTAATGGAGGTGGCGGTGGTCGAATGTGTTAGTGGTGAATGTCGGTGGTGGTGGTGGCGACGGTGGACGTTGTGGTGGTGGAAAGCAGTGGGGAATGTGGTGATGGATGTGATGGTTAAAGGCAACAACAATGGTAACAATGGCAATGACAGTGGTGGAAGGCAATTGAGGTGGCGGTGGTGAAAGGAGATAGTGGTTGTGGTGGAAGATGGTGGTGGTGGAAAGCAGTGGTAGTGGCGGTGGTAGTAGAAGGCAATGGTGGTGGTGGTGATGGTTTTTGGACTTGTAACATGAAGGTTTTTTGAGAATTTGATTATTTAAAAAAATAATAATGATTAGGAATTGGATGACCATTCCATATGTTTAATTATAGAATGGATTTTTATTCAAATGGAATGCTCATTCACACTTTTAATTGCATACCTAACAAATTAATGGTTGGAATGGGCATTTTATTCCATTCCTGTACGCCAAACGAAACATTATAGTAATAATGTTTGGAGAATGAAAATAAAATAAAATAAAATAAACTATTTTAATGAATTTACTACTATATCATTTCTCATATATATTGTTTGTTATAAAAATAAGGGCCAAATTGGTATAAATAAAGTTTCATTAAAAATGCTAGTATTTCCTTCTATTTCCTCCCATTTTTTATATATAAGAAAACTAACACGTAATGCCTAAATTGTATCATTCCTAATTAGACAAGACTTATCCGGCTGATATGGTCCAATCACAAACGCACAAATAGTCTGTAACTACAAAATCAAGAAAGTGATAAATAAGAAATTAATTTTTTTAATAAATTCAGTCATCCTATCTAGTTTCTTTATCTATGACTTTCCTAATTTCGTAATGATAAGAAAATATGACAATAAGGGCTAGTTTGGTGTGCAAGAATAAAATAGAGTGAGAATGGAATGAAGCTGAGAATGGAATGTGAATGACCATTCCATTCTAGTGTTTGGGTGCAAACATGGAATGCTATAAATATGGAATGATGATTCTCATTTTTGTGTTTGGTTGAACCAATTAAAAAGCTGGAATGGAATTAATTTAACTTAAAAAAGAAAAGAAAATAAATTTAACAAAAAAATTAATTGTAATAAATGAAATTGGGGCAAGCAAGATTAGGGCAAAAGATGCCATGTTGAGAAGAAGCATGGAATGGGAATAAAGAAATTTAACTTATAAATAAATAAATTTAACAAAAAAATTAACGGTGGCAGGGTTGTGATGATGATAATGGCGGCGGAGCAAGGGTTGTGACGATGATAGCGGCGGAGCAAGGGTTGTGATGATGGCGGCGGAGCAAGGGTTGTGATGATGGCAGCGGCTGGGTTGTGATGATGATGATGGCGGCGGGGCGTTGATGATGGCGGCGAAGCAAGGGTTATGATGATGATGGTGGCGGAGCAAGGGTTGTGATGGGTTGGAAGATGATGTTGGGTGGGAAGACGTCGATGTTTATAAAAGAGATAATAATATGTTTTTTATTTCGGGTATAATTTTTTTAATCCTAGTGGGAATGGAATGCCCATTCCATTAATAGAAAGATGGAATGATTTTGGTGGAATATCCATTCTCGGAGAATGGTGGAGAATGATGATTCCACCCTTAATAGCCCACACCAAACACAAGAATGGAAAGAAAAGCATTTTATTTCCTCCTATTTAATTCTATTCAACCACACCAAACATGACCTAAGTTTATAACTTTTCTAATACCAAATTTGTCTTTATTCTTTGTACTTTTATAAAAGGCAAAACTTATGAAAAAATGATATGATTATAAATTTATTAAATAGTACATTTTTTTATTTATTTTTCTAAATACAATTATTATCCAATACACTATTAACAGATACATAATTAACAATATCATTTACTTTTCTTTATTTTATCTCTTAATTAATATTTATCCTTTATTTTTAATTGTACTAAACATAAGTTATTTTAAACATGTGCACCAAGCGTATGTTTAAGTTTTTTCTGTCACGGGGTCTTTTAAGGATCGACCTTTAACAGTTGAACTCTCACGTGCGCACTTTGATTGGAATGGCCAAGATAGCAAAATAAATTTCATATAAGTTCATATATAAATGCTCCTACAAAATTAGAGTAATAAATGTAAAATTACCAGTATTCTAGACAAAAAATAAAAAATGTCCCTTAAAAATAAAAAGTAAAGCAATGTAAGAATCAGTTTTATTTTATTTTATTTTTTATTATAATTTTTTTTTTAAGGCTTCATTTGTTTGGACGTTAAATATTTTAAAATATATGTTTGGTTGTCGTAAAATATTTACAAAGAAAAAAATATTAAAATTTGACAAAGATAATTTATCCATAAATTTTGGACAAATTATTTTAAATGCCCCGTCCGATGGACTCGACTTCAACTCCGGCGTAGATCTTTGCCAAACACAGATAAAGTAAAAATAAAAAAATATTTTATATAAAAAATATATATATATTTTTCAAAAAGAATATTTTACGTCGAAACAAACGGAGCCTAAAGATCAATAGCACAATACAAGTATAATCCAATAATGGATCTTTTTGGACCAACGTAAAAAAAATATTTATTTTTCTACGACGAATATTAACACTTTCTCTACGTATGATATGATAAAGATGGATATGATAAAGATGGATGAGACACGTGACCCATTATTTCATTTTGTATTCCATCAAAATAAATAAATAAAATAATATAATCATTTCTCTTTTATTTCATTCAAATATATATATATATATATATATATATATATATATATATTGATGGATATGTTTTTCCTTTCTCATTTCTCTTCCATTTATTTCTCATCCTTAATACGGTGCTATCGGACATTTTTGCGAAGGGAATAGTCAAAAGCCCTCCAAAATGGTTATGAAAAAAATAAATACACTTTTGTCCTGTTTTTTTCATTCTTCTATTTAACCTAATTTATATTTTTTTCCCAAATTCAATTACAGTAATTAATTAGAAAAACAAATTTTGTTTATACTTAAAAAAAACTATTATTTTTTAAAATAAATAATAGTAAGCACAAAATTGAGAATGAAATTTCTCGTATGGGATGGGTTTGATTATCTTAAATTTGACTCATTGGAATCCCTAACTATAACTATTATGCTAATTGGAGTTTTACTGACAATAGATTAAGCAGGACAAAAGAAAAACTACTATTATGCTGATTGGAGTTTTATTTTTTATTTTTATCCTGGCAAACAAGATAAGAACAGTGCTTGCAGATTTCATAGCAAACAAGACACTGGAACATGCTAGAGTGGCTATCGTCCCATGCACCATGATGACCATCAGTACAATATTTGACAGGTGGGCCCACAACTAACACCACACATCACGAGACGACAAACAAGGATGACGGAACAAAGCACTTAACCGGCGTACTGCCATCCCCGTAAGCGTCATCATCATGAACATCATCAGCAACATAGAACCCCCACCAAGCATAACTAGAAGCAACAAATAGCCACATTGGATATGCACAAAGTGGTCCATTAAGTCCGGCAACATCCATCCACGATCCAAAGGCCCATGCACCATGATGACCATAGTACAATATTTGACAGGTGGGCCCACAACTAACACCACACATCACGAGACGACAAACAAGGATGACGGAACAAAGCACTTAACCGGCGTATTGCCATCCCCGTAATCGTCATCATCATGAACATCATCAGCAACATAGAACCCCCACCAAGCATAACTAGAGCAACAAATAGCCACATCGGATATGCACAAAGTGGTCCATTAAGTCCGGTAACATCCATCCACGATCAAAAGGCAGTGGCTGCCAGCGGAAACACAACACTGATTGAGGAAAAGAGGGCCAACAAATAACCAACAACTGCATATCCATGAATTGACATAACAGAGGGCTTGCAACACCAGATCGGATGAAGCATAGACATCACCCTTGCAAGATTGAAGAACTGCAGCACCAAGATGTACCTAAAAAGCCATGGATGATGATCCAAGAAACACTGTTGACACCAACACAGTAAAGGCAAATTCGACCTCGCCAACAAAAAACACAAAACAAACATGACAAAAAAACAAGAAACAAAGGAAAAGAGATCAATACTCGGATCAAAAGGAAAGATCGGCGTAAATCGGGTATTGATTCTGCCAAGGCACAAAAACCCAAATTTTACAAGCTTCCACGTGCTCCACCGGCCAGACAACTGACAAGAGCGACGGACAGGAGAAGAGAGGGAAGCCATCCTGACAAACCACACCGACTAGAATTAAAGTTATGAGAGTAAATTGAGTTATGATTACAAATTGTGTTTATATGTATTTGATAATCATTAAAAACGCTACTAAAATTATAATGTGTTACTAAACACTTAACATTCTCTTCAAAAAAATTTTATAACTCAGTTATTAAATTTTTTTGATAGCCCTGTGATTGAAATGGTGGTCCCTCGTAACTGGAACGGGGGTGCCATATTCTCAAAATAAGGTAGACAAGGGTTTATTTATTAAATAACTTATCTAGTTGATGTTGACGAGGGTTTATTTATTAAATAACTTATATCAGTGATCATCAAATTTTATGTTCATGTCGTTAAACTTTTTAAATCCACTTATGTTAGCCTCAGAGTTTTGATGGGACCAAAACAAATTGTCCGGCAAAATATCCCGCTTCCTCCCAAGGCCCGATTAGAAGTATTATAGGGATGATTAAATGATTTTAGGATAGAGAAAAGTCACCCACCCGACTTATAGTCTTATAGTTCACTTACAGTCATGTAGTTCACAAACAATTTTGTTTTTATATTTTATTTTATATTCAATAGTGTTAAGTATATATTAAGCAAATCCTAATTTATTCTAACTAAATATTATTTTGTATTATTTTTATTTAAAAATTTCTATTTATTATTTTGATATTCCTGCAAATAATATTAAGCTCAAGTTCAAATTGAGAAGTTGAATATTGATTTTATCCACGTAAAAAAAATGATTACTATTATAGTTGAAAATTTATTTTATTATTTATTTTTGTTAAATTTTTAATACAATTGCAAAAGTAATATACAAAATCCGTCTCCGCCGTAACCCTAGCTCTCTTTAACGGTTTTCAATAGGGATGACAATTTCTTCTAACCCGCTGAGTTTCTGCCCCGCTCTGCTCCTAATGGAGCGAATTTGGTAGTTTTATAAATGGGTTTGGGACGGATATGGTAAAAGAATTGAAAACCCGAAGCGGGTTTAGGGCGGGGGCAGATTTAGTGATGCCCCCACCCACCCCTGCCTCAACCCCGATTATATATATATATATATATACTCCAACTATAAAGTATATATTTAATTTAAGTGTCCATTAATATATTTTGACTAAATATTCGCTAGAATCACTACTTACTAAAATTCGTGATTCAATCTTCAAATATTCAAGATCTTAGTATTCTATCCCAAGTTCAGGAATTAATTTAACAGTTTTAAATTTGCCGCAATTAAATGGAGTATGCCGGGCGGAGTCGGTATTTTGTTTACCGGAATAAGGGCAGGGATGGCATACCAATTACGTCCCAGAGTTGGAGCGAAGTTGGTATGACGAATTTTTTAACGGAACGGAGTAGGGTCTAGCTAACTTCACCCCAACTTCGTCTTGTTGTCATTCCTAATTTTTTATGAGATAGGTCTAACTATGTTAAACGAGAGTAAAAATGGAGATGGCCCTCCCAGCCCAAATCGTCCGGTTGCCATCCCTAGTCGGGACCAGCTACTAATTTATTGTTTTTGTGTAATTTCCCAATTGTAAGATAGTAACTAGTAAGATAGGAATCCGTGTAATTATGGTAAGTATCAATGTACATAAGTGCAATTTAGTGGACCTACTTCTTGTTAAATTTCAGTGTTTACCGTGATCTAGTAGTAAAACCTTTCGTTTTCCGAGTCTTTTGAAACTCAAAAACCCCAGAAGAAGCGAAGCATTCGTCGATCCAACACGGGTCTCCGTCTCTGATTGGATCTAGAGAGAGAAACAAAAACAATGGCGGGCGTCTCTCTGAAGTGCGGCGAATGTGGGACCCTCCTGAAATCGGTAGAAGAAGCTCAAGAACACGCCGAGCTCACCGCTCACTCTAACTTCTCTGAATCCACCGAAGCCGTCCTCAATCTCATCTGCACCTCCTGCCGCAAACCCTGCCGCTCCAAAACCGTACAATTCAACCATACATACACCCAATTATATACCTATAATTATATATATCAAGAATCAAGATTGATGTATAGATACACGTATGTATTATGTATCTGTATTGTTGTGATCGTTGTGGATTTGATTTGTGTGTTTTTGGAATTTGAAGGAGAGCGATTTGCACACAAAGAGGACTGGGCATACTGAATTTGTGGACAAGACATCGGAGGCAGCGAAGCCGATAAGTTTGGAGGTTTCCAAGGATACGGAGGGCGATGTGGAGATGAAGGAGGCTGGTGATGAGAGTAGTAGTAGCCAATCGGAAGGTACTCTCTTGTGTGATATAGAGTATTGCTTCTGTCTGACTTTTTGTGTAACTAATGGATGCTTGAATTCTGGGTCTGTCTGATATTGCAGATTTGCAGTTGGTGCCTTTGCAACCTGGATTTTTCGTTTTATTTGATCATTTAACAAAATAATACCCATTTGTGTTTAAATAATGTAACTATAAGTTTGATTTTTCTGTAAATTTAATAATATATATTGTCAAGGCTGAATCTTTAGAAATTTAAAACTGAATGAGATGAATTTCGGTTGAATTTTTTGAAATTACTGATAAAAATTGTTTGCTGAACTGGGTTTAATGCTAACTTGTTAAGGATTGAAATGGATAAACCGTGTGAGTGTGGAATGTATTTTGCTTAATTTTCTTTGTTATTTAATAGAGCTTGTTGTCGGACGCATTGGTGTTGGTTGGTTAAAGTTGGAGAGTTGTAGGTGCTTATCTTTTTAAATTATTTATTTTCTCTGATATTAATTGAATTGCTGCTCTTTATTTTTTGTCTAGAAATGGTTGTTCCAGAAGTCGATCAGAATCTGGTTGGGGAACTTGAAGCAATGGGATTCCCGAGGGAAAGGGCCACCCGGGCACTTTATTATTCTGGTGACGTCTTTTCTTCATCAGAATATTTTATATCTTATCATTAGTGTGGTTTTGTTTTTGTTTTTAAATACTGTTATTGTTAATTGATTTTACATATTAAATAGTACATAGTTGGTTGAGAACAGTAAGAGTTTTAAAGTTCGTCGGGTAGAGGTCAGGTTGGAATTAAGTCATTTACAGGGAAATTATATGCATCCTGATTCCTGAGAATACACAGGATCTTATCTTCATCCCAGAAAATTCCTATACAATTGAAACATAACATCTTGTCTGAATTCTTCTTTAGAATCTTTTTGCAGCATGTTGAGGGTCAATCTATGTCGCAGCAGTTTGTTTGTCAGCTGATACAATTTTATTTTATTTTTTGTAGAAATTCAACATAATAGTTTTCCTTTTCTGAACATCTTTTGCATTTGATTAAATGTTATAATCTCCCTTGCTTGGATGCCAAATACTTTGTTCGTCATTTTGCGCAGTATGCATATGGTATAATTGCCGTGTCCCAAGTAAAATACCACAATTAAAATGTTATTATCATACCAGTTTGAGGTTGAATAGCTCTTAGTTTTGGTTTATTCATTCATTTATTTTCAAGTCTTTCAGTGGTTACATTATTATTTATTTTTATTTTTGGAATTAATTAAATTGTGTCCACATTGCATGCATTTTTGTTTGATATGCTCTTTAGCAAATTTATAGAACAATTTGCCTGATTGAATGGCTTGTGAATGTTTCCATCTTATGTTGTATCAGTATTATGTAATACCCTCTATTTTTTTTTTCTCAGGTAACAATAGCCTAGAGGCTGCTGTGAATTGGGTGGTTGAACATGAGAATGACCCAGACATAGATAAGATGCTGTTGGTAAGATATATTTTTTCAGGATGCATCTTATTAGCATCCTGCACATCTCTTTTCCCGCTTTCATTTATTTCGTGTTCTTGTTTTACCTTTTTAATGCATTAAATTTGGTCAGCCTCCTATGAAGCTAAGCATGTCACTACATGGTTTTTTTTAGCTCTATGCTATATGGTTATTCACATTTATTTTGTGACTTGCCCAAATAAAACAATACGTGATGCTGGTGATATATTAAGACATAAACTGGGTGATGGGGGCTTTGGGAGACTTGACAGCGCACTTTGAGATGAGCATTACCTGAAACCACTTTTAATCTATGCATTTGTTCGTTCCTATATGGGCCTTTGTGGCATGATTGTAGCTTTGAGATCCTTTCTTGAACAAGTTTGTTTTAAACAAAGCTCCCTAGTTGCTGGTTGCTTGTTGGTTGTCTGGTAGACCATTCTTTCCACATTGGCACAAATTGCTTTTCTGTTTTTGTGATTGATGTTGATTGCTGTGAGTTCATTTTTGTGGTTCTCTTCTTTTCAATTGATCAGTTGAGTGCATCTTCATAAAAACTGATTTCATGCATGCTGTTGTAGAATTTTATACTTTAAACAAGTGTTCACTTATTATTGTATATACTTGCCCCCACTAAAGTTTTAGCCTTTTAGATCATGAAAAAGAGTAATCTCCCCCTCTTGTCATGTCAATGGTGGAGCACATTAACTCTTTTTTTTTGGTTTTTTTTTGTTATTTTAGTTTTGTATGTCTATCTTCTAATGATTGTATATATGCTCCTACAAAATTACTTTATAAAATTATCCTTGGTCTTAAAATCCAACACAAAGGCAAGAGAGAAAAGGGAGGAAGATGCATGTTTTCGCAAGCTAATTACTAGGTTGGTCTAACAGCTTTTGTTTCTTGTTTGTAATTTTCTTTTAATACAAGAAAACATACCATGGCAGTGGCATATTTAATTATATATATTAAGAGAGATATATTTAACGGCATTGAAAATGAGATACCAGATTTTCAAACAGTGAAAACTCATCAAATACAATTATAAATTTATTGAATTGAAATATATTATCAATCTACATTTACATATTTGTATTTATTATCTTGGTTCAAAAAAATTTAATCTTATTATTATTTAATGCTGCCCCCACTAGGAAAAAATGTTGGGTTGGTCACTAGTTACAAGGTAGTATGGCAAAATGCACTTTGGTGCTTTGATGCCTAGCTTCTATGGTTCTCTTATTGCCCTGACAGAGTGAAACATTACTTTGATAGTATTAGTGCCTTATTTACTTAATTCTGCATAGGTACCTGCTAACACCAAAGTTGAGGATCCTAAAACTTCTCTTACACCTGAGGAAATGAAGATCAAAGCACAAGAACTGAGGTATATTTAATGTATGCCTTCTTGCGTATTATTGACGGTATCATGTTTATTGTATTTGGTCACCTAGGGGATTTAAGCTTTTGAGGGCACTGGTTACCACTTACTTTTACCCCTTCACTACTAATCATCTTGAAAGAAATAACCTTTTAGATTCTTTTTTCTTCTTCTGACTTCCATTTTTAAACTACAGCTGCTTTTATATATGCACAGTCTAATTTGGAATTGAAGTGTTTAAAATTGTTAGATATTTTTTTTCTCCCCCCTGCCCCCTTTCTGGAAAAAAAAGGACGACAAATGCTTAGTTTGAATTTTAAAAATACTGAAACTACTTATGTTTTGGTGGAGAAATTAAAATTGTTCAACATTTTGGTACTTTTCATCAACTCTCTTCTCATGTTACAGGTAATATTGTTGATTAATTGAATACAACTTTTTCATTGTGGCCATATGGATTATGTAGTACACGTGGCATATAAACAATTGTAAAAGTGTCAACAATCTATTTATGTACTTGAGGTTATTTGCTTTAATTTGGTAAGTTGTGATGATGACCAATTATACTATCTTGAAGCCTCAAGGTTTCGTTCATCTATTTACATTTATCATATGTTGCACGCTAAAGATTACTGACAGTTGATTAAAGTTAGGACAGGTTATAATAATCAGGCAAACTTGTTAACTTATTAATGTTGAAGTCACCTCTTTAAAGAAGCTCATGTCAGTGTTATCTTCTCGAGGAACACCCAATCTCCCTGGACAGATCTTGTTGTAGATAGCCCTCGCTGTTGATTCTTCATATGCAGCGTCTCTCAAGGGCCATCAGTGATATTTAACACAGCAACATCTTTTCCACAAGATAAGCCTTGTAGCCTGCTCTTATATTGTGAGGATTTCTTCCCCACAGATTCTCGCTCTCAATTGATCATCTCATGGAATTTCGAAGGTTACATAAAGGCACGTTGATGTATGTACATCATACAATGTCTAAGTTGGGAGCAGGATTTATTTAATTCGAATCACTCAAGGCTGGCTTTCATATTATTTACAAGGCCTTGGCATTGATTTGTCTCTAGTGACTTAAGCTGCCACTCTCTCTCCTTCTGAGAAGATATTGTGTGAGCCGGGCATACCACTTCATTGGTATACCCAACCAATGAAAATTCACCCTACTATGAAAGTGGTTCCACCTACTTGAAAAAGCTGCCCTCAACAACCTAATATGGTGGATTAAAATTGGTTGGGCATACCAATGACGTGGTTTGCCTGGCTCACCGAATATATACTCGTTTCTCTCCCCCTCTATTATATATATATATATATATATATATTGAGTCAATTAGGGTGGGCCTTGGTGCATCTGTTGTGATCTGGAGGTCATGGGTTAGAAACAAGGAAATAGCCTCTTTGAATGCTGCATGCAGATGTAAGGCTTTATACATCTGACCCTTCCTAGACCCCTGGCAGGAGCCTCGCACTAGGCTTGCTTTTGTTTTTTTATATATGTCGTGTCAACCCTAATCTTCATCCTAATAAGTTAATAACTACACCTTTCTGTTTTCCTAATTTGGGTTTTCTCTTATCCTATTTATTTTCAAGAACCTGCATCTAAGGTGACTCTACCGGAGAAGGTTTCTCACGAAATGGAACAGTGTGAATTCATATTGTAACTATGCTTGCTAGGGCATGAAGAGGGTCAGGTTGGACCTGATATTTGGTCATAAATCCATTATTTAGGATTTGGATTGCATTTTTTAATCCAAATTTTAAAATTGGTCGGATATGGTAATTTCTCCAAAGATCCATCTGCATTGGCCATTGGATTAAAAGCAGATTGATACTCATATCCAAGTTTCCAAACATGTCCCTGATAAAAATGCTATTAATTATTATGCAGTACTGGGAACATAAAATTATAGTTGCGATTCTAGTGAAGTTAATATGTTTTGAGAAAGTAGAGAGTCCTACTCTTTCTCTCTCTTTCTATAGACTTCACTCCCATCAGTTTCTCTGTCTAAAACAAAACCAACTTGAGAACAATTCTTCACCTCCTTCAACAATCATGACTACCCTTAGCCTCAGTCTTGTCTCAGTTTTTCCTCTCTCTCATTTGTACCACTGAAATATGCCACCAATACAAATCCCCCATGGATCTGGCATAATCACAGCAACCATCACTTCCATGTTTTGCAACTTAGCCGCCCAACCTTAGCACAGTCAACACTACTGCAACCACCAATGACATTGCATTGCGCATGACAGGCTTCAATGGATAATTGCCATGCATGCCAGCAGTATGAATCTCTATCCTTCTCTTAAGATTTGGCAGTGTCTACTGTCTAACCCTTTTAATTTCTCTAATAGTTTTATTTTTATCCTCTTTTTTTATTGCTCAGCAAGTTTAAATTGGTAGGGTAGGAGCCTCGGGATTGGCCTGAAATCTCTTTCAATCCAAGAACATTTTAAACGCGGTCTATTCAGATTATCCATGTATGACATGGACCTAGTATGGATTTTGTTTTAGAATCTGGCTTGGATTTGGATCTGAATATGGACAAGAAGAATAAGCAAAGCTCCTGATTCAGCTGCCCAATGGACGTGTCTTATATCACATATGACGGTTATCAGGGTCATGCCCATATATCTTAATCATTGGAACCCCATTCTGAATTTAACACTGCCAAAACTACAGCAAACAAAAATGTAATAAAAATCAAGCCAGCTCCGGAAACCTTGTTTGTTCCAACTTTTTGTTGTTGTTCTTTATAATGTTACCGTATGTATTTTTATTAATTTTTAAATTTACAAGAGTTTTGAAGTTTCCTGTGAAAATTATTTTGTCTATGTTCTTTGACAAACAATACATTCACCACACTTTGTTTTACATGGCACCATCTGTTTGCTTGTTTCACTATGTCTGATTTTGTTGTCTCATAGTAATTGATCTTTTCAATCTTTAAGGGAGCGAGCTCGCAAGAAGAAGGAAGAGGAAGAGAAGAGAATGGAAAGAGAAAGAGAGAAGGTACTTGCTATTTTTTCTTAGTTACTTCCCTTACATTATATTGACCATGCATTGTCATGGTAATCTGTTACAGATTCAAACTTTCATATTAAAATTGGGAATACGGATACTGAAATTTGAGTTGAAAATATTCCTTTTTTATTTTATTTTATATATATATATATTTTATGTTTTTTTTTTTTTTTTTTTTCTTTGTATATGGGTGTGCCTTTTGTATTTCGATTGATTACAGTTTCGTCTTGATTGATTTTGATACTTCTGTTAGAGTAATGATGATATGAACACTGAAAATAAATGGGAGTCCATTTTACATTGGAAACCATTTGATGCATAGAAGTTTCAATTGCAATTGCATAGCTCTAATCTAAAAACTTAACATCATAGCATACACTGAACACTTGAACACCCCCCCCACCCCCCCCCCCCCCCCCCCCCCTTCTCTTCCCCCCTTTTCCTCTTCTTTGGCCCAGGGTGAGGGCTATCCACTGCATGTTTCATCTTCATGATGCATAATTCTGCAGATCTCTCTTGATTGTTGTGCCTATTTGATTCTTTTGCCTATACCTTAATAACATAGTTTCCGTGTTTTCTGAAGGAGAGAATTCGAGTGGGTAAGGAACTTCTTGAAGCAAAGCGAATGGAGGAAGAAAATGAAAGAAAACGGTTTGTCTTCACTACTAGCACTTTTTTCAATATATACATGTGTGTATAATGTATACATTCTAGCAAATTCTTGAACTTTTCCTTTAAAGTGACACATGCATTCTACTCTTGCAGTATATTAGCATTGCGAAAGGCTGAGAAAGAAGAAGAGAGAAGAGCCAGGGAAAAAATCCGACAGAAATTGGAAGAAGATAAGGTCTGAATATTTTATACCTGTCTGTTTTTTGTCGTAATTAAGCTTTAGTAATTAGCATGTTGAACAGTAATTCATCATCTACTAATTTTTTTTTTTTGCAATTCGTCCCTTCCCATTAGCAGAAGACAACATCTTCTCGATGCTTTTAGATGTGAAGTCTCATATTTTAAGTTTTAAGTGCTTAATTTGAAATCTAAATAACTGTTGGTGCTGTCTTAGTTTTGATTATTGAATTATTAGAACTGTTTGATTAGTACAACAAAGTGAAGTCTGAAAAAATTTTAATTTACAGTTTTGACATTATTCTAATGAAAGAATCAAGAATCGCTTAACAGAAAAATCTCAAAACACCAGGTTTAATATAGCTTCAATTTACAATCCCAATAATGGCTCAAAAAGAACTAAACACCGAACCCTAAGAATCATGAGTTGATCTCATAGAACAATACATACCCATTGACTAAAAATCGAACCTTAAGTCAATTGTATTATTTGAGACCAACAAACTCCGCGAATTCCAATTTATGATCTCTTTGAGCTGATTACCAAAGGCCAGCTGCATGACTTTGATTTGGTTAATTTCACATAAGGATAATTAATGAGATCATGGTTGACCGTATGTAACAAGTAATTACTGAGTACCCAGAGTTCCTGGTCATGATTTCTGAAAGATTGCATTGTAAATTTTGGTTTATAATTCTTTGTAGTTCCTTGAACCACTTTAAACAATATGTTTACTCAGGCAGAAAGAAGGCGGAAGCTTGGATTACCGCCAGAAGATCCTGCTGCTGTAAAACCACCTGCACCTGTTGTGGAGGAAAAGAAGGTATGGTAGTATGGACTTGTTTGAATTCTTCAAAATCTAGTAGGAGTTTCTGCTTTAAATCACCTTTTCTTTCATCCAAATTGCAGATTTCATTGCCTATTCGGCCTGCTACAAAGACAGAGCAAATGAGAGAGTGTCTTCGATCTCTCAAACAGAATAATAAGGTAAATAATGACTACTTTGTATGTTTAAATATTCCAAAAGTTCCATTCTCAAGTGTTTTTTAGATAGAAGAGTTTGTGTATGTGGGTCCACGATACCACACAGCCCAACTAACCCAAAGATAAATTGGTTTCCATCATGTTGTCAGATAATGAGTTTAAATTTTACCGTTTGTCTTCTTGTACGTATATATTGTTTATATCATTATGTACTTTCTTTCCACATAAAAAGGGATAGGGGCTTCCTTTTTGGTCCTGGGTCTTTAAGTGAGATTTATGCATTTCACCACGTAGCTTTAGTGAGAAGATTTGGTAGACCATTACCCCGTGTTCTCAAGCCAATGAGGTGGACATTAAAATAAGCTATTCTAGACGTTTGACTTGTTAGGGGACATTAAATTTGTATTTATATGTGCTGTGGCTTTAAAACTCTAAAACAAGAACTTAATGACCACTGAATAATATTGACGAGCCGAGGGGGGAAAAAAAGATTAATACTGATAAAACATATATTTAGAAATAGTTTATTTTCTTCGAGTCATGCAAGTTTTCAGAGGACAGCCTTACCAACAAAGCTTTGATTTGATATATCAAGTTTTCAGAGGACAGCCTTACCAAAAAAATAAAAAGTTATCAGAGTACCGTTAAATGAGTTATTAATTAACTAACATTTGGTTTGTTTCCTGTGGGACTAGGATAATGATGCCAAAGTGAAGGCGGCATTTAATACTCTTCTAACTTATGCAAAGAATGTTGCGAAGAATCCTGATGAGGAGAAATTCCGGAAAATTCGGCTCAGTAATGCTACCTTTCAGGTGAGAACTTCTGTTACAAATATTGTTGAAATCAAATTTTCTTTGGAACTCAGATATCAATGTAGTGAACAGTAGTACTTTCTTCCACGAATGTGGCCTGTTTTGAAATTGTTTTGTTGTGTATGATAAATTTATATTAATAGTGTGTATTTTATCGTAACCATTGCAATGATAATATTAAACAATAAACTGCCTTGATTGGTCCATTATCCGCTCAATTGTTTTTCTATGGTTGCATAGAATCACTATGAATTCTTTGAAACTGCCCTCCGTGCACTACCTGTTACAAAAATATACCATTTTCCCAATATTTCTTCTAATTTTCATTTTATTGTTGTTTTTGTGGCTATGTTTCTCAGGCTAGGGTTGGTGCACTGAAAGGAGGCATTGAATTTCTTGAGCTGTGTGGGTTTGAGAAAATCGAAGGGGGTGAGTTCTTGTTTCTTCCTCGGGACAAAGTTGACATGGAAGTGCTGAACTCAGCTGGGAGTGAGTTGAACAATGCAATAAACAATCCCTTCTTTGGAGTTCTCTGATCCCTCCCTATTCCCTTACTTATGTTACTCTGTAAAAGTCATGTTATTTATATTTTATTCTATTTTAGTTTTGATAAAATCCAAAATTGCTGACTTCTTGTGTTGGCTATGAAAAATTAGGGATGTGTGACTTGGTACATGAATTGGTTGATGAACCATCACTAATTGAAGCAAGGTTTTTCTTATATTTTCTTGTTTAATACCCTTTATAGATTTCGTTTATTGCAAATCTGTGAGAACTACGCTTGTCATTCAATGCCCTCCTGCAATATTATGTGCAACGTCCCGTTCCTTCATTTCTGATTCTATACTTTTGTCGTCGTAGTTTTTCACTGTCTACAAGTTATTATCATTATTATTGTTATTTTGGATTATTATTTTTATTTTTGGGTTGAATTAGGACTATGTAGGAGGGAGTCCTAATTGTTTCTTTGTTTCAAACAAGACACCTCCCGTAAGCTTTGAGACTCTTTATATTACTTACTCAAAAACAGGCTTTGAGACCATCACTCAACATACTCATGAGTAATAAAAATACAGAACTCCCAATGTAGCTGATGGATGATTTGATGTTTAGGGCTGTAAATGTAAATGAACCAAGCTGATGGATGATATGATGTTTAGAGTTTCAGTTCTGGCTCAGCTCGTTTAGTAAAAAAATCAAACTTTAGTATAGTGCGTTTGAGCTCGTGTTTCATGACCTATACAGGCCTAAAACTTATGTTTATGAATGAATTTACGTTTATGAGCATATACAAGTCGAGTCTAGCAACGGTTGAGATTGGCTCATGTAGTAATCGAGGTTGAACGAAGCCAAAGCGGGAAAAGGACAATTGCCATGGTTAATGAAATGGTTCGAGGCTGTGCTTGCCGACATGTCTAGTACTTAGTTCAATCATACGTAGTTAGGCTGGACCCTTTGTGGCTTGCCTTTATTGTCGGCACATTGTTTGCATATCATCGGCACATTAGAAGAAGCTTCTACAACAAAAGGAAAAGGATAAATGTATGAATCAATGGAACAGTAATAGATGGGAACCACTAAATTATTGACCTATCTTCTGTCACACATGAACCTTTGTCCTTTTTATAACCTATTTTATCTTAAACTGAATATTCTCTTCTCACCCAGACGCCAGCTCATTCACAAAATTTGAAAATTACTGATATTTTCTCTAAAATAAATTGTGCAAAAAGTTAGGAAACGAAACTAGCATAGGGGCTCATTCAATCAATAGCAAGGTTACTACATTGTGATCCACATTCTAGTTCAAATTTTCTGTTTCAAAATCAAAATAATCATTCAACATGTAACGATAAAATTGTGTACATCTAATTATTTTTAGACCGACAATACTTTCATAAAATCAAATCAAAATTCATATTTATATATATCAACTCAAACATTGATGCCATATTTTAATATATCAACTCAAAATATTGATGTTCTATTCAGTACTATCAAACAACAATGTCCTACTCATGTCAAACGAATTCAATATAAACATGAATTTTAAGAAAACCCAACCATTAAATTTGAACAAATTTATATCCAAATTCAAAAGAAAAAATATATATATATACTCATAAATAAGTTGGCAACTTTGAGTATGAATCCCAGGAAAAAAAAAAAATCCCTCAAATAAAGTGAGGTAAATAAATACATTAGCAAATTTGATATGGACACGTGTAATGATAAACGTTTAAGCTCAACTCTATCTAACTGGCACTTAACCCTTTCTTTGAGTTCTCTCTCTCTTCACGGTGTGTGATGGTTCCGCAAAGACGATGACTGGAGAGAGAATGAGATCTTCCTCCAGCTCTGAAAACCCTAGAAGCCTCTGCTCTGACCACAATCATTTCCAATCATTCTGACTGAGATCATCAACATGGTGAAGAAGCGAGTCCCAGACTGGCTCAACAGTTCTCTCTGGTCCTCCTCCACTCCACCGCTTGACGAGGATCGCATCAGCCGTTACGCCTCCAAATCCACCGCCACTTCAACCGACTCCTCGGAGGAGTCTCCTGTTCAGCCGCCCGTTCCGGTGCTGCCTCCGGCTGTGGTGGCAAGACAAGAGCCTCCTAAAGAGGAAACTAGGGATCCTTCCAGCAAAAATGACAATGGGAGTTCCGCTGCTTCTTCGGCTGAAGACATTTCTCGCCAGGCTCAGCTCTTACAAGAGGTGAGTTTATTTCTCTGTCTCTATATATATATATTTATGTGTGTACATACATATGTTTATATGAATTGTATAGTCACATGACTCTTTAGTATCCTCCACTCTAAATCTCTTTCGCGGTCCTTACTCAAAATTTATGTAATTATCATTCAATTATGTTATGCCCTTCGGGTTCTGCTATATTCAATGTTCTCTCTTTTGCCACCCCCCCCCCCCCCCCCCCCCCCCCCCCCCCCCCTCCCCTTTTTACTTCCATCTTTTTTATATAAATTTTTTTTTTTGGAATAATTAGCGATTGATTTTGTTAAATGTAGCTTTCAAGGAAGGTTGTAAACATGGGTGAATTGCGGAAACTTGCGTCACAGGGTATACCAGATGCTGCCGGCATTCAATCTACTGTGTGGAAGGTATAAAATTGTTCTTACTGCAAATTAAGTTAAATTGAATAAAATTGCACATATGATCTACTTGCTTAAATTATCAGTCCCAATAAAAAGATTGCAAATACTATCATAGTGAAAAGAAAGAGTGACACTGCTGCAAGTTGATGGAGAGAAAACACATATCTAGCATTTGAATGTCTAGAGTGATCGGTTTAAAATTTTGGCAGCTCTTATTGGGTTATCTGCCAAGTGATCGAGGACTTTGGTCGTCAGAATTGGCTAAGAAGAGGTCTCAATACAAGCATTTTAAAGAGGAGCTTTTGATGAATCCTGTGAGTTCTAGAAATACTTTTTGTACCCTCATCACATTCATGTTTAACTCTATTTAATAATATTGTTTGGGTTGGGAATGAACCAAAATGCAACTGAAATAGAGGGGTGTAGGCTCTCTCAGTTAACTTCTGTCCTCAGTGGGGTTGAGCATTTTTAACCAGCAAACAAGGCTCATATTTGTGATATTGTTGACTTCTTCAAATCATTATCATAATGGGGTCAGACACATGAATTATATTTTTTCATTCTTTTCTATTACAAGCCATCTCTCTTATAATATTTAACTTTTTTAAAATCATTTCTAATGATTTCATCCCATATTAAATTCGGTCGCCCTCTTTGTCTCCTACCTTCTATGCAAATTATTCTCCCTCATCATACCGGAGCATCTGTAGATATTCTTTGAATATATCCATTCCACCTAGGTCTATTTTCTCTTACCTTTTCACTAATCGGCGTCACTTCTAATTTCTCCCTCACATATTGATTGGTAACCCCATTACTTCTAGTCGCCCTTATTATCCACCTTAATCTGTATTTCCGCTACATGAATTTGTTGTTCCTATTTCCTTTTAAAGCCTGACACTCTGAACCATATGAAATAGCTGGACTAATAGGTATTCAAAAAAATTCCTTTTAATTTACCTATTATTCTTTTATCGCATAAAATCCCACTAGCCCGTCTCCATTTTCTCCAACTTGAATAAGCCATCAGGTCCCTACATCAAACTAATTAGGGGCTATAAATTCAAATTAGATTGACAAATGTGAATTTATGTATTAGTTGAGAATTTGAGATGGAAGTGGTAACTAAACTTGTTTCTTATGGTCAGAGAAAATCATTCAGTAAGTTAATCGTTTGGTCAATGCCTCTCTGGGTACCTTTTCTCATTTAAGTGACAGGTGTTTTTCTTAGTTGAGAGAGATTTTTGGGTTCCATAACTCCTCTTGATATAGACTTTAGTAAGTCACAGTCAATTGGTGACTTATTCTTCACACAATTAGAAAGTTCTTGTAAATATTGAGCCTTTTCCTTGTCTTTTCTTAGAATCCACCATTAGGGATAGGATCTGTTGCTGTAGACATGTAGTTAGTATGGGTCGTTTGAACCAAAGTTTTACAACTTATCCAATGTTAACCTCCTTTATTATTACAATTACAATTTCCTGCCTACATCGTCTTCTTCAGGCTTCAGGTACAATACAATTAGTTTTACTTCTCTTTTCAGAGTCTAATATGCCTCTGCAGTCTTATGTTTGAATATTATCTGGGAAGTGAAGGTTAGGATAACAATATAGCGGTTGTTTGCTTCATGTAAGATTTAAGTTTGCATTCTGTATATATGTCTCTATTGCATTTGTATCTGTACCAAATTGTGGTTCTAATTGTTTCTGTGGCTAGTCAGTCAGAAATTACAAGAAGGTTGGATAAGTCTGGCAGTTATGAAAATGATGAATCAAAAAGTGCATGCGATGGTCCTCTCTCTAGATTGGAAATAACTCATGGAGAGCATCCTTTGAGTCTTGGAAAGAGCAGCATCTGGAATCAGTTCTTCCAGGTAACGGATTAAGTCACATCTGAAGATGTTTCATGTGTTAAACAGTTTGGAATGCATGTTCTCTTAAAAATTCATCTATGCAGTAGTCCTCCTCAAAGATATAATCTCAAAATGCAGTATCTGTTCTACAAGCCCAGCTATCCTTTTACCTTTTTAGGGTAATAATTGGATGACCCTTGCACGATTGAGTAGGGAAAGAAGGGTCTGGGGTGATTGGTTGTGGGAACATTTGCTCATGCTTTTCGTTTTTTATAGGGTAGATGTTTTAATGTATAAAATATGCTGGGGTGGATTTATCGATTGTTTGTTCATATTCTACTGCATATTATCACAAATATGATACATCAGAATGGACTGTTCGTATCACAAATGCTATAGCAATATTATTTCCGCTTCAGACAATATATATTATTGTATGCAGATGCTGCCTCCTAGTTACGTGCATTCAATTTTCTTTTGTCTGTCAGTCATCATGTCAATATAATAGCTTTCTTGGCTATCATGGTATTCAGAAACACAACTGTGGGGCTTTCCAAATGGGTGCAAATCAATACACCATATGCTGTTTTACAGAAATTCTTGGTTACAGCTGGTTGCGATACTGTACTTTGATTTCATGCACATTATTTGACTCCAACATATGCAACTTGTAGGACACAGAGATCATAGAGCAGATTGATCGAGATGTGAAGCGCACCCATCCCGACATGAACTTTTTTTCTGGAGATTCACAGTTTGCAAAATCCAATCAGGTGAAACTCTTGTTAGTTGGAGTGAGTTCTGTTACAAGAATAAGCATTGGTTAAGTTAAGCATGTCTGTTGTTTTCAGGAGGCTCTGAGGGACATATTGATTGTATTTGCAAAGTTGAATCCTGGTATAAGATATGTGCAAGGAATGAATGAAATTTTGGCACCTTTATTCTATGTATTCAGAAATGACCCTAATGAGGAATATGCGGTAGGTAAATGCAATTATGTTTGTTTCTTTTTACAAATTCAATTTTATTTCAGTTGAGCTGTTGAATAGCTTTATTTATTCATTTATTTATTTTTTGTGAGTTGATTCATTTATTGCTACAGTTTGGATTTCTAGCAATACCGTAGTTGTTGGTTACGATGGACTACTTTTTGGTAGTTTAAATATTATCCTGATTTGAAATGTAATAATATACGTTTTCATCGTCTTTTTCTCTATAGGATTGCACCAGGAACTTGTTAGCTTTAATTTTTTCCTTATCCAGTAAAGCTACAATCTATTTGTTCTATTATTCTAAGTTATGCTTTTAGATGCAATTGTTTGTCTAGTGCGTTTCATTTACAAATTTTATTATATATTAGCTAATTATTTTATTCCCCTTTTCTATGTTCTTGAGGAGTTCTGTTATTTTTGTATTAGGTATTTTATCTAGAATGTGACAGATTTTCACTTTATCCTAAAAGTCAAAACACACACCTACATTAAATAGCATGAATGTTATAAAAAAACCATTACCGCAACACCATGTGGCCTCAATTAATGAAGGACGCTGGGACTGGAAGACTGGGGATGGACTTGGCATTTTTTGAACAATATGGCTAGACTTGAAATTTTGTTCTCATGTTTGGTATATATAGCTTTTACAATTGCATCAAGGTCTTTATTTGATCTAATTATTTATATTCTTTCATTTGAACCCCTTTATTTTCTTATGGTGGATGTTGTGAATAGTTTGTATATTATCTTCAGTTAAAATATATTAATGGATCATTCACAATTCCTCAATGATTTAAATTTTTATTCTTTTAAATTTTGATTTGAGACTGCTTTCGTCTTTTCTTTTGGAAATTTTAATTACTAAAAACTTCTTTAAGAGTCAAGAAGGTGCATGTATTTGTGTTGTGAGTACTCTCTCTAAAACATGCAAATTAACTTTTCTTCTACAGACTTGCCCACCTAGCACATCAGAATATCTTGGTAGGACCTTACTGATGAGAGAGATTTGTAAGCATCCTTAAAGAGCAGAGCCAGACCCAGAAATATTCAGTTGGGTAGGGGGACTAGTACTATGTTTTAAAATTTAAAGAAATATAAAATAATTGTAATAATTTTTCCTTCAAAAAAGGTCGTAATATATTCTTAAGAGCATGTCTATCATGAGCTCACTCTAACTAAGCTTGCATCCTTGAAACCTTCAGATTGAAAGGCTGATCACACAGCCTTGCAATTCCAATGGTTATAAAGGTGCGGGATTTGCGAGAGCAAACAGCAGTTGACAAAAGAGGCTATCATGTGTGGTTGCGTCCCTTTTTCTTTTTTTTTTTCTTTTCCCTCTTTTGAATTTGTATAGAGAATAGAAATTACACATACACAGACACATGTATATGAATGGAGTGTTGATATATTATAATAAGGACCAACACGACTTACCTTTTTTTTTTTTTTTCAAACTATTTTCCGGTAATAGGGATTATGCCCCCCCTCCCTCCCTCCCCTCCTCCTCTCTTCCTGCAGTTCTGCCCCTCTTTAAGAGGCTTTCTAATTATTTTAGTATTTTTGCAATCATAAATAAATAATTTCACCATGTTGTTATGGGACCTTTTATGAACACATCATTTTCTACTTAGGATTGATCTATCTCCATTTATCATCTATTGTTAACCTTTCCACTTCCTCATCAGTATGTTTTCTGTCTTTGGTTTCATTTTATTTATCATTCTCCATTTTTTTTTTATGCAGGCCTCTGCAGAAGCAGACACGTTCTTTTGTTTTGTCGAGTTATTAAGTGGATTCCGGGATAATTTCTGTCAGCAACTTGACAATAGTGTTGTGGGAATCCGTTCCACAATTACTAAGTTGTCACGGCTTTTAAAGGAGCATGATGAAGAGCTGTGGCGTCATCTTGAAGTCACAACCAAAGTAAGACTTCTTTTCCCACCTCCCACCACCCCCCCCCCCCCCCCCCCCCCCCCACCACTTGAAGGATGGAAATAAGACATTAGTATACCGTTTGTTTCTTTCCTTTTGATTCAAGTGCTCAATATTATATATATTAAATATTTTTCTCTTAACAAACTGAGTGGCTTCTTGAAATAGTCACCAGACACATCATCTAGTGAACCACATTTGGATGCATATGTTAAAGGGTCATTCTGTTTTAGATATTGCAATCATCGTTCCCGCTTCCCGCATGTAGTGTACCAGAATATTTAATGATCAAATGGCTGAAAAATAAATATCAACTTATACAGAACACAATAATCTACGTTTGATTAGATTTTCTCTAGTACTTGACATTGTGAGAATGGCACAACCCCCACACTACATGCACTAGGTTCCAGTTTTGATTCATGAAGACATGATGTCTCCTGTAGAGATTTTCAAGTGTCTTGCACTTCTCCCTTGTGTGTGTGTGTGTGTGTTGTGGGTGGGGGGGGGGGGGCGGCGGGTGTTTACAAAGGAATGCTGTTTAGCTGAAAATGGCTCCACAATCCCTGACCAGTGGAAAACAAGAGATATTGTGGTTCTACCTTTCTGATAGACCTGATAAATAATTTCGACCAATATGATTTGAATAGAGCTCTGATTACTATTGATGTTCTATATTTTGAAGCAGCTAACGTTTTTTGTGTGTTGTGTTTTATTTTCGTAAGTGGATAAAAATTTTCTGTTAAAATATATTGTTTTTAGCTTTCTGAGTCTAGCTTTGTTTGAAGCTTCTGCTCTAATATACCGAAGAGCTGATGAAAATATATTTAAGCCCTCCTGTTTTTCTAAAATAACAGGTCAATCCGCAATTTTATGCATTTAGATGGATTACTCTCCTCTTGACTCAAGAATTCAATTTTGCGGACAGCCTTCACATATGGGATACACTTCTCAGTGACCCTGAAGGTCCTCAAGTAAGTTTGTTCTTTTCTTTGTTTCCTTTTTGTTTAAAAAATCCTTCATACTTGTTTAGGATGCAATCTCTATTTTTCTTTATGCATACAAGAGCTGTTTTTGTCTTCGGATAATTCTAGGCCGCACACTTCCATTTGGGTAACAAAACTGGGGATGAATGCAGTAAACCCCATTGTTGTGAGGCTTCTCTCCTTTTGGGCAGGCAGGCAGTTCTGTTTGTTGCCAATTTGATGATTTGTGTGTGTGTGTGTGTGTTCATATATTAGTATATACACAAATTAAAGAAGTGGTAACTAGGAGGAGCAGGGATGGGGCTGTTATAGGTGTAGTGGGGATCGTTGCTGTGACAGCTGGATGGGGAAGAGATCCTATTAGGTCGGTCATGGTTGAGAAGGGGAACCATCATATGCCATCCCTTCTTCCACTTTTGGTGAAAAGTCTTGCATTATAAATGATGACAGCAGGGAATAAGTCCCTTAGGTGTAATTTTGTACCTTCCCAAAAATGATGAAAAAGAAAAAAAGAAAAGAAAAAATAAAGAGCTTGCCATTATCAATGAAATCTTACTTATCAAAATAAATAAATAAATAGCTTTCCATTATTACCTTTATCATGATATATGCCTCATCCAGCCGTGTACACATGTTTTGATGATATTGTTCTCACACCATTTAAGAAGAGAAAAGATCGTGCATCACAATAAATTCGTAGCCACTCACTTGTTCAACCATAAAAAACTAGTTCTCCTCAAATGATTTAATCACAATTATCAGATAATTATATTAACTCTTATAGCTGGGGTTTTTTTTTTTTTTTTTTTTTTTTGTGGTAACTTCTACTGTATAAAGAAATATTACTCATTTGATGTATCATTATAAATAAATAGTTAGTGTCTGAGACCACCTGCTGAGATTGTTTGTGTGTGTGGTTCTTTTCCCCACCAAGTATAGGACCATAGGTTCTCCAAGTAGGCTTAATCTTCAGAGTCCTAGCCTCCTAGGCACACCACTCCAATCTAGCAAACCTGAAGTGCCAACTCCAAGAGCTGAACCTGTTTCATGTAAACAATAAAATTTCAAAATTTCAAATTCATACATATTGTTATATCTTCAGAGCTTATGTGTATGTGGATCTGTTAAATTGTATTCAACAATAAAGCATATTGGTCTTGAATCTTGAATAAGAATATCAGTATATGAATTTAATAAATTATTCCAGTGAGAGTATTTGACATCTCCACTGGGGAGAAAGAGGAAACGGCAGATAGAGGGTGCATATGTTCAGACAAGGATCCTTTCCACAGTTTTTTTCTTTGAGTCTATATCGGATGACACACATAGTACTAGGGGTGGCATGGGCTCGGTGTGTGTGCCTGAGACAAAAAAAGTTTAGAGAGGTTCCAAGTAGTACAATGAAATCCTAACAGTGCTCTTTATAAAAAGATAATTTTGTGTGTTTTCAGAATGTAATTGGGGGAGGGTTATCTTATTTTCTGTCAGCCTGGTTGGGCTTTAATTTCCTTTCCCGACTAATCCCTAATTTCATTAGTCCCTTTCTGAAACAACCCCAAGCAGGGTGGTACTTGGCCAACATGGTTGATTTGCCATTCTCACGTGGAAGTTGTCTGTAGCATATACTTTACTAATTTTTTTTTTTTTTTTTTTTAATAATAAATTTTACTTTTATTTGCTACAACCATCATTAGCCTTGGAGTTCTCTTTAATCCTCTAGATATCTTGAATGAACTGCAATTTTTTATTTTATTTTTGCCTGAAAATCTTTGACCAATTAATTGTTAGAGAACCATGTTTGGTGGATCCTGTATCCTGTTTATTAAGGAAGATGGCAAGTGGGATTTTGAATATCCTATTTATGTAAAATGAAAAATAACCAAACAAATTAAAATTAATACTATAATTGCAGGAGACCTTGCTTCGGGTATGCTGTGCAATGCTGATTCTTGTTCGGAGGCGCTTACTTGCAGGTGATTTCACGGCTAACCTCAAGTTACTCCAAAATTATCCATCAACGAACATCAGCCACCTTCTCTACGTCGCCCATAAATTGCGAACCCATTCAGTTGGTCAGATTTTGTAATCATCATATATATATTTTTTATCCTTCCTTTTTATTTTATTTTTTTATTTGGTGTTGAAATTTGGTGTCTGTAAAATATATTGGATGTAAATCTCAGGTTTAAGTAGGTTTTATTTTTCCCTCTTCAAAATTTGTAATTGTTGCATTTGTGGGACAGGACACTTATTCTTTGATCTGTGACATTAGAAGAAAAAACTCCCCTAATTAAGATATAAATGATTTCTTAATTCTTCTATTTGATAGTCATCAAACGTCTCATGAATACCAATTGAAGGAAGAAATGGGAAACATCATTGATTCCATGCATAACTTGCCTTTCTCTCATCTTCTACTAGTCATGTCATTGAAGCCTACTATTGGTTGCGGTCGAGGTATAACGAGCTCTTGGACAAATGGTTGATACGGGTCGAATGTCTAACTTAAAAATATATCATGTATCGATATGCGGTCGAGGTATAACGAGCTCTTAGACAAATGGTTGATACGGGTCGAATATCTAACTTAAAAATATATCATGTATCGATATGGCAAACCATGGGAAAAGAATCATCTTTTAACCCCTCTCTCTCTCTCTCTCTCTCTGCTAGCCTTAAAAGTAACTATACTGATACGGTTTGATACATGATTCTATCACAACACAAATGATGATGTGGCAAGACACACAATCAAGGACGGGTTCGGATGCTCTTTCCTGCTATGTTGTCACTTTTGTTTTGATCTGAGGGAATGTAAACATTAAACTAATTGGATTTAACTTGATTGTGGGATGGGCAGCCACAAGTTTGAAGAGGACTGGTATTGGACAAGGATTTTTCTTCAATAATTTATAAACTCTTGCGCAAAAAACAACATGCAATCAAACGGAAAAAATAAATAAATAAAAAATGTAGGAATACAGTATATATGTAATTTAGCCAAAACTTAGGGCTAGCATACGGAATAAATTTTATTATAAAAGCGTAAATAATTACAATGGAGATCTTTCTCTCGACAATGTGAGATTTATCACTCAATTGTCTCTCACAAAATCTTCAATCACTTTTGCACAAATCACCAGGTATTTCACACCCCCTAAAGGAGATGATTAGGGTTGATATTAGTAGTTCTACAGAAACGCAACTTGCCCTGCAAGTCTTTTGGAGAGTCAAAAATCAACTTGAAAATTGAAGTTAAATTAATCGCAATACATTCAATGTGTAAGTTCATAATATTTGAACAAGTTCATTTTAGTCAGTAGCCAAAATTTTCATCTAGCTTGTAGCCTTCACAATGATTAGACAGTTCAATTTGTAAATATATTTACTTGGAGAGGAAAAATATACGTAATTGGATTTAACGAATGTCTAATTTATCAACAGCCCAACTTTGTGTGATTTAGGTTCGTTTGGATATCTATTAAGGGCAAAGTGAGAAAAACACCCTTAATATTTTAATTTTGGGCAAATAACACCCCTATTCTTTATTTTGGGTATATAACTCCGTTAAGTTTGAAAAAAATGAACAAAAAAGGACTCATGTTATGTATATAAGTTCGTTAAGTTTGAAAAATTAGCAAAAAAATGTTTGAAGTCAATATAAAATTCCGAAAACACTTTTATCTCTTCGTACAATGCCCTTATAAGGACAAGGTGAGAAAAACATCCCTAATGTTTACATTTTGGGCAAATAACACCCTTATCATTTATTTTGAGTGTATAAGGCTGTTAAGTTTGAAAAAATATGACAAAGAAGGGCTTGATGTTATTGTTTCGTTATAAACACGTGCATTGCACATGACATTTTTAAGATATAAAATTTTAAAAGTACTCTTGTCTTTTCCGATAATGTTCTTATATATACAGGGGTAGAGCCAGAAAGTTAATATAATATTTTTT
Organism: Cornus florida; assembly: GCF_030987335.1. Lineage (NCBI taxonomy): Eukaryota > Viridiplantae > Streptophyta > Magnoliopsida > Cornales > Cornaceae > Cornus > Cornus florida. The sequence continues at coordinate 85,104,622 of NW_026775579.1, read as the reverse complement.
AAAAAAATTACTAGTCATAGTATATATACCTTGAGGAAATTAAAAAATGAGAAAAATACAACTTAGACAAAATAATAAATAAATAAATTTGTTTGAAAGAAAATTATGGAGAAGAAGCGTAAAGAAATAAATATTGTTAGAAAATCAATTTTCCTTTATAAATTGTATCAGTTTGTTAAAAATTTTATTTTTTTGATGAATAAAATTAAGTACTTTGATTCCACTTGGGAAGTATATACATATAGATAAAAGATTAGAAAAACATATTGAATTTTAACTCAAAAGAGATTATTTTAAATTCAACAATATTATTATTGAGTTATTGAGATACAAATAGTTATAAAATTTGTTATTTAAAAAGTAATAACTAAAAGTATTATCAATATATGATATTATTGTTAAACACTAATTGACTCTAGAGGGGGGTGAATAGAGTCAATGGTCAATTTTCGCAATTTATAGATTTACAATTTCTAATCAACAACTTAAGCAATTATGCAATAATCAAGATATGAAAGCAAACAATTAATAGCACAATTGTAAAAGATATAAGGGAAGATAAATTGCAAATAATGACTCGGCAATTTTAGCGAGATTCGAAAACTCCTACTCCTCGGCTCAAGACCCCTCTTGAGACTTCCCAATCCACTATAACTTCTCCTTAAAGGTGGAGAGCAAACCTTTACGTGAAGCAAACCCTTACTTCTCTTCCTTGCTAGGAGAACATGTAAGCGAGAACTGAAATTATCATTCTTGAGAATGAATAAAATATATCATGGAGAGTTGGTCATAAATAGCCAAGTACAATATGTACAATTATGACCGGTCCTTTACAAGGGTCGCGATACCAAGTCAAGCTTGAAGAGTTGTGAATTTAGGAAGTGGCCAAGTTTTACATTTAAAGAAAGCCACTACTACCTTTCTCTATATAAAATATAGATAGGGTGAGTAGGGATCGTCCCAAAGGATTATACGTGTTAGAGTTTCAACTTCGACTCTAGCGTACCAAATGATTGCAAAAGAGAATTGGGTTGGTTGATTAAGCTAAATTGAATTTAACTAAATAAAATAATATGAAGTAAACAAGAGAGAGATGTCTTGGGGTGTAGAGATCACCACCAAGCAATACTTTTCTATACTACTAACAAGTGATCAATTGAGGGTAATGGATGTGTTGCAATATGATAAGGGTGTGTGTGCATTAGGTTGATTCAATTGGCAAGGATGACAAATCAAGCAAGTATTGTCTAAACATTATGTGAAGAGCACAATATATCTAAACAATAGAGCATATATTGTCTAGACAACATGGGGATAGCACAATAGATCAAAACAAGTCATTAATCCTTCATTAAGCTCACAATCAACATACAACACAATATTAGAGGAATATGCCATTTGGACTCACAAGCATGGAACATCAAACATCAATAGTAGATTGTCCTCCCATCTAACATTGCACTACCACTACACTAAATCTACACTACTAGCATGAAAATAAAGCTATCTAAACTAGGGGAGAGGCACAAACCATCAAGAATAGGCATAAACCATCAAATAAACCAAAATAACATTCATTAAGCATATCATCTTGATAATCTCTAGATCTATAGCATCAATACACATAGACATGCATCAAAAATACTAAATCTAGGGATAAGCACATGAATATCCTATTCTAGCATACATAGACATATGGATAGAATAGAATAGTCAATTGGAAGCATTAAACCATACAAACCATGAAATAATCAAGATTTATATATACATGAATATCAAGATGTATCATACAACACTAATCCCTCAATAATACACAAGATTAGAGTATAGAAAGCATGCTTGGGGCTAACTCTAGCCCCAAGAGGATGTCTAGCCACTCATGGTAGTGATGATCCAACCCTCAAGGGCTAACTCCATGGTTGCTCCTTGTTGGTGAAGATCTCCTCCAATGGTTGCTCTAGCTTCCTCCCTTTTTCCTCTCCAAGAATAGCCTCCAAGATGATTTTCAATGTGTGACAAGAGACTTCCTCAAAAAGTGTATCATATTCCTTATATAGGTAGGTCAAATACACCCCATGATGAGCTGTGGTCGTGCAAGGCATATTCTCCAATGATTGGATGAAGGACGGAATAAATGAGCTGGACTTTAACTTTTTCTCGTTGGAGGAAGTTCGATCGATCGAACCTTAACTTGGATCGATCGAAAATGGGTTCGATCGATCGAACTGCATCTTGGATCGATCGAAGTGGTCTGACTCCTCCGGATAATGACAAGGCTGGGATATTTTCAAGATATTTATGGGGAAAAAGACAAAAGTGGTTTGTAGGCGTACAGCTGTGGATAAGATCAATCATTTGAATAGGACAAAATAGGGTTCGATCGATCGAAGGTGATGTTCGATCGATCGAACTTGGAATTTCAGCAAAGGCCAAGGTTGGATCCATCGAGAAGTACTGTGATCGATCATAGATGTTCGATCGATCGAAGTCTAAGTTGGATCGATCGAACTTTTCAGTTGCATAACTTGATTCCTTTTTGCTCATTTCTTTCTCCACTTTGCTCCCTCCTTTGGTTTATCTCAGGATTGCTTCAATTAAGCTCTTATTTGGCTGAGTTAGCTAAATTTTGGGATTAGTGCCTGAAAATATAAATAACACGTAATAAGTCTAAAACGGCAAAGTAAAATAGATAAAGGTACTAGAATGCTTAAGCTTAACGGGTTTAAATGCGCACTTTTCAGTGCTCATCAAATTAGAAAAAGAATAAAGTTTGAATCCCATAAAATATGGGATTTTCCTAACTAAATCAGGATACTAGCTAAATGAGGATTAGTTTTCAACTAATTACAAAGTCAAAGATTTTTCCACTAATTTACAATTGTCCCAGTTTTCTTATAGATAGAAAAACTGTGACTTTCCAACACTCCCTCTCAAGTTGGTGAATAAATGTTCTTCATTCCCAACTTGCTAATGAGTTTCTGAAATGCATGTCCGGGCAGTCTTTTCGTTAGAACATCTACGAGTTGACATACTGTTGAGATATATGGAGTACAAATTAGACTGCTATCAAGTTTTTCCTTTATAAAGTGCCAATCCACTTCCACATGTTTTGTTCGATCGTGTTGTACTGGATTGTGAGCAATGTTGATACCTGACTTATTGTCACAATATAGCTTCATTAGTCCTTCCCACATGATTATGAGATTCTCCAGAATTATCTTGAGCCATAAAAGTTCACAAATTCCCAGTGTCATTGCTCGAAACTCCGCTTCTGCACTCGACCTGGCCACCACTAGTTGTTTTTTACTCCTCCATGTCACTATATTTCCACCCAGAAGCGTGCAATAGCCCGATGTCGATCTTCTATCAACCACTGATCCAGCAAAATCCGCATCTATATATGCCTCTAAGTTCAAGCTCGTCCCTTTCTTTAATAAAATTCCCTTGCCTGGACTAGCTTTTAAGTACTGTAGTATCCGGTATACAACTTGAAGATGTATTTCCTTAGGATTGTGCATAAACTGGCTCACCACGCTAACTGCATATGCTATGTCAGGCCTAGTATGGGACAAATAAATCAATCTCCCCACCAGGCGTTGATACATTCCTTTATCCACTAATTCTTCCTTTGTACCCTCACCTAACTTTTGATTGGCTTATATTGGCGTTTCGGCTGATTTGCACCTTGTTTTTCCAGTTTCCTTGAGAATGTCTAGCACATACTTTTGTTGTGAGATGAATATTCCTCCCCTTCACCGAGCAACCTCTATGCCCAAGAAATATTTTAGGCCTCTCAAATCCTTTATTTCAAATTCCTCTGTAAGGCGTCTATTAAGTCATTTCTAGTGATGATGATATCATCCACATATACCAGCAAGGCGATTACTCCCCTTAAGTCCGAGTGCTTTACGAATAGCGTGTGATCACCTTGACTTTGTTTGTAGCCTATTCCTCGCATTGGCTTTACTAATCTCCCAAACCATGCTCTTGGTGACTGCTTTAATTCATACAATGCTTTCCTAAGCTTACATATTTTCTCCCCTCTAGTGTCAACACCAAACCCTGTGGGCTCTTTATATAAATTCTTCTTCAAGATCCCCATGTAGGAAAACATTTTTTACGTCGAATTGATGTAAGCTCCAATCCAGGTTGGCTGCTAAAGACAATAATATCCTCACTGTATTCATCTTAGCTACTGGTGCGAATGTTTCCTGATAATCAGCTCCATAGGTCTGTGTATAACCTTATACCGTTCCCGCGATCCATCTGCCTTTTACTTTACCGAGAACACCCACTTGCATCCAACTGACTTATTTCCTCTTGGTAATTCTACTAACTCCCAAGTTTTGTTCTTCTTAAGTGCATCCATTTCCACTTTCATAGCCTGTTTCCATTCTTCCTTCCCTAGAGCCTCAGACAGTGTTTGTGGTATGGTTATAGAGTTTAGGTGGGTGAGAAAACTTCTATGTGAAGATGACAATTTTTTAAATGACACAAAATGAGACAAAGGGTGTTGTGTGCAATTTCGAGTGCCTTTCCTTTCTGCAATGGGTAGGTGTATGTCATTTTTTTCAATTACTTAAGAGAGTAAATCAAGAGTGGGAAGAACGGGGACATTTGTTATACAAACCTCTGTATTTACCTCATTCCTGATAATTGGCTTGGACATTTAGGCCTGCTTCAGTTTAGTAGTGGGACCTTTTTCCCTTGAATATTGCCGCAATGGTGTAGTGACAACAGGTTCCATCAGATTTTCAGGTTGTCTTGGAGTCTCGGGATCATGTAGTTGTTTTGGTGTTTCAGTTTGAGGTTGTTCGGGCAACGGATCAGGTGATTCAGTAGGTAGCAAATCAGGTGAGGTTATAGGGTGGCTGTTTTGAGCAGAATGTCCATGAGAAAACCAAGATCACTAAAATCATTATCTTCCCTAGTAGAAGTCTCCCCCGGAAGATAAGGGTGAAAGAAATTCTCATTTTCAACAAAGGTAACATCAGCGAAAATGAAGGTTTTATGTGATGGTGGATGATAACATTTGTATTCTTTGTGTGTTGAAGAGTACCCTATGAAGACACACTTGAGTGCTCGAGGATCAAGTTTGCTACGACTATTGGAATGAATATGAACAAACGCAACACACCTAAATACCTGAGGAGCCAATTGGTTGTGAGAGGTAAAATCTGGAAAAAAAAATTGATAACACTTCCCAGGGACTTTTAAATTCAAGAATTCGGGATGGAGTACGGTTTATCAAGTGAGTGGATGTAAGGACAGCTTCCCCCCATAAATATTTTGGAACTTTTGTTTGGAATAGCAGTGCTCGGGTTGTTGATAAGAGATGACTATTTTTCCTATCTGCCACTCCATTTTGTTGGGGTGTATCAATACAAGAGGATTCATGTATAATCCCTTCCTTTTGAAAATAAGGAGATAAAACTTGATTAAAATATTCTTTTGCATTGTCAGATCTTATTTTTTTTTATTTTAACCCCAAATTGATTTTTTATCATGTCGTGAAAGATTGGAAAAAGCGGACACACATCAGATTTTTGTTTCATAAAAAAAACCCGCATGACATGAGTACAATCGTCAATAAAAGTGACAAACCATTTAGCCCCTGAAATATTTGTGATTCTTGAGGGACCCCAAATATCACTATGAATCGAATAAAAGGGTAATGAAGATCTTTTATTACTCACAGGAAATGGAACATGTTTGTGTTTAGCAAACTCACAAATGTCATAATGAAATTGACTAATATCAACACTCCTAAACAAGGAGGGAAACATGACACTCAAAACTCTAAAGGAAGGATGCCCATATTGTAAATTGTAGAGCCAAATTTGGTTTTTTATTGATGACTTGGTATCGGACAGCAAAGAAAGTGATGAATTGACCTTATTGTTCACAGTTTTATTCGGTAAATCCAGGTAATAGAGGCCACTGCTTTCCTTAGCACGCCCAATCGTCCTCCCCAAAACTCGATCCTGAAAAACACATGTAGTAGGTAAAAATATTAGATTACAGTTTAGGTCTTCTGTGAGATGTTGAACAGAGACAAGGTTTGTGATAAGCTTTGGAACATGTAAGACAATTTTTTTTAAATCAATGAAGAACTTAGGTGAATATTTCCTTGACCTGCTATAGTAGCATAAGAACCATCAGCCACTATGATTTTTCTACTACTGGAACATGGGCTGTATGTGGAAAAAATGTGGGACAAATGTGTCATGTGGTCGGTTGCTCCCAAATCAATGATCCAGGAGCCAAAGTGGTTGTGATCTGAGGCACTAAGGGCATGAGAAGAAGAAAACATACCTGAATGTGCAAATGAACACATACCCGATGGTTTTTCCAGAGAGTTCAACAAGGATCTAAGCCCTTCTATATTGTCTTTGTTAAATTCATTGCCACTAGAATTTTTTCGATTACTGGAACCGTCATCATTAGCTTGTGTCAGATTGGCCTGCCCTTTTCCTTGCCAGTTCATTGATCATCCACCATTTCGGCCAGAGCCTTGTGGTCTCCCGTGAAGCTTCCAACACTGCTCCTTAGTGTGTCTTGGATTCCTGCAATAGTTGCATACAAGATTTGTCCAATCCCATTTCTTGGATCTGAACGTCTATTTTTGGTGTTGGTAGTGAATAGTTTTTCTAGAGTTGGTTCCTTCGGGTCTGTTGTAGTTAAAGTCGAGCCTTCCAATGGTTGAGTAATAACCATTACTCCTCTTCAACTTTCCTCAGCACGAACGATTGCAATAGACTCGTTCAGAGACGTTAATTCCTCTTTTCCAAAAATCTGCACTCTTACTTGATCAAATTCAATATTGAGTCCCGCCAGAAAGTCATATGTTCTATCATTCTCAATAAAATTCTTAAGAATAGCAACATCCTCATTATCTTTCATTTTGATAATTTATAGTAATTCATCTCTTACCACAAATTCTTTAACAAGTTGGCATATTCAGTGACCGAGAGATTACCTTGTTTAGTGGCTGTGAGTTTAGTCTTGATCTCATAGATTTGCGCCAAATCGTTCACCTTGGAGTACGTTTGTCGGATTGCCTCCCATATATCTTTGGCCGTGGTCAGAAACATGCAGGTGTCACTTATTTCTGGCACCATTGCACTCCAAAGCCAAGACATGACCATAGAGTCTGTCTCGTCCCAAGTGGCAAATTTGGGGTCTTTGGTGTCAGGTCCAGTTCCAAGGAGATAGCTAAGTTTCCCTTTCCCTTTGAGAAAAGTTCGAACAAATTGGGACCATTTTAGATAGTTTTTACCATTTAGTCGATATACGGCTTGAATGTTCTGCAACTCACCCGTGGCCTAATGGGTAGTCGTCTCCTAACCAGTTGTTCCAGAAGAATCTAACATCATTGGTTCGCCCTTTTACAAAAAGATTGATTCCCAGGAAGATAGCCTAAAGCTTTGATACCATGTAAGCGATAACTGAAATTATTATTCTTGAGAATGAATAAAATACATCATGGGCGCTGAATATTGCATATTCGAGCCCCTAAATATACGTATGTTAAGGCCTAAAGTGATACTTCTATCTATTATTAGACTAATTTACGTTTAATGTGTGATTATAGGTACTTTTCCAGAAAAACGGTTAAAACCGGGACTTTATGATGATATCGAAACTTACAGAGTCGTTGACGATCATTTAGATTAAGACGAGAGCTTAAATAGTGAAGTTTGGAGGAATTCAGAATCCAAAGCTCAAGCCCAAGGCCTGAGGCTCGAGCCTTACAAGTCAAAGAAAAAAAGTCAACAAGGCATTAAAGCTCAATCCTTGTACTTTTGAGCTCGAGCCCCAACTAAGGGTGCTCGAACTTTAACCCTCGAGCTTGAGCACAAGGCGTCGGAATTTGAAAAGTTGATTTCCAAGCTCCCAGACCTCGTGCCTAACTTCAATCAAGTAATGTTAAAAGAGATGAAGCTCAAGAATATTTTAAGTGTTGAAGAAAAAGACACTTCAAAAAATTAGTTGAAAAAATTTAGCTAAGTGTCAAAGTGAAGATCGAGCATCAATCCTTAAGACTCGAGCACCAATTCAAAGAAGCTCGAGCCTGAACCTTAAAGTTCGAGCCTTTGTTCCTAGAACTCGAGCCTTCCGTGACATGTCAGATTTGAGTTACGGGAATGTTCTCTTTTTAAGCCGTATCTCATTCCAGATAGGCCAAAAGACCTACAAGCCCACCAAGCCTTTATTTTCTTCTATAAAAAAAGGCACAAGCCTTGATAGAAGAAGTCCATTTTTCTTATATTATTTTAGAAGGTTGATACTATGGTGGTGGCTTTTAGGGTTTCCACAACCTTAGACAGTGGAGATCCTGAGAAGAGAAGTGCCGTCCGCGACGATGGAGACGACTCCAACACAGATGACATCCAGCATCATCATGAGTAGCTAATTCCTCTCTTAAGGCACTGATGTAACCCAATCCAGTATTATGGTTTGATTGTTGTTAACTCTGGGATATCTTAATGTATATTATGTTTTTTATTATATGACTATGAGCAATTGAGACAACTCAATTGGATTTAATGTTTTAAATAGATTTCAAATTGTTATTACCTTGTCTTAGATATAACGATTTGTTTTCTATTCTCAACCTATCTTATTGGACAGTATCTGGCGGAGCCCTGCCGGACATAGGAATAGAGGTCATATAATGGTGTTCTAACGTTTTTATAAAAGAATGTTTTCATAGTCTATGCTTAGGACAGGTGGATTATTTGCAAAATAGTTAAAGTAGTTATAGTTAACTGAATTTTATAGAACATCTTTCTTTAAAACCCGAATTGAATGAATGTTATTGAGTTCAATTATTTTAAAACATAATTTGTTAAAACCCCAGAGTTGAAACAATTAACCATAGTATGAAGGTTGTGGTGAAGTCAAAACCCTAAGACCTTTATATGTCTGATCACTTTCGCTTAATTTTAGTTTAATCTCAGTTTTTAATCGTGACAACCAAACAAACAATTCCACCAGTTACTTGTAAACCATGTAAATTAATTAAAGACCGAATATAAATACTCATCTCCGAGTGGGTTCGACCCTCTCTAGATAGTGCCATCCTATAAGGATTTGTCCTATTGCGAGTGGTAAAATTTATAGACACGATAATTCATCACGGAGAGTTGGCCATATATAGCCAAATACAATCTGTACAATCAGAAAAAGAATAAAGTTTGAATCCCATAAAATATGGGATTTTCCTGACTAAATCAAGATACTAGCTAAATGAGGATTAGTTTCCAACTAATTACAAAGTCAATGATTTTCCCACTAATTTACAACTGTCCCAGTTTTCCTATAAATAGGAAAACTGTGACTTTCCAATAGAACACCCTTCTCCTAGGCTTCTTTTGGGTCGCACCAACCGTTACAAGTTTGTAGCAAAGTATATAATTGAAATATAAGATAGAATCTCTCTCAAGATAGATGTACAAATGTAAGCTCACAACTAGAGCATATATATGAATCAAATAAAGCTTAAATCTCGAAGATGATATGAGAGAATGAAATGATTTGAAATGAAAGATCAAATATGAACTTGAATGCTCTCAAGGATACTGTCAATTGTTATGTAATTTGTTTCTCAAAGTTTAGCTCATATTTATGTGAGAGAGGGTCAATATAGTTGGTAGAGGTGAGGTATGCAATGACATTTGTAGAGAGGTGAGGTATGCAATGACATCTGCAGAGAGGTGAGGTATGCAATGACATGCAGCATTCTGTTTGGGTATTGTTCACATACGGACAATTCATATGGTACTGTTTACGTATACCACTATTCATGTACAGTATTGTTGTTGTCCATAAAATGAAAACTGTTCAACTGTATAGTACTATTCATATGGTACTGTTCACGAATACTACTAGTCACGTACAGTACTGTTGTTATCCAGCAAATGAAAACTATTCAGTGGTCTGCTACTGGCTTTTGCACAGGATTATTTCACACAGCTTATTTCCATTGAAAACATTTAAGTAAGTGTCATTATTATTTTTATATGTTCATTTATTTTAAATTTACAATGTAAATAAGGAAGTACCCTCCATTTGGATTCAATAAAAATATAAGAAATATAAAATGTAGAAATTCAGTTTTAGTACAAATTAGGGTTTCCGACAGTTTTGATAAACTCGATCCTCCGTGTAAGCTAATGAAAAAATCCCATAAAATCAGTTTAGGCTATTTGAAGTGTAAGAAGTTATTATTTTGAAATAATCATTATTGCAAAATCTATTTTTCACACTTAGCCATTTTTATTGCAAAATCCATTTTTCACAATTAGTCATTTTTCATACTTAACCAAAAACACCGTTTTTCATGAGACACATATTGGGGTCCTAATGTTCTTTACCAGAGCTTTATATATGAGTAATTAGGTTCTAAGCCTTAGACTCTGATTTCTAGTGACCAATATAAATCATAAGATTAATGTGCATGGTCCTAGCATTTCTAGCCCAAGTGATGAGTTATTTCAAGGTTTAAACAAACTTGAACTAACTCATTCTTTAGCAGTGACTTCATGTGTCAATTATGTGAATGAAGTGCATAGTCTGTTGCTGATGGATATAGGAGCATATGAATGATGTGATGATATGCATGGTCATATAGATACGAGCTTCAAATGGATTTATAAATACCTTGACATTGAATCTTAAACACTCACCAACCTATCTACCTCTTTCTTCATGCTTTGTCCATGATCGTTTAAGCTTTGAGGTACTCTTGATTTCTTCATTTCTTTGAGTTGCTTGCTTACTCATTGTAGTCCAATATATCTTTGAATGGACTTTGCATTTGGCTTCTTGTAACTTCAAGTCTTCTTTGTATCTCTTTATTTTCTTGATGTGATATTGAATAATAAAATATTTGGAATGATCTTTATAACTTCATTGAGGTCACTCTTGAATGTGAATAATCTATATAACACTAAATGTAAACATTAATCCTTAAACACCATTAATGGTTTGTGATCATAAAAACATTTAGATTGTCCTTTGATGAAATCTTTAAGGTCAACAATTATTATTGTTATTGATAGTCTCACAGTACTTTAGTTTATCTTCTTTTCAAATATTCCTAAGATTTACCAATAAAGATTGTTATATAATTTAAGATAATTTTCTTGTAAATACTATTTTACAAAAATGTTTGACAAAAAAAGCTTCATGCAGTTTTACTAAACATGAGGGAATATTAGTTATTTTATTCAATTTTCTCTCTATTGAATTAATATTATAGATATTGTACTTGTATATATAAATAAAATAACAATGTGTTGCGATAACGACTATAATAATTATTACAAAAAAAGAGAGAGACTGTAATAATAACGAGCTTAAATTTTTGTTTCATAATATTTGAGTTTTTAGAAGTATAGTTAAAAGAATGCAAGTTGAAATTTTTTAAAATTTGATAGAGACACAAACTAATTTTTTTTTTCAAGTGTTTTTAAAAACATTTGTGGACCAACTGAAATTTTTAATAAATTTTAGGGAAAAAAATTGCAAATTAATTAATATTTAGGGTTATTAATAGAATTTTCAAAAAAACTTGGATGATTAATATATATGTTAAAAATATTTTTTTGGGGGTCAATTAAAATTTTTAAATATATTTAGGGACAAAATTTATAAATTAATTAATATTTAAGGATAATAAAAAAAATTAAAAAAAATGTTCGGGGGCTTTACTGGCCCCTAGCTCCGCCCCTATATATATTATATAAATACACACTTGTCACATTTAATTATTATTATTTTTTTTCAGTTGTAGATGAATACTTTAATCTTTTCAACATTCAGGTATTTGTTTGCACCAAAATTGAATATTAAAAGAGGTTTAGAATGTATAAGGAGTTATACTCTATATGTATACCATAATGGTATTTTTTATCTGCAACCCTATAATATATATATATATATATATAGTACTGATCTCTTGCTCCCGTGGAGCAAGAAATTTTTTCCGCCGGATTGATCATTTAAAGGCTGTAACATCGCCTCGCAGAGCTTAACTGGATGATTGTTGGTGGCTACCACATGTTTGGTCTAGGGTTCTGGATTTAGATTGACTTCGTTCACTTGCTTGGGCTGGGTATGTCCGGCCTGTTTGCGAATTTGCCCTATTGGGCCTCCTTGTAATTACTGTTCATTTTAATATATACATTTACCTTCCGAAAAAAAAAAAAAAAAAAATTTTGCACTTTCTATAGTGACCATTAGATTAGATCTAATGGTCACATTTCAAACCCACCTATATATATATTTTTTAATACAAAACCACTATCATTATATATAATTTTCAAATTTAATATTTACCACTACCCTAATTACAATAATAAAAGGGAAGTACCAAAAAAATAAAAATAGAAATTTGATCACCTTTGGAAATCACGTATCACCACCATTAATTCGAATTTTTGTTTTCTTTGAAAAAAATAAATTGTTAGAAAATTACATCTATCACTTAATAACGATAACAAAAAAAAATTATTTTTGATGATAATGAAAAATAATAGTAATGATAGTAAAATAATAGCAACACTAAAGAAAACACTAAGAAAAAAAAACAGGATATTGTGCAAGTTATTATGATATTGATGAGTAATTGAAATATGTTTACAACTAGTTAAAATCTGGAAAAATAATAATAATAATAATAATAAGGAAGATGAGACAATTTGCGACAAAGGGGTCTGAGAAAAATAAATTGAATTTTTAATTTTAAAATAGGATGCATTTAGGGATTTATATAATAATTTTTTAACACCTATAATTCTTTTTTTTCAAATAAAACTTTTAGTTGTGTGACATGATTTTCAGAAGTGAAGAGTGATAGTGGTTTTGTATTAAAAGGAAAGTGTCGAAATTTTTGAAAATAATAAATAGTGGTAGTGGTTTTGTGTTAAAAGGAAATTATATAGGTGGGTTTGGAATGTGACCATTAGATCTAATCTAATGGTTATTATAGGAAGTGCGGAAAAAATTTATTAATCCACCGAAAGTAAGAGATTAGTATTCTATATATGTATATAAATAGTTTAGTTACTATTTCATATTTAATTAGTTTTTTAAAGTATTTTGTTGTACACAGTTATAATTTTATAGGGGTACATTTTAATCTTTTTAATTTTAAAATTAAATATTAAGGAATTTTTATAATGTGTTTCGCTAGCCACCCTATCTAATTATGAGACATTGAGATTTATTTCTTTCGGATCCAAACTACAACTTTTACCCGTCCGGACTAACAGATCCACAACATAAGTTCTTAACCCCTCGCTAAATCCTCCACTTCCCGCTGGTTTTGCCGCCTCTCTGTGTTGCAAAATATGTACGGACAGCCTTTGCGCTTCCGCCCAGACGGTGGCGCCCGAAGAGCTCCACCACCGGCACAACCTCAGGTGCCATATCTCCCAAACCTCAACTTTTTTCAAAACCCTAATTTCTACCTCCAGAATCCCACAATCCCAAGCCCTGTCAACCAGTACCTCCAAAACCCTAATTTTTCTTTCCAAAATCCTAATTTTCCGATTCAAAACCCTAATATTCCTATCCAAAACCCTGTCTTCCCGATTCAAAACCCTAATATTCCTATCCAAAGCCCTAACTTCCCGATTCAAAACCCTAATATTCATTCAGGAAAAAAAAATACAAAAACTAATATTCCTATCCAAAACCGTGATCCCCCTCGCCATCGCTTCCCCGATCAACGGATTCAGTCTGAGACACCAAGGGTCAATGAAAGTCTAGAGAGGATCGAGCGTGCGGTTTCCAAGGGTCGCCGCGATATTCTTGATGCCGGAGAAAGTGTGTCCGCTTGGAAGGTCTCGCAGTCTGTGCTGTTGACGTTGCGAGCCGATTCATGGGAATCGTTAGGGCTTCAAATGAAACAAGAGCCGTCGTTTCAAATGCAAGAAGTGCCGTCTCTCCAACGCCTTATAGAAACAGAAGCAAAGGTAACATTTATTTTTTCCCTTATTTCTCTGCTTGGTTGCTGAGAAAATTTTAGGCAATAATGAGAAGAAAGTAACTTCATTACCTAAACAACAACAAAACAAACAAAGCCATTTCCCAGTTAATTGGGTCGAATCTGTTATTCCATTCCACTCTATCTGAGGTTATTCATACCAAATGTTATCATATCATTCCTTGCTAACTCTATCCCACTCTAACTTTGGTCTTGCTATTTCCCTAGCACTACCATTACCCTCAATGTTGTCCATGTCACTTTTCCTAATTGGCACACTTCAAGTCTTCATTACCTGGGATTCAAAAAATATAAATATGATTCCTGTCCAGATAAACCCCGCTCATCTCTTTGACTTTGTTGAATTATCTTCTTTATTTTATTTTTGATTTTTAGTAATATATATATTTTTAACACAAAATTCTAAATTATTCCAATTTATCATATTTTTACCAACTTACTGGGCAGCCACGTGTTTTTTTTTTTTTTTTTTGATAAACAAGAATTACAGAAAAATAAGACTCAAAATGAGTCAAACTTCTTGTTTCTTATCCTTTTCTATGTTTTCCATGTGATCAGGAGTGTGCCTTAACTTACACTATTGAGATTGGGGTATTTTTCCATTTCAATATCCTTAATTTTATAGTAATATATATATATATATATTTTTGTTATTCAGGTTAATTCATTTATCCACTGCTTTGTTGCGGTTCAGAGAATTACTTCATTGTATGAATTGGAAGTTGCAATTTGCAAGAGTGAAGGTGTAAAGCAGTTTGAGGAGCTAGAATTGGGTCCGTTGGTACGGCACCCCCTTGTTGTGCATTATTTTTCTTTGAGTTCTGACGTGACAGAACCGTTCAAGATAACAAGTAAAGCAATAGTCTCTTTTCTTTTGGAGTTCTTGGATACTCATGAGGGTGAAGAAATTGATGTTGAGGAATTTTTGGATTTTATTGCGAAGAAGAGATCAGTGATGTCCAGGGAAAAGCTTTGTGTGCGTATTCAAAGCTTGGGGTATGTAGTTCGTGTGTGCTGTTTTCTTATTATTGAAAGCATTAACAATTATATTACAGGGGATTTTGTAGAAAACCATGCCATTTAATGAGTTCATTGAGTGATGCTAATTGTATCCATGTTGTTCTTCTGAGGACTTAATGTTAGTGCTATTTGGCTAATTTGTCGTGTGAGAACACTTCCATGGGCATTGTTTCTAATTTTTTTAACCTAAATATCTGCAATGTTGAAGCACTAATTTAGAGGGTAAAGAGCAGAAAAACCCATTGTTATAACGTGTGAAAACCCCCAATGTTCATAAAAACCCCTGCATATTCTAAATTGAGCAAACAAGGATGCTTTGTCAATTTGAAGACTGAAATACTTAAAGTTCCCTAAGGCAAAATAAAAGTAAAAAACAAAACTATCTCTCTCCGGAGAAAGAATTTGGTGTTTGGTCGTTATCTCATTCTCTCTCTACCCCCGAAGAAGAAAAGGTTAATTGAGAATTTAGACATTGTTTTGAAGCTATATGTTCTAGATATGTTTGAAAAAGAAAAAGTAAGAATCTAATTTCCCCGAGTCTATATATACCAAAACTACCTCCAAAGTTTGACAACCAAATGAAAGGAAAACAATTCCCACTACACATTGCCTTATTGCTCATAGCCAACTATTTGTCTTCTCTCTCTCTCTCTCTCTCTCTCTCTCTCTCTCTCTCACCGTCTTCTATTTCTCTGTCTTTGCCATGAACATAAAAGCAGTGAACTATCTACGCTCTTTGTTTGAACCTAAGAAGCACGAATACGAACATGGACACGGGATATGGATATGATACGATACGGATACGTTGACACATTAAATTCTAAAAAAGTAGGACATGGACACGCTGTGGACACGACTAATTTTTTTTTTTCATTTATACATCTATTGGTGAGACAATCATAGAACTTTTATAAAATTTTAAACTATATACTAATGTTACATAAGTTAGAAAAAGATGTTATTCGAATATCAAAAAGAATATATTATATTATATATGATATTACAATTTGTTACGACAAAGAACCTTGAACCAAGAAACAATCACGAAACACGGGAGAAAAGTAAACATGCCACACACAAAAAACACAAAATTTATCGTGGTTTGACATAAGTCGTGAATGCATCCAAGGTGGAGATCCGACGAAAGATTTTACTATGGGAAAAGCAGGATATTACAAGTTTTAGCCCCCAAACCCTAGCTCTTGCTTTCACTTTCTTTTCGGCGATTTTCTTTTTTTTGATAAGTTTCTTTTCAGCGATTTTCCTCAGGAGCGATGCCCCCAAACCCCCAAAACTTTGGTGGGCTTGGCCCCACACAAAGCTCAATCATTGGGTTGAAAAACGGTTTGCAATGCGTTCCGGAACCAAATTCGGGCCACAACATCACACTATCTTATCTTTTTGGTCTTTAGAGGTTGAACACTTTGATATTTGTTTATAATGTTGTTTTCATGACTATTATGTGTTTGTTTTATATAAGACGAAGAGTGTATGATGTGTTGGTCGAGTGTCGGCCAAGTGTCCGAAATAATAAAATTTATTTTTAAGTGATGAACACGGCCATGAAGTGTCGGACACATGTCTAGGAGTGTCCATGGATTGTCGGCGTCTGACACATTGTCAGCAACCAACAGAGACACCTCATAAAAGTGTCTGTGCTTATTAGGTTTGAGCAGATGACATCTGCCAAGACTTTAATCCTCACTCAATTATCTTTCGAGTGAAAACCCCAAAACAAGTTCCACTGCACAACCCAAGAATAATCGGAATTCCCAAAAAATGGATTCGTTCAACACCGCAGATCTCGAAATTGAGAAGGTCAACGAGATCCTGAGGTTCCGTCGGATTCAAAAGATCACTGCGTTGCTCCCGTTTGTTGAGCTATGCGTTGTTCTGACCATGATCTCCAAGTTTTCCACTTATTTGGTTTTTTTTTTTTTTTTTTCCGGACTCTCCATTGAGTTTTTCCGGCAATTATCACTGACCCTTTTCAGTTATTGTTTCGTGTTTGTCGTTCGAAACGCCATAGTCATCATTATCTTCATGAAATCTGGACGTTACACAAATCAAGATGATTTCAAAAGCAACAACAAAATAGATCTCTACGAAGAGTATGTCGAAATCATTGAAAAGAATCGGAATATTAACCAAGGAGAAAGCAAGTATAAAAGTAAACAGTGTATGTGCGCGGATGATAATTCAGTTCGAGAGAAAGGAAGATTCATAGAAGTCATTTGGAGAATTTGAAGACTAGAAAGCTCGCCTTGAACTCAGGTGATTGACGATGGAGATGTACAATAAGAGTATGAATTCCGGCGAGAAAGCGGTGGTGACTTCGGACGAAATGAGCAGCAAGGAGTTCTGGCGGACTGTGGAGACTTTCATTGCCAGGCAACAGAGGTTTCTCATGGACGATAGCTTTCTTTGAGAGAGAGAATATAATAGAGAGAAATTTGAAAGAGAGAAATATGAGAGAGACCATAGAGAGAGAGAGTTTATGAAGGGTATTTTGGGGTCATGATGAAATTTTTTTTTGTCAAAATTGACGGTCAACAAATATTAGGGGGCAATTTGCACATATGGTTCAAATGTTAAGGGGTTATATGCTCATACTAAATAGGAGGGGTGTTTTGTGCACAGTTTTTTATATGGTTTTTAATTTTATTATACTTATAGAAATGAACTTAAAAGAAAATGATATGTTACTTATTTAATTTATCATTAACACTAACTAGTACTATGAGTGGTTTCTCATCCCCAAAAGAGGATGTGGAGGTTTTGAGTCACAATTGGGACTAAGTGGGTGTGTTTCATATTTATTTCTAAAAGGGTTATGTTGTTTATGTCTTCTAAGGTTTTGAGTCACTATAGTTTCTACTCTGAACGCAGTTTTAGAATCTAGAAATTTTTGCTTTTTTCAAAATCTCTAATGAGCTAAAATCTCTACCATTTAAAAGTGCTTTTTTGGTAATAAAACACATTTTGTTGCAAATTATTAAAATAAAAATGATTTTAAGTGGTTTAACAACAATCTCAAATGGGCTCTCATTGAGTCTGTGGGTTAGCAGTTCAATCGATAATCTCTAGGTTGAGCTGGTAAATCGGAAGGAATATTTATTCTAAGAAATGCATGAAATATAAAATTCATGGTAAAGTTAAGA
This sequence comes from Cornus florida, assembly GCF_030987335.1. Lineage (NCBI taxonomy): Eukaryota > Viridiplantae > Streptophyta > Magnoliopsida > Cornales > Cornaceae > Cornus > Cornus florida. The sequence continues at coordinate 85,086,424 of NW_026775579.1, read as the reverse complement.
AAATTTATATTAGTCATTGTAGTATAGTAGTTACTATTATTAGTTTTGAAACATTTAAGAATTAAGTAATGTGATGAGTTGATAGAGAGATTTCATTTTCCTTATAAATTATTTATTTTACATTTGAAAAAATCATATATACAGATATACATATGCATGTTTAGATTTTTCAGTTATGATAATATTCAGGCTTTTATATGTTTGTGCTGAATGATTTTATATGGGAGTCATCTCTGATTTTATATGTTCGCGAGTTTTGGAGGGTGACCCCCCTTTGTGTTTGATGGAGCCTTTGGAAAGAGCAGGATAGAAGATCCTTTGATGGGGAGGAAGCTCCCATTGGGGCGTTGAAGTTCTCTATTGTTTGTTCTCTTTTTAGTTGGGGTTGGGGGAGAAATTGTACATCTTTAGATGATATTGTGGACTTTTTGGGTTCTTTGGGTCCATAGGTCTTCCCCTTTCTCTCTTTTGGGTTTTGTACAGCTCTTGGGACGTGTTCCCCTTTTGAACGCTTTCTAATACATTTTTACTTATCAAAAAAAAAAAAAAAATTGTTTGTGCTGAATGGAACTTATGTGTTTGTGTTTTAGAGCAATGTACTGGATGTTTTGCATTTCCAAATACTAGGTTGAGCGCTCAACACTTTTAAATCATAATTTCTCTTTCTTTTGTAAGGTGGAGGGCCACTCCCCTTTGTCTATGGTGGGGCCTGTGGCGCGAGAGGAACATTAGATCCTTTGATGAAGAGGAAACTCCTATTTGGTCTATCAAATACAACATTTTATCTACTTTATTCTTTTGGGTATATGGGCGTAATTGTAAATCTTTGGGGGCATCTTTTGGATTTCGTAGATAGCTTTAAATTATAGTGGCAGCCTCTGGCGCCTTGTGTATTCTCTTGGGAGCTCCCCTTTTGAGTGCCTTCAATGAATTCTTACTTTGAAAAAAAAAAAAAAAAAAAAAAAAATCTCCTGTTTTCCTTCAACCTGGGCAGGTCATATGGAAGTTGAAAAACCCATACAGGTTCAACAGGGTTTTATGCAGTCTGTCTGGTCAAAATTTTGAGCTGGCCCAGTTCGGGGTGAGGATCACCAGTATACTGGTTCAGGTGCTCTGGCTGGGCAGGGTTTGATTACTCTGATTGTTCATTTTAGGTTGATTATCTAGGTTGATTTATCTTTTGAAATCATTGAAGTTTCTTGTGTTATGTTGCCTTTTTACATGAGCCTTGTAGTGAATCTGAATCTTTGTTCTTTTAAATTTTGGACCCCTTGGCTGAGGGCAATATGGTGGTATTTCATATAATGAGAACATCTCACTTCTCTAGTATTTGTCGTGGATGCAAGCTGAAAGCTATTGATTCTTTTCCAATTGAATTAATTGAATTCTTCATTTGTAGGATGCATATTACTATTATTCGGAAAGCAAGGAGACTTGAAAGTAGCCCTATAAAGAAATACATCAAAGGCTTGAAAAAGAAATCTGATAAGAAAAGCGGGAAACGCCCTCTTTTAACCTCACAAAAAAAGCAGCTTGATGACCGTTTTAGTGCCTTGTCACAGCGTATCAAATCATTTTCCTCTGTACATGAGGATTTTTGTGGCAAGCACGTACGATTTTTCTCATCAAGTTCAGAGGATGATGATAGTGATGATCATGTGGATGAAGATGACAAGGATGAAAAGGACAAACTGAGTGACTGCAAAATTTCATTGGAAAATACAAATTCTTCTGATCGATTGAGTAGCTGTCCTTATCCGTCAGCATCTGAGGAGATGACACGGCTTGGCTTGAAACTCGAGATGGATGAGAATCAACCTGCTAGTGGCAGCCCAAGGCACAACAAGAGTAACGGACAATCTAAAAACAAACGGAAATCTGAAAATTTAAGTTGCAGTGTCTCTGCACCCCACAAAGTGCCAAAAAGAGATAAGGTAGAACCACATCGCCTTTTGAATGAGAGTCAGTCAGATGAACTTAGCAGACATGAAGAAAATGATATTTTCCTTTTCGAAAATTCCATGAGGGTGTTCATCACAACATGGAAAGAGGCATGTCAGGAGCAAAGCGTTGCTGAGGTATGTAGATTCTCTTATTTCAGAATACATACAAGTTATTTGGCAGTGCACTCTATTGATCTGTATTTAATATTAGGTCTTTGTAGTATCTAATATTGGGTTGTCCTTGCAGTCCTCACACTGAATGAAATTTGTAGTAGCTAATTTTAGATATCTTTTATTTTGTTAAGCAAGATTGAGTTTTGTCTGACTTAAACCTGCTTCTAACTACACCATGGATCTCTGTCGTAGAGACATCTATGTACTCATTCCTAGAGCTCCAACATATCTGTCCTTCTACATTCAGTATGCGGCTGCATCAAGGTAAAGTTCATTAGCTACCTTCTGAGCAGATTTCCCCTTCCACTTATTAGCAGCCCAAACAACCAAATCTGATCATTAAAAGTGTTCCCAAGGAATCCACAGATAAACTGCAGAAGATGCATTAAGGGAAGGATTTGAAGAAAACTCTAAATTTCATCTCGGATACTTAACGTTCCTAGAACTGCAAGTTACAATATAAAACTTTACTTAGGCACAGCACCAGCTGGTATCATTGCACTATATGGCATTCTTTTTCCTAATAGTTTCCCAGGTTTTGGCAATTATAAATTTACCAAATGCAGTTGGGAGCCACGCCGCCACATATTTTCTGTGGAACATGGGAAAAGACTAGCAGGCATATCAATTTGCGGCTCCAGTAGTTTCTGAGTGATGGCAGTATGTTATACCTATTAATCTCCAGATATATAGCTGCAACATTTGTGTTCTTAGTGAGATTATCATCATCTATTTTCTTCTTAATTTTCTGTACAATTGGATTAAAGGGATGCCGCTTATGAATCCAAAAGAATCCCATTTGCCTATTACAAATGCAAATCTTGAACATGTATCCGACTAAGATTTTCCACAAAATTATGGACGTTCTTGAGGTAATTTGAAAATCCTTGATACTTCTAGTTTAAACTTTTAAGTTTGCAGCAGGTGCCCCTCAAAACAATCCCCTTTGTCAGTTAGAAGGTGCCACATGTGCCTATACACCCATAGCCTTATTTCATTCTACCAGATACTTCATCCTTCAACCCCCTTCCTTTTTGAGCCTTTTATATGATATTCCATAGTCCTTTACTCCTTTGTTCTTTAGCTCTGTCACAATCCACAAAAGGTCTTAGGATCTGTTAAATTGATACAAGGTTTTCTTTGGAAAGATGAGTAAATTTGCCTAGAAAAGCTGAACACTGCATAACATGGGCTTAGTAACGGTAGCCTCCCTACATACGATAACAAGTTACTTACCCATTATTGAACTCCACACATTACTAAGGTATTAAAAGTATAGAGTCATCGTCATTCAAATTTGTAGATATCACGGGGACTTCTAGGGGCTGTTGCCTGGTGTAGTGGTAATATGCTCGAGTTTTAAGTCTGAGAATGCATGTTTGAATCTTGAGAGCGGTGGCTTTGTGCAAGTAATGCATGTCTGTATCATATCTGCTCCTCCGAGCATCCTTGTTTAATGGGGACTACATAAGTTAATGATCCTCAGGGGGACTCCTTGATATTTTGTGGGTGAATCCTACTATCAAACACCAAATTGTTTTTTGGTAAGATAATGCTCAGTTATATCTACATCTGATAAAAACAAATTACTTCTCTATTAGAGACGAACCACACATTTGTTATCCTGAAAGTGGATGTTACGAGACTTGAATATGTCATCGTGCTTGTCAGCTTGAGTTTTTACCATTGTTCGATGATAAAAACTAAAATAAATATTAAAATAGTCTATAGATAGTGAACCTAAATAAACTATTGTATGTGTTAGATATTTTATTAGTAAATATGTGAACTTAATGATTTGACTGCTATGAGAGGGTTAGCTTAATCCTGACCGACTTATAATAGGTTGAGTGAGGGCAACACAAACCAAATTCACTTAATAAATTAGTCAAAAATCTCTACTCAAAGCCTTAAATTTTGACCAATGAATTATAGCGGGTTGATAATAAAAAATTGATTCTTCTATATAAGTGAGTAGTCAAAATGCCTTTGATACTTCTATATAAGTGAGTAGTCAAAATGCCTTCTCTTTCCCCACTCTCATTATTAAATTTTTATTTATTTTTTGATAAATAAAATGTATTAGAAAGTGTTCAAAAGGGGAACACATCCCAAGAGATATACAAGAAACCAAACAAAAAGCCCTATGGACTCAAAGAACCCAAAAAGTCCACAATCTCATCTAAAGATATACAATTTCTCCCCATCACCCAACTAAAAAAAGAACTAATAATAGCAAATTTCAGCGCCCCAATGGAAGTTTCTGCCCCATCAAAAGATCTTTTGTTTCACTTTTTCCATATCGCCCTCCAACAGACACAAGCATGGCCCCCCACCCTTTGGGCCCTCCAACCCTTGAAGACCGAAGCATAACCCAATGGATGCCAAAAAGACCAAAAATAAGACTCCAGCAATCATAAGCCATAGGACAATGCAAGAGAAGGTGATCCACACTCTCCATCATCCTTACACATACAACACCAGTTGACTGTGATTTGTCTTTTCTTTCTCAAATTGTCCAGAGTCAGAATCTTACCCAAAGCCGCAGTCCAAACTCCAAACAAAAAATGCCACCCTGAGAGGAGCCTTCGAACGCCAAACCGTCTTCCCACGGGAAACTAGAGCCATGAAAACCGGCGAGGCAAAGGAATAAAGAACGGGGACATTAAACCTCCCCTGAAGAGAAGGCATCCAAACCAAGTAGTCCCTTTACCATCCATATCCTGTCTATACAAAAGATCCAAAAGGCCAAGGACATCCTCAAGTTCCCAATCCTGCAAAGAACGCCGAAAACACACATCTCACGTTAGCCTTATGCTATCAAGCCGATAACAGTCCGCTACCATAGCATGTCTATCGGCAACAATCCTTAAAAGTCTTGGAAACAACCGAGACAAAGGGCAATCCCCACACCAATAATCCTCCTAGAACCGAACATCTCTGCCCTCCCGAACTTTGAACCTAATATGTTTAGACAGCTCGTCCCGACCCTTGCGAATAAATTTCCACACTCCCACACCAGCAACAAATCTAACCGGCTTGGAAGACCATTCCCCTCTCTCCTCCCCAAAGCGACACGCTATAACCCTCTTCCATAAGCGACGTCTCTCACTACCAAATCTCCATAACCACTTCCCAAGAAGCGCCCCATTAAAGGGGATCATCCTTCTAAGACAAAGACTACTCATTTGAAACGGCCTGCAAACATGTTCCCACCTCACAAGATGATACTTGAACTCCTCACCCCTTCTACCCTAAAGGAAATTCCATTGGAGATTCTCCAATCTATCAGCAACAGTGCACGGGATCTGAAAGAAGGAAAGGAAATATGTTGGGAGACTAGACAAGGTGCTCTTTATCAGATTGACCTTCCCACCCTTCGAAAGATACTGCTTCTTCCATCCGGCCAATCTATTCTCGAAACGTTGAATCACTAAATCCAAAACATCCACCTTCTTGGCCGAAGCACCCAAAAGTAAACCCAGATAAGTAATCGGAAAGGAACTCAGCCCACATCCTAGAACCGCCGCAATCGAAGTCACCCCCAGAACCTCCCCCACAGGGACAAGCGCACTTTTACCCACGTTAACTTTCAACCCTGACACAGCCTGAAAGCAAACTAGTACGCATCTTAAATATCGGAGTTGGGACACATCTGCATCATAGTAAACCAAAGTATCGTCCGCAAAAAGTAAATAAGAGGTATCCATCTGCTGTCCTGAATCCGTGCCCATCCTGAATCCCCTTATAAAACCCAACTCCACTGCTCTCCTCGTCAATCTGCTAAGGGCCTACATAACAATAAGAAATAAGAAAGGAGAAAGGGGATCCCCTTGTCTTAACCCTCGAGAGCTTCAAAAAAAGCCGGATAGGGACCCATTCACTTGAACAGAGAAACTAACAGAAGAAATACAAGTATCGATCCACTCACTTCATCACTCCCCAAAACCCATCCTCCCCAACAAATATAACAGGAAATTAACATGATCGTAAGCTTTCTTAATATCGAGCTTGCATCCTCAACCTAAAATTCACACATTCGCTGGCAATTAGAACAGAATCCAGATGCTGCCTTCCCCCAACAAATATGCATTTTGAGATGACACCGTCCAGAACCTTCCTCAATCTGAAGGCGAGAACTTTAGCAATAAGCTTGTAAATGCAACCCAATAAACTTATTGATCTAAAGTCCTTAACATCGGACACAACTTCTTTCTTAGGAATGAGAGCAATGAAAGATGCATTCAACGACTTTTCGAACCTCCCATTAGTTGCCTTTCCATTCTAGTATTTAACCTTGTGTAACTAAGAGCTGGAATAAGAAGGATCATTTTATGTGTAATTGCATGTCTTCTACCAAATGGGAGCTGGTAGAGATGTTGCTAACCAGATTGAGATATCCCATTTGTTGTTTGCAGATGACACTTTGGTTTTCTGTGATGCTGATGTTTCCCAATTCAGATATTTGAGGTGCATTCTTACATGCTTCCAATCAGTGTCTGGTCTTAAGATTAATGTTGGAAAGAGTGTGCTTGTCCCAGTGGGGGAGGTCTCCGATATTTCCACTTTAGCCACTGTTCTTGGGCGTGGAGTGGGTGCTTTTCCACTCCCTTATTTGGGATTACCTTTGGGAATCTCCTCCAGGATAGTGGGGACTTGGGATCCGGTGATTAACAGGTATGAAAAAAGATTGGCGGGTTGGAAAAAACAATATCTCTCGAAAGGGGGAAGGTCACTCTTATTAAGAGCACTCTTTCGTCCCTTCCCACATATTTCTTATCTCTGTTTCAGATCCCGTGCTCTATTGCTAAACGAATCGAAAAAATTCAGAGAGATTTTCTTTGGGGTGGAAAAGGAGAGGAGTTTAAGTATTATCTTGTTAATTGGGAGCAGGTTTGTAAACCGTTGAAGTTTGGCGGTTTAGGTATCCGGAAGTTGGTCCCTTTCAATAGAGCCTTATTGGGGAAGTGGTTATGGAGATTCGGTATAGAGCGTCATTGTCAATGGCGGAGTTATCTCGTGTCGTTTTGGGGAGGAGAGTGGAGGTTGGTCCTCCCGTCCTGTTTCTATTACCGGGAGCGTTGGCGTTTGGAAGTTCATTCGGAAAGGTTGGGATGTGTTTTCCACCCATATTCGGTTCAAGGTTCGAAATGGTAGGTATGTTAGATTTTGGGAAGATTTATGGTGTGGTGATCAGTTGTTGTCTCTTTCCTTTCCTCGTCTCTTTAGCATTGCCGAGAATAAGCATGCTTACGTAATTGACTGTTATCATCTTGATAACAGTGGAGTTACGTGAGATGTGCGGTTTAGGCGTTCTTTTCAGGATTGGGAGATAGCTGAAGTTTGTGTTTTTTTGGACTTGTTGTATAGACAGAAGGATGTTGGCAGAGGTTGTGATGATATTTTGTGGACCCCCTCTCTTCATGGTAGATTCGAAGTTCGATCCATGTTCTTGTGTTTGTTTAATTTTATTGGACATGATTTCCTATGGAAGTGTATTTGGTGATCTAAAGCTCCTCTTAGAGTTGCCTTCTTTGTTTGGATAGCTACCTGGGAAAAAATTCTAACATTGGATAATTTGCGTAAGAGAGGTACTATCATTGTTAACTGTTGCTGCCTTTGTAAAACTGATGGTGAGTCCGTGGACCATCTCCTTATGCACTGTCCTGTTGCAACTGATTGCTGGAATCTCATATTCGGCATTTTTGGTGTTCAGTGGGTAATGCCTAAGCACTCTTTTTAATTAATTAATGCTTGGAGAAGATGCCCTGTTTCTGGTCATGCTCGTGATTTTTGGAGGATCGCCCCACACTGTGTTTGGTGGTGTATTTGGAGAGAGAGAAATAACAGACACTTTGAAGGGAAGGAATCGTCTTTTGCAAACCTTAAGTCTCTTATTCTATGCTTTCTTTTCTGTTATGTTAGAGGTAACGTTTGCTCCTCGATTGATGATTTTTTTGTTCTATTGGACTCTGTTGGTCCGTAGGTTTGGCTTTTGCTTTTCGTTTTTCTATATTAGGGAGGCGTTCCCCTTTTGAACGTTTTTCTAATATATCTTTACTTATAAAAAAAAAAAAAAAAATTTAAGTGGCCTTTCTCATTCCCCTATGTTCATATTGCTTGCTTCACCCCCTATAGCAATGTACCTAAGACAGCAGCCTATCCACCTTATTGGCCCTCGCTTTATATGTTCTAGGTATTAATTTTACCATACAATGTATAATGTTATATTAATGGGAACTTTTTAATGCAAGTGTTGCAACGGTGGAAATTTCTCATGATACGGGATGCTGCACCATGGCCAATTCTTATGAAGTTGGAAGTGGACAGGGTGGTTACAGGACTTGTGTGCATGAGGAGAGGTAGAGAGAGGGTGGGTGGGTTTGAGCATGTGTAACTTTATATTACTCTCCTGATTGAACAGATGACTATATTACTCTCCTGATATGACCATTGCTTGGTACAATGGTAAAACTTGAGGTCCACAAATTTTGGAGAAAATATTTTTGTTTGAAGGCAATCACTTTGTGTTAACACAGCCAAAGGTTAGATTTATACCTAGTTCATCACTTGGGATTGATAGATTAGCGCTAAGTAGCGGACTATTTGGCTCTAGTTTGTTATTTTCAGACCATATCCTATCCAATGGAAAAGACATGCTCTGTTCGTCGAAGTGGGAGAGATTTGTGGTGGATACGTAAGATCTGATGCGGATGAGACTAGGGATGCTGAAAGCGTTCGGATAACAGTGCGATCTGGTCGTGATTGTCCGAAGTTCGTGTTTATTAACGATGACACTTTCTGTTACAAGGTCACGATTTGGGAAGAAATTTCGCCGGAGCTTGTTCCTTCAACGGAGAGTCTTGAAGGCAGTGACGGATCTCATCTTATGTCTGAAGAGAAATGGAATGAGATTCTTAGTAAAGGAAAAGAAGGGGTTCTCGAAATTCAGCAGTGGCTTAAGGATCGTGAAATTCAGCAAGCAGTGAAATTTATTGGAGGTAGACGACGAGGTGAGATTCACGCGCCGGCCAAACGCGTCGTTGATGAGCAGCAAAGGTGTACACGTGGTGCTTGACGGGATGCCCCTTCAGATTCGGCTTTATCCTTATCTCTTGATGATAAGGTAGGGGAGGATTTGTTTCGGGCTGAGGAAGGCAGGGTGTTGGGCCATAAGATGTCAAGACAGGCTAGGAGGACTGGGCCTGGTTTCAATCTTGGGCTCATTCAGCCTAAACCCAACAGAGCGAATTTGGGTTCCGGGCCTATTCAACGGGTACAGAAAGGGCCACTTTCATTTGGTCAAAGTAGGCAGCTTCAGGTTGGGCCTATTAGGTCTGGGCCTAATAGAAGGGTACGAAAAGGGCCTAATTCCTTATTTATTTCTTTCCTAAATACTAAAACTGGCCCTAAAGAAACACAAGCCCATGTTAAGCCTTCAAATCATTTGTTAAAACCCGAGAGGAGGATGATGAACGTCGGTCGCCATGGATCTCGGTGGACTCGGACTGAAAAACAAAAATGGGTTGCACGATCTCACACTTCTTCTACAGGTTTGAGTTCTGATCTTTCTCTAAACGCTTTCTCTACTTCTACTTCTTCTTCTTCGGGTGGAGTGGCAAGTAACTGGAATGTTGTGGAGGATGTATTGAATCAACAGAGAAGTCTTATTGGGACTTCAAGTTCATGGTGTGATGGGTCAGAGTTGGATGTCTCAAAGGTCTCAGAGTTGGGTTTTTTCAATGGAGGTACCGTTTGCGTTGGGAAAGATTTGCATTTCAAATTGAATAATGATTCAGCTGTAGCTTTGCTTAAAGAGCTTCGGCTCTTTGCTGCGGTTGAAGGTTTGAGCGGTATATCATCTGAGCATGAGGTGACTTTGCGAACCCCACCCAAAGAAGTTGATGCTTCGGAAACAGAGGGGAATTTGCAGTTAGGAGTGGTTGATGTTCCTTCTCAGCAGCATTGTTCTAATGATTCCTTTTCCGGGACGGACTTTGATCAAGCTGAAGTGGATTTAATGGAACCTCTGGCAGTCGTGCGGCCAGATTGTTTGGAGACAACCAGTGATCTGGGTATGGAATGGGTTATTGAGAATATTCGAGTAGTAAGTGAAGCTTTGGGTGTCTATTCTTCACGAAATTGTTGCAGGAAATGGTAGTACTGATCCAAATCGTAACACAAAAGAAGTCAAAGTCAGAAATTCACAGCGGAAAGGCGAACAGGAAGTGAAGAATCTGATTTCTTGTGTTAATTATGACAGGAAGAATGGGACGACCAAAGAAAGGGGAAGAACTAGAAGTGGTGAGGAGGAGGAGAATTGATTGTTTTTGGTTCTTAATGAAGCTACGACTTATAACATGGAATGTTCGTGGTCTTAATGATCCGAAAAGAAGAAGAGTTGTCAAGGTAGCTTTGAGGAAGTGGAGTGCTCATGTCGTTTGTTTACAGGAAGCTAAGATGGCTGATATTACTGTTGAGATTGTCAGGAGTCTTTGGGGAGGTAGGTTTGTGGACTGGAAAGTGTTAAATGCAATAGGCACTTCAGGTGGTATTCTTCTCATGTGGGATCGAAGATGGTTGTCAAGTTTGAATTGTTGGAAGGGTATTTTCTCTGTGTCTTGTATGTTTCAGATGGAGGAAGACAATTTCAGGTAGGTGTTTTCAGGTGTTTATGGCCTGTTACTGATAGAGATAAGCCAATCCTGTGGGAAGAGCTTTGCTATGTTAAGGATTTATGGTCATTGCCTTGGTGCTTAGGTGGGGATTTTAATTTTGTTAGGTCCCCATTTGAGAGGTCCACAGGGGTAGGTGGTCTTCAGAAATGACCATGTTTTCAGAATTCATTGACAATAATTTCCTTATTGACCTACCATTGGAAGGAGAGGCCTTTACTTGGTCTAATGGTAGGGAACCGGTTACTTTTTCCCGGTTGGATAGATTTATGATTTCTGGGACATGGGAAGAGCATTTCCCGGATGTCTCTCAGGCTGTGTTGGTTAGAGTCACATCTGATCATGTGCCTCTTGTTTTAGATTGTGGTGGCTTGAGTTCTAGACGCACTCCTTTCCGTTTTGAAAACATGTGGCTTAGATCCGAGAACTTTCAAGGGAAGGTTCAGTCTTGGTGGGAGAAAGCAAATTTCACAAGCTCTGCTAGTTATGTGTTAGCTAGAAAGTTTCAGTTTCTTAAAACTAAGTTAAAGAGGTGGAATAAAGAAGTGTTTAGGAATCTTGTTTGGAAGAAGAATAGAGTTCTTGCTGATATTGCTGAGCTTGATCGTCTTGATGAGGCGGGACAGAGTGGGGAATCTTTATGCTCTAAAAGAGCTTCTTGCCAAGCGGTTTTTGCTGAGATTGCTCTTATGGAGGAGATTTCGTGGCGCCAGAAGTCTCGGGCTTTGTGGTTAAAAGATGGGGATCGTAATACAAAATTCTTTCATAGACTTGCTAATGCTCACAGAAGATGTAATCACATCGGACGTATCCAGGTCCATGGTTCTGAATTGTGGAGGGAGGACGAGGTGCGCGGGGGAATCGCCTCTTTTTATCAGCAGCTCTACACTGAGACTTTGGATTGGAGACCTACTCTTGATGGTCTTCCATTTAATTCTATTTCTACGTTGGATAGTGATAGAATTAAGATTCCATTCACGGAGGAGGAAGTGCTTAAGGCACTTTCTAGTTGTAACGGGGACAAAATCCAGGGCCAGATGGGTTCACTATGTGTTTTCTTAAGGAGAGTTGGGAGGTGGTGCAAGCTGAAGTGATGGGCACCTTTCAGGATTTTTATTCTCATGGCACATTTAAGAAATCTCTGAACGAATCTTTTATTGCTCTCATTCCCAAGAAGGGCGGTGCCTCTGATATTAAGGACTTTCGGCCAATTAGTTTAATTGGACGTTTGTATAAGCTTATTGCCAAGGTTCTTGTCTCCAGGATGAGTAATGTTTTGGATGGTCTCATTTCAGAATCACAGAGTGCTTTTGTTGGTGGGAGGCAGATTTTGGATTCTGTTCTTATTGTCGGGGAATGTGTTGACTCTAGATTAAGAAGTGGGGTTCCTGGCGTTTTGTGTAAGCTTGATATTGAGAAAGCTTATGATCATGTTAATTGGAAGTTTGTTCTGTATATGCTCCGGAGGATGGGGTTTGGTGATAGGTGGATAAAATGGATTGAAACTTGTATCTCGTCAGTTATGTTTTTTGTGCTCGTGAATGGTTCACCTGCGGGTTTTTTTTGCTAGCTTGCGTGGTCTGCGACAAGGAGATCCATTATCGTTTTTTCTTTTCCTTATTGTCATGGAAGGTTTGAGCAGGTTAATGAGAAAAGCGGAAGATTTGGGTTACATCAGGGGGTTCACAGTTGGCAGAGACGTTGAACATCAGATGCAGATTTCCCATTTATTATTTGCTGATGATACTTTGGTATTTTGTGATGCTGAAGTTTCTCAACTCAAATATCTGAGGTGCACTCTCGCTTGCTTCCAAGTGGTTTTTGGGTTAAAGATTAATGTCGGAAAAAGTGTGCTTGTCCCAGTGGGGGATGTTCCAGATATTTCCTCCTTAGCTGCTGTCCTAGGGTGTGGAGTTGGTTCTTTTCCTCTTCCTTACTTAGGATTGCCTTTGGGAGTTTCCTCTACACGGGTTGGGAATTGGGATCCAGTGATTAATAGATATTAGAAAAGATTAACAGGATGGAAAAAGCAGTATCTATCTAAGGGGGGAAAAAGTCACACTCATTAAGAGTACTCTCTCATCCCTTCCTACCTATTTTTTATCTTTGTTTCAAATTCAATGCTCTGTTGCTGAAAGGATTGAAAAAATTCAGAGGGATTTTCTCTGGGGTGGAAGGGGAGAAGAGTTTAAGTATCATTTCGTTAATTGGGATCAAGTTTGCCAACTGTTGAGGTTAGGCGGGTTAGGCATTCGAAAAATCGTTCCTTTTAATCGTGCTCTCTTGGGAAAGTGGTTATGAAGATTTGGAAGGGAACGTCATCGTCAGTGGAGAAGAGTTATCTCGTGTCGTTTTGGTGAGGAGAGTGGGGGCTGGTCATCTCTTCCAGTCACTATTACGGGAGGTGTTGGTGTGTGGAAATTCATTCGGAACGGTTGGGATGTTTTCTCCACACATCTTAGATTCCAAGTTCGTGATGGCAGACATGTTCGTTTTTGGGAGGACCTTTGGTGCGGCGATCAGTTGCTGTCTCACTCATTTCCTAGACTTTATAGTATTGCAGCCAATAAGCGTGTTTACGTGATTGATTGTTATCAACTTGATAACAATGGAGTTACGTGGGATGTGCAGTTTAGGCGGCTCTTTCAGGATTGGGAAATGGAGGAAGCTTGTGTTTTTTTGGATACGTTGTATAGATAGAAGGATATTAGCAGAGGGGGTGATGATATTTTGTGGGTTCCTTCAGCTCATGGTCGGTATGATGTCCGCTCTATGTTCTTCCGTTTTTCCAATTTCGTTGGTCTTGAGTTCCCTTGGAAGTCTGTTTGGCGCTCTAAAGCTCCTCTTCGAATCGCATTCTTCGTTTGGACTGCCACATTGGGGAAGATTTTGACATTGGACAATTTGAGAAAGAGAGGCAACATCATTGTTAATTGGTGTTGTTTATGTAAAGATGATAGTGAATCCGTGGATCACATTCTTTTGCATTGTCCTGTGGTGTATGATTGTTGGAGTTTTATTTTTAGCATTTTTGGCGTTTTTTGGGTAATGCCTAAACACTCCTCTCAATTGATTAACGCTTGGAAAAGGTGTCCTGTCAAAGAACAAGCTCGTGATTATTGGAAGATCATTCCACATTGTGTCTGATGGTATTTGTGGCGTGAGAGGAATAACAGATCCTTTGAAGGAAAAGAATCGTCTTTAGCTAATTTAAAAATTCATATTCTTCGTTCTTTGTTCTGTTATGTAAGAGGAAGTACATGCTCCTCGATTGATGATTTCTTTGATCTCTTGGATTCTATTGGTCCTTAGACCTTTTTTCTTGTATTAGGGACACGTTCCCCTTTTGAACGTTTTTCTAATATATTTCTACTTATCAAAAAAAAAAAAGTACTATGCATCACTATGTGGTGGATACTATGTTCCTGTGGTTGGTTTGCTGGTCAAGTTTTTGATAATTTGCATAGTAAGATTCCGGAGCAGGGTATTACATTGTTATGTTCAAGTGATTCTTGTTGTATGTGCGTGTGCGTCTGAGCGAACAATGTGATCCTTTATTATTATTATTATTATTTTTTATTTTTCTCTTTTCTTGTTTTGCATGTGTGGTTGCCGTCCTTATAAGCATGTGCTGCCGTTTCTCATTGGATTTTTTCTTGTAACTTTTAGGTTCTTGAGAGGATGCTTCAATTCTATAAAACATCACCCCAAAGAAGGAAGAAACTGAGATTGATGTTCTCTTCATATCCATATGTTGGATTACTAAATCTTGCTGTAAGTTGATTGTTGTCAAGTTCTTGCTTCCTAATAATGGCACATGTTGATTGGTATTTCTTAAAATGTTGAACAAGCAGAATGCTGCTTTTTAAACCGGAACATCATTTGGCTGATTCAAATTCATGACTAATTTAACTATTGACCCCCAAATGTGGTTTACTCTATTTGGGGGAAAAAAAACTGGTTAATGCTTCATAGTTAAATTTAATTTTTCCCGCTTTCCTTCTCATGTGATCATGCATGCTTGGTCAACTATTTTTTGTAATCCTACTACTATTTTTACTTGTAAAATAAGCAGATTTTCCTCTTCTCAGGCTAACGTGCATGCTGTCAATACAGATGGGTTGATCCAGCTGTTGAGCTTAGTTTTCTTGATATGCCTAAATTGACTAAGGTGTTGAGCTCAAGCCTCATTAATATTACCACCCTCAAAAAGTAGTCCCAACTTTGTTCATCTGTAAGGTCCAAACTCCAGCCCTTGTTCCATAGCCCGTCTCCACTTTTTAGCACATCTTAAAAGCTTTTTTTTTTTCCCTTACACCAGGGCCCAAATTTGTCTAACATGTCATGTGGCCCTTTAAACCTTACTTGTGCATTATTTATATATTATCCTTTCCAAATTCAAAATTTAAACCATTAGCCCCTCTTCACCCTTGCCCATTAAAATCCTCACCTTTTTTTTTTGGGGCAGCGGAAGTGCGCAAGCCGCAAACATCGTGATATAATGAAAGCTAACAAAACGATCACACACAAACACAAGATTTAACATGGTTTAGCCAAAACTGACCTACATCCACACACGAGAAGAGATTCCACTATGATTTCATGGATATATTACAACAGTAGAATACCAACACCATATATTACTATGATTTTACTCTTATCGGTATGACATACCTTTAAGGGTCTTCCTTTACCTTTACGGATGCCAAAATGGTCCTATCCATTCATTGCTACTAAAATCGAAGCCCACCTTTAATTTTGGTATCAACGTTTGTATGTGCTGTTGTTGTGTCCTTATCTTACTTTTACTAGATTTGCTGTGTCAATGTGTTTGTATCCATGCTTCTTAGCTAAACATTTCCTCACCCCACTGCTTATCTCTGCAAGAAATATATTCAACATCCAGGACACATTTTCGTTCGCGTATCTACCTCAAAGGTGTTGCTGGCTTCTCCTTGATCATTGTTGCCTGAAATAGGATTTTCCTTCTTTACGTGTGTAGAGGTGGGTTGGATGAGTAGGATGGACACATCATTTGCAATATGACAGATGTACGACAATAGGGGGGTGGCTGGCTTAGGTGGAAGTCCAAGCAAATCCAAAGAGCATAAGAAAAGGTAGGACAGTTTCCTAAGCTTCTCCTAATAGACAAGAGGGTGGAGAGAGCTCCACAAGGGGTTCCCGCGTCCTGTGAGGGGATCTCACAAGAGGCTTGGTGCCTTTTATATAATGGTGGATGATTCAATAACCATGGGGGTATTGAGCGTTGGAGATTGTGAGACCAATGCTCAATGTCCGGTAAAGTGGTAGTATTAATCTATAATAATATAATTATGGTAGTGCAACAAGATGAAAAGACAAGGAAATAATAACAATAAAAGAAAGGGTACTGTGACATCAAAAAAAGAAAAGAAAAAAGGAAAGGGTACTATTTGTTTAGGACATGGGGCTATCTCTAGGAAATGTGAACCTCCATAGGGGTGCACATGGATTGGATTAGACATAAAACTAAAACAAATTTGATCCCAAAAGATTCATTAAATTTAAAATCAATCTTATTCAATGGGAGGCTCAGAGCCTTAAACTGATTCGATCCAATCCGTGGAATATCTGATTGGATTAGATTGGTTTTACAGTTTGGGATTCTATAAACAGCTCAATAGTTTTTTAATTTATTTTTTTGGTCCAATGTGAGATTGAGATGAAATAATCCATTATAATTACATGATAAAGTCTCTTTATCATTGTCCATCTTTTAGTTTTGATAGTCTGCCTCTTCAGATTAATTGAAATTTAGGAGCTTGGTAAGACTGCTATAACGATAATATATAATCATCTCTAACTTGTAAAACAAATAAAAGAAGATTGAGTTATAGAATATTAAAGAATTTGAAGAACAACATATCTTATCAATGAAATAAATATTAATATTGCATTTCTAAAAACCAAAGTGATTCTTCATGATTATGTATAGAACAATTGAGGTAAATGAGTATTATATATATATATATATATATATAATATAGGTAACGGTTCGAATTGGATCAGATTGGTTATTTAACTTATTTGAAACTGCAACCAAATCGATGGACTAAAAACCAATTCGGACTGCATGGATCGGATTCACTGATGAAATGAACACTCCTAAACCTCCGTATGTTCTTTGGACCCATTCGAGGAACAGTCCCGCAATATAAGCATTCCTCAACGATTCCTGAACTCCAGCCTCCTAGCCAAACGCCCCTTGGATCCAATGAAGTGACATCAAGAGGTTTTTTGAGCCCCCTAAGCTCTGCCTACAACCTAGGCACCTAGTCGAGGTGTCACTTCCCACGATAATCTCCTCAAGGATTTTCTGTAGAATTGAGGTTTCTTGAGGTCTCCAAACAAGTCTAGAGGATGGGGTGTGATAATGACTAATGAGATTCATGGGAGGTCTCGTGGCCCATTCAAATGTATTTAGAAAGCTTGATTGCCATCTCAAGTTTAATTTTGGTGTGGAAATTTAATTGATGTGACCTAACAATCATGACTTGTTTAACTTTGGCGTGGAAATGTATTTGGTGTTTTTAACAATCATGACATGCTTTAGGAGGCCTAAGTCCATTTTTTTTTTTATTGGCATAATTTGCTTGGGGTGTGGGTAATCAGTTGATTATTTGTTTCTTGTTGCTTTATGGGTAAATGGTTTTTGGAGGTGTAATTTGAGTTGGGTTGCTCTTGCTTATATATGTTCGAAATAGCTCAATATATTCAAGGGATAATTTATATGTTTTTAAAGGGAATACTATCTTCTGTTTATTTATTTTTTCTTTTGATATTTAATGTTTATAAAGGATATTTTATCACTGCAATTGAGATTTATTTTTCCCTGGTTAATGGCATAGTGTAGACAGCTGACGATGACTGTGTTCTCTATATTCTTGGAGTAAAACTTATAACTCGATATCTGTTTGTTTCTTTTGTAGCTTTAACATTTGTTACATTTATTTCCACTCGTCTAATGTCTGGTATGAGGTCTGCATATGCAATTTGGTTCATTGTGATGCGACTGTTTGCATTATAATTGAGTTGCTTGCTTCTTTTGTAGGTGACGTCTATAAAATGTGGAATGTGGGATAGCATGTATGATACCTTACAAGATTTTGGTCAGTATGGAGTAGCAAATACACTTCCAGAGAAATGTTCTGAGTATGTAAACATTGAGGTTGAACCAACTGAGAAGGATGCACCGGTCATCGCTGAGCATGTTTCGGAGCATAAGTGCAGTAAGTCGTGTTTACTTACTCCAAATATGGATTTGAAATGTCAGGAATTTTGGAATGGCAAAAAGGGACACCAGAATGCAGAACTTTTGGTGCTCATGAATTTTATGCAATCACTAGCTTTAAAACCTTCAGAAACAGAAAACAACCTTAGTAGCCATCTAGGCTAATGAAAATCCACAAATCTCAGTGAACTGTGAAAGACTGACTGACTGGACAGATTTACAATTTAATTTTAATTTGAGTTTGAAATACTCTCTTAGGATTTGAGAAACTAGCTCCTGAGATTCCTCTAGAGGGCAATTAGTAGCATCTGTTTGCCATGACATTTAATGTAATGGACACAGGAGTGCAAAGAATAAAGGTAGAACCTGAAGGGTCCATCCAATCCTAGAATCTGCTAGGGCTTTGAAGCCATGATGAACAGAAGAACAAAGTTTCCTGAAGAAGATTAATCCCCGATTTTATGCATTACAGTACTCTATATATAACACTCGAAATCCCATTAAAATATGTGACTCAATGACTCTTTTTTTGATAAGTAACTCAATGACTTGATAAAATAAACTACTCTTTTTGTACTGGGAGTTTCTTAAGGTCTTTATGTTCTTGTTTGCTTGGTACTATCACATACAAATATGGTCTATTGTATTCTAAAATTCGAGAAATTGACTTAAAATCACAGAATTAGACTTCTCTTAAAATTTTAGACTTAAAAGACCACAATTTGATCATGTGCTCCAGGTAGTCTACCACCACTTGTTCTACATTAGAAATGTAGGATATTGTGGCGACTCCCCTTCTTCCTCCTCCTCTCTCTCTTGCGCAAGCGCGTGTGCTCTGGAGAGGATAGTTATCCCTTTTTCTTACTATTACCAAGTTATTAATAAATGAATTGATGAATATAATAAAATGACTTTTCAAAGGAATTTTTTTTTTTCCTGGGGTTTCCAATGGGATGATCATCAACTTCTGAAGTGCTTATTATTTTTTTTGACTTCTTAGAGAGTAGCATTTCTTATTAGACTATCTGCTACTGTTTAGAGGCTTCTCTTAGCCCTCTTTTTTTTTACTCATTGTGGAACTTAAATAGTTCTTTCTGATGTATAATCTACATTCCGCAGATGTCACTCTTGAAGATATTGTCCACAAAGTTGCTATATATTTTGAGCTTGATGATGACATTGTGAACAATGTTGGATCATATTTAGAGAAACAATTTTCCTTATTGAGGAAGCTTCGCAAATGTGAGCTTTGGCTGACTGAGCAATTTTCTGTCAAGGAATTTGAGTCCCTTGGTTATGGGGAGTTTCTTATGTTCTTAGAGAATCACGAGTCTCTACTACCTAAAGCATTGCAGAAGTGCTTGACTGGTGGCAGATGTGAAAAGTCCCCATTGGAGGTTTACATGCTCCATCATCAGTTATCTGTACTACTGTCACAAGCTTCAAATAGCTTATGGGAAAATGAAAACATAACCAGACAGGAGATTTCTGTGCTGCTTACGAGGCAATTCCCATTAATCAGTTTCAAATTAGTGGAAAATGGATCCATGAAAGATTTTCTGGATGGTGTAAGAGAGAACAAAAGCAGTGCAATTTCTAATTGTGTCTTATTCTCTGCAACTTTGTTAGAAAAGTGTTGCATTGGAGACTCATTGCCTCATAAGGAGGAAGATTTGCTAAAAAATACTGGGGCGATAAATGGAGTAGGCCTTAAGGCAGGAAACCTTGGTTCTGTTACAAGCAAGGATGCAATTGAAGTCTTGCTTAGAGCACCAATGTTGTCAGATTTACATTCTTGGTCGCATTGGGACCTTATATTTGCTCCTTCACTTGGTCCTCTTCTGGAATGGTTGCTGAGTGAGGTCAATACAAAAGAGCTACTGTGTTTAGTGACAAAGGATGGCAAAGTATTGCGGATTGATCATTCAGCAACTGTCGATTCATTTTTAGAAGCTTTTCTTCAGGGATCATCTTTCCAAACTGCAGTAGAACTGTTATCTTTGTTTTCATTGTATGGGGGTAAAAGACACGTTCCGGTGTCCCTTCTAAAATGCCATGCACGGCAAGCTCTTGAAGTCCTTATGAAAAATTCTATGGAAATGGAAGTAACTGACTGTCAGAATTTTCTCATGCGCGGAAACGAAATGCATGGGCAGCGATTGCTTGATGAAGACACATCCTATACTTTCAGCAGTGAATCATACAAAAGCAAAAACAAAGTTAATAGAGCGGTTCCTGCTGCATCAAGGTTTCTCCTTGATTGTCTCGGTTATCTACCTATCGAATTATGTGGTTTTGCTGCAGATGTATTGCTTTCGGGGATGCAATCTGTTATCAGAGATGCTCCTGCAGCCATTTTGAGTGAATGCAGGCAAAGTGAGCATCGTCTTATGCTTCATGAAGTGGGATTATCTCTTGGTATAGTGGAATGGATTGAGGATTACCGTGTATTTTGTTCATCTATGGTTACTGATTTGTCCGGTGGAGCATCACAAGTAAAACCTGTTAGTTCCAGCACAGGCTCAATACATATCCAAGATGCACTAGTTAAGAGGCGTTCCTCTGAAGCTGAAAGAGGATTGGTTGTTACGACAGAACCGCATAATGAAAACAGTTCTAGAGTTTGTCACATGGTTAACAAGGTAGCGGTTTCTGGTGATGATTTTGGGGATGATTGTGTACAACATATATCTGAACTTGAAAAAGATAAGGATGCTGCCCTTGTTATTGAATCTATTAGGCGTCAAGAATTTGGTTTGGATCCAAGTCTTTCAGATTTGGAAAGGAGTATGCTGAAGAAGCAGCATGCTCGTTTAGGGAGAGCACTCCATTGCCTTTCACAAGAGTTGTATTCTCAGGATTCACATTTTCTTCTGGAACTTGTAAGTGTACTGTTTTTCTTTCTTTTATAATGTGTGTAGGATTTCTGTACTGAAAATAGTAGTTAATATCTTTAGACAAGGCTTTGTCGAGTTGAGTCTATAGCTGTTAATGTGCATTTTGATGCCTCTTATATTGTTTATATTTTTTGCTTAATGTGTTGGGACAAGGCTGAGTTATGTATATGATTGTTGATGTGGATTTTTGAGCCTCCCATGCTGTATATGGTTTTCTTTTGTTGTCAAATTTTTAACACAATATATAGACATATGCATACTTTTGTGATTTAATTATTTTCTCTCAAAATTTCAGCTTTTATTTTTGAGGGATGTGGGGTAAAGTCTTTTTGGTTTTGGTTTTGTTTCCTTTTCCCTTTTTTTGTTTGTTTCTTTGCACATCCATCTTTCTGCTAATCTGCTCCGTACATACAAGGTTTTCACACGAGTCTGTGTGAGAGTTTGATGGTGGGCTTATGTAAGGGGGCAACATTTGCAAAACCAATAAGAAAGCCATCTATGATTCATTTTATGGTGGGCTTAAGCTAAGGCAACTATGTTGATTTGGATTTTATTGTGTGTAAGAAGGGCTTGTAGGGTTTAAGGATAACATGGAGTTTAGATTGGTTGGATTTTAGAGTTGATTGTTGGTGATTCAAGGAAAGCGTTATGAGTTTCTTAGATAGCCATTGTTAAGGTGTTTTAGGTGTTAGCGGTAAAACCTTTAAGGCTAAGTGAGATGGGGAAAAATGAGATGGTTCAAGTTGGGGAGGTTGAGCAAATCCTCATGTTAGTAGATATCCTAGGGTGTGGACTTAAATGAAATCTACTGATACATAAAATAAAGTAATGCAATCTATTTATTGTTAAATATGATTGCCATTTTATTATTATATTTTATTACTTTAGTAGCAAAATAGATTCTCTTTTTCCCAGGAAAATCATGATGTTTGATTGCATCTTACTTTCTGTTATGTTGCTTCAGGTTCAGAATGCTGATGACAATGTGTACCCTGGAAATGTGGAACCAACTCTGACTTTCATTCTTCAAGAGGCTGGCATTATTGTTCTAAATAATGAACATGGGTTCTCTGCTCAGAACATCAGAGCACTTTGTGATGTTGGAAATTCAACAAAGAAGGGATCTGGTGCTGGATATATTGGGAAGAAAGGCATTGGCTTCAAATCAGTATTCCGGGTATCATATAAGATATATTGCTACTTAGTTTTTTGGTTCTTTCCTTTTACGTAACTGTAAATTGTGTGAATAAAAAATTAGAGAAGGCAATATGTTGTAAAGACCAACACGGAAAGAATAGGAAATATTGGAATTTTATTGAACTATAACAACTTTTTTTCGGAAATTAAATTAAAATAACATTTGTTAGCAATTAATATGTTTATCTAAACATGTAGTCAACATCTGTTCCTTGCCCTTTAGATGATGTTCTCAAAAGTTAAGATATATTGTCCTACTTGAGAAATTTGGGATCATTACTCAAGGCTCTGACTTCATGCATTGGGGGCGGGTGGAAGAGATCTTATGGATATTAATTTGAAACTAACCAGCTTTTAAATTAATCATTAACCTTAATTTGAAATTTTTAATTAGTTTCATTCAAGGCTCAATTGCATTCACATAAACATATAAAAGAAAAATTATATATAGAAAAGCCGTCAAAAAAATTTACATGAAAAAACCTAAAAGAAGAAAAATCATTGGATTTAATCCAACCATGAACAATTCACTATAAGAGAAAGATGTTACTGACTAAGTTACTAAACTCTAATGCAAGAATCACTTAGTTGCTCCCAATTCAGACTCAATGCTAAACCACCCCAGATCCTTCAACTGCTGAGTCTGCTTCTCCATAGTCTGTTTAATCCTCATGCCCTGTTGTAGAGCAGTTGATATACTCTTGTTGCAGTATTTGATCTATTTTTTGCCGCAGCACTCTCAATCACATATAGATGAAGCTAACGAAACCTTAGATTGAGAATAATGATTTTTTCTCTCTCTAAAATAGGAAAATGCTTTTAGGGATTATTAGAAATACCCTCAACTGACTATAATCTCATATTTATAGCCAACCCATGGTGCACTGTTTTGCTACTGTTCTTTTTTTTTCAGATTTGTGGAGTCAGTTTCAGCAATACTTTGTCTTAAACCTGGAATTTCAACGGCCTCTGGTCCTTGTCAGCATACTAATTTATCCTTCTGGCGACCTTGGAATCTTTAATCGGTCCACCAATCAATCAAGACTTACTGAAGATCCATTGACCAATTGACCATTCCATTGATGCATCCCGTTTTTCAATTAAATTTAATTTTGATAAATTCCAATTTTTAGAAACAAGTTTAGAAAATTATTTGAAGCCACTTTACTTTTTTATAAGTAAAGATGTATTAGAGAGCGATCAAAAGAGGAACACATCCCGTAGACAACACAAAGGCCGGAGCTCAACAGAAAAGGTCCTATGGGCCCAAGGATCCCAAAAAGTTAACTATCTCCTCTTATCAAATTACAATATGTCCCCTTCGCCCAACTAAAAAGAAAACTAATAATTCTAAATTTCAAAACCCCAATGGAAGATCCTCCCCTTCAAAAGATCTTCTATTCCGCTCCTTCCAGGCGCACCACCAAACGCAAAAGTGTGCCGCCCTCCAACCATCACGGGCATGGGATCCCACAGAACAACCTCTCCAAGCGTCAATCAATCCTCTCGAAGACCGTGGCATAACCCACTGAACGCCAAACAAGCCAAAAATAAGACTCCAACAATTGTGAGCCACGGGGCAATGCAAAAGGAGATGATCCACCGACTCACCATCCTTCTTACACATGCAACACCAATTCAGTAACCTGCCTTCTCCTTCTCAAGTTATTAAGCGTCAAAATCTTACCCTAAACTGCGGTCCAAAAGAAAAATGCCACTTTGAGTGGAGCCTTTGAGCGTCAAACCATCTTCCAAGGGAAATCAACCCCTGAGAATCCGGGAAGGTAACAAAACGTGGAATGTACATCAAATCTACCCTGGGGAGAGGGCACCCAGAAAAGGGAGTCGAAACCTCCACAATCCACCTCCTGTCTATACAATAGATCCAGTAACCCAGAAATGTCATCTAGTTCCCAGTCTTGGAAATTTCGATGAAAGCGCACATGCCAAGAAAACCTGCCGATAACAGTCAGCAAACAAGACATGTCTATCAACGGCAATATTTCGCCTGATTTTCATGTCTCTCAATTTCCGTGGTTGTAATACACTACATTCCAAGTTCTGAGTAAGGAATTGGCAACACACAACTCTCATTCCTAGCAATCTCCCCCTTTGGAAATTCCACAAATGAAAACTAAAAAATAAAACAGTACATAAATAAGAAATACAAACTCAAGCGAAACCCATTCACCCCTACATGCACATGAAAAGAAATAAATAAAATGACCCAATCAACTAGATCTTGATCAACTTTAAACTACGCTCTGTTGCCCACACATTTCAAACCTGACAAACATACCCAAGCATAATACTGAAATAAAAAATATAAACTTGATATATGAAGCAATGAAGTAGTAACAAAGCTTTATAAAAACATATGGCTCAAAACACATTTAACACATCTATGCCCATTAATGTAACATCTCATGTTTCAACCATTTCTCCCCCTTTTTGTTACGGATTTGACAAAAAATAAAGAAACATACAGGAGAGAAAATGAAAAATAAAAAAACAAAATACCTTGACTATTTTCATTTTTATTTTTTGTGTTTTTTCAGATATTCTTATTCTCGTCAGTTTCTCAAAAAAAAATTGAGTAACTTGACCATTAAGAGCAAATCTTAAATGTCTAATTTTGACCTATTCTGCGATTCAATAAATCTCTTGAATATTACTGCTACAGGACATCTTCTACCAATTTAGAAATACCATGAACTCCCAAAACATTTAAAAACATGAATAAAACTATTTTAGCCGCATATCATTTTAAATTTACATAAAAAAGAAACTTATTCAACCTTAAGCTTGATCAGGCAAAGTTTATAGCATGCTCTATCTCGTTATCCTCCTCCCCATCGTCATTTTTTGTTCAAATCCCATCTGAATCCTACAATCCTGTAGTTTTATGATTTGAATATACCGAGCAATCCTTATTAGATTGCAGTACTAATCAGATCTCTGCTTTGCTCATATTTTATCAATTATATAATGCATTCTTTTAACATTATTCTTGTGTCCCCTTTCAAAAGTGAGGAGTTAGTACCCAAGGCCAAATAGTATTGTAAAATGAAGAGACCCTCTTACATGTCCTAATTAAGATGATTTTTTTCAAAATATTTTTATCGTTTCAACTTTGCAATGACCTTTTGATTTGACTAGTCTACTATTTTTTTTTTATAAGTATTGACTAGTCTACTAATTTAACAACTAAATCAAGCCGTTCAGACTCATTTTGACCAGTAGGTGTTGGTTTCTTTCTTGTTGGTTTCTTTCTTCTTCTTTTTTTCTTTGTAATGTAATTAAAGAGGTTACAAAATTTTATTTGAATACATTTTCAAGCCATGTACTACTATTTCATTCTCTGTAGAACTCAGTATGCAAACTAATATATATCTCGTGACTCTTGTCTGATGGATTCTCAAAATACATCATTATTGGTCTTTATTTTTTATATTGACTCGGGGTACAATGTATGTTATAGCTAACTGGTCCGTTTTTTAATAAAATTATATTCAATTGCAAATTAATTATTTTCATGCAATCCTGATCATTTATAGTTGGTGATTTGCGAATTTTTTATGTTATGTTTTACATGTAATATTGTCACATGTTACCTTAGGTAGTTAATTGTAAATTAACCATTTCTTATACTAATAAGTTGTGTTTGTTTGGGGACTAATTTGGTCTAAAATTATTAGCAACAACTTTGGAAGTATTTGTCTTAATTTTTATTTAGTCTCAAGCTTGTTCTTTATGTGAAAATGGGTCGTTCTGCAATGTGATCCTCGTTAACCGAGGGTGCTGGGAAGGTGAACTAGACACATGCCTAACCTTTTGACATTATTTATGTAAAGTGTTTATTCTCAGTATTTGATCTTGCATTCTCTTGCTTGAAAGTCCGAGCATTTTACTAAAGTTAGAATGCTTTTAGTGGCCTATGAAAAAGCATCTAATGTTGCTTCCCTCAAGTGAAAGCAGGCGAAGAGGTAGACTACTAGAATACCTCCGAGGCTCCTCCTATCCCTGCCTTCACATACTAACAACCTGACAATTCCTGGCCCCTATGATCTTTTAAGTCTTATTAGCTATTCGCTTTACATTTGGTAAAACTGTACAATTCTTTCTCTCTCTCTCTAAGCAAAAATATATTAGAGAGTAAAACTGCACAATTTCTCATTTTGCCATTTCATTTCTTATATTTGTTGTGGGAACAATGTTGAATTGTGGAATTCATCTTTCTGCCTGAACTTCATTATATTTTGAATGATGAATTAAATGGTTGGAATAGTTGCAAATAACATATATCCTTGGATTAATAGATAGTTTCCCTATATAAATTGACAGAAACAGACAGAAGCGTACTAAAGTTGTTCATTGTTCTAGTATGATTTCATGCTTGGTTGTATTCTATTAATATTCTGTTCTCATCAAAAAAATTTGGTCTTTCTGCAGGTGACAGATGCTCCAGAAATTCACTCCAACGGGTTTCATGTGAAGTTTGATATAAGTGAAGGTCAGATTGGTTTTGTTTTGCCAACAGTTATACCTCCTTGTGATATTGATTTGTTTGGAAGGCTGGCATCTGCCAACATTGATCAAATGGATACTAATTGTTGGAGTACTTGCGTTGTTCTTCCTTTCAAATCAAAATTATCAGAAGGTTCTGCTATGACCAGCATTGTGTCTATGTTTTCAGATCTCCATCCATCTTTATTACTTTTTCTTCACCGCCTTCATTGTATTAAGTTTAGAAACATGCTTGATGATACACTCATTGTCATGAGGAAAGAAATTATGGGGGATGGTATTACAAAGGTTTCCATTGGGAATGAGAAAATGACTTGGTTTGTAGCATCTCAAAAGTTGCAAGCTGATGTGATCCGTCCTGATGTGCAAACAACAGAAATTTCAGTTGCATTTACACTACAGGAATCAGGCAATGGAGGTTACATCCCACATCTGGAACAACAGCCTGTTTTTGCTTTTCTTCCCCTAAGAACATATGGTTTAAAATTTATCCTCCAAGGTGATTTTGTTCTTCCTTCGTCTAGAGAAGAAGTTGATGGAAATAGTCCGTGGAACCAGTGGTTACTGTCACAGTTCCCTGATTTGTTTGTTAGTGCAGAGAGATCATTTTGTGCCCTTTCCTGTTATAGGGAGAATCCAGGAAAGGCTGTGGCAGCTTTTATGAGTTTTGTTCCCCTTGTAGGGGAGGTGCATGGATTTTTCTCTAGTCTTCCCCGAATGATTATTTCTAAATTACGCATGTCAAACTGCTTGCTTTTGGAAGGGGATAATCACGAATGGGTCCCTCCATGCAAAGTTCTAAGAAATTGGAATGAGCAAGCTCGCACCCTTTTGCCCGATAGCTTGCTTCAAGAGCACCTTGGCCTTGGATTACTGGATAAAGATATAGTTCTATCTGATTCATTAGCGAGGGCACTAGGTATTGAGGAGTATGGACCCAAAATCCTACTTCAAATTCTGTCTTGCTTGTGTCATACGGAGAATGGTCTCAAATCAGTTGGCCTTGTTTGGTTGTCCTCTTGGCTCAATACTCTCTATACAATGTTATATCGTTCTTCAATGCAAACATCCCTGAATTCTGGGACGGAGGTAGATCTTATAAATAACCTTAAAAAAATTCCGTTCATTCCTCTTTCAGATGGTACTTATGGTTCAGTTAATGAAGGTACAATTTGGTTACCTTCAGATGCTTTGGACACGGTGTTAGATAATGAGCATGGTCTGAAAGCTTTCCCAAAGTTGTATGGTAAACTTCGGACAGTAAGTCCTTCCCTTTTTGCTGGTGCTGCGGCTGTTGATGTCTCATGCTATGACGTGTCAGTGGTGGATAACCTTACAAGGATGCTTCATCTAGTTGGTATTCAACGATTGTCTGCACATGAAATTGTAAAGATGCACATCTTGCCAGCGATTTCTAATGACAGAATGGCAATAGGGGATAAAACTTTGATGATAGAATACCTCTACTTTGTAATGTTCCACCTACAATCAATTTGCCCCGACTGTCGTGTTGAAAGGGGGTACATAATCTCAGAGTTGCATAATAAAGCTCTTATTTTGACAAATCATGGTTATAAACGACCTGCTGAAGTCCCAATTCATTTCAATAAAGCATTTGGGAATCCTGTTGAAGTAAATAAGTTGGTTGATGGCATGGATTTGAAATGGCATGAGGTTGATGTGTCCTACTTGACACATCCGACTATCAAATCACTTTCTGGTGGGATGATGAAGTGGAGGCAATTCTTCCAGGAATTAGGCATCGTGGATTTTGTGCATGTTGCTTTAACTGAGAAGAGTATTACTGATATATCTCATGCTAATGTGAAGAAAATGATGTTGGATTGGGACATGATTTCCCCTGGGTCAATTGCCAAGGACTGGGAATCACAAGAATTGATTCAGTTGTTATCCCGATTGTCCTCAAGTGGTGACCGGATAAGGTCTAAATACCTCTTGGAGTTGCTTGACACACTATGGGATGATTGTTTTTGTGATAAAGTTACTGGTTACTGCAATCTTAATTCTACTGGGGATAGCAGATCGTTCAAATCTTCATTCATAAGTAGCCTCTTCGATTATCGGTGGGTGTCGTCGAGTATAAATGAAGAACTTCACTATCCTAAAGATTTATTCTACGATTGTGATGCAGTCCGCTCAATTCTAGGTGCTACTGTTCCATATGCAGTTCCAAAGGTTGGTTTGAGGAATTCATACACTTGAAATGCTCCATAATTTACTACTAGAGCATTTATTTTAGCCTAATGCCTTCTTATAAATCATATTTGTTGCCTGTATATTCGTTCTTATTTTGTTTTATTTCTTTTTATCTAATTGTTCTCATTTGGATCCTTTTGAATGGAAATAGTTTTTTTTTTTTTTCTCAACCAGTACCTCCCATTTTTTTCCCCTTATTAATTGGAGATAAAATGAGAGAAAACCGAGTATATGATGGTTTGTCCATGTGTAGCGAAAACCGATAATTGCATCATTGAGGTGTATTGTGGCCAATATATGGGAGATGCTTGGGCAAAACTTACATGGATTATAGTATGGAAAATATGATAGCATGTGGTTATAGAACCATATGGCGAATTTGGAATCCCAAATAGCTTGGAAATGGCTTTTCTGAGCTGGGTTTTAGTTTGAGTTCCTTTTTATTATCTTCTTTGAATTAACTGTATTTTCATTAGTGAAGGCTCTTAAGTACAATGATATTCAATTTGAAGTGCTTAATTTTTTAGTTACAATGATAGTCAATTTAAAGTGTTTAATTTATTGCATAGGTGGCTTATAAATATATTATTTGGGCAACGGCTTGGCAGAAGGCTTTCATTTCTTGCATCCATTATACTTTAAAACTCACTAAGATACCGGTCATTTAATTTTATATTTTATTCTGGTTTGGAAGAGAAACATATTGTAATTGTAGATAAAAGTGGTAAGAGTTAACTTATTAAACGGTGTTGTCTTTAGATCATTAATGACTTCCTTCTTGTTCCAATGGCCTTTTTTATGTTAAAGAATTTGCCTCTCTCTTCCATTACCCTTAAATTGTTATAATATTTTCTATGTGCTTGTTCTGTAATCTACTGATAATATAAGCTTCTGCCTTGTGTCTTCAATTTTTCACATTTTTTATTGGGAGCCTTGTAATTTTTTTGGGGAATGAATTTTGGGCGTGGGTAATCACGTGTTTCCCAAATATCAATGGCAATGCTGGGTTAGGCCAAAAGAATCATAGCTTGTATGATTAGAACCTGGTCCATCTATGGATGAAACGAATTAACCACAACGGAGCTGATATATGAATGTAAGACTAGCCTTTATCAAGTGCACACCCTTTGTATATATTTTTCTGTGGATTGTAATAACTTCATTTTCATATTTTAAAGAGAAAAAATGGTTGCACAAATGAAAAATGGCGACTTAATAAAAGCAATCAAAGCACCGAATTTATCCTATTTTTGCTTTTCAAAAAGCTATCCAGAGGTAAGAATAGAATGTTGTGCACTTCAGAGTATTTCCGTCATTTTTTCTCTGTGGTGCTCTTAAGTTAAAACGTTAGTGACCGACCCTTTCTGAACCTTGTCTTGTGTCATGAGTGCAAACTCTTGCTTCCTGCTCACTGAGCTCGGACAAATAGTAGTAGCTTGCTAAATGACTTGCTTGTTTCATACCCAAGCTTGTGAGTGAGTAGACAGTTTATGTATCAGGCTCAACAAAGTATGAATGTCCAGGAAGTTGCGAAGGAATTTTGAACAATCCTGCAACCTTCTTTCTATCCATGCGCCTACTGAATTTCCTCCTCCGTTTTTAGTAACAAAATGAAGCAGGAATTGGACCACAATGGGGAGGTTACATTGCGAATTTGTTGTTACAGTTTTTTTTTTTTTTTTATGTCAAAACATGCCCTTTTCTTGAGTTTTTAAATTTGCTGTAGAGTTTTAGGTATTGTTGTTATTCAGTTGCATTTTGGAGACCACATTTCTCCTCCCCATGCAACTTTATGAACCCAGAGAGAAAATATGAGCGCAAGAGGACCATTTGTAACCCCATGCAACTTTATGAACCCAGAGAGAAAACATGAGCGCAAGAGGACAATTTGTAAGTTACATATGAAACTGGGAGCATTGCTATGCCACCAATGATTGAAAGATGGACGTCTTTCTATAAAATATTTACTTACTGAAAAAAAAGATAGGCGAAAGGTGGACACAACTCGTTAAAAGTAGAACTGATTCTTATCTGCTTGTTTAACAATGATAAATTCCTATTGCTATAAAACAAGCTTGTGCTCTATCTTTAGTCTATTATGTGAATGAGGGCTAGCGTTCCAAAACTTTTGTGATATTTAAACAATTTATCCCAGAAAGAAAGCCTGGAAAAAGCACTCGTAGGAGTGAACTCCATTTGATGCAATTTTACTCATGTTGAAAAACAAAGCAAAGTTAGAGAGAAGTAATAACCTAAGGAATTGAAAATTTTGTGTCTGAAAATTTTGAGACAATGTGGACGACACTGGAAAAGGGCCAGCATTCCAAACCATTTGTTATAATTAAACAATTTATCCCAGAAAGAAAGCCTTAAAAAACACTCGTGGGAGTGAACTCCATTTAATGCAATTTTGCTCATGTTGTTGAAAAAACAAAACAAAAAACAAAACAAAGTTAGAGAGAAGTAAGAACCTAAGGAATTAAAAATCTTAAGACACTAGTAATGTTTGCAAGACATAATTGGTAGATATAGGGCAACAGTGAACCAAGTTAAGCTGGGCCGAATCAGACATGTTTTGGGTGGTCTAGGCTTCTCACCAGAGCAGAGAAAGGTACTCGGGCTTGGCTCATGCTCATGTGAGCTTGGCCTAGCCAAGCTTGAGCTCTGCGAGGTAGTATTTTAGCAAGCTTGGCTTGGCTCAAGTCATATACAAACCTAAGGAATCAAATCTAAAAAAATAAAAATCTACATACTATCTTTTTTTAAAATGCAAGAAATCGTCTCCTTCGCTAACTTCCAATCTTCATGCTCATGCAACTCAATGCCGCATGATTCCAAATGAGAGAGAGAGAGAGAGAGAGAGAGGTATGAAATAACCTTGCAGTTGGTACTTAGACTCTTGAGGATGCGTTGGAGAGTGGTTGCGCAGTGTAGAAGAATTGTTGCGGTTGTTCTATGTTAGGGGTTCTCATCTTATTTATTTTATTATTATAAGCAAT
Source organism: Cornus florida (assembly GCF_030987335.1). Taxonomy (NCBI): domain Eukaryota; kingdom Viridiplantae; phylum Streptophyta; class Magnoliopsida; order Cornales; family Cornaceae; genus Cornus; species Cornus florida. The sequence goes on along the minus strand of NW_026775579.1, from coordinate 85,054,525 downwards.
CCAACAGCTGATATATAGTCATATATGGGTTGATGGCCTAATGATTAATGGACTTTATTTGTAGGATAAACTTACAAAGATTAAAGAACTAATTGGGCCTATGAAACATATGTGAGTTTGGGCTAAACTTAAATCAAATGAGCTAAACTGTAAGAATTTCAAGTATAATGTACCATCTAGTGTGCAAGCTTGTTCATGAGCCTAGCGAGTCAGAGTTAGTTCATTTGCAGCCCTGGGTGTATATATTATATGTTGATATATCTAAATGTAATAATAAATATATTAAAAAATTATATTTTATTCACATGCATATATATCATCATCATCCTTGCCTTTATCCCATATTGATTAAATGCATATATATACATATATAATGGACCCATCGTTCTTTATTTTGAAAAAAAGGAAAAGAAAAGTTGTTTGTCCTTTAAGAGCCTTAGACAAGGGACTTAGGTGTAGGTATGTATATATTCAATGCTGCATGATTCCATATTATGTTACTTTTAGGTATGTAAATCATTATGAATGGACTTATTTCAATGGTAAAATTGCATCATTTTTTTAACTTGAGCTTAAAATATAAATAAAAATTATGGGGTACGTTTTACGGATAAAAAAAGCTCTTTCAAGAGTAACTTGACAGAGAAGGATAGATGGCCTAGATGTATGGATTTTCATTAAAATGAGTGGAATACTTATTTTGTTTTTGTTCAATATCTCTTGATCTTGAAAACCATTGAGATCTTGATGGTGTATTGATTGCCTAAATTATTTGCATTACTCAGACTAAATGTTATTCATTGAAGTTTATACTAATGCTTTGTAAACTTTTCTCAATGGTTGGTGTCAGTTTTCTGTTATTTTTCTGAAATGATTGCAATTAATATCATTCATGTACATTAGATCCAAAATATGACTGTCATTGCTGACCACATTCAGGATGATGATCACATGATAATTGATATGGATATTGTTTCATTGCCTATTGCATAGCTGACAACCTACATTAGTTGGCATGTCCCCTGTGATTATGAGTTCAGCCTATGGAACAACTGGTTGCACTTTGAATTGGGTGAATTAGCTGATGTTACCTACTCATTTCTTATTGAAACAGGTAAGAAGCAAAAAGTTTTTGGGTGATATCGGGTTTAAGACTCAAATTAACCTTGATGACATTTTGGCTGTTCTTCAAGTTTGGAGAAGATCTGAGACTCCTTTTAAAGCTAGGTACCATTTCTTCCTCTTTTTATTATTATATAATGAATGTTCTTAACTTTGCCATGTTATTTCATTTTCTGAATGCAAGATGGATTCGTTAGTGGAGACCTTTTTCTCCGGTTGGCTAAAGTTATTAAAGAAGCTTATTTTGTGGGCAGTTATATTTTCACACATGAACTATTTTTTGAAGCCTGGAAATTTTTATTTTCATTTAAGATGTAGTGTGGTTATATATTCTCTTCTTATAAATTTAGTCCATTTTGGTCTAGTTAGGATTGTGATGGGAAAATATCGTTGTTACTGCTATGTCATAGCCAAGTTTCTTGGAGAGAAATAGATTATTACTTATAAAGGTGCTAACATTAATGTTTTGATGAAAATCATGGTGAACCCCGTGTGCATTGTTCTCTACATAGTTATTATAGGCATAGGCCTTCGGGATTTATTTATATTTTATTATTGTTGGGATTTTTTTTTTTGAGATTATATTGTTGTTGAGATTTCCTTAGAATTGTTATTTTTGGTAGTAGGGTTTTATAATAGTCTTATTTTAGTTGCCTATATATGTAGCAGTTGGCACATTGAGATGATTAGTTTTTGATAATTGATTGATAATATTGAGCATTGAAATACAGATTTCTTCCTCTATATACCTCCTCTTCTTCCTATTCTTCTTCTCTTCTATCTCTTTATCTTCTTTTTTCTTGGTCCTGCATCAATTTGGTATCAGTGCACTTCTTGTCCTACATTACTTACACTACTCAAATTCAACTACATCCAACTCAATAAAAAATTATTTGGTATCAGTGCACTTCTTGTCCTACATTACTTACACTACTCAAATTCAACTACATCCAACTCAATAAAAAATTAGTGTTTGTCCATTCCTGAATAGATTATTAAATTGTTGAAAAGTCAACAAAAACATACTTTAAGTTTTATATACTCCATTTTTAACCTAAACTACTCGAATTAAACTACAATCTCAACTTAATAAAGCCTTTTTTCTGAATTAGTTGGGATCAGATACACAAATCTTCTTGTCCTGCTTTTTTTTTCTTTTTCTTTTTTTTCTTTTTTTTTTTTTTTTTTTGTTTTTTGATTGTATAAAAGCGCTCAAAATGGGAGTGAAGCCCAAGAGAAAACTACACAAAGCCAAAAAGAGCCTCTAAGCCTTCAAAGAGGCCAAATAATCAACAATCTCCTCTAAAGATTTATAATTTCTCCCTCAACCCCAACCAAAAAGAGTAAAAATAATAGAGAATTTTAGCATAGAAATAGGCATCTTCTTTCCTTCAAAATATCTCCTATTCCTCTCGAGCCAAATACACCACCAAACGCACAGAGGCGTAGCCCTCCAAGCATCCCAAATATGTACCCCCACTGTATAACCTCTCCAAGCCTCAATCAACCCTCTGGAGGATCTAGGGATAACCCAATGAATCCCAAACAAACCAAGCATCAAATCCTAACAGGCCCTGGCCATGGTGCAATGCAAAAGATGGTGATCCACTGTCTCCTCATCACATAGGCACATGTAATAACAGTTGACCACCACTTGATTCCTTCTCCTCAAATTATCCTGAGTCAAAATCTTCCCCAAGATAGAGGTCCAAGCAAAGAATACCACCTTGAGGGGAGCCTTGGAACGCCAAATAGTGTTCATGGGCAAGGATCTCCAGGCCCCTCCGTGAGACACCTAAAGAAGGACCGAACATCAAAATGCCCCTGAGAGGCAGGGACCCAAATCCAGTCATCAGAATCTCCGATCGTGATCTCCTAGCGATGCAACAACTCCAAAAAACCAATGGCATCCTCAATTTCCCAATCTTAAAACTGCCTCGTGAAACGAACATCCCAAAACGATCTCCCACTATCAAGATGATAACAGTTGACCGCCATGGCTTGCCTATCCGTGGCAATCCTGAAGAGCCGTGGGAAAACGAGAACAAGAGAACGATCTCCACACCAAATGTTCGCCCAGAAACTGATCCTCTTACCATCCCTGAGTCGAAATCTAATATGTTTGAGTTGTTGTCCTGCTTTTCTTAAGGCAATAATTTCAATGGTATTGAACTATCTTATCTTTCCTTAATATCTCAACTACTATTATAGCCTAATTTTTTTTTTTTGATGAGTAAGAATTTATTAAAAACGCTCAAAAGAGGAGCGAAGCCCAAAGAAACAAAAGGGCCAAAGGGCGCCTTAGACCTTCAGAGAGGCCAAGAAAATAATAATTTCCTCCATAGATCTATAATCTCTCCCTGAAATCCAACAAAAAAGAGTAGAAATAACAGAGAACTTAAGCATAGAAACAGGCTTCTTTTTTCCGTCAAAATATCTCCTATTTCTTTCAAGCCAAATACACCACCAGATACAAAGCAGCGTAGCCCTCCAGGCGTCCTTAATGCCAGCCCCAACAGACGCCTCTCCAAGCCTCAATCAACCCTTTAGAGGAATAAGGCATGGCCCAATGGATCCCAAATAATCGAAGCATCAAATCCCAACAATCTCTGGCCATGCTACAATGTAAAAGGAGGTGATCAACTGACTCCTCATTACACAAACACATGTAACAATGATTGACCACCACCTGATTCCTCCTCCTCAGATTATCTTGGGTTAAAATCTTACCCAGGACAGAGGTCCAAGCAAAAAAAGCGACCTTGCGGGGAGCCTTGGACTGCCAAATAGACTTCCAAGGGAAGGGTTCTCCGTGACCAACTGAAAGGCATCTGAAAAAGGACCTAACCTCAAAATGGCCTTACGAGTTAGGAATCCAGAACCACCAATCCGGCTCCCCAAAAGAAATCACCTGGCTATACAACAGCTCCAAAAAACGAGAAATATTCTCGATCTCCCAATCCTGAAAATGCCTCCTGAACTGAACATCCCAAGACAGTCTCCCGTTATCAAAATGATAACAGTTAGCAACCATGGCCTGTCGGTGAGAAGCAATCCTATAGAGCCGTGGGAAAGCAAGAGCAAGAGGGAGTTCTCCACACCAGAGATCCTTCCAAAAACTGATTCTCCTTCCATCTTTAATACGAAAACGAACATGCTTGCAGAAGTCATCCCAACCCCTCCGAATGAAATGCCAAACTCCCGCCCCCCTTGGACCACGCATCGCCAGAGAGCACCGCCCACCACGACTTTCCCCAAATTTTCTAGCAAAAACTCTCCTCCATAACCAATGCCTCTCGATCCCAAACCTCCAGAGCCATTTACCAAGGAGAGCTTTATTAAAAGGCAACAACCTCCTTAACCCTAAGACTCCAAACCGAATTGGGCGGCCTAATTGACGGCAAGTTGAATAAGCTATGACCCTCGTGTTTGATCTGTAACATTCCAGTGGTTACCACAAGGAATGACATCTTAGCTCCTGCAAAAGTAATAACATCAAAAGCTGTAGGATTTTGTCGCTTATTTTGTAGCGTTATTCTTAGTTAATTTATGTTATATCTTATCTTTCTTTACATATGTCAAACCATGCTGTTTTTTGTTCTCTCTCAATGTGGATCACGTCACCCCTCAATAGATTCTGTTATTGTATCTCAAAGTACGTTACTTCAATTCTCCCTCCCTCCCCACCCTTCTCTCTCTCCGCTCTCTCTCAATGAATAATCTAGTCTAGGTAACGACATGTTCATTTATTTTTTTAGTTGCTAATTCTTGATCTTCGATCTTCATTGCATCCCCGCTTGTATTCCTAGTTTTACTAAAGTTACATTCTATATGTTAAAGGGGAGAAAAAGGATTAAGAATAAGACGCTGTTTGTTTGAAATAGTTCTACAGTGTGATTGAAGATGAAAATGATGAAGAATATCAAGCAAGACAGGTAGTGGTCAATTGGTGTTACATGTGTAAGGGAGATGGGGAAACGGTTGATCACCTTCTTTTGCATTGCCCTGTGGCTTGGGATTGCTGGGTCTTGCTGTTGAGTTTGTTTGGGGTTCAGTGGGTTATGCCTAGATCCCCCATAAATTTGATTGAGGCTTGGTGAGGTTGTATAGTGTGGACCCAAGTCTGTTATATTTGGAGGGTTGGTTACGCCTCTTTGCATTTGGTGGTGTTTTTGGCATGAAAGAAATAGGAGGTCCTTCGAAGGAAAGGAGACTCCTATGGGGGAGTTTAAGTTCTTTATTATTAGCACTCTTTTTTGTTGGGTTATAGGGAGCTTGTAAATCCGTGGAGGAGGTAATTGATTTTTTGGACACACTGAGAGTTTAGAGGCCCTATTAGGCCTTGTGTATTTTCTGAGGGATGCGTTCCCCTTTTGAGCGCATCTTTATACAATCTTTACTTATAAAAAAAAAACTAGTACTATCTTTTGTTGAAATTTTCTTTCTTGATTAAATGGATTTTCTAGTGTTTATCAGTTCTTGGGTTTTTGGGGCCTACCTTATGTTGTTACTTCCGAGGTATGGTATTTAATTTTTATAAAACCTATACATCACCAGCACTTGAAAAAAAAAATCCATTATCTTTCTTGTAACGACCTGAACCCGAGGGTTCAAATCGCTAACCGGGTTCTTACCCGAACCCGAGGTCATCTAAAGGCACTATGGTAAGTTCTAAGGCCGATACATAATGTACGTGCCATCCCAAAACTTATACAAAACAAATGAAATCACAAATATAAAAGATAATAAAACAGTCCACTAACCCATTCAAACCTATGGAGGAATGTCATTCGCCACTTCCTTCCCGTAACCTGAAAAATGTTAAAATGATGGTGTGAGCATAAAGCTCAATAGGAAGCGTCAAAGACACACATCTTACGACCCCGTGAATCCATACAATGAATAGGATACGAGAGAATGGGATTATATCTCGAGGAAAACAAGCAAAGTAACGATAATAATCAACAAATATGTACGCAAGTCGTCTAACCACCAAATATACAATGTATGCCAATGCAATGCCATGCCATGCAATGTCGCTCCCCATTTCCGAAACAATACCGTTTCAACTTCCAAACCGTTAGTGTAATCCGACCCAAGGCACCTCTAAGGCGTCATGAATGGAGGGTTGACTAACTATCCATGACCACAAGGCACCTCCAAGGCGCCGCATCCGGCCTAGTTAGCTCAATCATACTCCCTGTTAGACCACACTAACACCACGGACTACTATGCGCTTCCTAGGCGTCTGGTTTTCACAAACACTTTCAAAAACGTTTCCCCAAAACAATTTTATTGGTTTTAAAAAAATACTTTTCCCTTTTTTCTCTCCCAATGGATGCATGAATGCTTCATGCTTCACAAATTACCATAATCTTCACATCATCAAACCTTAATAACATTTCATACTAAAGAAGAATTTTCTCATGAATTTGTAGCATGCTTTAAGTCAACAAAATTTCTACAATTACACATATTAAATAAGGACATGATCACAAAAGCATGATTTTCATATCCAATCAACAAATCATACACACATATATTATTTACACATAACACACATAGATATACACATCATATATATAGCATCATGGCAATTTCTCAAGAAAAATTTACAATAATTTCCATACATTCCATCTACATCATGATCACATTATTAAGGGAAATCCTAACATTTATTTTCATGATTTCTACATCACTTTTCTTAACAATTAAAAATCATGGAAGCATCTAAAATGTCAATACTGAGCATGTATCTTCACCACCAAATATATGATCATAATTATAAGTTCAGTTAACGCATATAATACATCCATCAACTTAATTACATACAACCACAACAACATAGACCAAATTGTTAAAATTGAACGTGCTTAGAATCAAATTAGAGGGGAAATTCTCAAAAGATCAAAGAAAACATGAATTAGAGCACCCCTACCTCACTTAGATGCAAAAACCCCCAAATGGGTCCAAAAATTCGAAATCCCTAGAGTGCACCAAATGAGAAATTGCTTATGTCAACGTGTAGATCTCGCCGTGCTCTCTGATTTGCCGCAAACGGCACCAAAAAACTCCCAACGGTTGAAGATTAATCAAGAGTTGAAGTTTGTATAGAAAGAAAAAAGAAAAACGGAAGAAAAATGAGAGAGAGACTCTCGAGAGATGATGGAAAGAAATGAGGCAAAAAGGATGGCCTCTTGATCATTCAAAAGTCAAAAAGGTGGTGGGTCCCACCACTAAGAGATTTTTTTTCCCTTTCTTTTTAACATTAATTCTACAACACACACACACACACACACACACACATATATATATATCATAAACATTACATTTCTATTGTTTTTCTTTCACTGGCATTTTGTTTAATATATTGTTAAATATTATCTTACCATGATCTCTATCAAAACCAGGTCTTGTTTATAATATTTGAATGCTTATTTTGAAGTCACTATGACGCAATGTAATTTCCATGACTTTTTGGCAGCTATTTTGGATCATGACCCATTTACTAATCTAATTATCTCCACCTTGTAGTTTCTGTACTTTAAAGTAAATGGTCATGTGCTTGTGTGTATTACATGCTTGCGTGTTTTTGTGTTTGTTTGTTTCTCACATGTGCTACTGCCACTTGCATGAGTCTCTTAGCTTGTCACATGATTTTGCCTTCGAAGCATTGCATAGTTTTCATTGATGATGTATATTGTGTGTGTTTCTTCTTTTTATGATGACGATTGCAAACTATGCTGCACTTCTTATACTATTATTGTTTTCTTAATGTTTATTTTTCAAAAATAATATACTATTTTACAATTATGCATTTTCCATGTAAGTCCTGAAATTTATTATTTTGATATGACCAGGCTCATTTAATGGCTCTTGACTTTTTCTTTTCTTTTTTTTAATCTGTAATCTTATGCCAGCATAGCACAAATGTCCAAATTTTACACCTTTTTGCGGAATGAAATGGCTACTTCAAAGCAAAAAATTGCAGAGGAATTGTGTTTGGGACCTTTTGTTTTTGTTCCATATTTATGTGGTTCTAGGCATGAGGATGTTGTACCTGGTGTATTTTACTCTCCTCAAGAAGTATATTGGCATGATCCAACTGGTTGTATTGACCAAATGACAGAAATCCATTCGCATTCTGGCTTAGGTTCAACTTATCGTTCCTTAAGCAAAACATTATGCAACATTTATCCAGGCCTTCATGACTTTTTTGTCTATGATTGTGGAGTCAACGAGATCCCTTCTTCTCGTAGCTACCTTCAGATTTTGCAGGAGTTGTCAACTATTGTATTGCCTTCACAGGCTGCTCACACTGTAAGTAACCAAATTGCAAGCAATATATGTTGCGGTTATGAGTTATCAGTGATTCCCTGCCATACATTTATTTATTTATTTTATGTCAGGTTTTCCGAGTTTTTCTAAGGTGGAGTGATGAACTAAAATCTGGATTGCTGAGCTCTGATGATATTGTTTACTTGAAAGAGTGTATTCTAAAATTGGAATGTACAGTGCTTCCCGTTGTACAAGATAAATGGGTTTCTCTACACGCATCATTTGGCCTTGTATGCTGGTGTGATGATGATGAGTTAAGAAAGGAATTTAAGCATTTGGACAATATTGATTTTCTTTACTTTGGTGAACTTAGTGACAGTGAAAAAGAGATGCTTCGATTGAAGGTATCTGGTCTGATACAAACCTTAGAGATTCCTGCTCTTTCAGAGGTAGTCTCTCTCTCTCTCTCTCTCAATATTTGCCGTTCTCTCAGACAAATATGGATTGAAAAAAATAATTGAGTAACATCTTCCCTTCCATAACATTGCGTTCTTGCAGCTTACAACTCGTGAACCAATATATTATGGACCAGCTGACTGTAGTTTCACAGCTTCATTGGTGAACTGGGCTCTTCCTTATGCTCAGCGCTACATCTACAATGTACATCCCAATAAATATTTTCAACTCAAGCAGTCTGGATTTGAGAAACTGAGTCATGTGCGAGTTGTTGCTGTTGGAAAGTTGTTTTATAGGAATGTCATAAAAAAATCTGGCATTGCATCTAAGAAGCGATTTGAATGTAGCTGTCTTTTACAGGTGTGTAATCTTGCTGGTATTCTTGGATTGTTCCTCTTTTTTTGTTTAGCATTTATTCATCCATGCCCATTTTGGTCGACTCTCCATCTTTATTTGGCTAGTGGCATGTATTTCTGTGGTGCTCGTTTTTCCAATTTTGAAGCTTGGCTAGGTGATCCTACTCACTTTGGCCTCAATGCCCAGATGATTTAGTCAATAGTGGGCCATGAAGTTTTGAATGATGACGTGGGCCGGTATGGTAAGCAAACCTCTGGAAATATTTGGTCCAAAAGCTGGACAATATTTGGCTATCCAACATGGTTGCTGCCTTGATGATAAATCTAAATACCATATGTCTTAGAGAACTTGTAGGGTTCTTAGAATTGCTACATTTTTGGTACAATATTGTTGGCATGAATTACATGATGCATTAATAAGTACGAAGATTCCTTCTCTCTTTTCCCTTTTTCATGTTTCTGATTTCAATTTTTATGATATATAATAAAAAAAACCTGGCGACTCTAGTAGAGAATGAGAGATTGAAATATGTTGCTGTGGAGTTGTGCCATGTTGGATTAAGATGCACTGACTCGTGACTTGTCGGTGTGGAATGTTGTCCGGTTATATTGAAGCATTGTTTGTCAATGTTATGGAAATTAGAGAAACAAAAGTGGCATGTATTTCCATATTATACCTGTGTAATAACATTTCATTATTGTTTTAACATTTACAGGGCTATGTTTTGTACACCACTCAGGAATCAGATTCCCACTCTGTATTCATGGAGCTTTCTCGCTTATTATTTGACGGAACTCCTGAACTACACTTGGCGAATTTTCTTCACATGATCACAACCATGGCAGAATCAGGCTCCAACGAGGAGCAGACCGAATTTTTCATTTTAAATAGTCAGAAGATTCCAAAACTTCCTGATGAAGAACCTGTCTGGTCCCTTTCATCTGTGACATCATTAACAGAGAATGACGAGGCATTCCTGACAAGTTGTGCTTCAACGATGATTAATGAGCAAAAGTTTTCAAAATCTAAGAGAAGACCAGGAATCAGCTCTAGCTGGCCACCTGTGGACTGGAAAACTGCACCAGGTTTTAGTTTTGCTCGTGCAAATGGATTAGCAACACAAGCAGCAGTTCTGCAGCCAAGCAGTGGCCTGCAGGTGAGAATGGAGGAAGTTTCTGAAGAAATTGTTGCACAGATAGATCACATGGAACAAATTAATGCTGATTCGACCACTGAAGGTCACTCAGCATCACTCACAATGGCAGCATGTTTACAAGATTCTGAATTTTTAGAAGTGCAGTCTTATCATGCTTACAATCTGGTTGCTTCTGATATGGATGTCACATTGAATACACCATCTGATGGACCCAACTCCAGTACATCGAAGTTTGGTCAGAGAGAACAGCTATCTTTTGGCACACCCAATGCACAGCAAACATTGTTAACAGGGAGATTAGGAGAGTCTGTAGCTTTCAATTACTTTGCTGCTAATGTTGGCGGGTCAAGTGTAAGATGGGTAAACAAAGATAATGAAACCGGGCTACCCTTTGACGTTGTCGTAGGGGATAATGAAAAGAGCATGGAATACATAGAAGTTAAAGCAACCAAATCTGCAAGGAAGGATTGGTTTGCCATATCTATGAGAGAGTGGCAATTCGCAGTTGAAAAAGGTGAATCTTACAGCATTGCACATGTTGTTTTATTTGGTAACAATACGGCAAAGATTAAAGTATTCAAGAACCCAGTAAAACTATTCCAGCAAGGGAAGCTGCAATTGGCTGTTTTGATGCCAAAGCAGCAAAAGGAAATTTCCATCAATCCCTGACGGTGCTACCTGTTATTTGTACTTCTGTGGAGCTTCACTTGGATGCCGGAGGAATATGACTGCTCGGTTTCCTCATGATTTCTTAAAGGATCATTCACCAGTTGACAGAATTTATGACTTCAAACTAGACGTTGAAATTATAACGGCCATCTGGTGCTCCATCGAATGAAGATATTTTTAGGAAGGACGAGATATGGTTGACAAGTGCAGCAATGCAATGTCTTCTATAGGGTTGCAGCATACGCGCATGACTACATGAATAAAGCCATGTTCCTTGAAGGGCAATTCCGGTGCGGTGAAACTATAGGACGACTTCTTAATAAGGGTTATGCATGATCTGGAGAACTGACCTGAAAATAATATTGATACACTCCCCATTTGTGTACCATGTATAACTGGTGCAGAAGCCTATGGTCACGATATAGTTTTAACTTTTTCCAATAGAGAATGTAAATATTATTTTTTCTGTTGTAATTCATTCATCGAGAGAGATGGCCCAAGGAGATTGCCATAAGCGTTTTTTAATGTCCTGTTCCGTATCATCCTCAGATATAAAAACTTTTTTTTTTTTTTTTGGTAAGTACATTTGGATATAAAAACTTAGTAACAGAAGTGAATGGTTATACATGATTTTGTATTATGTTTGTCCGCATTTTTCTTATTTGTACAGGTTTTAAATTGGTATGTTTTTCAGGGATAAAATCATAAAAACCCCCCTTAACCGTTGAAATTTATGCATCTTACCCTTCTGTATTGAATAAACCTCGTGAAAGTCATTAAGTTATTCCCTCTCCTTAAGTTTGCCCCCAACGGGAAGAAGCACGTGCACGTGCCAGGTGCTCCTGCTTACTTCACATATGATCAAAATGCCCTTCTATAATTTTATAATTTTTTTTATTATTTTTTATTAATTGATACTCGTGTGCCTCCACCTCTCTTCGAGAAATGGGAGTCTGGTGGGGTTTGTGGTTTGCTAGCATACTGGAGAATTTATGTTGATATAGAATTTTCTTTGCTTAATTTCTAAAACGTCTGCTTGTATTTTATAATTTTGGAAGTTGTACACCTCGATTGAAATTTGTGGCCCTCAACTATTGGAAAGTTTGCAAGATGCCTCTTGGGACCTCAAATTGTATTTGTGAACTTTGAAAACAAGTATTAGATACCTCATTTTTGTAGAAGAATTTAACAGGTCAAGGATTTCTTGTCTGATAATTTGGCAGCCAACTATCAATCATAATTCATATGTATAAATATGTTTTCTATATATATATATATATATATATATATATATATGATACTGCAAGTCTACAAGATGAACAATGAACCGGTACTTATTGTACAAAAGTTTAGGAATTACAACGGCACCAGTTTACACCATTGGTTGGAATGAAGATCAACAGGATAATATATATATATATCCTGTTAAGCTTAACTCAAAAGAGATTTGTCGATTGATATATATATTATCCTGTTGATCTTCATTCCAACCTTATATATATATATATATATATATATATATATATATATATATTACAACTGCACCAGTTTACACCTTTGGTTGGAATGAAGATCAACAGGATAATATATATATATATATATATATATATCCTTTTAAGCTTAACTCAAAAGAGATTTATCATATATTACAACTGCACCAGTTTACACCTTTGGTTGGAATGAAGATCAACAGGATAATATATATATATATATCCTTTTAAGCTTAACTCAAAAGAGATTTATCATATATTACAACTGCACCAGTTTACACCTTTGGTTGGAATGAAGATCAACAGGATAATATATATATATCCTGTTAAGCTTAACTCAAAAGAGATTTATCGATTGATAAATATATATATATATATATATATATATATATATATATATATATGTGCATATAAATTTAAGTATTTATTTATATATATGTATATGTACGAGAACAGTGATCTTTGGTCATCTACTTGATCAGTTTCTGAATCCTGTAGTTGAATGTATGCTCCTTCCATTTTTCACTCTCCAGATAAAGTTCATAGAAGTTCACTTCCCCGCCAGCTTTTACTGTCAATGCTGTAGTGCTTCTGGTGCCACAACGTCCCTATACGTCAAAATCAAAGGATATATGTACGAGAAATTATTAGATGGTCTCAGTCAATCGTAACCTGACACGTAAGTAAAAATCTGAATAAAATTGACACATTTGCTTGCTCGAGTTGTAATTGGCCGTGACCATCCCGGACCATGTAAAGTTTGAAGTATACAGAAGAAGAAGTTTTTTTACCAATGGGGTGTCGACAGCATCGACAAATATGGAGCTTAGGTTGAATTCCCAGTTAAGATTGAGAATGTGAGGCAACATGGTTTTATCAGCTTTGACAGGGTCTCTCATCAGTTTTTCTACCATCTCGCTTGTAGGGATTTCACCATCACCATGTTCATCAAGCAGTTCCTTAAATTTCAGTTCCAGACGTAGAGACTGAAAGAGAAAAGAAACTTGGACTGTTATTTGCTGCATGCTTGAATAAATTATATACACCCACTCATTAAATTCACTATACGTATATATAGGGTAAAGTGCAAATATATATATATATTGTGCAGAAAAACATCCCTGTTATTTCTATAATTTAAAATTTTATAACAAAACTCCCAAAATACACCAAAGTCCAAAAAAATGTTACAAAAACCACAAAATATTTATAAATATTCAAAAAAAATTAAAACAGTGTCTTTTATTTTTGTTGTCTTTGGGGCATTTTTGGTATTTCATCCTTCAAATTGAAGAATTGTCCACATTTGCTCAATTTGAAAAAATATAGGTTTTTCAAACACCAATAAGTATTTACACATTTTATATATAGCAGGTTTTTTTTAGCACTTTATTAAGATATATATATATACATATATATTTAGTGATACTATGTTGAAAAAATAGAATTCATGTAGCTAAAGTAACTCTAAATATTAAGACAATAAACTTTGTTGAGTTAGTTGAATATTAAAGTTAAATTTTATTATTTATATGCTTTAGATAAATTAAACCATCTTAATCATCAAAAGTATCCTTATAGTCCATTTACATTAAAACTGGTCAATCAACCCATGTCATTAGTTCTTGTGGTATGCATTATTCTTCTTGAAAAAAAGAGAAAAAGAGAAAGTGATCGGTTCGAGTTTCACGTATGCATCGTATGTTCAAGTACTCTATCAATGAAAAAACAATTTAAGGAAATCAAATGTAAAAATGATTGAAATAAAGTTGGATGTTAATAATTTGGGGGTTCAAACCTTGTGCCAAGGTGAGTCAAGTCGTGCGTTTGCAAGAACATGTATACCAGGAGAAACCTCCTCAACCACCACAGTTTTCCCTTTTGACCTGTTGGTGATATAAACCATTGATTTGGAGGAAAGATCTGCAACTATCAAATTAAATCCATTGTACTTGTGTGCCTTTTTTGCCACTTCCTCTGCAAATTCTTTGGGATTTTTTTTGCTCTGTTCATACCAACCATATACATATATTATTCAGCAAATTATACACACACACACACATTAATTTTAACCATTGATGAAAATTTGATCTTTTGTGAAAATAATTGTTATTGTTAACTTTAAAAACAAATTTATGTTATGTAGTATAGAATTGGTGTTTTGGAATTGAAATTGAAGAAAAGTCAATATTGAACTGTTTTTTCTCCGATTCGAATTACAGAGAATGAATTTTATACGAACATAGCATCAAACAACTAATCCTTGGAAGCTTATTTAGAAAATGTAGGCTATGTTTGGTTGGAATGGAATCGGAGAATTGGAATTGGAATTGGAGAAAAGTAATTTAGACAATTGAACCAAAATTTTCTTTCAATTCCACCAATTCCAATTTCAAGACTTCAATTTTATATTGTCAAACATAACCAAAATGTATTTGTATTTCAACCCTTTGAATAGAGTTCGAAGTTTGATATCTTACTTGATGATGAACGCAACATCAAATAATGAGAGTTCATGAACTGAATTTGATAAGCAAAAAAAAAAAAAAACACACACACACACACACACATATATATATTATAATGTATATATATTATGTACCACTACCTACCTTTAAGAAACGCAGAGGGAGGTGACCTCTGCTCTTTGCCCGAGGAAGGTTATGAAGCTCCATAACATTAGTGAGACAAGCAACTCTGCCTCCTCTTGAAGAAGCCAACCATGTCCCTCCTCCAATCTCATCTCTCCCTCCCACTATCTCACCACATTGCCACCACATTGCCGGCTTCGTCGGCCTTCAAAACATAAACATTCAACACAATAAACATTCCGCTCTTATTTAAACATATTAAATTTCTTCCAATTTCTAAAGAGTTTTTTATTTTTTATTTTTTCGTTCTTTTTTTCTTATGGATAATAACAATGAAACAAACAAACAAACCATTGTTAAAGAAAAAGTCCAATACCACTAGGAAAAGTTAAGAAACCAGACACCCAAAAAAAAAAAAAAACAAGAAACATTCAAAGTTGAAATATAATAAAACTTGCCTATTGTGGTATTCATCTCTGTTGAACAAGAGGAGGAGTGGGTAGAGAGGGTGGGCTTGCCAAACAAACACAGTTATACACATTCTGCAAATCTGTGAACTAATAAGTGGATCAAACCAATTAAAGTTGGAAAATAATTGCTGAAGCTGAAAGTTAAAGTAGACAACTAGAATAGTGCACATATGAACAGCAGAGCCTTCAATATGTTTGTCGCACTTTGTGTTTGTGCATGACAACTATATATAGAGAGAGCAACTAACCAGGAAGGCTGCCTAATTATAATCAATATTGCATTTTTGTGGTTCACAAAAATAAGAAATTGAAAAAAATACTTTTTTTTTATTTAAAAAAAGGTCAATAAATTCCTTTGTTTGTTGTGAAATTAGTGGGGCACCTTTAGTAGGAAAATAATGACTCTAGTACCCAACACAGGTGTATAACTCATGAGGGCGGCAATTGTTGAAATTCAAACTAATTATTATATTATTTTGAGACGTATAGGTAGGTCATTTTCAATTAATTTTTTTTTGCTGGTGTGTTGCTAAGTGATCGCTTATACTATTGAAACTCATTAAATGGTATTGGTGTTTTATGAATAGAAATTTTAATTTGACCATTTTACCCTTATTTTGAAGTTCAAATCTTAGGAAATAAAAATGTAATTAGCTTCAAAATACACGTCTACTTTGGATTGGTACGACCAATTGCCACCTACCCCCTACCCCTTTCTTTCTCTAGATTCTGGACGTATCAACGGTACCATTTCTCTACCTCGTTCGTTCTCCACTCCTCACAAACCCTAAAAACCCTCTTCTTCACCCAACCCCTCCGATCTCAATCCAGTTCAACCAAAAACCCAGCGATCACAAGCGCAACCACCAGTTTCGACCGCCTGAGTGACTTCATCAACACCTGTAAAGCCCCAAAAGAGGCGAAATAGCGAAGCTGTCACAATTGAGGCTCGAGTACGCCAACAAGGTGAAGGAATTTCACTTTGGTTTTGTCCTTGAATTTTGGAATTATTTGCAGAGTGGACTAGTTCTATGTCTTTTGTTTGTCACAGGTATTGCTTCTTGTTATTACATCATATGTTATTGGTTTTTGGAAAATTGCCTCAAAGAATCATCTTGGTCAATGGTTTGTTTAATTAAATTTTGTTACTTGTATTTGGAAAATTGCCTCAAAGAATCATCTTGGTTTGTTTAATTAGTTTTGTTATTATAAAACATTGATGATTGTAACAAGAAAAATAGAATTTAGGGGTTCTTTGGTTCGCAATTACCGGAAAAATGATCAATCTTATAGGAGTCCAAACAAACCAATGAACAAGGCGCGCAAAAGACCAGAAAAAAACAAAAGCAAAACCACTCAGAGTATAGTTTACAACAAGCTAATGTTCATAGTGAACAATATTCTCTTTCTCATAGTGCAAACCACTCACAGCCCGTGTGAACAGACTACAACAAGCAAATATTGAAAAAGAACAACAATCTCTCAACTAGCATGTTCCCATTTCTGCTAAATTAATTGTCTTGGTTCGTTTAATGGTACATTATCTCAATAAAGCCAAACACTCTCAGCCCGAGCAAATTATCTTGGTTTAATTATAGGAGCCCAAACAAACCCATGAACAAGGCGTGCAAAAGAACAGAAAAAAACAAAAGCAAACCCACTCAGAGTATAGGTTACAACAAGCTAATATTCATAGTGAACATTATTCTCTTTCTCATAGTGCAAACCACTCACAGCCTGACTGAACAGACTACAAGAAGCAAACATTGAAAAAGAGCAACAATATCTCAACTAGCATGTTCCCATTTCTGCTAAATTAATTGCCTTGGTTAGTTTAATGGCACATTATCTCAATAAAGCCAAACACTCTCAGCCCGAGCAAATTATATTGGTATATTTAATTAATATTCAGAGGGATTCAAATCATAATCTCCCCATGCAAAACTCTCACAACCTTACTATGATAAGTTTGTGTATTCATGCATTTACCATATATTTTTTTAATAATAATTCTAGTTTTATGGTGTTTTAGGATTATTGTTGTTTCTGTATTTTAAATATCCTTCATGTCGTTATGTACGATATGTCCATCTTTGATTCAATCCTATAGACCTCGAGATTGATCTAGAGATATTGATCATAACAACCTAGTATAAAACGGTTATTGGACCAGTCATACTTAATGGGATAAAATGTTGGGAGGTTGTAAAATATTCATAAAATAAGTATGGTTGAAAAATAGATGCTGAGATAGTAAGACAGGGAATGATGGATAGAGATGTATCCATTTGTTTGATAGTGAAATTAGCACCATTAGATACAAAAATGAGAGAACATGAACTAAATGGTTTGATTCTGTGCAACTTATGCCAATAACTAACTACAAAAGTGAGGAAGAATGACATGCTCCAACATAAGGGTAACTAGGTGGTCAAGGAGAAAGACCGAAAGTAACTTGCATTGAGACAGGGAGTAAAAGATATGAAGTGAGTGTTTAAATACATGACCGGGCCAGGAGCCTTGCCATCCTTAATACTGAAAACAGCTCTCTTGATCTCCTCTGGTGATGGGCTGAGCAAAGAATTGGGATTGTACCTCGAAAACTCTGGAGATGAAAGGCCTGATATAAATATCTCAAATAATTTAGACTTGACATCCTGAGCTCTAACAGTGATATTGCAATAAACATTCTGGTTCAAAATCTTGAATTTGGCTTTAAGAATTTTTAGCTTGCTGCACACTCCGAACATAGGAGATTAAAAGATATGAAGTGAGTGGTTAAATACATGACCACAGATGGAGTAAGATGATGAAGATTCATGTAATCTGCCCCAATTAGTTGCAATATTGAGTTGAGTTTTGTCTAGTTATACGATTTAGTGAAATTTTAGTTGGATATTCCATTTGAAAACATATTTATGCATAGCTTCTAAGTATGATAATGTTTGTAGCCAGTTTGGTGTTTTTTTTTTTTTGGAAGTTAAAGCAATTACGCACACACCCTACCTCCACCGAGATTCGAATGCTCGTACCATGGTTAATTGTATGTATCATTATTTTATTCTCTTTATCAAAAAATACTTTATCACTGCTAGACACTGATAATTTATTGCATTAGGATTTGTGAATGAAAAAATTGGATTCTTAGGAAAGTCATTACCGTATATATTTTTTGCCTTGGTTCAGAATTTGTGGTAGCAGTATTGTATTCTATGATTTGATTTCTTGGACTACATGGTAAGATGGAAGCTGCAGTTCTAACCCAAACAGGACACTCGAAATTGGCATTTCTCCAGATCGAATTTGTAAAATCCAATTCTTAGTCCACTCAAAAGGCCCCAAAGGCTCTAACTCACTCCAAAGGTGAGCTGTTGTGGCTTATTTGAATTATGATCACAGTTATCACAAATTCAATCTAAAAAATGATCTTTATTTGAACCCCGACCCAGCCATTTACAATCTCGGATGGGCTACCAGCTTGCCTAGCTGGTCTCCCCTTCGACATTCTCATAGGAGATAATGAAAAGAGCATGGAGTACATAGAAGTTAAAGCAACCAAATCTGCAAGGAAGGATTGGTTCGCTATATCTGTGAGAGAGTGGTGATTCGCAGTTGAAAAAGGTGAACCTTTCAGCAGTGCACATGTCGTTTTATTAGGTAACAATAAGGCAAGGAGTACAGTATTAAAAAATCCAGTAAAGCTATCCCATCTAGGGAAGCTGCAATAGCCTGTTTTGATGCCAACGCAGCAGAAGGAAATTTCCATCAATTGCTGATGGTGCTACCTGTTACATATGTACTACGAGTTCCACTCGGATGCTGGGGGAATATGACTTCTCATTTGCTCGTAATTTCCAAAAGGATTATTTACCAATTGACTTAGTTTGGGTATATAAGGGCCATTTGGTGCTCCATCAAATAAAAATGTCTCTAGGAAGGACAAGATATGGTGGACAAGTGCAGCAATTTAAAAACTTCTATAGGGTTGCAGCATACACAGAACTACATGAATAAAGCTATGTTCCTTTGCACGGCAATTCCGGTGTGCTGAAAGCATACAACCATCAATAAGGGTTTTGCATAATCTGGAGAACTGACCAGTGGTCACCATATATAGTTTAAGTTGTACCGGCAGAATTTTTTCCTTTTCAGGATTTGTGGCAGCAGTGTAAATATTGTCAACAACTTTTACATTCTTTTCCCCTATATATATATTTTTTTAATCGTTCATTCAGTGGGCTATGGTACAATTAGAACACTGTAGTGATATTGTATTGTGCATGCATTACATTTGTCCATAGTTTTATTGTTCTTACAACTTTCGATTTAGTATCTTTTTGTAGCTATCATAGTAAATCAGTACATATTGCATGATAAATTTAGGAATTACAACTGCAGAAGTTTACACTTTGGTTGCAATGAAGATCAACGGGATAAATATTGATCCTATTAAACAGAACTCAAAAGACATTTATCTATCGATAAACATATGCAAATAAATTTAAGTATGCACGCGCGCGCGCGCATGTCTGTATGTATCACACACACACGCGTACATGTCTGTATGTATCTACTTGATCAGTTTCTCAATCTGATACTTGAGTGTATGCTCCTTCCATTTTGCACTCTCTAGATAAATTTCATAGAAGCTTGCTTCTCCCCCAGCTTTTACTGTCAATGCTGTAGTGCTTCTGGTTCCATACCGTCCCTATTCACCAAATATATGCAAATATTGAAATCAAATGTTAAAAGGATATAACTACACATACTTAAAAGAGAGTGTAGAAGTTTTTTTACCAATGGGGTGTCAACTTTGACAAATATGGAGCTTAGATTGAATTCCCAGTCAGGATTATGTATGTGAGGTAACCTGCTTTTATCAGCTTTTACTGTGTCTCTCATTAGTTTTTTTACCATCTCGCTTATGGGGATTTCACCATCACCATATTCACCAAGCAGTTGCTTAAAATTCAGTTCCAGACGTTGAGACTGAAAGAGAAAAGAGATTATGATAGTTATATGCTGCATACTTGAATAAATTTTGTGTGTGTGTGTGTTTTTTTTTTTCCATGCACGTACTCACAACATTGTTCCTTGCAGGTTCACACACAGGCACAGGCGCACGTGCGTGTGCAAATGTAGAAGTTGCATAGAAATTTGTTTTGAAATCAAGTTAAGGTTAATAGTTTGGGTATCTAACCTTGTGCCAAGGTGAGTCGAGCTTTGCATTTGAGAGAACATGTATACCAGGAGAAACCTCCTCAACCAACACAGCTTCCCCTTTTGGTCTGTTGGAAATATAAAGCATTGATTTGGAGGAAAGATCTGCAACTATCAGGTTAAATCCATTGTACTCATGTGCCTCTTTTACCACTTCCTCAGCAAATTCTTTGGGACTTTTTTTGCTCTGTTCATACCAACCATATACATATATTCAGAAAATTAATGTGCATGCAAATCGCAGCGTGCATCATTTATACCTATGCCTCACCGAGGGTGAGGCTCGAACCAGCAGCCCAAGGGAAGTACTCCCAAAGACCTTACTAGCCGAGCTGCCCATGCTGACATGAAATATATACGCTTGTGTATAGATACACATACCTTTAAGAAACGCACAGGGAGGTGACCTCTGCTTTTCGCCACAGGAAGGTTATGAAGCTCCAAAACATTAGTGACATAAGCAACCCTGCCTCCTCTTGAAGAAGCCAACCATGTCCCACCGCCAATCTCATCTTTCCCTCCCAATATCTCACCACATTCCCACCATGTTGCTGGCTTCGTCGGCCTTCAACACACAAGCATTCAACACAATATTTAGACACCCAATATGTGTGTGTGTGTGTGTGTCCATATATATATATATATATATATATATGTGGGCAAATAACAGTGAAACACAGCATTGTTAAGAAACAACCCATTACCAATAGAAAAATAAAGAAACCAAAATACATAATGAAACTTGCCTGTTGTGGTATTCATCTCTGTTGAGCAAGAGAAGGAATGGGTATAGAGGGTGGGCTTGCCAAACAAACAAAGTTATGCACATCCTTCAATTTGGGAACTAAGTTGATCAAAACAATTGCTGAAGCAGAAAGGTACAGTATACTACTAGAATAATGCAAACATATATATACACACACATATTTGTAACCGTTTTGATTTGTCCTACCTAATTATTATATAATATTGCATTCCTGTGGGTTCGAAAATAAAGCGGGTGAATAAATTTCTTTGTTTGGTTGACAAATTAACGGGGGATAATACTTGCCTCCAATGTAGTTTATGTGGATGAGGAATGGCCCACGTATGTTTTAGACTAATGCTATATTTGGTTAGAGGGAAAGATTAAAGAGAGATGGATGAACCATTTCGTTTTGGGAAAGAGATGAGATAAAATTAATAACTATTTACAAATATCAATTTGTAAGTTTAATATTTTCAAAAAAATTTAAATAGATATATACCTTTTATAATTTTATAAAGTGAAGGTATATTGATAAAAAAATATAAAAAACTCTCTATCCCTTTATTCGGGTCAAAAAAAAAATAGTTACTTAAATTCATTCACAATATATGAATGATACTTATTCGCATTTCAAAATAAAAATACCTAGTGTGAATCAATTGAATAATAATAGAAAAGGTCTACAAGATTTCCTTTTCCAGTGCTATTTATCTAATTTTCTTTACATGATATGTATATATATACACAACAAGATTTTAGTTATATATATTGGTATAATTTTTATTTTGGTAATTATCTTTTATTGCTATAGTAAGTAGTAATGGTAAAATTAAATATAGAAATTAAAAATAAGGTGAGAATGGTTTGGGTTAAAAGAAAAGGATATAGGTGAGTTTGAAAAGTAACCATTAAATTTAATCAAATATAAAATTAAATATAGAAATTAAAAATAAGGTGAGAATGATTTAAATATAAAATTAAATATAGAAATTAAAAATAAGGTGAGAATGATTTGTGTTAAAAGAAAAGGATATAGATGAGTTTGAAAAGTAACCATTAAATTTAATCAAATATAACAGCTTGTATGAAAAATGTGAATTAATTTTTTAGAGCAAGAGATGACGACTGTGTCTCTCAAATATATCCCAAGTGCTACCCATCTAATTGTCTTTAGAAGATACTCCGTATATACATAGAGAGATGAGGATAAGAATAACTATATCTAATATATACACGTGTCTTTGGATTGGTACGACCAATTGCCACTTGCCCTTTTTAGTCTTATCGACTTGTAGTTTAAAAATTAAAACAAGCGGCGCCGCAGAAAATTCAAGGTTTTTTTTTAAAAAAAATTAAAAACTATATTTCTACGCGCATTTTGAAAACAATATATTTTGAGGTTGACCAAATTATCTAAGAATACACCGTCAGCTGTACTCAATGAAAGTAGAAACCTCTGATGTTTTATTTTTGGCAAATTTATTGATCAAATTTTATATAATGATAATTTTGTCATTTTTTTTATATAAAATGTAATATAATATAGGATAAAGTATAAAAAAAACTGCTTAAATTATGTTCTAATTTACAAATAATCTCCTTAAATTATATTTTATGTTCTAATTTACAAATAATCTCCTTAAATTATATTTTATGCACAATACTCCCTAAATTATCACCTTTTGTTACAAAATGTCCCAATGCTTACTTATCAAATGCTTAAACTATTTATTATTATTATTTTTAATTGGTACTTACACACACATGCTTCTACCAAGGCATGAATCCCTGACCTCCCTTTGTGATGGGTAAAATAAAATTAAGATGATTAGTATAATTAATATTTAGATAAGAGAAAATATAATAAAAATAATTTAATAAGAAATAAAAATTTTAATAAGAGAGGGTAAAATAGTCTTTTGTGATGGGTTTGTTTTTAATTGTTATAAATAGTTCAAGGAAACAATTTGTAATTCGAGGAATTATTTGCAAAATGACAATAGTTCAAGGGTGTTTTTATTCACTTTACTCTATAATATATTATTCTAATATAAGGGCATTATTAATTTTTCATACTCAAAGTCGTTTTCTAGCATCGACGAACAAGTTTAATAAAGGTTGAACAATTTACCATTTTTAATTTGCTCAAACCTTAAATTAGATCAGTGTAATGTAAATTATTATTTAAATAAAAAAAAAAAAAAAAACAAATTCTTATACTGTTCATGGCTAATTTTTAGTTAGTTCAACTAATAAGAATAATAAAAAGACAAAAAGGCTAAAATATAGTACCTCCTTTTGATAAACACTCCTCCATTTTACTTTAGAAGGGACGTATTTGTCAAAAATAAGAGAGAATATATATACACACACACGTTAACCGTGGTTTTTGGTCATGTTATTGTTACATATCTATCTATACTAAGTATAAAAGTGTAAGATTTTTTTTTCTTCTTATTTTCAAACATTTTTATTATTTTTAAAATTATAATTTGACATATAAAAAGAATATTTAATAGAGAATTTAAAAATGTTATATCCATATATTTTTTATTTCAAAATATTTTTATTATATATATTTCTTTAAAACATAATGTGACATTTAGATCTATATCTATATTTATCTGTATCTATATCTTTACCTTATCTAAATATTTTTACTATATTTTTTAAAATCATAATGTAATATTTAAAAATATTTTTTTATATATTTAAAATATAATAACAATGATAATACGGAGTAATTGTTAATTCCTATTCAATTGAGAATTCTATAAGGCACGAAATTAATCACACTAAAATATTTCTACAAAAAGTAAAAGCAATATGTATAATATATACGAAATTTATGTTATAAAACTTAAGTGTCTACGTATTTCCTAACACTAACAGTTCACTTACTTACTAAAAAATAAATAAATAAAAGCTTACTACAAAATTTTAAAGCAATATATATCCATATAATTATAATAACAATAATTATAATTATTAATGTCTATTCAATTTAGAATTCTAAAAGGCACGTCATACTACAAAAAGTAAAAGTAATATATATCCACGTAATTTATGCTATGAAACTATGTGTGTATTTCTTAACGGCATAATCTTATAAATACGACGACACCAAATTCTTGCCTTCACTTATTTTAAAATAAATCTATTTCTATATCTATATTAAGTTTAGATAATTTAAAATCAAATTTATCAAATAAAACTTTGACAATGTATTTAAATTTTTAATCACGTGTTCTTTAGTTTATCAACCATGTATTTTCAAACTTTAAGTGCCTTCGTTTTTTTAGACAGTTGAACGTAATTTCAAGCAAAATTTGAGTAAGTGTCTCATTCTTTATAAATTGCTTGAAATAGCTAGACAAGGTCTATTTTCACTCAAGTCTGACGTTTGTAGGAAAAGCAAGAATTGTTTGCAACCATATGTGCATGTTTAAAAGATAATTTGGTACCTGTCTAAAGCAAAATGTGAATGGTTACCAACCATTTACATGTTTATATAAATTTATTTGCTTTTTCCAGGCATGTGCATGTTTGTATAAATTTGGTACATGTCTAAACAAAATGGGTAAAAAAATGTTTCCAACAAAGTAAATTTTTTTTTTTTTTTTTTTTTTTAATCTTAAGTGTATCGATCCCATAACATACATATCATTTAAATCAGGAGTGCAATTCGAAAGCGAGATTTCAAGGACTTACCTTCTGAATCTCTATCAAACCCGTTATATCTCTAGAGACCACCAATATCATATTACCAAGTATAGAATTAATCATAATTATATTTGGGGTTAAATAAACTCACTCCAAAGCAAACAGAAAGAAATTTGCATTGGAGGAGTATGAGTCCATGATTGCTCGTGATTTCGTAGATGAAAATATAATGGCCGCCATATGATGTTACTTAAAATTAAAATATTTTTTTCAAAATTATTGATGTCAATCACAATTTGATATATATATATTTTAATAATGGCCGTGTTGGGCGGTGACAAGGATGAGGTGATAAGGTAGTGATGTGTTGTCCCAATTTTATTGGATAGTTAAGATTTGAGTTAAGACAATATCAATACGAACGTAATTTCACATAATATTGTAATCTTATTTTTGTTGGTGCCGAAAATCTTACCTGATGTCCTTTAATTGTAACTTTATCATGATTCAGTGGGGAATTGCGGAATTTAGTATACCCATGATTCCAATTTTAGTATACCCATGATTCCAAATAACGCTTCTTTGACAAATATTTATATTCTCTCTATTATTCCATAATAAACTACTACAAATATCATCTCTCTTGAACATAGGCGTCTATGTGGCGCAACCTCACTACAAAATATTCCGGTGTGACACTTTTTCCTCAGTCGGATCAACAAAATAAAGTACATAGTAGTGGCATACATTACAACATTTTTGTTAAGTAAAAGACTAAAAACTCTCGAGGTCACAAGTAATTTATTGGTTAAACATAACGATACGAATAAGATTATTTATACTAATTTTATTATTATTATTATTATTTTCTCTAATTGTTAACTCCTCGACAACCAAATCTATCCAACTTCAAATCCCAACCTAAATAGGAAGTTTGAGACAACCGAAAACGATTCCCAACTAATTGATAACAGGTATAAAAAGTGTTTTGTCCATATTTGTTTCATTATTGTAGGTGGATTTTATTTATTTATTATTATTATTATTATTTTGTGGTTTTGGAGTATGGAATTGGTGTCGTAAATATGGTATTGAATGAAGTTTAGTTTAAAATTTGTCCTAATTTCAACAGAAAAGATGTTACGAATGCATTGTGTTATTTGTGACCGCATTTTATAATTTTCATGAATTGTTGTACTTGATTGTTACAACACACATTTGTATGAATAGTTATCCAACCTCATTCTTAAATTGCTTCAAATATCTATGTCTGTTTTCAGTGAAGTCTGGCCTTTTTAAGAAAAGCAAGAATTGTTTCCAACCATATATGTGCACTTTTAAGATAATTTACAAAATTTAAAATCGTTTCCAACCCATGTACATGTTTATTTAAATTTGTTATTTGCTTTTTCCAAACATGTGGATGTTTATATAAATTTGGTACATTCCTAAACCAAATTAGTAAGAAATAGTTTTCTATATTAGGAAAATATTTTCTTCCACTCCAAAACAATCCCCATGAGGGCCTTCCATTCTTTCTCTAACTTCTATTTATAGAAGTTGACATTTGCCCTAAAATGTCTCTCTTAGCTGTCAAACTTGGGCCCTTCCGGGCTGGGTCTTTTCCCGGGCCATGCTAGATAGGAAGCCCGCTCGTAATGTTGGTAAAATTGGGCATGGGTATGTCTTGATGGCGCCCTGGGCTCGGTGGATCGGTCTATGCATGGTCTATCGTCCCTATAATGCTCCCGGCCTGGTAGACCGGCCCAAATGTGACCCAAATCATTTTCTGTCCTTTCATCGACTATCCAATGTTTTTTTATTAATTTAATTAGCCTTAGTAGATTTAATAATGCACCAGAGCCTTAATAAAAACAGTGGCTAAGCATGAATATTGAAACTAACAATGCATCAAGACACTAATCCAAAAAATAAAAGTCCAATAACAATGCATTAATTAATATTCAAATAGTATGTCATTATTCACAAAATTTACAATAAAGAAAAATTCAAATAATAAAATACACTATTCATAAAATTATAGCAATAAAATTATATAAAAAGAAGAGGGAAAAAATGACAGTACATAATAATAAAGAAAAAAAAACAAAAGAGCAAGAAAAGGAAATAATTTTAAAAGAAAAAAAAAAAATATGAGCAATAGTTAAGTTCTCACTAGTAAAGATCTACACCATCCTCACTAATGATATGGGCCAATAATAAATAAACATGTCATCACAGAGATGGTGATTTATTATGGTGGGTAAATACACACTTACCAAATCACAACCAAATCAGGTGATTTATTATTGATCCACATTACTAGTGAGGATGGTGTAGATCATACAAAAAATATTAGGGTTTAATTAAAAAGGGGAATGTGAATGAACCCGACCTTAGAGATCTGCCAAATCTAAATAGGAAAAACTTAGGAATTCTAAATAACAAAATAGTTCATACTTCAATTTGATTGAGTTAAATAAGATAATTACAAAAGTATCAAGAATTATTATTATGGGCCAAATACCCTCGGGCTCTTATTTCAAATTACCTAAATATCCTTCCTAATATAATATAATATGAAAATAATGCTCTTTAGTGCTATTTCCTTATGCAATAAAATTGTTTAATTATCAACAATATATATATATATCAAAGAAAGTTGTCTCAAATGATCTGTTCAAAGTGATTTTATGTATAGTCTATTCTAAAATCAAATTCACAAGATTATAGAATTATATATATATATATATAAAAACTTGCCAAAAGAAACCTAAACTATTTTGCTAAGAACACAGGAGGAAGGTAACGCTAAAATCATTCCCTTGCAGCTCTTCTCAGTGTTGGAGAAAAATATTCCAGTTATTAGGAAAGAAGAGAGCAATGAATATTTTTTTAACAATTTCTTAACCGAATACTCGTTTGGTCTTAACATTCTAATTTTATAAGAGACCCGTTAATCACTCGTTTGGTCATTATGAATTGACCAAAATAATTGTTGCAATGAATTCAAAAAAAAAAAAAATTTATTTTTTTATATAGATTTTTTTCTCTCATGCACATGCTTTCTTGCAGAAACGACGACTATCATACTACCTTTCCCCGGCGAAGTTTGGGTAATAAAGCAAAGATTCTCTAATTTACTGATTTTCTATTTGGGTAATTTTTTCCCACTGGGTTTTGGATATACCTTCAGACAATACTGAGATTGACATAACAAAGCAGGGTTCCTAATTTATTTGGGTGTTTTGGACCTATGTGATCCTATAAAGAATATTTTGGTATTTTAGAAAGAGGGTATTTTGAACCTTAAAAGTAATTCTTGATGCATTTATAATTATTTTTTAAAATTCAATCAAATTGAAAAGTAAACTTTTAAAATAAACTACTATCTTATTTAAGACTCCTAACTTTATCTATGTATAGTTTTTCCATCTAAATACTTATCTAGATATATAAATGGACTTCTTGATCCAGTCATTCCTTATGAAAAATTAAAATATTCAATAACACGTCTAGAAAAGAGTCGAATTTAGTATACACATTATTCTTTCATTGGGTCGGATTGAGGATTAATACTTTATCATTCCTTTTTTGGGAGAATGTTGTTAGCAAATGCCCTCTTCACCTATTTATAGTTCACATATCTACTAGAAATTTTTTATATTAATGTCTAACATAATACACTTCATAAAAACTCTATACTTTTTTATATTAATGCTACATAATGCACTTCATAAAACTCTATACTATTCCAAAATATTCTTGCGTGACACTTTTTCCTCAGCCGGATCAACAAAATAGTGCAATACTATATTATCATCGCTACATTTTCTTTTCTTTTGGTTAAATTGTTTGAAAGACTGCGCAAAAAAAATTAAGTATTAGTATGTAGTAGCATACATTACAAAACTTTGTTAAGTAAAAGACTAGAGACTCTGGAGGTTCACAGACTCGCAAGTAATTCACGTTAAACATAACTATACTAATAAGATCATTTATACCAATTTTATTATTATTATTATTATTATTATTATTATTTCTCTAATAGTTAACTCCTTGACAACCAAATCCATCCAACATCAAATCCCAACCTAAATCGGAAGTATGAGACACGTACAACCAAAGAAAACTCCAAAAACTTGAAGATTGAAAACGATTCCCAGCTACTCGATATAACATATAAAGTGTTTCGTCTATATTAGTTTTGTTATTTTTTCATTCTTGTGGGCGGTTTTTCTTTTTTTTTCCTTGTGGGTGGTTGACTTATTTGTTTGTAGGAAGACAAATTGGTGACATATTATCTTTGGCCTCTTCCCATAATAATATGGACATAATACTTATATTATGGTTATGGTTTTGGAGTATGAATGGTGTCTTGAATATGGTATTGAATAGGAAGGGATCCAACGAAAGCTTAGGGGGCACGTGCCCCTCCTGAGTTGGTCCGCACTTTATAATATATATAGTAATTCTTTTTTTTTATTTTTTTCATATATATGAAAAAATATATATAGTGCCTCCTCTTAATTTTGTGGTTCCTAAAATTATTTCTTTATTTTTTCTTTATTTTTTATTTTATTCTTCAAATTCGTTAAATTTTTAATAGAAAAAGTCAAAATTTCCTTCCTCAATTGAAACTTTTAAAATTTTCCTTTTAAAGTTTTCTTATTTTTCTTTCTTTTTCTACTTCTACTCTTAAAATTCTTCTTTTTAACATACATATTTGAATAATTTTTTTTTCTTTTGTCTTTTGAATTTTATACACTCCGTATTGTTTTTGTTTTTGTGTTTTTTTTTTTTTACAACGTGCCCCCTCACTTAAAATCCTGGCTCCGTCTCTGGTATTGAAGGAAGTTTAGTTTAAAATTTGTCCTAAATTTTTTTTTGTTAAATTTCAAATCTAAAAGTCTATTAAGTGCCACCAAACATAATATTAGAAAGATTCCACACAAAAGATGCTGGGAATGCATTGTGTCATTTGTGACCGCATTTTATAATTTTCATGAATTGTTGTACTTGACTGTTACAACACATATTTGTATGAATAGTTATCCAACCTCATTCTTAAATTGCTTCAAATATCTATGTCTATTTTCAGTGAAGTCTGGCCTTCGTAGGAAAAGCAAGAATTGTTTCCAACCATATATGTGCATTTTTAAGATAATTTACAAAATTTAAAATCGTTTCCAACCCATGTACATGTTTATATAAATTTGTTATTTGCTTTTTCCAAACATGTGTATGTTTATATATAAATTTGGTACATGCCTAAAGCAAATTAGTAAGAATTGGTGTAATTTGTGAGCGTGTTCTTACTTAAAATTAAAAAAAAATAAAAAATAAAAACAATTTATTTAATTATAATACTAATAAACTTTTGTTTTTTTTTTTTTTTTTCCTTCTTCTCTCTTTGTATCACCACAACTTTTTTCGGTGCAATAGCACCCTCCAGTCTCCACTTCTCTAAACCCTCTCTCTAGATTCTGAACATATCAATGGCGGCATCTCTCTTCCTCGTCCGTTCTCCGATTCTCCGAGCGCAATCCTCACAAACCCTAAAAACCATTTTCTTTACCCAACCCCTCCGATCGCAATCCACTTCAACCACAACCCCTTCTCACCACAACGATCACAAGGTCAACCACGAGTATACACCGCCGAGCGAGTTCATCAACACCTGGAAGACCCCGAAAACTCCGAAAGAGGCGGAGGCGAAGCTGTTGGCGTTGAGGCGCGAGTACGCCAAGAAGGTGAAGGAGGTTCGGAGGGAGTACACAATCGAAATGGAATTGCAGAGGCAAGAGAAGATTAGGAAAGCCGAGGCCAAGAGTGAGGCCCAACGGATCGCCAATGAGGAGCGCAGGGCCGCCAAAGCCGTCCAGAAGAAGGCCAAAGCTGAACTGCGAGAGGTGACTCGGCGAGAATTTCGTGAAACCCTAGTATGTCCAAATTAACTCTCTCTATATATGTGTGTGTGGTTATTGTGTGTGTGTGTGTGTGTGTGTATATAGCAAACACTAAGGTGGTTAAAATTGTGATCCTATACTTAATCGTTAGGATTGTTCTTCAAGAGCAAAAAGCAAATAGTATGATTGAATAGAGAAATGTAAGATTATACTTATAAATCTAATGCTCATATTTGCTCATTTTGGGGATCTTTAATTTACAGAAACATGGAAAAATTAGGAGAAATGTTTTAAAGAACGCAACTTTTCACTAACCCATCCTAATAATTTGACTAATTTTAACAGTGAGAAAGAGTTGGGTGATTCATTTGAATGTTACTAATGCTGCAAGATGATGAAACCAAAACTAACATGAAAAATAAATAAATAAATAAATTTAACTGTTAGAATGTGGTTTAGCTGAGGTTATGCTCTTAAATCCTACCCAATTGCTGAGAAAGTGCTTTATCAAGTTAATTGAAGATCAAAGGTGAAGAGATCCCAGAAGGCAAATTTTTGTGTTACTTGTGCTTGATCATTTGGATAAAGATTAAAGATGATATTGCTTGTAGAATTGACATTTTAATGAGTTAACTGGAGGAGTGCTTTCGGGCATGGTATCCTTTCAAAATTAAGAAGTGTAATAATAAAAATCACTATCTGCATATGATCCAAAATTGTCTAATTGTTGCGGTTCATATAGAAGGTCACAAAGGGGCAGAATCATAGTGGGATTGTCATAGGATTGTTCAAGATCGTCATGACATCGTAATGGGATTGCCATGAGATTGTTGGTACATTTACATATAAAAAATTTGACAATCAATCTGTTTTGTCATGATATTTGGAACTATTTGCAAAGTTGACTGGTTCTATCTCTTTTTATCACAATTATTGCTTGTTATATCACATGTTAATGGTGTTGGGAAAATTGTGTTAAAGAATTATCTTGGTTTGCACTACCCCTTTCTCATTAGACTACAAGAAGCAAATATTCATATAAAACAATAATGTTCTCAACTAGCAACTACTCCTCTCTCATGATGGTAAATTTTGTTGATTAGTTTAATGTAAATTATCTCAATCAAGCAAAATCCCTCACAACCTGAGCAAAATATCTTGGGTTGTTTAATTAATATTCAGATCGTCTTATCTTCCTCCAGTCCCTTTTAAAAGATATTCAGTCCATCATAATAGAAGTTACAAAGAATATTTATGTTTTTCGTGTCCTTTATATGGAAATCAGAGGTCAGGGAAATAGCCCTTGACTCATACTGTTGAGAATTTGACTCCACGAGAAATTGAATAAAAAGCTGTTGAGTTGGCCTATTTCTTGCATGTACTGATTGAAGTATTTCGAGAGATGAAAATGGAAGAATGAATGCATTCTTGGCAAAAGGGATTCAAATCATGATTTCCCCATGCACAACCTTACAACTAGTCAATTGTATTGTTGGTGTCAGGCCTCCATCCTCTAAGCTGGTTTCTTAAATTTACTTAGTTAAGTTTGTTCATACTGCATACGTACATTTTCATATGTTTGTAATAATATTTCTATTTTTTAGGTGTTCAACAATCGTTCTTTTTGTCTTCTAAATATCCTTCATATAGTTTCCGTTTTTTTCTTTACCCTCATTATGTAGGATATTCCACCTTTGATTCAATCCTGTAGACCTCCACCTTTTTTTTTTTTTGGGAAGTTAAAGCCAACACAAACACCCATTATCCACAATATGACCCTAGTGGGACTCAAAACTCTCAACCTCCCCCTTTGGGGAGGAGAGAGAGATCATACCATTGGGCTATAAGCCCTTTGGTCTGTAGATCTCGACATTGGTCCTAACAAATTTGTATAAAACAGTTACCAATCATGGGATTAAATGTTGGAAGGCTGTAGAATCTTCATAAGATGAGCGTAGTTGAAAAATAGATACTGAGATGGGTGTAGTAATACGAAAAATAATAAGTTAGAGATATAAAAATGAGAGAATATTTTGGTTGCACGCAACTTATAAAGTGAGGAAGATTGACGTGCTCCAAAAATAAGAGTAACTTTGGGTTAAGGTGAAAGACCAAAATTAACGTGCATTGAGACGGAGTAATCATATGAAAGGAATGGTTAAATACATGGCCATTGTTTAATTCATGGCCTTTGATGGAGTAAGATGACTAAGATTCGTGTAATCAGCCCTTAGTAGTTGCAATGTTGAGTTGAGATTTGTTGAGTTATATGAT
Organism: Cornus florida; assembly: GCF_030987335.1. NCBI lineage: Eukaryota > Viridiplantae > Streptophyta > Magnoliopsida > Cornales > Cornaceae > Cornus > Cornus florida. Next base: position 85,021,122 of record NW_026775579.1, on the reverse strand, counting down.
ATGATAAAGTGAAATTTTATTTGGATATTCCATTTGGTAAAGCTTCTGCAAGTACAACACTGATTGTAGCCAGTTTGGTGTTACTTACTCTAATTCATATACGGTCAACCTTGTTAGTTTAGTATACTTTTGAACTTTATAGATGATATAGTCCTCACTCACCGTATGTGTGAATGCTCATACAATGGTTAATCCTATGTCATGTATTTATTTTCTTTATGGAATTACTCTATAGTAGCTTTGCACATTGTTTTTAGACACTGATTATATCTTTGTCATACTTTGGTGTGTGTCACTTTTCATGGTTGCAGTTAAAAGAAAGAACAGAGAAGCTTGAGTATTGGAGGGCGAGAGAAAAACTAATGCAGGAGAAGAGAATGGAAAAGAGAGAGCTTCTGCGTCGGCAAAGTTCCATGTGGATTGACGAACCTGAATTGGAGAAGAAGATACTGGAAGCCGTTCTTGATGTCACTCAACTTTGAGCTCCTTCTACTTGCATGAAGTGAATTTTTCTTGACGCGGAGAAGATCGGATATGAAGTTGAAAACATCAGGACTTCGTCCACTGGTTTAAAAGAGTCTACAACTGGCAACTTTTCCTCCTTGTTTCCTTTGCGCTTGTAACTCGATCACTGTCATGCCTACCAGACAAATCTGTGCATTTGTTTTGCTTGTATGGCGGATGATTTTAACCCAGTAGGAATTCACCTTGAACTTGCCTCTAAAATGCATGCCTTAAAACTTTGTGGTTTGTGTAATAGAATAGGAACGGCTGATTGATGCTTATTTTGCATCATGTAGGCTATAGCCATGGCACTTTGTTGCTTGCTTGGTGTTGTATTGACAAACAGGAAGGTGGATTATATTTTGTCAAATAAATTGCATCATGAATTTAATTACAAGAGTCGAGGAGTGCATTTTTTTTCTTTTTTCTTTTTTTTTTTTTTTGTTTGTGCGCGCACGAAATAGAATTCTTTAACTGAGTTGATATGCTTCTGTAACTGAGAAGCATAACTGAGTTGCACCTTGAGGCTATTACATATGTGTATATTGTTGCCTGTTCAGAATTGGACGCTCCAAGACAGCATTGAGATGTTGATTGTTCAATAACATTTTAAGAAGTCCATAATATACTAAAATATTTGCACACAGATTCATCCAAATTCATTCTTTACACAGATGAAAAATGTCATACTGGGTTTTGTGAAAACTAGATTTTTGAACTATCGAAAACTGCAATTTGAAAGATGAAAGTTGGAAGGAATCAAGCTAATCAGTGCAAGTTCCAAAGAAACAAATTCCTGTTTAGCAACTTTTGAAAAGCGTAACCATAACCACAACCACAACCACCACCACATTGTCCAATGGGTAAAAAACATATGCATACACCTTCAATAAGCAAAATTTAAAGCACTGAATTCAAAATTTGCAAAACAAGTAACACCCAAGAAAAATTTCTAAGAAAAAAGGAAAAGATCCTAAAAAAAAAACCTATCTGATTCACCTTATAATCATTAAGTATATAAAAGAAATGGTACGCTGGGACCAAGCCACTAGTTTTACAGTAAAGATTTCATCAGTACCTAACCAACCAAATCAATTTTCGACCATAATTTATATTACATTTTTAAAAGAGGGGAAAAAGAAAATAACAAAAATGAATTGTGAGTTTGTGACTAATTGCTTCTGCCCATATCCATGGACCTACCTCGAAATAAAATTTTTCTCAAACAGTAACTTCGTTCATCGGGCCTTGGGTTTTTGGGTCTTCACGTAGGGGAAAAATCCCATGAAGTGAACAACTTTTGGATCCCATCCCCGTTGCTGAGCACGGCAGAACATCAAGAATGTGTTTGCAAAATAAGAGTTAAAACCCATGAAGATATGCCATAGAGCATGACCCTGCGGATTGAAGGGCCAGCGAGAGATGTCCTCGCAGAACAGACGATCACAAAGCCAACAAAGGCTCCCTAGCAATAAGGTGGCCAAATATGACTTCGCAAGACGCTTTGCGGATCTATCTTCTGTGTGAATGTAGTACTTGTACATCCGTGGAATGCAGAGAAGACAAAGTACCAAATAATGCAACTTAAAACCAATTTCAAAACGGACCTGTGAATGCAGAATGGCAAATACGGCACCATAGAGGAACAAGAAGGTGGGCATTGTACTCCGGTAATGCCAATCTGGCGAGTAGAGGATATAAATATATAGGAGCATTTCCCATACCATTGGTGTTTCATCGCCTTGTTGTTGCCTGAAAATTAATTAGCAATCATCCTCAATCAAATACCAAACTGAAAGAATCATTTGTAGAAATGATGTCAGACAAGATAACAAAACATTTTCCAGGTCAGCATTCTCTTAGGCACAAGAAGAATGTGTGCCAGCGAGTATTCCTTGTATTTAGGACACCTAAGGTAACTTTTTCTTCCCAAGCAAACCTAAAACCCATAGTATTTCTCAGTACATTCTGCATCGTGCATGAGAAGAAGTTTAATAGACAACATGTTGGTTGTTCTTTGTCGTCAATTCATCCTCAACATAATTAATATTACCAAGTCAAATGATCATGATATAACCACTTGGTTCCCTAGCCAGTTGGCAGCAATGTTTAAATTCTACCAAACTAGGAGAGGGTGGATCGAACAGTGGTATCTTGAATGCACGCACAGGAGCAAGCGAGCATGATATACACGAAGGGTGAAAAAGAACAAGAACAATCCTCTAAAATTCTCTCCTATTCCTGCTGGGATGGCAGCAAAGCTTCCAAGACCAAAAGACGTTAGAGAGAGTAAGGATTTTCTTACACTACTCAATTGCAATTTTTCTGATTTAATGGGTGGTCAGAATAGATCTTTTTTTTTTTCCCCGATATGTAAAATATCATTAAAAAAATGTTCAAAGTGTAGACCACCTGAAGGAACAACTATACAAAATTATACAGGTGGTTGGAATAAACTAAAACCATCTATTTAATAAAAAAGAAATAATCAAGCCCTTTTTGAAATATCTATAATATAATACATAACTTCAAACCTGACATGTTAAACTCAAGAGAGCAGGGTGCAAGATCACTGGAATACCTGGTAATTAAATCTCTTATTCCAATCATTTCTCCTAGTCTGAACCTGTAGGCCCTAAAAATAGTCTACTTAACCACAATACTCTTACTATGATGGCAAGTGCATTCAACTAAATTTAATTACCTTATCCCCTCTCTACCAGGATCCACCGCTTTAAAAGGAAAGGGGATACAACTAAACAAAGGTAACTCTGAAAAACTTGTTATGATTACTCATATAATTTTTCATAGCTCAGGTGGTTGGGTATTCAAACACAATTTCAAGGGTAAGGGCAGCAAATTCATGCCAATTAAGCAGAAATTCAGGTCCTATGAAGGCATAAAAACCTACAAAGGCCATAAACCCAACATAAAAAGATTTCTCAAAATTGTTATTTGACCAGTATATCTGGCTTCCCAGATACGCCAAGTCGCCAACATGCATACACTGGACATGGGGCTGGCAAGGATACAAGAAGAAGAAAACACATTTTCATTTATAGAATCATAATATACACAATAATTATTTGAGAATTAATATTCTATAACAGTAATATGAAGCCTGTAACTTACCAATCAAAATGATCGATAATTACCAAGGTCACGTATATAAAGAAACTGCACACATATGATGAATATGTGTATGTGCTGTGTCTCATGCATACTTCTTCAGTTCTGTGGTAAAACCTTCCTACTCCATTTTTCTTTTTAAATTTAGTCAAACGTTTTAATAACTTTTATATAAACCTTTAATTTGATTTTTAATAATGATACTTTTCTTCATGCTAAAAGGTCACATCACAACATCCAACACTTGTAGGGCACATGTGACAAGTGTCCAAGAAGTGCCGACCCTAGGTTTGAAATTAAGTATTTTATTGTAAATTACGAATATATTCAAGATATGAAGGAACTGTCTCTAATTCTTGTCTTGTTCTTACATGTGATGGATGCGGATATGGCCATTCTAAGGAGTGCATGTCCTTCTTAGTTAAAGTCTATCCCCGATGCACCACAAAAGATCCAAAGGACCAGTGGATGGTAATGGTACATCATATTCTTTCATTCTTGGTTAACTAATAGAATTGTATAGACTATGGAGTAGGTAAAGTAATCTAATGGGCATAATTTAACAAAAATATTCATATGTACATATTAATAAGAATGAACTCCGATACCAAATTGCCGTAAGATAACACTCATAACTTGAAATAATGCTGCTCAGAACTGTCTCGTGGCAGAATAAGATTGTGCAGAACTTGCGATATTAAGACTTAGAAGGTTAGAAGAAAGGTTGTATTCCTTTTAGGAACGTAGAGTGGTAAAGACATGCCGACCACAAGAAATTGGGAAAAGGCTTAGTTGGTTGTTGTTGTTGTTGTTGTTGACAGGAATGTAGTAATTCAAGGAAGGAAATAAGACAAGGAGAAGAATTAGAAAAACAATCTAAAACTCTCACCCAGACTTCCTTAGGCTCCATCCCCGAAGGTTAGGTAGCATAAATCACACAAAGCTTCAAAAGCATCTCTTAATTTCTCAATATTCAACTATTTTCATTAAATTGAATGAGTAGACAAATATTATAGGTTACTAAAAAAATTCAACTTTATGGAGAACATAGTCAACTCAATAAGCATGGAGAAGAATACTTACAGCCGTTGCAGTGTAGCATGGAATAGCATGCTCCCAATTGCAAGTGCCATATTTGATAAGTGAAGAACACTAAATCTTTTCTCAAACCCTTGTCTCAAGGCATTTACAAGACCAATGAGTGCCAAAATAAGGCATGGGATATTTGATATGGTGTTGAAAAATTCTGCAATATAAGAAGAATAGACATAGTTCTGCTCACACCACTCAGTGCTGGATGTGACAGGGCCCCAAAAGCTCGATATTCCATCTGCCATTCTTCGAAATAAATTCCCAAAGAGTAATATTGCTCAACTGAAACAACTTATGTCAAGGTGTTGCAGGGTTCATAAACACCTGCAAATTATGCACCTGTAATGCTCTTGCGAACATGAAAAAGAACTAAATAATCAACATTTTGTGCGTGCATGCATGGGAGTGAAGATGCTTGATAATTGAAGGAGATATATTTCCAGCTATCAACAGAAGTAAAGTAAACAAATTTGAAATGGAGTAACTAGAGGACAGATAATAACTGAAAATAACTATACAATCAACTTCTTATTATTATTGCTGTCATCATCATGAAAGCTTATCCACTAAACTGAAACAAAGCATCTGCATGCAAATACCAACCAAGGGAAACTTATAAGCAAGAAGCAAAAAAGGTCAAATTTTGAACAAGTTTAAATATGCATAAACAATCGGGCCACACAACAGAATCCATCATATTTTCCAAATTTCCACCAGAGTTTTGGATTCATCTAATATTTTCATACAAATTGGTTGTTATAAATAATCACTTATCAGGAAAAAAAAAAAATGTGTTACAAATAATCATTCACAGAACAAAAAGAAAATGGAAAAGAAAAATCTAAGACCAAAACTATATTAATATTACTAGTATGCAAATATGCAGAGCACTAAACAATTAAATCAAATTCATGGAAATGTACATGAGATAGAAAAAGCTAAAAAAGGCAGCCGAGATGGGAATCTCTGGTGATTTAATAGAGGGTTCAGTGATGATTAGTTGGGTTAAATTAGGCAGTTTAGCGTCTTGGTAGCATTGGACATTTAATGCAAGAGATATTAATTTTTTTCATTTGAATGGGATATTACTTATTTTTATTTCTCTTTTTTCTATTTGAAGGATGCTCATCCTTCTTCCTCAATTCTTCTTGAATTGAACATTATTGCACATATACAAAGTTACACACACACAGATACATACATACATACATATGTATGTATATATATATATATATATTAAGAGAGAGAGAGAGAGATAAGATACCAGGAAAAGTCCATAAATGCTAAACTTTCCCAGCTGAAGTATCAACTTTAAGCATCCTGATCTTCAAATAACCTCTCAAATAAATAAAAAACAATGTGCTGTCTCTGACCCAGAGTGCTTTTGAAACTTTACCAGTCGACGTATCAATTTTTAGCATCCTGATCTTCTAATACCCTCTTAAATAAATCGAAAAACAATGTGCTGTCTCTGACCCAGAATGGTTTTGTTGGGGCCTTAGAGAAAGCAAAAAGAGCAACCAAGCAACTTAAACCTAAACTATGTAACAAATTAATAATTATGCTTGTAACCTAGAAGTGGATACAAAAAGACAACCATGATAATTGGATCTTCAATACAGATGCTTAGGACAGAATTCAGTATGATTTAGAAACAACAAATGTTTCCAATCATTTTATATGCTTGCTTATTTCTCATTAATTTTTGAATTCCAAAAAAAATAAAAGAAAATAATTAATACATTTTTCTTTATTAGTAAAAAGATTTAAAAACATAATTAGACTCAAAGACAACTTAAACATCATTTTTCATACCTAAAAGCCCTTGCAAAGGCCTAAGATCATATTAAAATGTGGATAATAATAGTATCTCAGAATTTTGGCTCAAGACATTATTATAAGACCCTAATCAGTTTTTCCATTGCCTGGGGCTAGGGTTCTCAGAGAATGGTTCTCATGATGAGACAAACTTTTATAGAAGAAAAAAAAAAAAAAAAATTAGATAGTTTCTTTTTTATTGAACATATACAATTAGAATATTTTAGGGGCCATTGCTTGGAGCATTAAAAATTAGGCTTGTACTCGTTCTACCCCTCCTAGAACCCTCGATTAAAATCAACCACACTAGGTAATGACCCTTATTTACATTCATAATATTTTAAACCTCAATTATTATTTAGGTGGAAAAAGGTAGACCACTGCCAAAATTTAGCAATTATAAGTGCATAGTAATTATAGAATATAAAACACTTACACGAGATCTTGATAGGATAATCAGTTGATCTAAATATGCATTCATGTATGTCTCTAAAAAATACAGATATTGACAACATAGCAATTTAAAATAATAATAATAATATATAAGAAATATAGGCACAATGACGACAACATAGATAACGAAAATGTTCTTTTACAAAAAAATGTCTAAGAGTAAATGTGTATTACTTCATTTATCAATTTTATCCTACAAAAAGAAAGGAGGGGAGGGGAGAGTCTGCAGAAGAGTGTTGAGTCACATGCCAATCAAAAACCACGCTATAAAAATAATTTACACAAAGAATAAACCAATTGGCTGGCTTTCAAAAATGGCAATTTCTTTTGTCCCTAGCCATAGCTTTTCCTCTCTCCATAAACATATGCTCCAATGAGGATTTACACAACAAGTAACAAAAGGGTTAGAGATGGGGTATGTTCCAATTGTATGCTTTTGTATATTTAACTAACTGAGTTGTGATATGCTGGCCTAAGGGGCCAGCCAAAGGGCTCCCCATCTACACAAGTGCTGCTGTGGGACCTTGGTCCCACACTAACAATTGTGTAGATGGGGAGCCCTTCGGCCAGCCAATCATTTTCCTTAACTACCCCAGAAATCCACATGTCCTACGTGTGTGTCTCCTACACACATCAAGCCATGTCAGATACTACAACCGCTTCTAAGTATGCATGTTAATGCTTCCTAGGTATCTATAACGCAGAAGGGTATCCCAGGTACCCGGAAAAATAGTACCCAAGCCAATCATTCACTGTTTACTCCTATTATCACGGAAAATAACCAGTCCAACATTGTGGATGGGAAGGAAAAGGATATGATTGGTTGGGGGTACCAGGTAGGAAGTCATAATCACTATAGAAGTTTACAAACAATGTACAAACTAAATTAGTATCAAAATCCCATTTAAACCAAAACAAACCAAAAAAAAAATTTCCCTAATTGGTACTCACACATACGTCTCTACTGAGACTAGAGACATGAACCCTTGACCTCCCTTTGGGAGGTAAGAGGCTGATACCGCTAGGCCACTGGCAGTTGATATAAACCAAATAATTAAAACCAAAGTAATTCCACAATTACAAACATAACTTCAATCCACACACATTGTAAGCAAGATGAACGCAGCATTGAAGTTAAAAAACCATTCTTCTACCGAAATCGTGTTCTTCTATTAAAGAAAAACAAGCATATAACTAGTGCTAAGTATCAATGGACGATGTCAATCAGCAATCAAGATGCTTTAACAAATCAAAAGTCGTAAAAGCAACATTACTCGAATCAAATACACCAAACGAACATATAAAACATTTCAATACAACTAAGAAAAAGCCAAAACGATGAAACAGAAAAGGAAAAAAAGTGACAAATAACTGACCTTGCAAGTCGGATCTATGTTGCTCCCATTCTAGTCATAGACTCTCTCTCTCTAGATTTTCCTTTCAAGAGATCTAAATTTTCCAGTTTTCTCTCTCTAGAATAGAGAAAGAAAGAGAATTTGCGTGGTCCGGGTGGGAAAGGGAAAAAGAGGTGGTGGAACGAAATACTGAAGCAGATTCGTTGCGTCGAATTTAGAATTTTTAGGGCTCATGAGAAGAGCGCGTGGGGATCATATCGTAATTATTCGGGCACGTGAGAAGAATTCATGGGTCATAACTCACAAGTAATTATGAAGAATCCATGGCCCATGGGTCACAATTCATAAGTAGTATTGTAGTAATTAAGTAGTATTAATTATTCTTTTATTTTTTTTCTTTTTAATCAAGACAAGACAAGAAAAGACAAGACAATCATGTCTTTTATTAATACTACTTAATTACCAAAAAAAGAATACAATCTCACTTTAACTGGTTTATCTCCATCATTGATGGTTACATCCAGAGGTAGACAGTCGGAATTTTAGTGCAAAAAATAAATAAATAAACAAAGAAAAGAATAATAATAAGAAAAATAATTTTAGATAATAAGAGGAAAAGAAGATTGACATAGCTTTCGAAAGAAAAGGAATTAGAAGGAAAATTTTATTTTTTTAAGAAAATTAAAGGAATTTAAATAGGGAAAGAAACTTTTAAAGAGAATTTTAAAAATTAAAATAATTTGAGGGAGCATTATAAACAAATTTCTATATATATGTAAAAAAAATTAAGAAAATTGCTATAAAAATATAGTGGGCGGGCCAAGTCAAGGGGGCATGTGCCCCCTCCGGACATGAACGGGCCGTGATTACATTACATCAGTCTAATTTTATTACAGATCTTCAAAGTTATCGTTTTTCATATGTGATTGAAAGTTGAATATTAAGTTCTCATGAGGAGAAAATTGACAAGTGCCTTTGAGTTATATGTCAAGAAAAAATGGGACATTTTTTCACTTTTTTTTTTTAATTCCTGAAAAAGTAAAAAGTCTCGTTTTGTTGCATTTTTTAAATTATTTTTTCTTTATAAAATGCATTGCTTCTTTCTCAAAAGCTTCATTGCTCAATAAAATGTTTTTTTTTTTTTTTTAAGCCGTATCACTAAAATAAATTAAGAATGTGCATGTGCATGTGTTATATCAATGATATATTTATTAAGTAAATGTTAGAATTTTTTTCTTGAAATTATTATCCAATTGTTATCCTATGCATGCCTAACCTCCCTACATTGAATTTGCACATAGGAAAAAACAGAAAAAGCATGTTTTTGGCTAAAAGCGTCCATGCCGGTAGCCTTCCATGGGCAGAAAGGATGCATGTCAAAAAGGATTATTGCGTTTAAAACTCCTACTTGAGAAGCGTTATTATTGGAGAGTCATCATCAAACATCCTCACTCCCACAATATGACATGTTCGATTGTATAGAACTAGAGCAACCCCACAACATGACATAACTATAACATTAGCCGTGATTGTGCTCCCACTCACAATAAAAAAAAAATTACAATATCCTGTGTTCAACTGTATAGAAATAGAGCAAATTAAAATTAAAATTAAAAATATATATATAATTTTTTTAAATTACTTTTCTCTAATTTTACCTATTTTAATTTTAAAACTCTAATTTCAAACAACTAAAACATATGTGGAGATACTTTGTCAGGCTATTGTGGAACTTCTCCACATTGCGCTTTGTCGGCATCCTTATTTAATGAGATGACCTTTTTCCTATTGTTAGTCTCAAGGCCTTGATGATTCCAAGACTTCGAATTTAGCACTACAGAGCAAAATGGTCATCGGTACTTGAATCTATGTTGATTGACACATTAAAGACAATAATGGTACCAACTAGGATAATTTGGTCTGCTCCAATTATTTGAGAGATTAAATTACTCCCCTATCCCTCACAAAAGTTATAAGCATGCCATCTACTTGCATGCATTCCTGATTCATTGGCTATGCAATTGTTGGTTCATTCCAACGAATACCAGCAGAGGCATATCTACACAATCACAGAACAAAATTTTAAATCCATTTGTGTGCGCGTGTTTGAGAGAGAGAGAGAGAGAGACACAGAGAGACAGAGACAGAAATCACAAAAAGCAGCACCTATTGCCTTTTTTGGTCCATCAGCCAAAATTGAGCATCACTTATTGTCCTTCTGGTTGGCTTTCTACAGAATTTATTATAACGAAATGGTATGTATACAAGGCACAATGACAAATTGTGTCGGCAAGAAAATGCAACCAATCGTGATACCAACTCTTCCATCACTCAATACATTCATCATTTATGATGGTTCTGATTATCGTTTTACAGAATCCAGCAAAGGAAAATTGTTTTCACTATATCGATAAATCGAGAATACAATTGAAAATTTATAAGAGAACTAATGAGGCAAAATCTTGAATAAGATAATTTCTTTTTCTTTCTGTTTGAATCAAGGGTTTTTTTTGAAGACCTATCTACCTTATCGACCCATCACAAATTGTTAAAACCTTGCAAACACCAGCTGATGTGGTGAATGGCACGTCTTTGTAGCACGCTACCAGTTCTTTGTTGGTGTGCAGATCCACTTGAACTGTCTCCCAGACCTTCTTCTTGGGGTTTAAAACATCATCGGACTTGCCTTCAAATCCGGGAAATGTGACTCGTTCTCCGACAGCAGCAGATTGAGGTGGATCAACCAATTCAACCTGAAATTGCACCAGCATCGATAACGTTTGATCAGAAAACACTTAAACCTAGCTACCCCTTCGGATCCATGCCCAATGATCCAATCTTAAACACGACAACAGTATCTCTGAAACATCCCATAGCCAAAATGTCTACCAAAAGACATCTTACAGTTCAGAGAGCGACTATTGTACTGCATATTTTAATATTAGAATGTGTTTGACACACTAGTAAACACCATGCATATATAAGATGTGCAATTAAAAGACCAAGGAATAAACAAATAAATTATGTCATGTTCAAAATGCAGCCTTTATACTCTTTCTTACCATCAGCAAACTTATGCATGATTGCACATTTTACTCTTTTCTTTCTTTTAAACTCAAAGTCAGTGTGACAACTACATTACATCCTCCATTCTCAAAGGGGAGGTGCCATCAGTAAGCGAAGGGGCTTAAAACACAAAACAATAGTACGCAGATAAAAATAAAAAAGGTACTCGTTACCTTTGTGTGATCACTGTCGGACGCAGCAAGAACCATCGCTTGTGATTTTATACCCCTCATGGTTGCTGGCTTCAGGTTGCAAAGTACGCAGACCTTACGATTCTGACAGAAATATCATCATTGTGAATAAATAGTACACTAAAAATATAATCTAATATATGAGGAAACTAGAAAAGTAGAGAACAGAAACCTGCATTTCTTCTAGAGGAATATACTTGACAAGGCCACTAACAACAGTACGAGGTTGTCCTTCACCGATATCAATCTCTTCCACATATAAAGAATCGGCATCAGGATGTTTCTGGACTTTTGTAATAAGACCCACGCGGATATCAAGTCTGCTGATAGAAACTTCTGCTTCAGCAATGGTCTTGGATTTGGCTTCAGCTGTAGATTTTGCTGGGCCTTTTTTCTTTCCATCTGTCAATACAATAGCATGCTGAAAGTAAGCCACAATTTGAAACTTTCTTTTATTACATGGACATACATATAAATATATGTATTTATGTAGTGTATACATGCACAAAAGAAAGACAGTGCAAAGTTGTGCTAACAGAATTTGTGCCAAAGAAAGCCATTCATCAACCAATAATTAGGGTATCCTACAGTATAGGATGTCACAGGTAAAGGGCTTAAGCAAGTCCTAAACAACTTGAAGAGCATGAATTAGTTGTCATTCAACAAATAAAAAGAACCACATATCTCCAAAAAGTGAACAAATTAGTTTGCACGGACACAAAGAAGATGAATAGAACACCACCAACAGAAATATTGGAGTAATTAATGCACCAGGACTAAACAAAATATACAAAAATAATAAGATAATCTTTACAACCTCAATTGCTAAAAAATATACGAAGATGAAGCTTGAGAGTTTTGGCATTTCAAAAGGAAATAATGTGCTGGTGTTCTTTTTTTTTTGACAAGTAAGATTTTATTAAAAACACTCAAAAGGGGAGCAAAGCCCAAAGAAACAAAAGGGCCAAAGGGCGCCTTAGACCTTCAGAGAGGCCAAGAAAACAATAATTTCCTCCATAGATCTATAATCTCTCCCTAAAAGCCAACAAAAAAGAGTAGAAATAACAGAGAACTTAAGCATAGAAACAAGCTTCTTTTTTCCGTCAAAATATCTCATATTTCTCTCAAGCCAAATACACCACCAGATACAAAGCGGCGTAGCCCTCCAAGCGTCCTTAATGCCAGCCCCAACAGAGACGCCTCTTCAAGCCTCAATCAACCCTCTAGAGGAAAAAGGCATGGCCCAATGGACCCCAAATAATCGAAGCATCAAATCCCAACAATCTCTGGCCATGCTGCAATGTAAAAGGAGGTGATCAACAGACTCCTCATTACACAAACACACGTAACAGTGATTGACCACCACTTGATTCCTCCTCCTCAGATTATCATGAGTTGAAATCTTACCCAGGACAGAGGTCCAAGCAAAAAAGGCGACCTTGCGGGGAGCCTTGAACCGCCGAATAGACTTCCAAGGGAAGGGATCTCCGTGACCAACCGAAAGGCATCTGAAAAAGAACATAACCTCAAAACGGCCTTGCGAGTTAGGAATCCAGAACCACCAATCCAATTCCCCAAAAGAAATCACCTGGCTATACAACAGCTCCAGAAAACGAGAAACATCATCAATCCCCCAACCCTGAAAATGCCTCCTGAACTGAACATCCCAAGACAGTCTCCCATTATTAAGATGATAATGGTCAACAACCATGGCCTGTCGATGAGAAGCAATCCTATAGAGCCGTGGGAACGCGAGAGCAAGAGGGAGTCCCCCACACCAAAGATCCTTCCAAAAACTGATCCTCCTTCCATCATTAATACGAAAACGAGCATACTTGCAGAAGTCATCCCAACCCCTCCGAATAAAATGCCAAACTCCCACCCCCCTTGGACCACGCATCACCAGAGAGCACCACCCACCACGACTTTCCCCAAATTTGCTAGCAATAACTCTCCTCCATAACCAATGCCTCTCGATCCCAAACCTCCAAAGCCATTTACCAAGGAGAGCCTTATTAAAAGGCAACAACCTCCAAAACCCTAAGCCTCCAAACAGAATTGGACGGCACACTTGATCCCACCGAACCAGGTGAAAATTGAACTCTTCTCCTTCCCCCCTCCCCCCCAAAAAGAAAGTTGCATTGCAATCTTTCAATTCTCTCAGCCACTGAAGAAGGAATGTGCTGGTGTTCTGGGCAGTGGGAAGATACTCAAATATATATATTTTTATAAGCATCTCTTTAATAGAAAAGATTTCCAAATAAATTATTACCAGTTGTCCGATACGTTTCCAGAGAAAATTAAAATTATGCCTAGAAAAGCATACACAAATTTTCTTCTTCTTTTTTCCCTAAGCGAAATCTGTATGCAAACAATAAGAATTGATTTTATCAGCACCAGATTGCATTGTACAATTAAATTAGGGTAAAGTGCGGGGAAAAAAAAAAAAAAGCTATACCCCCCCAACCCACATTTTTCAAATTGAGCAAATAACGACAATTCTTCAATTTAAAGATTGAAATAACTAAAATGTCCTTCAAACAAAATTATATATATATATATATAGATAATAAAAAATAATAAAATAAGGCATCTTTAAAAACTTATAGAAACTCCCCAAAAAAAATTGAGTGGCCAAATCTTTTTGTTTTTTTTTCCCAGTAACAACACCTACATATCTTAAGGATCAGAGAAGCTAAAAGTAGTCAAATTTTAGATCTAGTAAGTGCAAAAAAAAAAAAAAAAAAAAAAAAAAAAAAAAAAAAAAAAAAAAAAAAAAAAATTAATGCTTTCCATCTGCAGAATACAGTTAAATTTGCATTTATATGATATACTAAAAAAAATTATGCCTGTTTACATGACATTGGTAGGAAGCCATTTAATTTTCAGGGATCAAGAGATTGTGAAGCATGTATAACATGCATAAAACTAAGGAGTACAAACCTAGGTAAGATTGACAATGGAGGCCTCCAAACAAATGAAACACAGCATGCATATAAAAGGGCTAGCCCAGTGTACAACACTCCCGCCACAACATGTATATCAGTTACAAAAATTGTGTCTACTGCGCAGAGCTTATGATAGGACAAAACAACTCAACTCAGCTCAACAAAGCCGTTTCCCAACTATATGGAGTCAACTACATTAATCCCAATACCTAAGCCCTGTTGTTATTTCCATCCGACTATAAGGAGGAAATAGATGCCCTGCTAGAAGATGCCTATAGAATCACACACATTTTTGTGTGCAGATAAGAGCAACATTTTCTCAAAGAAGGTGACAGAATGACAGGAAATCAATTGAACTGACAATTAAATATAATGGAAAGAAAAAAGCACGTAACCTGAAACTTTCGTTTGCTTAAGTTGTTCAGCTATCTTCTTTGCTTCAGCTTCAGCTTCTGCCTTAACAATCCTCTCAGCTTGGCTTCCAGCAAACTTCTCCCTGAAAAATTCCACTTCTTCATCTTTCTGCACATCATCAAATTGTAACCAATGAAATATCAACCAAATACATAGGTCACACTGGACCACAAATAAAATAAATAAAAACAACAACCAGCTACCAAACAACATTTACTGCAACACAATAAAATATATACCAATTCCTTAAACAATGGCTCTGGTGTTCCAATTTTGTGACCGGCAGGTAAAATCTCCCAGGGCCTACATGCCCTTCCAATATCTCCTTTTTCATCTGAAAGTGAAACTTGTGTTTCAGGTGGTAAATTGAGCTGCTTAAGTACCTAGACAGGTATTGGACAAACAACAAAACATCCCAGGAAGGATGAACATTATAAAATCTGACAAACATTATGGATATGTTCCAAAGATGCAAGAACGAGCTCCAGTTAGTTAAACTACCTCCAAAGAAAATGATGGCATAAATGGTTCCAACAGACATGCGAGAAGATATACTAGCCCCGTGGCAGTTTTCATAACTATTTTGCACGAAGATTGGTCTTCATTATAAAGCTTCCAGAATTTGCTCTCCTGTAGCAGATTATTAACATAGTAAGTCTTTAGCAGTGATTCAAAAGAAGCACAAAGCCCTCTTCTTAACTACAAATCTAACAGAATATAGGACCAAACAAGAAGCCAATCAAAGAGCTGTAAACATGTTGCAAGCTTACTTGCAGATATGCATTTCCCTCGCCAGAAATACTCATCGCGATTTTCAATCCTTGCTTTAGTTTAACCTATGCCAAATTGCAAAATGGACATTATTATTATGTAAACATGTGGAAGGGCAATATGGAGTTAAATTTGAAACAATATCATCCAGTATGGCATAAATCACCTTCTCCATGACTTCTACATATTGCTCCACGTAGTTGCCAATTTTTTCTCCCAGCGACTTGGTTAGGGGATGTGATTCTGCACCCGGAGCATCAGGGACAATGGAACGATATCCTACGTGTCTCTCATCTACTTCTGTCAATGGGCACTGTCATTTAAGTACTGTTGGAAGATGCAATTAAATATTATATACTTAAAAATAATTACATCTAGGTGTGGATATAACAAGGGGCTTGGAAACTCAAGCAAGAGGGGCGTGCCAGCATAAAATATCATAATTCCTAAAGAACCAGGAAATCCCACAGATACTTGCTGCATACGATAAAATATATGATCTTATAAATATGATAATAAAATTAGAAAACTAACAGATAGGCATTAGGCATACTTCGAGGTATGGGACAATCTCAAGTTAAACGCCATAAATACAATGGTAAACTAATCATTAATGCTCAGTTTAAATGCCAAAAGTCGTCCACTCTACTCCCACAGGCCCACCAAAACCTCTCAAGCAAAGCCTTTTGTTTTCACTACTTCAAATTTTTATTTTTTGTCTTTCAAACTAAAAACATCTAACTTTTACACATTATACCCGTTTTTTTATATATAAAAAACCATCAGCATGACCCTGCCATACCCTACATGTTTCCAGACTTATAAAGTGCATGTCTGAATAAATATTTTTAAGACATGGACATAGCACATGTTTAAATGTGTCCGCAAATATCCACATCTTTGTTGAACACCATGATGGCTCCTCTCCTTAACCTGGTCATGCTTCCTAGACTTACATGCATCAGTCTACCCAACAAAATGTATGGAAGGAAAAATATATATATATATAAAAAAACAAGAAATACACAGGCCCATTTTATAAAAGTGTCAGCGGAGAGTCAGATGACTGGATGAATGAAATCGAAATTAACTTCTTAAAGGGTATAATACAAATAATTTCTAGTTTCAATTATTCATAACGAAAACAACAACAATGAGGCATGGAAATGGCTTGTTTTATCACCGCGAAAAAATAAAGTACAGCAATAACTTCTAGACTCGTCATACACAATAAAGCTCTCAAGACTCGGAACTTATAAGCAGCACATTTTTCAAAAACTAAAAGCACAATCTGCACAAACAGCTGACCAACCTGGATCTTTAGCAATATAGCTCAAGACTCGGTTGATGAAATTGCCTAAAT
The DNA here is from genome assembly GCF_030987335.1 of Cornus florida. Taxonomy (NCBI): domain Eukaryota; kingdom Viridiplantae; phylum Streptophyta; class Magnoliopsida; order Cornales; family Cornaceae; genus Cornus; species Cornus florida. Next base: position 85,004,018 of record NW_026775579.1, on the reverse strand, counting down.
TATTTAGCAATTCATTGTTTAGTTTTGCTTGCAAGTCCAGCCATGTAAACAACGTGTCAGATACCTAATTATGGCAATCCCATTAGAACAGTAGGAGAGAGACAAGGAAGGATGCAAAAAGAAAATCAATGGCAGACATGTAACAAAAGAACTATACCTCTGGCCTATTAGTTAGCAGGTAATATCTCCATACTTCTACAGGTATATTTGTATCTTTTGCATCATTTCCAAAAACTCCTATGCCCTTACTCTTTGAAAACTTCCCTGCACAAAACATCCAAAATAACATGAAAGAGTCAAAACATTAGGGATTCGTGAGATACAAAGGTTATTTATGATCAACCAAAAGCCACAAGGACTCGGCCACACTGCATGTGGGTTAAACCACAACCTGACTTTTAACCAACCTGCTTCATAGTTCAAGTATTCGGTAACACTGATAGTCTTCATCAAAGTCCAGTTTTCACCAGTGCCAAGAAGCGTAGAGGGAAACATCACCTGGTCAAATTTACAATTACCAAATTTAAGATTAGCACCATCAAATAAGTGATAACGTGGTCAAAGGAACCACATTAGACGAAAAAAATTTCCACATAGTGACTACAAAAGAATCTCACCACAAACAAAAGAATTTCAGAGACCACAATAAAGCCCTATGAAATAAAAGTGTAGAGAAAGAAGACACGAAAAGCCTCCAAAAACCAAAGAGCTTCCAGCCCAATGGTATAACCTCTCCTCCCCAAATGGGGAGAGGTTGAGGGTCCAAGTCCCACTAGGGACATATCGATAACAGGTGGGTTTGTTTGGTTGAACTCTCCACCCTCAAAAAAAAAACCTCCGGAAGGAACTACAAAGTAGAAAGCTAAGTAGGATTTCTGCTTAGCAATCTAGGTTTCACCAATACAAATTTCCTCTTAGATACAGCAGATTATGACAAAAGAAGAATCCCCAAAAGGATGAGCCTCTACTGCTCAATGCTTTGCCTTGAAACGAAGATACAAAACCAGAAAAGCACTATGGACCAAATTGATTAAGCAAGATTACAGTGATGAGAAGACTATCCACCATTTGCTGACGAAATACACTTGATGGTTCCACTATAAATCACCCAATCCTAGATACAAGGTCATATGAAGTTTACACTAGGCTGGCAACTTTTGCACCGAAACAGATATTCGGTTAGTGGGCTTTGGCTTGGCCTTAAAAATGTACATAATTAACAAAGAAATCATGTTCATTTGATGGTGTGCGTGCATGAACCAACTTGGCACATTTATTAAAAGGACCACTCAAACACGATAGCAACACATCCCCTTCAAACCAGATAAAAAAATAATGCAACACTAGGGCAAAGTTAATTAACACAAACTAACAAAAGGAAATCTTCTCAATAATTCATTAATTATTGAGACATTTATTAAAGGGACCCACTCAAACACGATAGCAACACATCCCCTTCAAACCAGATAAGAAAATAATGCAAAACTAGGGCAAAGTTAATAAACATAAACTGACAGAAGGAAATCTTCTCAATAATTCATTAATTCTCAATTCCTCATCATTTAACCCTCTGGAAGTTTAGAAGAACTAACACTAATCTTGTATGCAGTAGAATAGCATACAAGTTTATTGTTAGCATTCTATTTTGAGTGCTCCCCTCTTGAGCGCCTTTAATAAAATCTTAATTATTAAAAAAATAATAATAAAATAAATAAATAAAATCTTGTATGTAGTAGCAACTAAACTAATTAGTCCAAATCTAACAGCTCTCTTGCACATTCCTTCCATGGGTGAAGGCTACTAAAGTTGCATCACACAGAATGAATTCTTTCCATTGCAAGACAACATCAACCTAAAAAAGTTCCCCTCTGGTTACATTTCAACAACATTACACCCCAGCATTTCTGATAAAGTGTAAGGGACAAATCATTCAGAATGCCATCATCATCCTTGTCTTATCCCATAGAAATGAGGTCAGCCCATTCAGAGTGTTTTAGCACCAATCCAAATTTGGCAAGCCAGGAAGTTGCATTCAAGCAATCATAAACGAGTGATGCCAAATAGAAATACTTCAACAACCACAATCAATTATCATTATGGATTTAATAGTTGAAAAAGGTTTACAAATGCGTAGAAAATATATATATATATATATATATCTAGAATCAATAAAAACGTAATATTCGCAACCTGTTCTTGATTGAATACTGTACTTACAGTGTGGAATGGCACATTATCCTTGCCCATAAACTGATATAGTTCCACATTTTCAGGATTCTTCCACCACTTCTCCCATTCAGGTGTGTAACATGAAGTTATTGAGACATATCCAATAGGGGCATCAAACCAGACGTAAAATACCTAACCATCATATGGTTGGAATAATCAATTCGCAAAACCAGAAAAATAATTCAAGATAGTTAGCCATTCTTTTTGTATGACAACTACAAAGAAACCTATTTAAAGCAAAACATGGAAAAGAAATGGAAAATCTTTCTACAAGGTGCATATTTCTCAACTAACCTTGTCGTGGAATTTCTCATGTGGAACAGGAACTCCCCACTTCAAATCTCTAGTAATACAACGTTGTTTTAGTCCTTCTTTAAGCCAAGCATTTGTTGTTTGAATGGCATTCTGACTCCACGATCCAGCCACTGACATGCTACTTATATATTCTTCTAATTTATCCTTCAGCAAAGGAAGCTCAAGAAACAAATGGTCCGTATCACGGATTCGTGGAGTGTTCTTACAGACCTGTCAACAAAACAAGCTCCGTTATGAATTAGAAGAAAACTGAATCTACAATCTTGATCATATTACCATATAATTAATTACCAACATATGAAAGAGAATGAGAAATTGGTTATCTGCTCTTAACTTCTCCGTTTTTCTAAAATAATTTGGAAACCATGGTAAGAGAAAGTCAAAAACCATAGTCTAAAGCCATTTGGAAGTCCCCTCCTCATAGAAATTGAACCTTGACAAGTACTCTGTTGGTAATCCTTGTCAAATTGGAATTTAAGAATGGTGAGAGTAATTTGACGAAATGACATTAAGCATTTGTATACTAGCCCCTAATCCAATTGTTTGGGATTCAGAAGTCAAAGAAATTATTTTATTTACTAATAGTGGTCAAATTGGTTTATTACCAATGGTTAACAACCGCTCTGATTTTCAAAACTTCATGAACATGCAAAAGAGAAATGATATCCCCACTCGGACCAAGAAAGAACTTTTTCTTGTTTAAAACCCAATTGAAGTGAAGCAGGATCAAAAACGATGACTCGCTAAATGATAAACATGTCCATTTTGCAAGTTCATTAGTGATAGAAAGGTAGCTCTTCCCTTTTCTAAGCCTAAAGGTCATAGCAATCCGGTTAAAGCGGAAGGTCTTGTAATTCCAAAAGCTAGAGGAAGCAGGCACATGAATGAAGGCAAATTTCAGTGGAAAGTGATTCCAATCAAGTCCATGCTGCAGCTTCTTTTCTGATAAATTCATTCTTTTGGATTACAAGTTATCTCCTTAAGGGAGTCTACAATCCTCCTTGAACTCCATTTCCAAAAAAATTGGGCAGAAAGGGGATATAATGGCTTTCTATGTTTTTCTCTCATTCCTCCTAGTTAATTTTGTTTATATGGAAGTTCAGTCAACCCCCATTTAAAACTCTCTTCCTTTTTTTCTCATTATAAGTTAGGTTGGTAAATAATCGGAAAAAAAAATAAAAATAAAAAAATAAAGTCCCTATCCACCCAATTAATACTCATTTTCACAAAAAATTATAAATTAATATTCATGTGACTGCATTTACGATGAGACATCAGACAGACAATAATGTCAATTGTCAACCCGGCCATATGAATATGTGCACACCTTGCATCTAGGATCATGTAGTTCTGTTGGGTTTAAAAGTTTTCCACAGTTTTCGCACTGATCTCCTCGTGCAGAATCATAATTACAACCTTGTGTCGGGCAGGTACCTTCCACGAGCCGATCAGATAAAAACCTCTTGCATGTATCACAGTAAAGCTGCATCATAAACAAAATTCCACTTGAATAAAGTGCCAAATAAAATATACGTCAAAATATTGCTCATGAAATAAGCAACCTATCAAACAGTTATAAACGAAACAACGAAACAACGAAACAAATAAAAGCCTAGAATTACGCTATGATTAGAGTAAATCAAGTTAATCTCTAAGAGAAAGTGATCTTCATACCTGCTGCATTGTGTTTTCAGAAAGCCAATTGTTCTCCATCAGTTTCTTGAAAATTGCTTGGCAAACTTCAGTTTGCTCTGGGGTGGATGTGCGCCCGAATATATCAAAACTTATGTTAAACCATTTATAGACCTCCTTGTGAATTGCATGATATCTACAGGAGCAAGGGAAGTAACATTCAATAATAAAAAATAAAAAGGAAAAAGAAAGAAAAAAGATAAAAGATAAAGTGATAAACATGCTACATATCTTCATTCTTCAAGTTATTGACGTCATGTTTACAAACTGCCTGTGTTTTCATGATGAATAATTTACTTCCAAGTATAATTTTTTTCAATGAATAGAAGAAAAGCTCCAACAGGAGTGTGTCAAGTCTTATTGAGTAATACTAACTTCGGTTGTGCATTTTTCTAATTAAGCATAATCATTGGATTATCTTGGGAACAAATAATAGATATACCATAAAAAAGAATACAAATGAATTGGATCTTAACCACAACATTAGTACGTTTAATAAATCCAAAACAATAAAACAACCTACACCAGAGATCTGCATGAGCGTCATCTTTATCTTCATCTTAAACAACAATAACCATCCATCAACCCACTAATTTCAAAAGTTTCACTGTCTTCTCCGGTTTGGAAGATTTAGCAGGTTGTATGTTTTTGTTTTATAGTAGCATTTTTCTTGTTTAATACAAATCTCCATGAGATCCTTACTTCTGTGGGCAGCAAAAAGATTTCAAGATATAATGCCCATTTGGCCCAGCTGAATAAATACATTTTAATATGATTTTTATTTCGGAGACCCAAAAGAACTACTTGATCACCAATGTCTCCTAAATACATCGAGGAAGGAAATCAATTTACTAACAAGGGTCCAGGCAGTTGTGTCTAGGCATGGTTGTTTAGGCCCTTTAACAAGGCAATGACCATAAAACTTAGACAAGGTTTTAAAAAGGTGTTAAATTGTCTTTCATCATTAAAAGGAAAAACAAGTACTGACAACTTCGTCTCTTAGCCATGTTCGGGTAAAAAACAAACATCCTCTGAGGGCCTGTTTGTTATTGTTTTCAAAACTCTTTTCATGTTCAGTTTCCACTCTTTTTTTACTTTCAAGAACAGAAGCAGGTCCTAAATTTTGAAGAGTCTCCTGGATAGCCCAACTTCTATTGCTTCTTCTATTAATTTATTCAGAAGAACAACAAAAATAAATAAATAATTTTTTTTTTTTTTTTTTTTTTTTTTGGGAAAGTAAATAATAAATAATCCAATCAAAGGATCTAATAAGCTTTCTGAAGATTCTATATATATACAAATATATATATATATATCTAATTTTCCTTTTTAATTACACGGATGATGCAATAGGGCTATAAGCAATTAGTTGATTTCAAGTTTAGGTGAACCTGGCCTTTTCACTGGTATCTTTCTCACGCCTATTCGGCTACTGTAACATTGATAACATAATCTGAAAAAGAAATTGATAAAATCATAAACTAAAATTTTAAAACATTACTTGTCGCAAATCTCCTTAGGCGTACAATTCTCCTCCATTGCCTTCGTCTCCGTCGCCGTCCCATACTCATCAGTCCCACACACATATATGGCATTGTAGCCGCGAAGTCGACAATACCGAGCAAACACATCCGCACTCAATACACCTTCACATAAATAACAAACAAAAAAAAACTAAGTACAACGCACATATGTACACACAATAATGCATGTGTGTGTAGAGAGATGACAAGTGAATTCATTCTGCTTGTACAACACACATACACATATATATACAGACAATTATGCGTGCTTGTGCGTGGAGAGAGAGAGAGAGGAAGGGTATTGTGATTACATCCGATGATGTTGCCTAGATGAGGGACGTTGTTGACGTATGGCAAGGCGCTAGTGATGAGGATGTTTCGTTCGCCGGGGATCGGAAGTTTCGTATCTTCCCCATCTGCTCCGCCGCCGGTGGATCCCATCTGTGAATTGTGAATTCTAGGGTTTTTGTGTTGATTATATGAAAACGGGGCTTAAATTTGTACTGCCGATGTGGTTTACCAGTGTTGAGAGAGATGATTTTTAGAACAGTGTGCTTATATATATTTGGGGAAAGTGGAATGCTCGATGACCTGTTAGGGTAGATCAACTGAAAGAACTAGCCTTGTGTTTGCTGGAAATTACGATTGTAAACATATACTGTACTATATAAAATTATAAACTTGTATGAACAAAAAAATTATACATTTAATGGAAAATGATGTAGTTTTCTTTTTCAATAAAATTATAATTTTCACATTCTACGATTGTTTAAAGCTATTTTTCGTAGGGTGGGTTTGAAGGGGGAGGAAAATATTAGTTATGCGGGATAGGAAAGGGAAGGGAAACATAATTTTAATTTTTTATTGTGTTTGATTCGTTAATGAAGGAAAAAAAAGGAAAGGATAATAATTATGTTTGGGAAAAGGAAAGGAAAGAAAGAAAAAGAATTTATTTTAATAAATGAACTATTATACCCTTTTATACTTTAAAAGATATATATATATATATGTATAGTCTCCTATGGCCACAAGACAAGAAAAATAATAATAAAAAATAGGGCAAATCATTTCAGCCTCGTCTCGCCTCCATCTCTATTATATATATGTATAGTCTCCTATGGCCACAAGAAAAGAAAATTAAATAAATAAATAGGGCAAATCATTTCAGCCTCATCTAGCCTCCATCTCTATTATATATATATATATATATATATATATAGTCTCATATGGCTACAAGAAAAGAAACAAATAAAATAAAATAAAAAATAGGACAAATCATTTCAGCCTCATCTCACCTCCATCTCTATTTTTTATATATATATAGTCTCCTATGGCCACAAGAAAAGAAAAGAAAAAAAAAAATTAAATAAAATAATAGGGCAAATCATTTCAGCCTCATCTCACCTCCATCTCCATCTCTATTCTCGTTCTCAACTCTGAACTTACCCTCTCTCTCTCTGCATTACAAGAATCAGAAGTTCAAAACCCATATCTGTCTGCAAGAAACAAAAGTTCAAAACCCGTATCGGTATATCATTTCAGATTGTTCAAAAAATCAAAACCCATATCTTTCAGTTTCCATCGCCGCTGTTCCAGTTCGGGTTCACCGTTCGCAAGCTTTAATCACCGGCCCGCCGTCCCTCATTCTCTCTGCAACTGCTAACTTATATGTATATTGTTTTGCAAACTTGTATAATCTTGAGGGTAAAATTGGTATCACAGCTCCTCCATCAGCCATTGTCTTCACTTTCCTTCCGTTTCCTCCCATTTTTGGGAGGATAAAAAAAACATTGTTGAAGCTTTAACATAACATTTCAAACCTTTCCCTTTCCTTCCAATAATTTTTATCAAACACAAATTTTTAATCCTCCTCCATCACCTTTCCTTCCCTTTCTATCCTTCTCCATTGCACCACACTGACCCTAAAAGTATGGTGGCACTCCCTTTTGTAGAAGGGATTTGCATTTTTTTATTTTAACATTTAATACCAATATAGTATTACTTTTAGAATGTGCATAGCACTCACATTTAATAATAAAAATAAAGTTTACTTTGGAGCATATATTTTAATTTACTGTTTCATTTTGAAGGTTTGTCAAAAATATATTTTAATCCCATTTCTCTTATTTTTGTCCGGCCGAGATATAGTTAAAAAAAAAAACGCCATTTCTATGTTAATTTGTTAAAAAGATCTCTTGTAATAACTAATACGCCTATTGTGCAAATCGACCTCTTATTATGTAAAAAGAACTCCTGTAATGAAAAATAAAAAAATAAGAATAATAAGGTGTAGAAAATTATATATGCACAACCCACTAATTAAAACCATACACCCTTTCACCACAGGAAGGGGTATTTTGGGGATTTCGGTCCATTTATGAGAAACTTTCTAATAGCTACTTTCTGAACAAGAATTAAATTTTGCTTGTGGTTACGTGGTCAAGTAACTATGTTCCTATTTACATATTGAATATAAATAGGCTACATATATATTGTGTGTGTTCTTATTTTATTTTTGAGTGTTTATTATTTCCACGTATACATATTTGGTTTATACACAGGGACATTTACATATAAGTGGAAGTAACAAAAGCATATTACCAACTCATGAGGGTAGTTTGCATATTTACATATCATGAACCCATCCAAAGTGAAGACTTTCATTTTGAATCCTTTCATAAGTTAAAATAATATTTTCACCCCTAAAGTTTATTTTTATGCACAATTTACCTAAAGAATAACTTGTAGACATTTTAGAATTTCTTCAACTAGCACTTAGAAACTGTTATATTTCACTTAAACTCGGTAATACAACGCATGGCCTTCGATGAAGAATAGAACAACTTAGATCTAGAATTACTTTTATACATAATATTTCAGAAGCTAGAAGACAGAGTTTTTAATTAGGTTTATGAACAAAGTAAATTTTAATAACCTAGACACCTCGATAAAAAGACTCGCATAAAACTTAGATTATATTAAAGCGACAGTTGAACAAACGTCTAGTTCCAGAAATTTAGATAATAAAATTATAATTTCCGCCATTAAAGATATAAATAGTAATATAAAAGATATAGCTTAAAATCAAAAAATAATTATAGATTATTTAAAGTCATTAAAAGAATATATCCAAATGTTATTACAATAATTTATAAGCACCAGTAATCCTGATTACCTACAAGCATTAGCTGAGATCTATAAAATAGATAAATAAAATATAGGATTTATAAGTTTTACGATAGACGTAAAATCAAACAATATATATATTAGACAAAACAACGTTTTAATTCAGTTATTACTCCAGTTATCTGAAAAAAGTTAACAAACTTGAACAAAAATTATAAGTAATATAAGAAAGTATTCATAGAGAATCATCTAAAGAAATAGCAGAACTTTCAGATAAAATAAAAGATATAAAATTATCAACTAATCATTTTTCGATTAAAAGCACCAAGCGTATAAATCTTTTACAACCACATAGAGAATGGCCATTGTCCTTAGAAAAGCTAAAGAAATAATGAGGGTAGAAGATCTATATGATAATGAACACGATGCTCAAAATTATATAGAAAAATGAATGGAGAAAGTATCTAATAAAGTTAATCGTTATTTTAATAATTTATTAAATTTTCAAGGTAATATATACAATCATCTTAGTCAAAGATAGATAAATGTAGTGAACAACTAGGTAATTTTAGATCTCATAACACCAGAAACTTGTCAAGAGCTAGAAAAAGGTAAATTAGAACTTATGCATTTAGGCGTGATAATAATTTGAATAGTAGGATTAAATAAATCAGAAGCAGGAACCAGAGCACTCGCATATATTTATGATGATCGATGGAATAATCATCAATAGGCACAGATAGCTAGCGCTGAAATAGATCTAGCAGCCAACGCAACCATTACAGGCTGTATTCCTAATTTCATTATGACCACTAGAGAATTTAGTAAACATATAAAAATAACTATATCTACAAATGGATATAATATGACCGAACAATATGAAAACTTATTGATTAATAGTTTATTCATGGAAAAAATAGTTAATCAATATAACTTAAAGTTCAAAGCTTAATTCAGTGGAATTGTTAAACCTTTTAGTAACAAATATATCCAGATGATAGAAGTTAGGAAAGTAAGCAGTATAACCCATGAAGGAACATAATGGGAATTGCCAAATCTTACTAAAACAACCCAAAAGATTCTCGAAAACAATATGATATATGTAAAACATAGTGGAGAAGCTAGTATAAGGTTCAGTAATTATAAAAAACAAGATAACTTAAAAGATGATACCGAGGAATAATTCTTAACTACCTTAGTATAAATAGAATCTCCCAAATAAATAAATGTTTTTTATGATAGATTAGAAGATGAAATTTTAGATAAAATAATGTATGATTTTGACAATTTATAAATATAAGACTTACAAGATGAGTATCCAGAACCAAAATACAAACTTATAGAAAGTATTTACCTAGGATAAGGAAATAACGATGATATTAAGAGAAATATTTTAAACGTAGGATTTGAATCATTCTATACAACATATGAGTTATACACATTAAAAGAAGAATTGAATGTAGTAGAACATAGAGAAGGAAAAGAACCAGAGGGATCAACATCTTAGTCAGTCGACCAAGAAACGACTGACCAAGGAAAGACTAACGCCACAGGTAGCACTAATACTATAAATGACGACTATACCACTGGACAAAGGTTAAATCCAACACAATAAACCTATGTAGAAAATAAAAATATCCCAGATATGTACACATAGACACAAAGCCGTAGATATTACGATAATATACTAGCACAACAAGCAGGAATGATATTAGACATAACACGACACAATCCCCAAGATTGGGCAAAAGTAATCAAAAATTGGGTACAAGATTGTATTAGGCAATCTATTCTAACCAATTTTGATAATAAAACACAAGCCCTAAATTATTGTGAAACTTTATTAAGGGGAATAATCCATGATTGGTGGCAATCTTACAAAATGACTTATCCTAATGATTATGCCCTCTTACGTGACAATTTTACAATTCAAGATTTTACTAGCCTAATAAAAAATGTGTTAGTTGGCGAAGATAGATTATTAGACGAAACCCTAATAAAACAAAACGAAGCTTCACGTAATTTAGAATTACTACATATTTGCGATTTTCGATATATAGGAGATTATACCAATCAAATTTTTGAGTATTTCGCAATCACAGGCAAAACAGGAGATAAAACCCCTAATAGATAGATATCTTCGGAAATTACCCAAAAGTATAGGAACTAAGATATAGGAAAAATGGTTAGAAAATTTCAGAAGAGATAGGAAAACCATGGGAGATAGAGTAAATCATGTTTATAATATGTTAAAAGCAGAATGTAGACAATGTAAGGAATACAAACAAATTAAAAAATAATTTTATTATTAATGTAGGCAAATAGATTTTCCACCACAGTACGGTTGTATGGCTCAGAAAAATTTCAATTATAAGCGTAATAAACCTAAAAAATATAATCTACATAAAAGTAAGACCTACAAGAATTATCGTAATAAAAAAACCTTATTTCAAAAATAACCCTAGACAATTTAGAAAGCCGCCTTGGTATAAAAAATAAAAAAAATAAAAAAAATAAAAAGAAGAAGAAGAAGAAGATAATAATAATAATAATAATGATAATAAAGATAACAAGGACAATAAATTAAGCAAACACATTACCCACAAAAGAAATAAATTGCAAATGTTTTATTTGTGGAGATCCAGGACATATAAGACTAAATTGTCCTTATAGATACAAACTGAATCTTATCAAAAGAATATAAGAAAATATCAATATACTTGAAGATATTGAAGAACAGATAGAAAAATTATATGAATTAGAAAATATTTATGATTTCGAAGATGATAATGAAAGTATATATAGTATCAAAAACATAGATAATAATTTCGATAATGATGAAGACTTTGAGCAACGACTTCATTCAATAGAAGATTTCATTTACACTATAATTAATCTATCATGTCAATATACTTTAGTTAATTTTCATTTCTCATCTTTTGACTGTAAATAATGTAGTGCATCAATTAAAGAAGGTCATTACTGTAAAGACCATTGTAAAACTTTATTATGTCATGACTATTACTCAAAATATGAAGGTAAGCAAGAAGCTACTATAGTTGAATCTATAAATTCAATATATAAACCATCTAGTCTAATCCAATTCCCGGTAACATTAAAATTTAAAGAAAAATTAGTTCAAATCTCAGCTATGTTAGATACTGGAACATCTAAAAGCATAATTCAAAAACATTTAGTGCCGGAAAAATCATTAATAAAATTAAACTATAATGTTAATATGAATCAATATAATAATAAAAAACTTCCTATAACTCATTGCGTTCAAAATATTCATATATTAATTAACAACGAGAAGTTCAATTTACCATAGACTTATGTAGTTAATAATATTCCTAGTACATATGATTTTATTTTAGGATTAAATTTTATAAATTCACTCACTGGAGGATTCATGTATACCCCTGTGGGTTTACAGTTTTTTTAAAAATGAACTTTTATTCCATCCAACCCTCCTTGGATTCCTTAGAAAGAAAAATGAGTTATTACGTATGTTAATACTTTACCTATGACAAAATAAACTACAGAAAACTTATTTGATGTAACTGAATTTTTAAAAGATGTTTCTGAAGCATTAATGTTTCTCATTCATCTAGATGAACCAAAAATTTTCCTTAATAATAAAGCTATACTTAAAAATTCTAAATTAAACACAGATAATCTTTTAAGACGAGCTGAAACAATTGAAATTTTAGGAGAAGATCCCTAGAAACATTGGTATAAGAATAAAATCGAAGCAAAATTGAATATAATAAATCATTTCATAACTATAAAAACTCAAGATAATCCTCATACCCTAGATGATCAAGAAGAATTCCAAAAATAGATCATAGAACTTTTATTACTCAGGGTAATACGAAAAAGTAATAATAGACATAGGAGTCCAACTTTTATGGTTAGAAATCATGCTGAAATAAAAAGAGGAAAATCACATATAGTTAAAAATTATAAAAGATTAAACGATAATACTTATGATGACAGTTATAAAATTCCTAATAAAGATATTATAATAAATCGAATACAAGGTATGAAATGGTTTTTTTAATTTGACTGTAAATCAAGATTTTGGCAAATCCGTATGATTGACGAATCCATTGAATGGACTGCATTCACATGTCCTGAATGACATTATGAATGATTTGTTATGCCTTTTGGATTAAAAAATGCACCATAAGAGTTTCAATGAAAAATGGATACCATATTCAATAAACATTCAAATTATGCTGTGTTTACATAGATGATATTCTAGTCTTCAGTCAAACTAATAAAGAACATAGAAAACATCTTGAAATAATACTAAATGAATTTATAACACAATGATTCATTATAAGTAGTAAAAATATGATATTAGAAAAACAAGAAATATAATTCTTAGGCTTATTTATAAAATAAGGAAAAGTAGAACTACAATCACATATTGTTCAGAAGATTTTAAATTTCTCTGATAAATTAAAAGAGACCAAATTATTACAAGCATTTTTAGGATTATTAAACTATTGTCGCAACTTTATTCCAAAATTAGGACAATTAGTAGGACCATTATACTCTAAATTGGTCAAAAATATTTTAATACTCAAGACATAGAATTAGTTAAGAAAATTAAATCTCTAGTTACTCAGTTAGAACCTTAACAACTCCCGATTGAAAATAGTTACAAAATAATTTAAACCGATGCATCAACACAAAGATAAACAGGTTTACTTCTTCAAAGACCTACAAAAGAATCTTTTCGAAAAAAAAGAACAAGTTTGTCGCAATGCTAATGGAACCTTTAATAAAACACAATCTATTTTACCAGCAACGGATCTAGAAATTTTAGGAGTAACTAACTCTATTGAAAAATTTCAGATATTCCTCAATAAAGAATTTCTTATAAGAACAGATTGATAATATAGTTAAATTTACAAACAAAGCAAAATAACAACGAATGTCTGCAAAAAGATATATTTCCTTTATTGACTGTATTACTGGAAGAGGTTTTAAACTCATATTTGAACATGTCAAAGGAAAAGACATTTATTTAGTAGATATTTTATCTCGTTTATTAATTGATTGTTAAATTTTGCAGGAATGGAAAAAAGTAACAACAATAGCTATAGCCTTATACCAGACATTTCTAATCCTCTTTTAATTATCCAAAACCCAGCTCAACAGTTTCGCACTAGACATAATTTTTTTCCTAACTGAAAACTTATTTTAGATAATATTTGGTTTTCTAGACATAATCCCGATATAATTCTCATCAGAAATTTAAATACTTTAAGTGAATATTTTGTAACATCTAACTAAGCCCATCAGAATATACAGAAAGAGCACCAGATTCTCACATCTCATTTTAAAAAGCTAAATTTAGTATATCAAAATACAATAGAAAACCCCACAGCTGAACTAACCATGTCTGAACAAAAGACTAATAAAGATCAAAATCTTCAAAAAGTTCAATTTCTACAGGTACAAACCAAGTATGCTAATCTATTACCCATCTTCTCTTCAACTTAGAGAGAAATCCTTAGACAACAAGTCGAGCTCTGACGACCTAAAAGACCTAATCCTTGAAGAAGCAGAGTCTGATGGATTCAAAAAATGGGTTGATATCCAAAACTACCTAAAAAACAATAGTTCACCTAAAGGAGCCCGATACAATTATTATTTTTTACAATTTATACAAACATGCAAATTCATATCTACTATAATTTTATTAGACATAGACCTTGTTTTTTACTGCCCTATTGATATAACCAGAAAAACCTGTTTTTCCACAAAAACAACCAAATATTTCATAAGCAAGCTCTTAAAATTAGGAATGGTCAATAGCATTTATATACCAAAAGACATGCCATTAGAATATTTAGACGCTTTAGGTAACCTTCCCAATCGATTAAACCAAGCCATTGTTTTCGAACAAAAACAAACCCAAAATTTCATGCTATAAAGTCCAATTGTCCTTCAAATCCACAACACTCCTCCATAATGGGTAAAAAATGGAGCTATAATTCTCAGACAACATCAAATTTACATTCATTCCGATCCTACAAAAGTTCTGACCCTAACAAGACATGTCGATTTTGTAAACAACTTTCGTAATGATATTGAACCAGCCATCTTTGACCATTTGATGTACTATAAAGCTTATCGATAACTTAACCCAAGTTATAACCATGGTTTCAGACTTTTCGGCCATAATGTAAATGTGAAAATTTTCATCAAAGCCAGAATCGCCTATATCATCTGATCTCCTTCAGAGATTGAGATATCTCCAGAGATTGAAGAAATAATAAATGAAGAAAATGTGTTGGTTGAGCAGTACGAGAAAGCTTACAAAAATGAAGGAACCAACTCACCAGACATCTCATTAGATAGCGGTACTGACAGAAATTTGTCTAATGTGTCAGAAGTCTAAAGAGCATAAAAAAAAAAAAAAAACAGATTCTCCATCAGTGTACAGACTCTCCAATAATATCAAGATAAAAAGCAAGTCCAAAAGCAGATTTGTAACAGTATATAAAAGCAACCAACATCCATCAAAAGTAGATTCCAAAGACAAAAGTCAAGTTGAAAATAGTTTAAAGATAAGGGTGCCCCGCAATAATTCAATGAATTTTTTCTTCAAAGCATCTTACGTCTCAGCCATCTATGCCATATCTGCAATCTCAAGCGTTGATCCATCTCTCAAAAAGGAGGCCCTCAGTTCAAGTGAAGATCATCGAGTTTTAGAGCAATCAAGTTAAGAACCATCAAGCATTCCAGCTTTCAGCCATAGTTTCTTAGTGTGATTTTCTTTCAGTGTGTTTCCTTTTTTAAAATATTGTGTGAGAATATATCTATGTATAAACAGTGTGTATCCATGTATATATTTTTCATAAAATAAATCATCTAATTTGCTCTCATTCAAAATTTTCTTATCCCCATTTAGTATTTTCAGTACTTTCGGGCAAAAACTTCTGTCGACAAAAAGATCAAATATATAAATTTTATTTAGCTAGACAGTGCAAATCCTAGAATTTTCTTGAATCCAACCAGTATAAACAACTTTAGTTTTAATTGAGTAATTTCTTCTGTGAATTGACTCGAACTGTTAGCTTGTTGGCCTGTTCTTGCCGGTGTTCAGGCGTTCTTACAGGGTATTTTCAGAGCGTTATCAGGTTCGACAGTCATTTCTGTGATTTAATTGTTAATTTTATCTCTATGTTATTTGCATGCTTTTATCTGGTTCGATTGAATTTAATTTTGGTATCAGAGCCTATACTATTTCGTTAAATTTAAATATATATAACATCTTTTGTCTAAAGAAGTCTAGAAGTCTATATTAATCTACTGTGAAACTTTAATTTAGTGGGAAAAATATTAAATAGTTTGTTTAGGGATCTTTCTTTAAGTTTATTTCATGTTTTAAGGCTTTTATGTTATTATAAAATATAGTTTGGGTCATTATAGTAAAATAGATTGTTGTGTGGTCCAAAATAGAATTTAAGTCCATTTTATAAAAATAGGTCGTGTGGTCCTTCCATTTTTAAGAAAAAATTTGTATGGTCCTCTCATTTTCTAATTGAAGCCCAACTCTAACCTCATTACATTGTAGTATTTGGGCCTTAAGCCCATGTATTGGTAAAAATCCCTTATACATATGCATAATTTTTTTATTTTATTTTTCCCTATACATATGCAAAATTATATGGGTACGTTGTTGACACTTTTTATGCATTGTTTTTTATTTTATTTACTTATACATGTTTTTAGTTGCATAAAAAACTGCAAGTTGTGGTTATTTTTCATATTAAGGTTTATTAATTTTTCCAACCTTGTCGTAACTGTTTTTTCAATGAAGTTTCTAGAGACCATTTCTTCTGGTGTTGTCATAAACTATTGTGTTATTGTCAAATATACCGTGGTCTGATTTGCAAGTGAAGGAAAGTAAAATAGTATCGCTCCGGTTCATCAATCAAACAAAGGGGCACTCTATGAGCAGCAAATTGATGAAAAATATATTTACTTCTATTTGGTGTGTTTGGAATGAAAGAAATAGAAGATTTTATGGTGCACGGATTGTTCATGGCAAGGGTTTTTTTGTACTTTCCCTTTGTATATTTGACACTGTATGTTAATTTTATTTTATTTTTATTTTATTTTATTTTCTAACTTAACATATAAAAAGAATATTGTTCAATAGTAAGGAAGGAAGAAGTGTGAAAATAAAATATTATTCAGTAAAAATGATACAAGAAAATAAAGGATGATAGGAGGGATGTGTCATATTTTCTTTTTTATAAATTTTTATCAGTCCAAAAATAGATGAAAGAGAGAGAGATTTATTATAATCACACAACACTCAAAGAATAAAGAATTAACAAGGAATAATTAACTCAACACTCAAGAATAATGAATTAACAAAGACAAGGAACAATCAACTCAACACTCAAGAATAAAGAATTAACAAAACAAGATACAATTAACTCAAAGCTAAGATTGATAAAGCAAACTTGTATCCCTTTATTCGTTCTCCGCCTCTATTTATAAGAAATTTTGAGTAATTGAGTCCGGGCTCCGTTTGGTTAGATAGAATTGGGAAGAAAAGAGAATAGATAAAAAAGAAAATTTATTTTATAGCATGTATTTGGTTAAGGTGAAAATTATTTAAGAAAATTGTATTGAAGAGCATAAAAGTTACTAAAAATATTTATACTTACCTAAATTGTCCTTATTTTATATTTTTCTTATTTTATAAAAATAGTAAAATAATAAAATAAATAGTAGAATAATAAAGAATTAATTAGTAGTAATATACATCTAAAAAATGATATAGTTTTCAATTAATTGACACTTACAAATTACTATTCATAGAAGTCTAAGTTAATTCAAACTCTGCCACTAATAAAGTTATTATTGGTTTGTAATTCTTTGAAATCTAGTATAAAATAAAATAATTATGGGTGGCTTACAATTATCGATATAGTTGGTGGATAAAATAAGAATGCAAAATAGAAAGACATTGCTTTCGCGAGAAAATTTTATTTTTGCGTGTTTTGGGCATGAAACATTTTGGGAAAATAACAAGTTGCGATAATTCAAATTTTCGAGAAAGTTTTATTTTCATTATATCCAAACTCTAAAAAAGTTATAAAATTTCACTTTTCTTTATTTTTTTAGTTGATTCTACCTAACCAAAAGCCTAACATTTTCCTTATACTTGGATGGCAACGGTGGAGTTAGGACGCGTTTGGCTAAACCCTACTTCACCCCGTTATAAAATCTATCACACCAACTTCGCCTCATATACTACGTTTATTGCAAAGTGCGGCGGGGTGGATTGGGTTATATCACTTTATTACGTAGTAAAAAAAACTAGCCAAATGTGCTCAAATTGGATGATAAATAAGCTGGCCCAACTTTTAAATTACTAAATATATTAATGGATATTTCTAGTAAAGTAACAAGAGTTTTAAAAATATAAAATATTATATATACATATATATATATATATATATATATATATATATAAAAGGTACATATATAATCGGGGCAGGGTCGGGACAGATTTATCATTAAATCCGCCCCCGCCCCAAACTCACTTTGGGTTTTCAATTATTTTATCATATCTATCCCAAATCTATTTAGGGGCCACTAAATTCACCTTATTAGGAGCGAAGGTGGGGTGGAAACCCGCCAAATTGGAGGAAATTGCCGTCTATTACTCAGACGCAGTGCAATTACAATGCAATTTCCCTCAAGAATCTTAATTACAGTGCACTTTCGTTATACTTGGATAGTAATCCTTCTTCTAATAAGATTGTTTACCAAAAATGGGTTTATCACATGTATTGTAATTGGGCTTGAAATCACACTATTTGGCCCCTCTTATTGAGTCCAATCCATCGGGCATGATTAACCCGGCCCAATCTCCATGTTGAGGCCCAAGTCAGAAGTTTAATAGTCTTCATATTTTTTTGGTGGTTCCCTCTTATACTGATGTGTCAACCTACTGTTGGTGAGGAATTATTTTCCCTCCACAAATACTATTATAAATTATACAATTTTTAAATTACAATATTATTCTCTATGTCTATACATTACAATATTGTAGATATTACCGAACATAATGGTAAAAACAAACAATTTAAAACTTTTTATTTCCTTCTCCGTAACAAACATAATAAATTGCTCTTCCATATTATCGCACAAAAAGTAGGGAAAATAATATATTCCTTGGAAATATATTATCCATCCATTCTTCTTTCCCTTTCATCAAATCTTTTATTTTCTACTAAACGGAGCATAAAAGTTACTCGTCTTTATAACACTTTTAAAGTACTTTTTTTTTTAACACTTTTAGGACACAGTGAGATGATTTTATAATTATTATTTTTCAAAATAATAAATTTCAATGCAATTTAAAACATATTATGAATTAAGTTTACAAATAATATAAAATTTAAGGAAAAAGAAGAAGAAGAATCGTCTAGTTCTAAGCTTCAAGCCAGTGATTTCATCCATTATTATAATGGTAAAATGAGTAAAAAAATTTACTTTTTACATATATTATTATTTTTTAACATATCTATGTCGTATCCCTGGACATTAACATGTGACCAATTGGAGTAACCTGAGGAGATACAATTAGACAAACAATATATATATATATATATATATTGAAAACAAAAACCTTGGACAAATCCAGTTCACAAATCCTCTTCAATTAACAATCAACATTGGCACAGCAGTTGAAAATGCATCTCAAATCCATTAAAATTCTAGGCAAAATTGCTTTTCTCCAATTAAATTACTAAGAGAAAAATTTATAGTTATAAACCAAGTTTTGTACGTCATATCTAACAACAAAAGCATTTCACAACAATGAGAATCATCGTCAGAATTCATTTCAGCAGAGACTCACATTCCTTCAAGACTGCCACAAAAGAAAAAGAAAATAATGCTATGGTAAATTTGCATTCCTAGAAAGAATAGAGGCTTCTTTGTGCTACTACATTCCTCCACCAGATACTGATACTTGCTTAATCGCATTTGCAATCTCTTCTGCTTTTATTACTCCATCTGTGTATGCGACTAGTGGGCTCTCTCCCGGAACAATATCGTCTTTTAGATAGCTTCCTGTTGTTCTGAGCAGCTCTTCGGACCCTTTCTCCACCAACCCTTTCATGACAATTGTCTTGTGAGTTCCCGATATTAATTCTTCATAATCCGTGTCTCCAGTTTCACCGAGAATCACATACATGTTTGCAACGTTCAATCTCCAGCGGACGAAAAGGTACCTAATGAATTATCACGGGATTGTCGAAAATCACAATCCATTGGAATCATCCCAAATTAAGCTAAGGCCACAATCTAGGAAGATAAAATGGCATGACAATTCAATCAAAGTGATGTCTTCATTTGGCGATTTCATTAAAAATTTAGTGTGTTTTTACACTTAAAATCCATAAAGAATCCAACTTTTGCACTCAAGCAGAAGGATTTCTTGTTACCAACGCTATGCGGAAAACAATAAAATGAGAGTACTATTAGTATATGTGCCGAATTTCTCTCCACTACTGTGCACCTAAACCAATTTTAAAGTGTAAATGATACCTCATTGATGCTAGTGTAACAAAGCAATTTTCTCATAATTAAATAGCTGTTCAAACGTATATTTTTGTTAATCATTTTAGTACTTAATTCTTAAAAACGAAGGCACGTGTCTACGTCCGTGTGCGGAAAAAATCCAAAAAAGGTTGGTCGGAAGCTGTTGTATTCTCTCTCTAACTGAAACACCCCTAAACTTGCTCCAAAGAGCTGTTTTCTCCAATTGGTGTGTACATATCTTCTAAAGAGTTAATCAAAAATTATTGTTCCCACTTTCATGGGGACCGGACAAATCCTTTTGATCAGATAACCCAGGAGGATTTTTTTTTTATGCCCACAGGAATTAAACACAAGACTTATTAGGTCATGCCCACAGGCCTCATGACAACTCAACTACTCCGTGGGGTTGTGTTTATCAAAAGTATTGTTATATGTTATATACTTTACTTTCTTTTGTTTAAATTTAAAAAGAAAAAAGAAGAAGACTAAAACGCAAAGAATTCTAATAAAATACCAAAAATATCCATTAGTTAGACAAAGTTGGTTTGCTAAGCTTCCATATTTGCATATACCCATCCAATAAAATAAGGCACATGTCCATAACTTTTTAGACTTGAACCAGCAGTAACACTAGGAACTCTGGGAATTTGTGACGAAATTTAGTTCAAGGAGTTAGTCGCAAAAGACTGAAAAATATGAGAAGTTTTTTTTTTTAATAATTTAACCTTGTTAAAATTCTAAAATATCCTTAATTTGAAAAAGTGAAGCGAATATAGTCATGCAAATGCCGCACATACAAAAGAAACTCATTCTAAATCCCAAAACACACAATCCCAAAGATACATTTTTTTCCCCTGGGAATGTGCAAAATATCAAATTTTCATGGGATGTTTAAAAGGCTGATAATTTACAAGATATTACCTGAGTGCCTGTGCCCGAGATGCAAGGAGAGGGATAACTTGCATTCTTGTTGAGTTCCTGCAGTACATCAGATGGCAACGGAGACCTCGCATCCTGAGTTTCTGCCTCAAATCATCCACTTTCTTTGCCTGCAAAAGCCAACAACCATGATTATTACCTAACTAAAGAAACCAGCTACTTTTCAGAGAGCTAATGCTTGCATTTGAAACTAGCATCCACCTTGCTAAGATCCTTTATCAAGTAAGAGACACAATGGGAATTGCTTGATTTCATGTCTTCCTCGATGGGACTTGAAGATTTAGTGGACTTATCTTTTACACCTTCAACTATATTCATCAGCTTCCAAATGGTTTTTTTTAAACCTTCACAACCCCAACGGTAGTCGATATGTGACGCATAATCCGGGTCCAGACTCAGTTTTCCATCTTCTTCTGTACAATTACCTGGGTAGTAAACTTCGCTCCCACTGCTACAAATCAAAGCATCAAATTCAGTTACTTGGATATTTCCTGATTTCAGAAATGCTGTCAGTTCTGCAATTGGCATAGCAGTTAATAGACCAAAGCCTGAGAATCTCGCACTCTGTGAGTCTAATTTCACGGCCTTAAATATCTCCTGCAGTATCTGAATCATCTTCTTTTCGGGAGCGCCACTGCTATCATAGCAATCAAGCGCTATTACAATCAATCGACGTCGTCTCCTCAACATGGGATACTTGCTTGCCACATTATCAAGTGATTTCCTGCCACCTTCAGAATCTTGTGGTCCTGTCTCCGGCTTCTTCATCTTGCTCAGGAGCCGCTTCACTTGTTCTTGCAGCTCAGCTCCACTAGCTGCAGCAGTATAGTCGAATGATTCATTTAGTGATGCCTTTTCACCATCGATCGAGAGCCTAAGGGACATATCTTGGACATCCTTAAGTGAATCATTCAGGGACTCCTCGTTAGCCAATTCATCAACTGGTGTGTCAGTTTGCCATTGTGGATGCCTCATCCGACAGGCTGCCACTCTTGTTAAATATGTACGGCAGTGTTCAGGCCATGAGAAGAGATGTATGTTCTTCCAACCATTTTTTCTGCAGTCGTGCCATAAATTCTTCTCTGATACTAGTTTAAGCAGTGCATCAGCGATAGCTTGCTGATCATGAGGGTCCACAAGCAGACCGTTGTTCAGAGCCTAAAATTGCAAAGAAAAAAAAAAGAAGAAGAAAAAAGCAATGAGAGGTCATATCACCAAAAGAATCAAGTCATTCATTATCTTTGCATCATCCACGTCCATTTGGTTGCTGGGAAAATGGTGAAGAAATATACAACAGCCATTCTATTTTATTTGGTAGGGAACAATACCCATTATAGCCCATACTATTCCTGTCAAATACTGGTTTTTTTTTTCCCTCTTCCTTTCTCTTACTGGCAACCGAACAGTAGAAACAAAAATTATACAACATTTGGCAAGTGGCGCCCCCAAAGAGGGGGGAGGGGTGTGTAAGTTGTGGCTTTGTGGGGGTAGAAAGATTATCCTTACCCGATGAATGTCAACTGGACCACCATTTTTAGTTGCCACCATTGGAAGTCCATGTGCTGCAGCCTGCATTGTTCCAAACAAATAGCTTTCAAAATTTCTTCCCTAACCAGATCAAGATGACCCATGAAAGAGGGGTAAATAATTGAAACCAACCTCAATCAAGGTAAGCCCAAAAGGCTCAACTAGAGCAGGATTTATGAAAACTCCCTGCCATATTTCAAATCGCTTAATGAGTTATCACCATAAAACCATGTAAAGCAAGTTCTAAGAGCTGTGAACTTAAGTGTACCTTAGTTTTTGCAGCGAGGCGGTAGATATCTGGGACATCACTTTGCCTGTGATGCTTCGGGAAGGCCACTTGTCCATACAGGTCATACTTATCAATCAGCTTCAATACTGTGGTGAGCACGCTAGCATTTCCAGAAGACATCTCATCTATATCATCCCTATTACCCATTATAAGTGTCTGCATACAAGTTGGTTTTGTTAATAGTGTTCAAATATGTTGCCTGGTGGGTAGATCAGTGACCGTGCCAGCTTACTTACAAGATTAGCAAGCTCCCTTAATGGGCGACATTCTCCAAAGGCTTTCAAAAGTGTGGTTATATTCTTTTTTGGATCTGGTCTTGATAAGGCCAAAATCATTGGTTTATGAGGATTTGTCAGGAAACGCATCACCTGCAGAGACAGTTTAATTGTGAGGTGACTACACTGATAAAGATATTCATAGGTAATGAGAATAAACACAGAGATATTGTACTCACTTCTGACCATATTGTTGGGAGTGCTTTAGGAGACGATCCATCAGTATTAGTCAGTGCTGTGAGTTCTCCATCGGCTTCAGCATTTTCTTCTTGAGCCACTACGTTGCTGAAGTCCATGCCAGGAGGAATGACCTGCAAATGGAAGTAGTAGTATTAAAATACTAACAAGTTATTCTGGAGGTTCCTTACTGAAAAAAGAAAAAAAGAAAGAAAAAAAAAAAGAAGTTATTCTGGAGGTTCATAAAATAAATTTAAATTCAACGGAATTATCTGTGATCCTTATTGTTTGCCGTTGAGATGGCTCCATGACCAATGTTGTTGTTAGCCACTTTGGTAATGGCAAACAAATAGTAACTTAAACCATTCAAAGCTGGTTGCAAAAATTAAAAGTTAATACTATAATGGCGGCATGGCAGATAGGGATTGAAACACACAAATATAACAAGTAACTTGCAACAAATGTCAAAGTTAGGTATACCCAGTCCATCACTCACAGCACCCAACCTTCATGGACAAACAGTGAGTGATGGGTTCTAGACTAAATGGTCAGATTCAATTCCAAAAAGTTTCTTTTAGATTTATTTTATTCAAAAGCGTAGCCCCATTTTTAAAGTTTTAATTTTTATGCATCCCCAAAGAGGCTTTGTTTTAGATACCAG
Source organism: Cornus florida (assembly GCF_030987335.1). Taxonomy (NCBI): domain Eukaryota; kingdom Viridiplantae; phylum Streptophyta; class Magnoliopsida; order Cornales; family Cornaceae; genus Cornus; species Cornus florida. The sequence goes on along the minus strand of NW_026775579.1, from coordinate 84,979,673 downwards.
ATGCATCTTACTGTGAAATTCATTCATAAAAAAGATAATGGGGGACAAAATCTATTGAACTTGTGCTACATTAATTTAAGAACGCTGGCATGAATAGGGAACTGAAACCATACGAATGTTATCAAAAGGCATTATTAATTTAAATTGCTTCAATTGGAGATCATGTAATGTGAAAGTGTGTGTGTGTAAGGTGAAAAGGGCAAATAGTGAAAGCACATTATATTAATGGAAGAGAGAGTATATATAGATATCCAGAACAATCACTTACCACCATCCTTGGCATGTATCGACCATGGCAATTGACCCCTCGTCTAGCACGCGCCCGCAAAACTTTCTCAAGCTTAACATCAAACCCATCATATAGTCCCCATTGTTCATCAATCTCCTGTTTGGTGCTCGTTATAACAAGTTCTGCAGCATCAAGGGAAAGCTCTTCTGCTTCTATCCTCCTCATAATTTTATATGTTGAATTGATATCCTCTTTTGACTGCCTTCCTTGTTTAAGTAGCTGTTCTAGCTTATTTCTACCAAGTGAGTGTCCAGTTAGAACCATTGGAACATTTAAAGCACCTGAAAGAAGAGCAGCACTATCCCCTGCATCTGCATAATGGCCATGAATTACATATGGCCAAACAGGGTGGCCCTTACCAATTTGCTCACCCAAAACTTTTGACATATTAAGAACATGAGCCAGAGCTCCATCTACAAATTCTTGTATGTGAGGCCACAATAGTTCTTTCCGAAGGTACTTGTCACGTGGACCAAAGGGTATCCTTATAATATAAGCCCCGCTGCTTTCTCCCACATCTGCATCATCAGCATCTTCAGGGCCTGCAGTAAGCATCTCTGTGGGCTCTCCATAGCTCCAGTCCACATCAGGCGAGGAAACTTGGCGGGTGAATAAATCTACCCTATACACCCCTGGCATCCTAGCAAGCGCCCGCGCAAGCTCCACCACATATTTGACCTGAATTTTAAATGAAAACCAGCAACTCAAGTAAGACGAGAAACATATTTGAAACAAGAGTTATATATTAATAGAAATATGCAAAACTTACCTGACCACCAGTATCAGAATCACGACCAAGCTCCATTTGTTCTCCTCGGACCAAACCATGCAAACTGGTCAAGAAGATGAGTTGCAGTAATTATAGAAAAAGTGGCTAAACAGATTGACTTTTGAGCAACTTCAAGAAAATTTATCTCTATACTTGTACACATGTTGGTATATGATGCTAGTTTAACGACTTGAACTGTGGATGGTTCAAGCAGTCACCAAGAAATCTGGTAGATAAAAGCTGTTTTTTATGGAAATTTGAATTGGTCACCCCAGAAAGATAAATAGTTTGTCAATATTCATGACAGGACTACTACAATAACAGAATTTTATTCCTGGCAAATGAACAGAGCTCTAAAGGTTAATCTGAGTAAAGCACTAAATATCATTTTAGTGACTTTTGGAAGTCACTATTCATCAGAGTCAAATTTAAATACGTCTTTAGTAATGGAAGCTAAATAAAATTATTGAACTCATAAAGAAAGTATATAACTGATGATAAAGAACTTTCAACATGAAACATCAACATTAGGAAAAGAAGTTTGGCTGAAATTCATTAAGAGTGAGCAGTTCAGTATGGTTTATTGCAAAAGGCACGCTGAAAAAAATTGTACCTGATAAGAATAATGTAAAGTTTCTTTTCCTTATTGTTATCCGACCATACTTCCAAGTTGGAGAAGTTCCGTTGGAACTTTTTCCTTGGGCTGTCGATTATAATTGCCTCCCCAAGAACATCCCCTCTCTCTCCCTCAGACAAGTCCTCGGACATGTCTTCTGTGACATCCTTGCGCCCTTGTTCCCGCTCCCACCTTCGGTGTGCCAACCGTTGGAAATCCTCCCATTCCAACTATCACCCAAAAAAAAAAAAAGGTAAGAGCTATTTGAGCCATTTAAGTATTTCTCTTGAAAAATAAGGGTATTGATCAAAGCATAATTCATTTTCTCTTGAGATGCAATAGTTCTAGTAAGCAATAGGTATGGTACCTCCACTCTTCTGATGTCTCTATGCAAAAAAAATATAACTCTGATAGTAGTTACTGAAGAGAAATTAGTTAAAAAAACATGGTGGAGAAATTAGTTAAAAAAACATGGTGGGGCTATTTGGACGGGGTAAAAATACTATACTCAAGACAATATGATTAATCACATGACATATACACATACATGTTCATATAAATGTATAACTTGTATATTCAATCATATAAAAATAGACAGAAATTTCCTTATAAACGCATTTTTAATTATTCATTTATTTCACACTTTTCTTTTCAAAATACGAACTTAAGTAGACCAACTCAAGCAGAAACTCGAATCCCCCAGCATTATGTTTTGTGCAATCCTGAAATTTGCTTTACATTATGGAACACTGGGACTTTGGATCTACCATCACAATGGAAACTGAATTCTCCTAAGGACTTCTGTACAATTGAACACATAATCAATTTAGCGGTAAACACCGATGCAGCAACTAAATAAAGCTAGTCATAGCACCACCTGGCAGATGGAAACCTCATTCGGCAATATCATATATGCATGTTGGTAGGGAGCGTCATGATACACGGTATGTTTGTGCAACTGCTCACGGAGATTATTAATCAGAAATATATATAACTAAATAAAGGGAAAACTATAGGAGCCAAAAGTCGCTCCAATTTTTTTTATTATCAGTGTACACTGTACACAATAGGTACCATCTTCTCTCTCTCCCTCTCTCTCTAATAAAATCCATTGCAAAATATCTTCAAAATTCAAATAATTGATTAGAGTCAGTATTCCTTCAAAACATAGATACTGTAGTTCAAAAAATAATTAAAATTGAAGACAACTAAACATTTAAAACCCACTCTATATCCAAAAATTGCAACTTGCAAAGATATATACAAGTTTTTGTCAACAAAATTTTACCAGACAGGAAAAAAAAAAAAAAAAAAAAAAATTCAATGAAACTGTAAATAGGACCACATACTGTACACGGCAAAACAACCAAATTCATCTTTTTGGCAGGAAGATCAAGAGATACATATGAAAGATGGAGAGAGAGACCGCTTAACAGACATCAACTTTTTAGAAACATCACGAGACCTCATTGACACACGAGAAAGAGAGAGAGTTGCATTTACCCATTTCTATAAAATAAAAATAAAAAACAAGAAACCCATTAGCCAACCTCCCCAATACCCTGAAAGCAGAGTACATCCTATTGCAGTGACCCAGAGAGAGACCTATCAAATTAAATGAAAAAGCTCATTCAAAGTCTCTGTCCCTCCTCTCTATCTATATTCTGGAATTCAAGATACCTACTAAGAACTCATAATCATACACATAAATACACATATACAAAGATATAGATCATCCTTGCCTTTATCCCATACAAACAGGTCGGGCACATGGATTCTCTTTTTCCCCTCTTTTCTATCGTAAACCATATCTCCTATTATATTTAATTACCTAAAATCATTTCTTAGTTTAGGTCGGCCTCTTTGTCGTTAAGGTTAAATGCAAATCAATCTTCCTCTCCTTCAAAATGCTAACAGGCGCTACACCTAATTTTTCCCTAATCTTTTGATTATTAATATATATTGACAGTCACCCAATTCTAAATACAAATACACATACTCATAATTCTATACAAGCCCACATACACTCATCGACTCATACTAAGTGCCTATATAGATAAATAAACATATACACAGAAGTACCACCTATATAGATAAATAAACATATACATATAAGTACCTATATAGATAAATAAACATATACTACACATACATGACGTATATTCACATACACATGCAGATCATAAGGAAACCCAATTCTCCGAAAAATCAAGAAACCCATCGACAATCACCCAATTTTAATATATATATATGTATAGAGAGAGAGATGAACCTGCTTCTTCTAGATACGTATAAACACTCACTCGAGAAACCCCAATCCCCGAAAAATGAAGAAACACATTGACAATCACCCAATTCTAGATATATATAAACAGTCGCTCACATGCATATATACATATAGAGAGAGATGGACCTGTTTCTTCTTGCGAGCGAGATGCCAAATACGCCAGCACATGTTCTCGAGCCTCGAGCTCCGTTCCCTGGTGTTGCGAGTGGCGACCACCTTGATCCATGTCCGGTGCAGGTCACTCTCGTCCACACCAGTCACCACTTCCTCCACAAAGTACTTTGTGGGATTGAAATGCCCTCTCTCTCTCAGGTTCACAGGCGTTGGCTTGTGGTCATCTATAGCTGACGCCCCACTGTCCAATATCGCCTCCAAGTACCCATTAATCCACTCATTCCCAGCCATTTTCTCTCTGTCTATAATAGATTTTCTCGGGAAAATAAAATTTTACGGGAATGTTTTTATTAGAGTTCTGTTACGAGAGAAACTCCTGAAAATGGTGGAGACAGTGTTCGAGTATGTAACTAATTATGGTGTTGGGGAGATTCGGCATTGTGAGGGAGAACCACATGGCGGTTGGTGGTGGGCCCAGGATTTAACACGTGTGATGTGGATCTTGAAGGATTAAATAAGTTTAATGCAATGAGGGTCTATTGTATCCCTTTGGGGTTGAGGTGTTTTGTACACTTTTTCCAATGTTGTCCGATTCCCAATGCGACCTGGGCGTTTTCCTATTTGGAGAGGCCTCAATTCTCTGCGGCATCTCTTGTCTGCTTTTGCTACAACCACACATATATGGGTACAAAACTATTTTCTCACACATAATTTAATACATTATACATATACCTTCCGAAAATTTATATATATATATATATATATATATATTTTATTCCCTCTCATTAATTAAAATTATTACTGGACAGTAATAATTTCAATTAATGAGAAGAAAGAAATTCTTTTGGTTGTCACTTTTTATTGGTGACTTAACACAACTAATGTGAGTGAGTTGATTGTTAATGGACCATTACAAAATTAAGTTAATGAGAGGAATTAATGGAATAGTCACAAATTTACAGTAATACATTTTTTTTGGTTTTGTTTTTAACCAAATTGGTTTGGTTTTGGAGTCAACTTAATTTTCTTATCAATATGGAGAAGTTATGCATTTGTTATATCATTGCATCTTAAAAGGGATATTTCTTGAAATTATTGTTTGTTTGTTTCCAACCTATAATCTCTATGTCACACCATAGTAACATCAACTTTTTGATTGTATCAAGCAATTTATTTGACAGAGATGTATTATCAAAGTTGTAAATATTGTAAATTATGAAAAAAAAAAAAAAAATTCTTCCAAAAACCTTCCACAATGCCTTGGCCCATCTCCAGCTTTAGCCAGCTTGATCCAATTTTGGACCACATCGAACTTGCTTAAAGGAAGTGGGTCTGCTAGCTCGCCAGTTTATTCGCTAGCCCTGATGAGCCGGCCTGCGATTACTTAATTTTTTTTTAAAAAAATATTACTCAAAATGATGTTATTTTAAAGATAGAATTAAAAAAAAATAAAAATCAAAACGGTGCCGTTTTGCAACGGCTACTTTTTTATTTTATTTTTTATTTTAAAAAGGGGCAATGGTCCGAACAGTAATGGCCTGTTTTGCTGACCGGTTATCCCTAAAATTTGGTTTTTTCACTTTTTAATTGGTTAATTTAGAGAGCAAAATTGCGGAGAGGTTATTGCAAATGGTTTTGGGATGTACATTAATAGTTAAGGATTGTAATTCATAAAATATATTAAATGCTAACAACTAATTAGGAAGGAATAAAAAGAGGAAAAATTCAAAATGAGAGAGGATGATACTCGATAGATGCAAATTATGGGTTTTTTTTTTTGGGTTGTTGTTGTTGTTGTTGGAAAGGAATATAGTAACTTTTTAACCAAAAAAGAAAAAGAAAAAGGAATACAGTAACTACTATAAATTTAGTAATTTAACTAGAGAGTTAAACAGTTTAGTTTTTTATTTTTTATTTTTTTTAAGATGGTCGAAAAGACAAATAATGAATCATTCAATATAACTTTTAATTCGGTTGTTAAATATGGTAAATTCATGACTATTGAGTATTTGTTTAAAGAGTAATGTCCACACACACCATCAACTCTCCATGATAATTAACAAATGCATGGATTGAAAAATGTATGAAATAGTTGATTTAAATTTTACAATTCTAAAAAAATTGTATCAATCTAATGATAAAATATGAAAACTCGTAATTCTTCTTGCCAACGAAAGCTTTGGTTCTACAATTTATTATTCATGCACCAGTCAATTATGATGACTCTAAAAGGATTAAAATGAAATCAAATTCCAGGAAAAAGAAAACTGATGACATACATGTCATAAAGTAAAATGCATTCAAGTACTTTTCATCCAAGTACTTCTCAAAAGAGCCCTTGCCACACCATTCACCAGGACTATTCATCTCTCTCTACCTCTCTCTCTCTCTCTCTCTCACACACACACACAGTGCACACACACGCCTATTGATGATGCTGAAGTATGTGGCAGCAAAGTATCATCCCAAGTTGTAGTAACCACCATCGACCAAACTTTATCACCTTTGTCATCTTTGCATTAAATAGATGAAACCCTTTTCACACATGCAAGTACCTTTCCAAGGCTCTAGCTGAATGTATCAGTTAGAAGCTGCAATATTTTTGGTGATTTCATGGACGCATGCTGCCCCAGCTTGCAAACAAAAAGTGGGGGAGAGCCAAATTGAGACAAACATGCAATTGTGGCTTCCATCACTTTCATTCATGTGACCGCTATTCAGTTTGAGAAATAATGTAGCTTTTTATACTGAATTATTTGGAAGAGAACATATTCTCTAGGGTTCTTCCATTCACATGCCTGTCCTTCTCAGATGTTTCTGGTGGTCTTGGTGCTACTTTTTCTCCTCTAAAAGTTTGAAGTACATAATTACAATTATTTATGCAATATTTGGTAGGAAGTCAAGAAGAGGCATGGAAGGAAGACACAAAGACATGAACAAATTTTCTTGATCCGATAGAGATGATATAAGGAAAGAAATAATCTTTCACAAATTTTTATCCATCCAAATATGAGCGGAAGATAAGAGAGAAGACAGTGACTCTATTATAGAAGTTTTAAATTACTACATTACCTTTTATAAATATTTAATTAATAAATCTCATAAATAAAGTAAAAGATGGGTTTAATGGTAAAATAACTTAAAATTTATCTTTCATTTTAACCTACTTGTCAAATTAAATTGTTAGTTTTTTTCATTCTCTTTCATCCAACCGAACAAAAAGAGGAAAACGCTTAATCTCTTCCCTAGGGATGTTTCATTCATCATTTTTTCTCTCCCTTCCATTCAATTTTTTTTCCTTCCTACATAATGGAGCATTAGTTCACAAAGCTCTTTCTAATTTGGCATTAATATCAAGCTTATTTGCATGCAATATGTATAAGTACGTTTATAGCACATTAAATAATGCGGAACACTTAGCATGAGTTGTTTGTATCACTATAAGTCCAAACGTTGATACTGACACAGTTAAAACAAGTTAGTCGATTTGAATCGCAAAAACTTAATAAAAAATGACCAACCGGGCGATGGATTTTCATGATCATTGGGTTGTATTTAATCAAAAATATTCATATCACACAACAATGAACTACAATTTAAGGTTTTTTTTTTTTTTTTCTTTCTTTTTATGGCAATAATGTTAAGGGTTAATGGATAAAGGAGAAATGGAGGGTGTAAAGCTCAAATACGAACTCTCAGATATAGAGAGCAACCTAACTACTCATATAACAGAGACTTTAAAACAACAATTTTAGTAACTTTCTTCATTTTAATATTCCTTCAAACACGACACTTGTAAACAACAATCTAAGTAACTTTCTTCATTTTAATATTCCTTCAAACCCAAATTAGAAGTTCACATATCTTTTTGGTATATCACAAAATATAACTCCACTTCCACCCTTGGAAATATAACCTCGTTAACTTTCAAAAGTTGCCCTTCGCATTGAATTTTTTACCAACTAGATAACTTGGTGATTTCAAAAGCGGATTAGGCAGATACCTTGAAAAGTTTAGAAACTCCAAGGTGGAGTTATAGTTTGGAGCAGTGGGAGTGCTATCATTTTGAGCCTTGTGTAGTAGATATAATCACATCAGTGGGCCTTAGCCCAAAGGTTTTTATCCGGCTAAAAGCCCATGATCTACTTCTATGCTCATCTCATTCTTGTTTAACAAGCCCGACCAAATTTCAATTTAGAAGGCCCATTCATTTATCTCAACTTTTCCCATATCCACAGTACTAGTAGATCTAATTATGGCATTTCAAATGACCCAGCGGCAGGATCACCACCGAGCTAATTGTTTTTTGGGTATTTTAGTTTCACGCTGCTTCACTTATCATTACCACATTTGGTGTTGATCGAAAATTAGAGTTTGTTTAGTTTGGAACTTTAAAATCAGAACCAAAGGGACTTTAGCTTAATGGTATAACTTCCCCATCTTCAAAGAAGAGGGGAGGGGTTCGAGGCTCAGCGTTGACAAAAATGTATGAAAAAAAAAAAAAAAAAAAAAACTATGAAATCAGAAAAATTACACAAAAAAAAATATGTTTTTAGAAAAATGTCTTTTATAATTTTCTAAAAATAATTTTTTATTCTCTAAATTCTTATGAACTATTTTCAAAATTAGATTTTTAGTACATTTGACTCCATCATCCATATTGTTATACTTTTCTTGTGATCTGTAATTCTAAAAATAATCCTCAAGAATTTATAGAACATAAAATTATTATCATAAAATATTCTTTTATAGTTATCTTTAAACAAACATTTTTATAATCAGATTTTTAGAAAATAATTTTTTAAAAATTGAGCTAAGCAGTGTTTTTGTACAATTTTTAATAGTTACAAACCAAGCAAACTCGTTTTTAGTTTTCATCATTTAAGACTTCTATATGATAAATTAATAAAACCGGCTGAATTGGCACACAACTTTTGAATAATTGTTGGGAATAACTTAAAATATGAAAAGTTATTAGTTTTCTATTGAATGAGAAAAAAAAAAATAATTCTGTAACTGTGCATTATTTAAAAAATAAATTTTTCATCAATAAAATATAAACTTTTTGAAAATTATGTAAGTTAATTTTTTTATTTATATTATTTTTTATGATGTTCAATTGGTGTTTTATACTTATTTTTATAGTATTATGGACGGAGTATGCTTTTGCTCTTTCCACTTATCTAATTTTGTTTTGTTTTGTTTTGTTTGTTTGTTTGTTTTTTTTTTTTTTTTTTTTTTTTTTTTTTTAATTATTAGTATTATTATTATTATTATTATTTTTGTTAAATAAAAAAATATTATTTTATTAAGTAAGAACTAGCAGAAAAAAAAAAATGCAGAAGTTTTCTTCTTGATCTGCCTCTTGACTCACTGAAAAACCCTACACACAGACAGAAGGCATATAGAGAGAGTGAGAGAGAGAGACAAAACATGGGGAAGAGAGAGAAACAAGAAGATCTACTCAAAACCCTAGAAGACTTCACCAGCAAAGAGAACTGGGATGAGTTCTTCACCATCAGAGGCACCGACGACTCCTTCGAGTGGTACGCCGAGTGGCCTCAGCTCAGGGACCATATCCTCTCACACCTATCAACCGATCAAGCTCCACCACCCGAAGCTGCCAGCGGACCACCACCTCCGCCGGAGGCAGCGTCGGTGCAGATTCTCGTCCCCGGTTGCGGCAATTCCCGACTTTCCGAGCACCTATACGATGCCGGTTTTCACAACATCACGAATATTGATTTCTCTAAGGTCGCTATCTCTGATATGCTGCGCCGAAATGTGCGCTCACGTCCCGGTATGCGGTGGCGCGTGATGGATATGACCAGTATGCAAGTATGTATCAACTTTCAATTCCTCTATCTTTGTGTACACACATATGAAATCGCAAAGCCCTACAAATCATGTCTTAACTATGAACATGTATGTATGCAATTCAATTACTGTAACAAAGACTCATCCTTTTAGGTCCAGAATAGCTGATTCATTTTCAGTGTGATCGTCATGTGAGGGTATTTTTATTAGTTAATCCTTAATATACTAAAGGAGCATGGCTGGACTCATTTAGTCATGAGCAGTTTGGTGTTTTGTGCACTTTGTTATGTTGCTCTGGCAGTTTATTTTTTGATTGAATGCATTTGCTAATGATATGGTTTTTATAGATGAGATGTGAAGAAATGTAAATTTTGATTAGGATTGGATATACACGGAATTGGAAGATTTGAAGGAGTTGTGTTATAGGGAGTATAGTTTTAATGTGGAATCAGAAGATTTGCATGAAGGTGAGTAATAGGGACTATATTGTTAGCTATCACTGAAGACGAAGTGATAGGAGGAGTGTAGTCTCTGAGTGAAGTTCTCTCTCTAGTCCATGCCCATTCTCTCTGGAGAAGAGTACATTAATGAGAAAACAAGGCATATTAGAAATTAACATGGAAATGACTTGTCCTGGACATTATACAACAAGTTTCTGTATTCCAACTAAAGGGATTCGTGCTTTCTATTTATTTTAAATAAGAATGCTGTTGGTATAGTTTTGTGTGTGCATATTAAGTTTTAGGAGTTAGAAGTATCTAAGTAATTCTTATATTTGCTGCACATGGTTTGTAGTTACGCTTTTGGCAAGTTAAATTATTGGGTCCTTTATGGAACCTTTAGTAAGCCACAATGGTTTTAGGAGGAAAAGTTTGAAATTTCCTATTTTAAAGTCCTAGCCTTATAAAAGGTAGAGTAGAGAGCCTATATATATTGTCATACTTCGTATTATTTATGGAGTTGAGTTATTGAGAACTTCAGGTCTTGTTTTTGCAGCTCAATCCTTGAAGATGAAAGCTATACCACTCCCTCGATCTCATATCTCTTGTTTGTATAACTTTTGTTACTTTTCCAGTTCATGGATGAGACCTTTGACGCTGTTGTTGACAAGGGAGGATTGGATGCTTTGATGGAGCCAAAGCTTGGGTCTAAACTCGGGAATCAATATTTGTCAGAGGTGTCCTGCACTCATACTTGAGTACAGTGTTTTGCATATTACTTGTTGTATGTGCTCAAAAATTAAATCTTCAGTAATGGATAATTAAATCTTATACTGGATTTACGTGACTGTTTTGTCTCTCACCAGGTTAAGAGAGTTTTAAGAGCTGGGGGGAAATTCATATGTCTTACCTTGGCAGAAACTCATGTTTTAGGTATTGCTTATCTCAACTTTGTGTTAGTGGTGGGAAATCTAAATTGCACTTGCTATTGCTTTCTTTCTCGGTTTGCTTCAGTTTAAAAATACTAGTTCTAAGTTAAGATGATTCGTGTGAAATAAATCAGGTGATATCGTATTGTTTTTGGCGTTAGTGTCTCTACTTCAAATCTTTTTATTACTTGCTCTGCTGCTTGTGCTGAGGATAGATATCATTTTCCTTTGTTTTTCTCCTCTCAGGTTTGCTGTTTCCCAAGTTTCGGTATGGGTGGAAATTGTCTCTTCATTATATACCTCAGAAACCATCTAATAAGCCCAGTCTACAAACCTTCATGGTGATTGCTGAGAAAGAGAGATCTACAATGTTGCACCAGATAATATCATCATTCAATAATTCTTCTATTAATTGTAATGGCCACCAGGTAAAGGAACTTGTTTACCTTTTCTGTTTTGCTTCTTTATTTTTAAAATTTGAGGAATAGATGATCTCATTTTAGTATTTATGACATTTCCACGAGATCTCTATACATAGAAGTTAAAAGTTATCCGCATATTCACGTGACACATTTAGCTGTTATAGCAAGATAGCACTACGGTGTAAATATAATTTGACACAGTTCACCTTGAACGTTAACTTTTAGTCATCTGAAATATTTGATGAAAAAAATATGTTGAAAGCTTGATAGAAATTGTCTGTGTATATATTTTTGATAAGTAAAACTGTTGATATTTTTAGGCTCGTGGACTGTACGAAGCACTTGAAAATGAGAACAGGATTCGTACAGAATACTCCAATGGTTCCGATATATTGTACACACTTGAAGATCTGCAATTAGGAGCTAAAGGGGATCTGTCAGAGCTCAGCCCTGGTCGTCGGACCCAGTTTACTTTGGGTGAACAAGGGGTCTCCCGTTTCTGTTACAGAGCTGTACTTCTTGATGCTCAACAAAAGTCTGACCCTTTTTCCTATAATTGTGGTGTTTTCCTTGTGCCTAAGGTTAGTTTCAGTTTCACCATGCCTGCTTTAGTACCATGGAATGCAACAGGAAAACTTCCCTTTTTCATTGAAAAAATGTATTGGCATCATCTTTTGTGAAATTAGACGGAAGTTTACTTGGCTTTGATTTCCTAGATATGGTCAGTTATCTGATCTGGTTCAATATAGAATGTGAAAACCTTCTCATCTGACTGGAGCGGTGGGTTCCATCTATTTCCTGAGAAATTTATTAGGTCAAAATTTCATCATACAGATACTAAGAATATTAATACATATGAAACACAGACAGTTTTACATCTATTTTACCATATAATGGCACAAGAAATTAATTGGTACTCATTGAAAATGAAAACCATACACAAGTTAAATATTGGGTAATTCTATGTACAATTAATCAAAGACCCTAGTTGTTAAATCTAAGCAATCATTTCTTCAAATTATTTTACAACATCTCAAGCTATTTTCTAAAATTTATATCTCTTTGTTAGACTGGTTAATTCTTTTCTTCATTAGACTGGTTAATTCATTGTCATGTAAAAGATCGAGTTGGTCGCTTTTCATGTTGACAAGTAGTACATTTTTCATAACTTCATTCTGAAGTCTACTTGGGACATTGCTATTTTATTTATTTCTTTATTATCTATTATTATTTGTTTGATAAGTAAAAGTCGTCATATGCTCTGGTATTTTCTTTAGTTAGGTTGCAATTACTTACTGGGTGGATGACATGGAATTTTACTTATTAGTTCTCGGAATTGGTTATCTTCTTTGTGATGTTTGCAGTATGTTTTTCTTTTCTGCCTTGTAAAAAGTGCCTTTCAAAATGCTAGATGGCACTACCGATTAATAGAAATTTGAAATTTTAGTTATGGCGAATGCACTTACTTTTTCTTTTATGTTTTGTATGTGCTCAAATTTTATTTCAACTATCAATTTTATTATTTATTTATTATTGTTAATATTATTTTTCAATTTAAATTATGTAACTGAATATTAGATTTCAGACTCGGGCTCATGAATGGCTCTTCTCTTCGGAAGAAGGGCAATGGCTGATAGTTGAGAGGTCAAAGGCAGCTCGGTTAATAATGGTACCTTTTTGCAGCTTAATGATCACATATTCTTTAGGAGAATCTTGTTGTCTAAATTTTTTATTGGAGCATCTGAACTATATTTTTTGCTTATTTAGATTTTCCTAGATACCAGCCACTCAAATGCCAGCATGGATGAAATTCAGGTATCATCTTCCTTCAATTCTGATACTTATCAAAAAAAAAAAAAAAAATCTTCCTTCAGTTCTGATACTGATGAGGCACATCTCTGCAACATTCCAACTGGTTGTTATGATGAACTTACTGGTACTCTTTTTTGCCTGTTCTCTCTTTCAGAAGGACCTATCTCCTCTAGTTAAACAATTAGCACCAGCAAAAGATGACATTGGAGCTCAAATTCCGTATGTTACTTGTTTCATTTGCCTTTTTTTTTTTTTTTTTTTTTTTCCCTACATTTTCCATTAGGTTGTTTAGGACAAGTTTCTTAATTTATTTTGTATCATAATCACCCATGTTTCCATTTTTTTCTTTTGGTTTGAAAATTTTCACCATCATCAATTTCATCCTCATCTCCCGCAGTTTGTGATACAATACTTCCTATAACAAGAAAATTATGTGGGAACATTATCTTTTTTATTTTTTTATTTTTCATTTACAACCCCCTCCACGCCCTGGTTTGAGTCAGGACATGAACCTCGATCGCTCAAGCTAACTACCCATGGTTACGGCCTAGAGTTATGACACAGTGATATAGGTGCCGTCTCATAAACATACTCGTTATTTGGCTGCTAGACGTGCTACTTGGAATGTTCTTGTGGGGCCATACTGATCCTTGTGTTGGAAGTATCCTTTGCTGCATCAGACGCTCCTTCTAGTTTACTACCCTCCTTTCAATGATTGTCATTGATTGTACTCATGAGTCCTGACATTGTTATACAATCAAGCATGAATCAAAGGGAAAATTTTATTATGCTCTTACGAACCGGGTGGCACTATAAATTATCAGAAAGAAAATGAAAGTATAGTTGTAACTGTGCTGGAATATTTCTTTCATTAAAACATCGTTTATACATTACACACGCCGGTGGATTTTATATTTAAAACTGCAGGCCTCTACTTATGCTGAGGCATTCTTTGTATTGCTGCATTACTCATTTGGTTTTCTGGATTGGTTTTATTTGCAGGTTTATGGCAGCAAGCGACGGAATCAAGCAAAGGAAAATTGTTAACCAGGTTCAAAGCTATCTTAAATATTTAAAATTTTATTTCCATTTGAGTAAGTTCCCGTGTTCATGAAATATTTGCTTCTTGATGATGTTTTTTCATTATTTATTAAAAAATAGAGAAGCACAATCGATTCCATAAAAATTGCCATAATTTTTTTTTTTTTGGTCTTGTACAACTCTATGACACTAATTTTACAACAATTTGTATTTGGAGTTTATTGTGTTCACATTAAAAACATATGTTTAAGAGCATCTGCACACCTTTAGCATGTTTTGATCATTTTTTTTTTAATTATTTTTTATGATGAGCGTTGATATTTTAATACTTATTCAAGTTTGCTGGTGGTATACCTTATATTACAACGGCTTTACGAATGAGATTTAGTTTTTTGGTGATAAAACCTTTGTTGACATGGCATGTAGCCATGTACATCATCATATACTGCCACCTATATCTTTGTAAATGGGATGCGCATGGATGCATTCAGTAGCTAACATACATTTTTCTTCATAGGCAGAACTGCTTAATGGAACAAAATGGTATTAAAATCACAGTGAACACTTCACACTTGATTGAAATTTTACTTCGTATTATCCTTGGATGCTGAGTTGAATCCTTGGCATTGGGATTTCTGTTAATTCGGCATATCTTCAGTCGTATAATTGCCAACTATTCTTTAATTATCATTTCCACTTTGTTTCAGCATGCCTTGAATATTATAAATGAGCACTGGTTATATGAAGTAATGCTAATGCAAGCACAAGGGACTTTAGCTTTTGTTCCAAAATTTTCACAAATAATATCCAAGTTACCTGTGATAAAATCTTTATCCATATTGCATGTACGCCATAGTGTCTTTTAATGGCTTCATTTACAGTTATGGAGGTTTTTACATCAATTGTTATATCAATCGCACCAAGACCCTTTAACTCAGTTAGGACAAATGATTTTTTTCTGAAAGATTGTGTGTTTTCTCATAATCTGCAATTATTTGCTTTTGTGTTCTGTAGGTCACATCTGCCTTGACTGGTCTAATTGTTGTTGATGATGTTGTCTATGAAGAAGTCGATAATGATTTCAGTCGCCTTTTTCCATCCAAAGATTTAATATTTCGTCGACTTATTTTCCAAAGAACAGAGGGCTTGGTGCAATCTGAAGCTCTGCTAACAGGAGAAGGATCTCTGAGTAGTACTGGTGAAATAGAGCAGAAGAAAACCCGCTCATCCTCCAAATCCAGAAAAAAAGGAAACCAGAGAAGAAATGATTCTCATGTGTCAGTGATGGATGGTAATGCCTCGTCTTTGATTTTCCTTCTACTAACAAATGCTTACTGCTTATTCAGGTTTATTATTATTTTTAAGAAAAACAAATACATTGGGAATTTCTTCTTTGGGGAAGGGGATGGGTTTTGAGGGGATGTATTCACTCAATTATCAGTTTTCAGGGATACTCAGCTATTAAATTGTTGCCGAGAAAGTGTCTTGTGCAATTGCTATGACACTAAAATAACTCTTATCAATTGTTGTACTTATGGAATACCTATAATATGGGCGATGCAAATATCCAACCATTGCAGATTCATAATATTAAAAGGGAAAAGAGTGAACCTGTATAATTAGCTTCTGCTTAGCATGGGCAATTGGTCATCCATTAGATTGGTAATTTGTTATTCAATCAGTATTCCAGCAAAGTTTAGTTGGTGCTGTCAATTATATATCAACTCCTTTTGAGTTCCAAATTTAAAAAAAAAGAAAAGAAAAGAAAAGAAAAAGTGCAACAGGGAAAAAATGAAAACACTTAATATTCTTCATCTTTCTTTCTTTTGTTAGTGGGACGGGGAGGGTGGGGCTTGGCAATGAAGTTTTTAGCTGGTGCAGTGGTGCATTGAGTTGTAAACTTGTATATATGGCCCCGACCTTGATTTGGCCTGCCTGAGCAAAGCACAAAGCTCGGCCCAGGCTCTAAAGATGCTTATCTTGAAGGTTTTTGAGGTCGAAAGTGTCTATTGAGGCATCTTAATCCAAATTATAGCTCTAAATGGCAGGTTTGAGATTTGGAAGTTCTACGGATATCAATGACTCACTTATAAAAAAAATAGATATCAATGGTTCAAAAAGAATACTGGTACAAGTATCTCAAAGGTTGTTTTGTTCAATCCAGTTGCCTTTCCCACAATGGAAATTTCGGTTCATGGGGCACACCTCGAATCCTGAGGTTTCCTTCAAGTTAAGAGATGCCTTTCCTAGATTAAACAAAGCTAAAATCTTCCAAACATCTCAGGCTTAGATGTTTTATTCTTCTTGATCTTTATTTTATGAGTTTTTACAATATCAGAAATATAATACCTGTATTATCTAGCATTGAGCATTTTCCAGTCAGACACTGGAGGAATTTGGCCGCACGGGTCTACTTATTGCAATCGTTTGTTCAAACCATATGCAAAACATTTGTTTTGATCAATTATTTTTCTAGTCATTTCATTTAGATTTTATTGTTTGTCTTGGTTTCTTATTGCTTATCTTCTTCTTGCTATAGAATCGACCAAAGATCTGAAAGTTGATCACTTCTACTTAGCCAGTTCTTATCATACTGGGATAATTTCTGGGTTTATGTTGATCTCTCCGTATTTGGAATGTGCTGCATCAAATGGAAGAATGGTGAGGAAACTACTTTGATCTAAACATTTATGAACTAGGATTTTTATGCTCCAAAATAATTGGATTCTCTGTAATTGCTTGTTTTCAGGTTTCTGTGTACTGAGGAAAACTGCATTTTCACCAAATTGCTTAAAAAAATATTTTTTTAGTTAATTATGTAAATGTGCACATGAAGTGAGGGAAATTGTTGGTTGGTTTTGGGCCACGCTCCCATGTGAAACTACATGAATAAATTTTTTTTTTTTTTTAAAGCAACTACGTAATTCTTTTATGTCTTATACTATACATGCTTGCTCAATTTTATTCAGCTGAAACTAGAAGTTGCATCTTTCTCTTTCTCAGGTTAAAGCGATTGTAATTGGTCTTGGAGCAGGTCTACTTCCTATGTTTCTCCATGAATGCTTGCCCTTTTTACATATCGAGGTAAATTATGGTTTCACAACATTTTTCATGATACATATCAATCTGTAATAAATCTGGCTAATTGTCATATTGCAGGTGGTGGAGTTAGATTCCATTGTTTTAGATCTCTCGAGGAACTACTTTGGTTTCAGAGAAGATAAACACTTAAAGGTAATTCACATGTTTCCTTAATAAAATTTGTCTTAAAACTATCACAGAATAAGACACTCATTCAGGTTACCCTACCATTTACACTGCTAGCAAATAGTACTATTGACGGTAGTCGGTGAACTTGTATTGGTGACCATTGACCAATGAAGATTAAAGCAGTCCTGATGACTGACGTAGTTGAACATTAATACTTTAATCATTCTCAAAACCTACAAGTACTGTCATCAGAATCTTCTTTGTCTGCCTGCTTTTAACTTTATCAGTTGAATTTTCACTTTTGCTACCATTATAAAGTCTGATTCTTGTCCTTCATTCTCCCTTTACTGATTTCTCTGTGTAGCATGAGGTATCACCATATCATCACCATTTACGTGGCTAGTGATTGACATCTTGTTATTTGTGTTTATTAATTAGTTTAGACTTATAAAAAAAACAAAAACGTTTAGTACAATATTTATGTCTAGTTGTCTTTTGGCTTAGTCCCGTTATGGTTTTAAGTGTCTTAGAAGATAGGACGAGAGGTAGTAAGTCAGGCTTGGGCCTGAGGAACACATTTGCAAGATGAACTGCCTTGTAAGGCTCACTCTTGGAGAATGAGGGCTGTGGTGCTGTAATATATCCATTTTGACTCTTGATGCTTCTAGCTTAGGTGAAGCATTATGTCAGATTGGCCATTCTTAGGAGGCATGCAGTGGATTATTGGACATTGCTACACTAATATGTTGTGGTCCAGTTACTTAAGGTAAAATTCCAAGATGCGACGGTACTGGTGATGAATTTGAGGTAAAAAAAACCTCTGAAATATATGCTTGATCATTCACCAACCTTGTAAATTGCATCTTACTCGGGTGATTAGGCTGCTCTTTTCTTGGCTCCTGCTCCAAGTTTCTCTGCCAGCTGCTGATACAAAAAATAAAATACACACTGGGGGAAAAAGGAAGTATTTTATGACAAAGGAGAAGTAATGCTTAAATTTATTACTGGATATGAAAGGAATAAATAGGACGTAAAACATCTTCTGAAAGTAGAAGAATAATTTGCATTAACACCTCATAATTACTTTTGATTGAAAAATCCTTCCTCTTATGTCTTACCTGTACCATGCTCATACCATTCAGTTTCTTTTTTATTGTCCCAGATACACATTACGGATGGGATTCAGTTTGTTAGAGAGGTTGCAAATACTGCAGCAAATAGAGTGACTGTTGGCCAAGGAAATGATGATGCTCTCTGTGATGAAAATGTCCCTTCTTCCAATGCAAGCTGCATTATATCCCATGCAGAAGGCAGAGGGAGTAACAGAATTGACATACTTATAGTTGATGTGGACTCTTCAGATTCGAGGTAAATGTACTTTTTGGTTTAATTCTTTTTTGTAATACAGATATATTGTTTAGAATGCAGGTTTTTGCTCAGTTTCCACCCCCCTTATTCGTGTATTTCTCTTGTTGTGCAGCTCTGGTATGACCTGCCCTGCTGCAGATTTCGTGGAAGAGTCTTTTCTATTGACTGTAAAAAATTCCCTTTCTGAGCAAGGTCTCTTCGTTATTAATTTGGTGTCAAGGTCACCAGCCATTAAGGAATTGGTTATTTCGAGGATGAATGCGGTGAGAACTGAACTAATGTATTTCAAAGAATATTTTAGTCATATCTGTTTACTGGTTTTAATATTTTTGTCATATCTTTTTACTAGTTTAATATTTTTGTCATATCTTTTTACTAATTTAAGCAATGAGTGTGGTTACTTGCTTTACTCACACTTTTGCCCCGAAATTGGCTGTTAATAAAGAAGTTTCCATGATTCCAGAACAGAAAGGTGGAAAAATATTCATGTAGTTACTTTCACTTCGTTGGGATGATTTTGTGTCAATTTTTCTGCATTTTCTGGATTTCAGCATATTGGGGTTTGTGTTTACTATTATTTAGTTGTGAGAAATAATTTGTGGTGTGTTTCTTTATCATCAGGTCTTTAGCAACCTTTTTTGCCTTCAGCTTGAGGAAGATGTCAATGTAGTTCTTTTTGCTGTTAATGGGGGGATTTGCATAAAGGAGGATCGTTTTCCTGAAGCTTCTCGTCAGCTCGAGAAACTATTGAAATTGAAACACTCTGAGATGAACCAAAGCATTATGGATGCCACAAAAAAGATCAAATGTCTGAAGTAACTTACAGAAGTGGGTATTTTATTCTAAAATATCTATACCAGTGACCTTTATATATATGCTTGAGGAAAAAAGTGGCATAATCAGTTACGTATAGGAAGAAGGGTACCCTGCAGCTGTTACTAGTTTTTATTCTTTGCTTCCAAGGCAATGGAGTGGGTTCGCTCCCGTTGTATGAGGTTGTACTGTATCTTCTGATTGGTTGAAGGTGGCAAATGCCAGAAGTCATATAAGATTTATACAGTATAAAGTTTCACTTGTTGAAAGTGATCAGACAGTTTTGTGATACCGCGTTAGTTATTTCGTCAGTTTTTAACGAGTATACTGTTATTTGTGACTCCATCTCACATTTGCTAGGAAATTTCTAATATGCCCACTTCACTGCTCTCATAATGGTTGTTCCTTGCGTCTTGATTACATTTTTCACTCCAACTCTGAGCATGGTTTGTGTACTTTTTGTTGTTTACTGGAAGGGGTTAAGAGTCTTAAGACATGGACACTATGTTTATAATAATATGACATGTTGATTTTTCATCAATAATTCAGGTGGCAGTGGAAAATTATTAGGTCATCTCCTCAATTAATTATGCTTAGATTAATCATGCTTGATAAAATGCAGAGCTGCTGCAAGGGGAGGAAAAATGCCACTAAGTCATCGTTCCATGGTACTTGAGTATTGATGTGGTATTTTCAGCTTGGCTTATTAAACAAAGGCATGGAGCGTGAGTTATGGTATTTTAGCGTTGTACATTGCAGTGATCATAATGCATTACTGAATTATGATTATTGAATTTATGGTGTGATATTTTCTTTTTGGTGCATTATGACAACCATGGTTATGAAGTAATTCGACTCTTCGTCCTAATCTTGACTCTGATTCTTGACGTCATCTTTGTAGTCTCATTGCTTTTTGTACCAAAAACTGGCACAGAATTATGATATTGCCTTAAAAACCACAATCATAGATTATATTTGTATAATCACAGAGTGGTTTATAATTAAGCACCTTGTGGTGGTGATGTTTAAAAGATTATGTTTTGGCCACTGGGTACCGTGTCATAATGTCCTCCCAATATATCTCTTTCTCGTGAGATTCAATTTTCAAAAACAAATTGGTGTTTTCAAGTTCTACTGAATTAAAACCTATATAACTGTTTTATGGTTGATTACTGCACTAGTTGTCCATTCCATACCACTTACCCAACCTTCTTACACAATCAATTAGGTTAGGTACAACTCAAACCAGCTTGTGAAATTTTCCAAACAAGTATATTGGACGACAATACCGTGAGTTAGAGACAACCTGTAAGGAATATATGTCGCATATTATTTTAGTTTCAATATCTGTACAAGCCCCAAAGCTGGAGTCATAAAACAGTTGCAACATAAAAACTGCGTGTACAATGTCAACCGGAGTAACATATTCATGGGATCCAGTGAAGGAGGGTCATGTCACGTTAACAGCTTCAAGGTTGTGAGTTCTGTTCACTGTGAATCCGCTGCTCGTCACTCCATTGCCAGGGAACCAATACTTGATGCTGGTTTACATCGGGCCTCAACAGCCAAAGTTTTAACACCACCTCGGCATGGGTCACCTCCAAACACAGCATTAGAAATTCCAATGACACAGCTGTTTCTTCCCTGACAAGCCTGAACAAATAAGAAATTATTGATTAAATCAGTATGCACATCAGTAAATAGAGCATCAATAAAAAAAACTCATTTCCCAGATAAGCCTGCAACAACACTTGGTGGTGGTTGGGTGCATGTCAAATCACAGAGAGTTCGGGCTGATATGCACATCAATAAATATAGCTCATCTTCACATTAATCTCAATAACTTTCGAGAATCATCAACAATTTAGAGTCTTCATGCGTCCCCTATAAGCTGCCACAGTGTGTATCTTAAACACATTAATGTAGGTCACGTTTACCTGAGCTACCACGGATTTTGATTTGGGTGCATGACAGTTGCCTCTAGAAAACCTCTGGCAGCTACCCTGCGGATTTCCATAGCTAGCAAATTCTATGGAAGAGATTGTATGCCCATCTTCACATTGCAATTGCATTTCTGGAGTTGTATCATTGATTGATAATTTTCCGCTGATAAAATCTGGATTCGACCACATTCGAAGAGGTGGATAGTGGGACTCTGACACACGACCGCAAATGGTTCGGGTAGAACGTGTGTTGATTGAAATCTCAAACGGGTTCCCTCCTGTTTCCTCAAACATGACAAGTAAATTGTTTGATGTCTGTAACCATGACCTTGGAACATGGTACCTGGCAAATGATCAATAATGGCTACATTAATTTGGCAGCATTTGACACCCCATTTACTTGATGACTATGCATTTGGAGATGGAAAGGACAGCCTCAAAATAAGAATGGAATGAACATTGGATTGATATAGCTATCTTACACTACTTTTTCATACATTAAAGAGAACTGGGAAAATGATAGTGTCAACTAGAACATATAAACTTTTCTACTACAAAGAAAGAAGTATACCAGATCTGAGTAGGCTGCCCACAATTTGTTGCACACTTGCCTGAATTGTAAGGACCACGATAATCACAAGTCCTTTGACATCCATTTTTTGGGGCAACCTTAGTCCAGTATCTTCCTATGTGATGGCCATTCACCCAAGCCTGGCCTTTTCCCATGCTTCCCAAATTAAGAACAACTGGATCTGTCCCATCAGGGGCATCAAAGTGTGTCTGCATGAATTGGAAACCAGATTTATAACTAGATATGTGCAGTAGAAAGCAAGTGTCTGCATCAACCAAGATTTTTCAAAGAAGGAAATGGTGGTTGTGGCGTTATTGGTTGCAGAGGTCTGTAACAGACTGAATTCTCTTATCTGTTGCACAACCCCCTAAATCTACAGATATGCATGTTTATAGATTTCTATTGATTTTTAATATTTGTTGAAATTATAAAAATAATTTTGTACAGGTGATGAACTTCATATTGAATTTTAAGCCTCTATAAGCAAGAATACTTTATAATTCTACTTTTTAATGCAAGCACCTATATTACGTTCTCTTAAAAAATACCATGAAGTATAGACATGGGTATGGACATGCTTTGAACAAGTCGTTTTGACATGCACCTAACAAGCCTATTGAATTATTCAAGTTTCTATATAATTGTCCATTAAACTCAGTTAGTTACATAAAACAATACTTCAAAACGGGTAAAATGCCTATATGAAAAACTCTATTATAGTGTAACATAAAAACATTATTTTATTCTACGAAATAAAAAACGAATATTAAATAATATAAATGTTAGTCATGTCAATGTTGATTTGAATTTGAGGATTTGATAAATTACACACATAATAACACCAAACACATGTACCCAATTTTGTAAAACATAGATATGTGATTAAATATGAAAAAGAAAAAGTTATGTCACTCTAATTTGACTAAGCAAATGAGTTGTTTATGATGTATAAATAGAAAGAGTTCAAATAAAAATGTAAATATCCTTCCTATAAGTCTTAAACTAATTATAAATACTATTCAATGTTACTTCTTTAGGTAAATTAAAAGATTTTCAGTAATGATTTCTTCTTACATATGTCTCAGAGTAAGTTCTACTTCATTAGAGCAAAAAAGAGAGAGTAAGTTCTACTTTATTTAAAGCAGAAGACAACTTAGATTATAAAAGCAAAACTCACTTTACAAGATATAAACATATTTAGTTAGTTATTACATTTTAATTGATTATACTTTTAATTACATAATAAATAAATAATTATAAGTATCCATGAGAGTTTGTTTAGAATAATGCCAAAGGTTTTGTCACCGGTCTCTCTCTCCTAAACATCTTGCGTAGGCAGGGCATACACTGGTAATGCCTTAGTTATTGTTATACAGGTTATAATTAGAGATAAGTAATGAAAACCCAATAATAGATAGCATTTTCTGCTTGCAAAAAAAATATTCAATACGGAATTTCAATACCAACAAGAAAATTACTACAAACAAAAGCATCAGAATTCAGAAATTAGGGTTCAGAACATGTCTTTTCAGCAATCCACCCTTTCCTGGGAAAAAAACTCCCTCTTCGAAGAAGGGAAAAAAAGGAAGCAGCAGCACAATTTCTGATTGCCATTATAGTGATCAAGACCATTATATAAAACCACAGCAACAATTGACAACTGGTTTACGATGAATGCAGCCATAGTTGCCTTAGATCCAATCATTCCTAACCTGTTCATTTAGTCCCAACATCCGACTCTATTGCATAATTGCATTTCTTCACTCTATGACTGGAAACACATTCTTTTAAACAAAAAACTGTATGCTACATTCCATAACATTTTCACTTTGATTCTTGGTGAACGATATAAGCTATTTTGATTTTTAAGGACCAAGATAGTACCCGCTGTGAACCAAGAGAATAAATTCATAATGTGAAAATGATGGCAGTTTATATCATAAATCATTGGAATAAAAACATTAGTGTTTACAGATCTTGTCCGACTATATCGTTGCGAGAATGAATATCTAGGTGAACTAAGTAACAATAAGATATTATCATGCAATATTATGCACACACATCATAGATATTAACTAACTCCGTTTCAATCAGAAAACCTGGAGTGGTGCACACACATACACATAAACATACTCATTTATTATGTAAAAAACAATGTTCTATTGCTATGAAACTGTAAGAGGCTTTAATCAATATGCTAGAAATTTAAATGGAGTCAACTAACAATGAACTTGTGATTGGCTATCAATTGTTCTACAAGAAAAATTAGAAGAGACAAAACCAAAAACAGATTTCAAATATTGGCTTCGCAGAATGAAGTCTTTAACAGAATCGACTCACCTTGTACCAGGAAAAGATGGATGGAATTGCATCAGGTGTCAAATCAGTCCATCCAGCCTTTTCATGTTCGTCCACGGCATATATTTCCAGGAACTCACCCTTAAGCCCAATCTATGGTCAAAAAGGGAGGGAGGGAAAAACTCAGTAACTAATACACCACCAAGAGAAGGAGCAGAACCTTGAAAATGCTAAATTTCACAAGATATAACGTCATCATATCAAAGTAGCCAAACAAGATAAGAAGTAAAACTGAGGATGAAGGTCTCCTGACACCCAAGGGTAGCTAAATAAGACAATTATAAAACTCATGATGGAGGTGTCATACTGCCCAATATAATCAGGGTAGACAAATAAGGCGAGAAACCGAAGTATAAAACTAAGAAGAAAAGCTTTCGAACACCTGATCCAAAATGCCATTAGAACTGTTGGGAATGCACAATTGGTACAAGTTTTAAGTAATTATTTGGACCTTTATCTCTCTTTTTCCTTTTTCTTTTTTTCTTTCTTTTTTCTTTTTTTTTTTTTTTTTTTTTTTTTTTTTTTTTTTGTGTCCGTACAAAGATTGGCAATTTTCAGACAGATTTTACAAAAGACCCAAAGTTTTTTAGAAAAAGATTTTAGTGGCATCATCTTGTGTGCAGTATATGACACAAATCTGTATTCTGCTTACTAGCGCCTGACCTTTCTACAACATTTTGCTTCTTACTTTTTAAAGTCACAGAATCACCACCAACAAATGTACAGCCTCTAGACCATCTTTCCAAATGATCACCTAATCCAGTCAGCAATTAAAAAATAAATAAAAATCAACAAAATAGTAAAGAGAATCCTGACAAGAGCACTTGGTTTGGAGTAAGATAATTTTATAGAGTGTTATGTTAGGATGTTCGCCCTAGATTCCTTGGAAACCCAATTGGAGGGTTAACCTACAAATTTTGAATCCTCATAATCGCCTCAAAGGCAGTCTAGATAAAGAAAATCTGAACACATCCCTAATTCATATCAAGTATCATATGTATAATTTTTGTTAAATTAAGTGTAACACTGTGATGTATAATTTTTGTTAAATCAAGTGTAACACTGTGATGTTAATTTCCCAAAGGAAAAGGGAAAGGAATTGTCATTTTAGTTGAAATACGTTGTCTTGCCTCAGCACTATAGAAGAAAAGGATTTGGACACTAGGAGTATGCAGCCATGTCCTTGTATCTTAGGATTGGAATAAATTTGACAATTAGATGCACACCTATACAAACAAATGATACCCGAATCCAAGCAAAATTGATTCATATATCTAGTCTATAATCTATCTTTTTCTATTAATCCTTTTCACATTTTTCTAGACTTAAAATGTTTTTGACCAATGTTTTAGTTTTGGTGTTTATCAGTGCATTCTTCAACTCCCCATTCTTGTCTTGTATGCAGCAACCTTATATTGTACTCAATTCAGCACAACTTTAGGCTTATGGATTCTGCTAAGGTATGGTTTCTTTCATGTTTCCAAATGTCTATACACATTTTCCAACTGAGTCCAACATGTTCTCTCATTTCCACAATGTTTCCGAAATGTATATGAAACGGTTCCATTTTAAACAAAAATTTGAATTATGCTTGTAAAGGCCTGAATTCTCAAGTGTTAAATTTGTTGCAATAATACGCAATTCAAAAAAGACATGACTAAATTTTTGGATCACAAAATAAAATGAAATGGAAATCTAGCTGATTTGCTAATTTCATATTAGCATCTAAACAGCAGACAGTAATGATGCAATAGTGGAGAAAAGTACCTGATAGGTCCATAATGACTTTGACAAGTCCATATCACCATTTTTAAACCCAGTAAGATTGATTTGGCCCCTAAATCCTGCGCCATCTTTCTCGAAAAAGGCACCATAATTCTGTATAATATGATAAAAAGAAAAGTTGAATTCAAATTCTCATCGAGAACCATTTGACACGAGATTTGAGCAAGTAATTTTCAAGAAAAGCACACAGATAAGAATATTAAGAAGACCCTCCAACAAGAGGCATTACGGCCAACAAAAGCTAATGATAGAATCACACCAGGAGGTACAACTCAAATCATATTAGATATGGAATTTAATCATGGAGTTCACCTTCCTATTCCCCAAGTAGCCTACTAGATAGGTTCATAAGAGAAGTCATTCCATTCGTGAACGAGTAATCCACACAAATTTTACATCCCAAAATACCGTTAGCTTTATCGTAAGGCTTGAGAAAGAAGCAAATCGATTACCTGCAAGCCCACTGTCTGAGATAATAACACTAAATCATTGTATCCTTGCACAAGTTGAACAGGCTGCACTACCTTGACCCAGCGACCAGCTGCACTACCTTCACTTTCGAAACCATACTATCGAGTCAATTAAAGTAGTAAAGGGTAGTGACACATACAGGAATAAAAAAAAAAAAATGGAATAAACATTGCAACACTTCTGATTATTCCGGCAACTCTATGTATATATACATATATATGCGTACATATATACGCACAATTGTATTGACGTGTCTTGATTTTCAGGTTTGTCCACATTCTTGTTCTTTTCAACAGTCAATACATGTGTATGTCTACAAATCATTACACAAGACCGAAATAAAATAAAAACCTAGCAATTAAGCAATGTTAATCTCATTATAACTCAAATAAAAATCAAGGAAAAAGGGATAAAAGAAAAAATTGTTGTGTAGTTCTTGGTGTAGTGGGACCAGTTTCACACTACAGCATTGTGAACAATAACACACTCCAGTACTCGTAAATAGATACTGTTACAATAACTTATGAACATATTTGCTAAAGCAATAACGTACAATTGTGCCGCAATAATAAAAAGCGGTATTTTAGAAGTACTGATGTAATGAATTTACTGAGATCAACCAAGAATTTTTTAAAAAATTACTGAGATCGCCCCTCCTGCATCAGAACCCACTAGATTGGGAGAAATATGTTGTTGAATTTTGGTTTTCCACAATCCATAGGATGCCCTCCAAATCCTTCCATCCTGTCCTTCTTCACCACTCCACTAGAATAAGCACATTATGCATTACAAGAACTATAAATTTAAGGCTTTTTCCTCTTCAAATGGACAAGCAAGCCCTATCTTCTGTGTCCGCTGAAGGGGTTATATTGGTCTACTTTCCATGAAATCTCCAAAAAATTGATAGATTTACACTTCTCCTATTAATCCAAATAAATTTCATAATCCAATGCCTTACCACTCAAAAAGGATTTCAAATTTTCAATATCATCAAAAAATTCAACATGACTCTTAACTCATACGATCAACAATAACTTCATAGAGCAATGGTGGGGCTTCCCATGAAGCAAGAATGGTTTGACCATCAATCCTTAGAAAATAAGTCTAGGATTTTCATTTACAACTTACTTATCAAAAAAAAAAAAAAAATTCATTTACCACTTGACAAACATCCAAATATTGATCGAACTGGATAAAGACCAAAATCCCAATATTTAATAACTTCATGAGAAAGTCTCACTTCATTGCTGTCTAGGTACTCATCACAGATTGGTGATATATTTAAAATGAAATAAACTTTTAAAACTCGTTTTTTACTCCTTCCTCCTTGCTGCACTATCATGTCCACCATGGTGAAAAGGATTTTTCAATTTTCAATTGAAGTCTTCTTCCTTGAGACTATTTTCTAGTATATTTAAAAATGTTTATTTGTAGATGATATTGTTTTAATTGATAAAACTAGAGGAGTAAGTGCTAAATTGAGGGTTTGGAGAGGAGCAAAATTAAAAGACTCAAGATAAGTAGGAATAAAACTGAATATATGGAATGTAACTTTTAGAATTACATATATAGATGTCGTGGAGATTGTGGATCAAGAGGTACAAAAAGTGAACATTTTCTTATTTGGGCTCAATTATTCACAACGAAAAATTTGTGATGATGTTAATCATAGAGTCAAGGCAAGATGGGTTAAATGGAGGAGTGACCTAGTATATTGTGTGATAGGCATCTCTCTATGAGACTGAAAGAGAAGTACGTGGTATTATAAAACAATTAGACCAGCTGTTTTTTATGGAACAAAATGTTGGGCAGCTAAGAAACATCACATGCATAAAATGAGTGCGGCGGAAATGCATATGTTGAGATAAATGTAGGCAAGACAAGAAAGGATAGAACTAGAAATAAGCACATTTTCAAATGGTTGAAGTAGCACCAATTGGAGGTAAAATGAGAAAAAATTGATTAAGATAGTTTGAACATGTACAAAGAATACCATTACGTACGCCAGCTAAGGAGAGTGACATGGTATATATTGAGGGCAATGTTAGGGGGAAGACCGAAATGAACATGGGTGAAGTTAGTAAGAAAGGATATGATAACATGTGGTATAACTGAAACTACGGCCTTAGATAGAGCATAATGGAAAAATATGATATAGGTAGCCGACCCCAAGTTGTTAGGAAAAAGGCTTTTTTGTTGAGTTGCTTTGCTATCAAAATTTCCATATCATTTTCTACTTAAATGATAATCAAATCTTTGAGGTACCCACTCCTACTGTATCTTAGTTTCTCATAACCATTACAATCTTCTTTGATGTGAAGTTGTAGATGATCATCAACCAAGTGACGCATGACAAAATTGTTCTTCATCAATGTTGAAGCCTATTTTCTTAGAACAAAACAAAGGAAAAACTCCTATAAGGGTGCTAACAAAGCAAATCTAAATGTTCTCAAAAGATCAAATAGCCAAAGGCAAAATTTAGGTAATAATAAAAAATCTCACACAATGCTTTCATAATTACTTACAAGAATATTACATTAAATCCCAACAGAAATAAAAGATGGCCACTAACCAAACCTTATCTCAGCAAACATCATTAAAGAACTAAAAACTGAGGAGGAGAGACAGAGACCAGCACAAATAATTCTTGTTGTACAATGAATGGTAACTAGACTACAAAATAGTTGTAACTGCAACATTACTAAAGAACAGTAGTGCTATAGTACTAATTGACAGTACCAACACTACAAATTGGACCGTTCCTCCTACATCTGGCCAGAATCAGACAGATCACATATGTGATCTGGGCTGGGATCCTTTACAAGTAGGCATATACACTCGTGATGAGCCCACTAGATGAGCCGAATTCCAGTTTCAAAAGAAGAAAAAGGGGGGAGGAAGAGGAGGAGAAACAATTGACGGTTAGATACGCGAGAGTAGAGGCACATACCTGTGAGCTGGCCGTTAACAAATATGCGCACCAAATCACGCATGCTTTCAATTGTAAGTACCGGAGTAACTTCACTTTCCTCCCAATATGAAATGTCATCATCAGAAACATAAACTCTGCTTGTCAATTAGACAATGACCAGGCATTAGTGGACCACATGTAAATGAGCAAATGATTCTGAAAATGTTTCAAGTTAGTAAAGAAACAGCCATGGTTATTTAACTTAAGAAATAAGAAGATAGGAGAATTTAATCAATAAATACTGGTAATGAAGGTTTGCCTTATCCATGCCGTCGGAGCATTTGGAAAACACATTACAGGATTTCCCTTCCTTTGGCTGTAACCGAATAAGTATTTAGTTATAAGCAGAATATGGATATTATAATCTCAACTCAGCAAAGAAGAATCTCAGGATATAGGAATCCTTTTTTGTTTTTTAAATTCTATTCCCTTTATCTAGGAAAACTTTAATACGTTCTTGCGATCGATGTATCGAACTTTGAATGAGTACTATCATCTCTGCAGTCTTCTACTTTATGGTTACTTGTGGGCTTTGCCATGATGAGAATAAATGAAATTTCATTCCATTTACTGCAGAATAAGGTGTTAGAGCATGGTGTATTGATACCAAGTACTACCAACAGAAATGTACAAGTCCAATGTCCATCTACTCAGTTGGATCCTCCCATGATCCTAGGAGCTGTTGTGAACCACTAATATCTGATTTAAAATGAAAGGTATCACCAGATTTTCTCAAATCCTAGAGACCCTGACACTAAAGGACGGTTATGGTGTAATCTCTTCAAATACCTCTTCTTCCTGACCACCTCCATCTGCAAGAAGTGATAAAAGGTTCATCTGACAAAGCCCCTCCACACTATAGAGACTCTTGAAATCCTAGTTTGATTTTGCAGTCTCTCATCTCTGGGGACAATTACTTTGAATTTAGGTCCACAAGGGTTTCCTTATTCTCAGCTGCTTTACTTCAACATCACCTGGCAAGGAATAAGGTTTCATTCCTTGTACCTTGAGTCTGAAACTCTCATGTTCAACTCAAAACTTTAATGCGTTCTCAAATGCTTTGTCACCTTATGTGTGTGTGTGTGTGTTTCTATTATCTTTGTTGAGTCAGCATCATTCTAGGGTTGCCTATGCCACCTTTTCGCTCCCCATCAACCTACATTGACTTTGTAATCTGAATTTATTTTTCCAATTACCTGTAATCATGTTCCATTGATTTCATGAAAACTTATGTTCTATCACCATAAGCCTGAATTTAGAGTTCAATGGGACTAATGACAGTATTGGGTTTATTATCTCAATGGATAGAGTTAAGACGGTAAAATATTGATGAATGCCTGTCAGGATTTTGTATCTCATAAGATTGATCATTTCACTTGAACCATTCTGTTTCTACCATTTATAATGATAAGAAATACAAACTACAGATTGAAACACAGTTCTAATCATAAAATGGTACTACTATTTATTCAACCCGATCCTAATGGAGCCAATCGTAAGATTCCAATAATGATGTACCTGGTGATATACCACAGATAATCAGAACGGTCCTTTGTCACATGTAAGTGCTCCAGTATGCCTTGGGCAGTGAAATTATTTTCATTCCATGCACCAATTGGCTCTTTAATAGTCATCCAAGCTTCTGAGATATGCGGAACTTCATTCTGAATCATAAGTCGTCGAGGTACATAAACATTTGTAGACTGAGGCAAATCAAATGCTACTGTTTTAATTGAAGTTTGTGCCCCAACCTGCTCCAAACATATAAAGCAAGAAACTTAATCATATATTCAGAACTAAAATTTTACATTTTTTTCTTGAATTAGTCTAGGGAAGCAGGGCTCTAAACACATCATAAGATGAAATACAAAAGAACATAGAAAACAATAACACGAGTGATATAATATTAACATACAAATTAGAATTATCATCATAATTTGAATGCTTAATAAAGAACAGGCTCACTTAGAATTATTGCCGTAATATTATTCTCAAGTCTCAATAAAGAAAAGAAGGAAAAAGAACAGGTAACTAAGAACAGTTGGGATGCAACTGAAAATGTTCAACCGGATAGTATCTGCGGGATCACACATGTTGAAGTTTCAGAGACTATTTGGAACTGTTATTGTTATCATATCAGTAAGCATGGCAAGAAAAAGAAGAGCGAAAAACTGCACCGTATCGGTTGCAATTTTATGAGGCCAATTGTCAAAAACAGAAAATAGTTGCATGTTCCAGCATCAATTTCTTGTGCCATGATCAATAAGAAAAAGTGTCTTCATATAGTAAGTGTTCAATGAGATGAAATATTGCATCGGGTTTCGTTAATCTTTATATGAGTGAAAAGACTACAGAAATAAAAGATCATATGAGAAATATTCACAAATGTCCAGAAAGCCTTACCTATCACATTATAAGATATCTAATACACTTCAGTTTCCTTGTAAGCCATAGAGAATAAGCATACCAAAGTACTTATTTTAAGATAATGATTCATCTAATATGAGTAATTAACTAGGATTTTAAATTTATACATCATTTGCAAGATACTCAGGGCGTAAAACTAAACAACTTCTTTAGGTGATTTTGTATAAATTTCTAACCCTCCTGTGCCGAGACTCAATCGAAAAACTTTTCCTTCATTCTATGTGAGATTGACTATTATGTGTGAAGAACCATTGGATTTTATGTTACTTCTGTATGAAATAAAACTTCTAGAAATATTATCCCATGATTCTGTTAAATTTCACCAGTGGAAAATATAATCTGGTTTGTGAACATGGATATAGTTGTGCAGTTTGATGTGATTTATGGAACGTATGTGAAGTGTTTGTTTATGCAGATGTATCAGTAAGATCATTGAAAAAAAGTATATTATGCTGTCCTACATATCAACTATAATCAAACCTTGGCGG
Source organism: Cornus florida (assembly GCF_030987335.1). Lineage (NCBI taxonomy): Eukaryota > Viridiplantae > Streptophyta > Magnoliopsida > Cornales > Cornaceae > Cornus > Cornus florida. The sequence continues at coordinate 84,946,732 of NW_026775579.1, read as the reverse complement.
TATTGAAGGCCACGTTTCTGCAGTCCGGTAATATACTCACTGACCACGGTGGTAAAGTATATGCTTGACCAAGGAATGTCACACTGACTGCTTTATGCTCATCGATATTTGCAAGAAATGCTGAACACCTGCTATTGTTTCCAGACCAAGTTAAGGTCTGGCCTTCACTGTTGTACACGTGTGCCTGAAGTTAGCCATATGAATGGTGTTAAATTCTAAGTTGAAGAATAGAAAACAATGTGAAAATAAGATTTCAAATTACAATCACCACAGCTGTCAGCTTGAGGAGTATCTCCTGCTACTCCTAGTGAAGAGGAGCAAAGTTCGACTCACTACCAGGACACAGGTGTGTGAGAAGCAATAAAACAAAAGTCCCTTACTCCAGAAAAAAACAACAGATTACTGGTCTCACTCCCAAACAATATTGCAGAATTAGAAATCTAATATACTTGAGCAATATTAGGTCAGCCTATAGCCTTATAATTAATGGTGTATTGGGATGCTAAGGAAATCAATTTAGCCAATTGAGTATTTGAACTCAGTCTATTGTGTTCAAAATAGCTTGAATGAGTAACTTTTTACTTAACCTCGTGTAAAGTTGAGAAAAAATTAGGTTTTCAATAAACAATATATACCCAATTTATTAGGCGCTACTGTTGACCGCTACATTATAACATTACCAGCAAATTGTATTTAATCACGCCTAAAAATAAAATACTCCCCCCTACCCCCCACCCAAAAGGGTATCAGTTTATTTCTGATGTGGTTAAAAAATAAAGTGTGACTTTTAATTACTTCAAACCTAAGCCTCTTGTTTATCTTTTCAAGCTAGACTGGAAGTATTTTCTAAAGGTTTGCATGAGGGAAGTAGAAAATGGTTTTAGAAAGGACAAACTCTATCAGTCCAATCCACTTTATAACAAAATGCAACTAGTCAACCAACCAATAGAAATACTTAATACCAGTAAAAAAAAAAAAAAATGCATAAACCAAAAAAAAAATCTGTGAGACACATCCCATCTCTGCAATTTTAAAAAATTGCTTTTCAGATCTTAGTAGATGAGAAATACCGTGACCAAGTCAAAACTCCTTCCCAGAACTTCCAGGATTGGGCTGTGCTGGAAAACTGGCCCCAGAAAGAGATAAATAAACTAATTAAATTTCCCCATTTACTCTGAAGTCATCTTTTCTGATATATTCAGACCAGATAATCAAGCTAAGAAATGCTGCAGTTAATAGTTAAATATATCATGCAAAATCTGTTGATAAGTTTAGGCTTCACACAAACCTCCTGCATTGGTCCCAATTTTATATACTGAGGTGAATCAACAGCAACAAGAGCAGGTTCACAGAGCTTTATGGCAGCATGCAAATCCTTTAAGTGTCCCCATTTAGGCTGTCTCAACAATCCTAAATGACAAAAAAGAAAGTTTATGTGGATCAGGATTTATATGCAAGTCATTTATATGTCAATCAACTGTGGTTATCAAATGAAAATAAATATTCAACTTACCATATTCATCAAGGGGAGCATCATAATCATAACTTGTGATATAGTTTGGGCCCCCAGAAGTCCGACCAAAGTTTGTCCCACCAAAAAACTACAACCACAAAGCAGGGAAACCAAGGCTGATCAATATGCTGCATGTGTAGATCATAATTTGGTCTTCATCGCAAATTGTATCAAAATAGAATAAAATTTTCCATAGATCCAAATAATATTAAAAAAAGCAGGTTCATGTCTGCAGTCACTTTACACAAATAATGTCGAGGATTAGGTTTATCTCCAATCAACCCTCCCTGCATCCCATACAGTAGGAGCATAACTGAATAATGGCTTTTAATAAAGAAAAACATCCCCAATTATAGTCTTGTATGGTAGTTTAACTTCTTTCACCAAACCTCTGAGATATGCAAGGTTCGGTGGCAAGTGGAATAAAACAAGCAAAGGACTACGGAACTGAAATTACGGAACATATAACTAATTACACCAAAACTCTGGATGCTAAAAATGCTCACACATTCTTCATAGATTCAATGTTACTTTTTAATTGAACTTTACTTTAGAGCTCATTTTTCTTTTCCCTAAGCACTTTAGAGCTCATTTAACATTCCACAGCAAAGCAGTAGCCTGTTTTAGATACCATATAATAGTTCTGAAAGCTCCCTCCACGTTGAAAAAACCGAGCGACAGCAAATGCAAGATCTTCAACAGGTCTATGTGGCAATCTTCCACCCCAAATTGTATACCTTCAAAAGCAAACCAAGAAAGACGAATTGAAGGCTTATAAGCATGTATCAAAAAACTTGCAGCTGCTTAAGTACATGAGATAAAAATTCTCATGCCAAAAGAGATGAAATTGCTTTCAAGTAATAAATGTGATCTAAAATGGCAGAGAGAGAGAATGAGGGAGGGAGAGAGAAAATAAGAATTTCTATCAAATAAGAAGGCTGACATTCATTGAAGCATCATATAATATATAGAACTAAAACTTAGAAATAGTATCTTCAATGTCAAGTTGTCAACCGAGTACAACCTTCAATGGAGGAAAAATTATTAAAGAAAAGATGGTAGTCAACAGCAAATCATTATAGCTTTTCTATAGCTGATGTTAGGATGAAGAAACTCATTTACTTACATAAACACATACGGATTTAGACCATTTCAATTAAATACTAAAATAGAAAATCATGTGTAAAAGTGTGGCTAAAATTTTGAAGAAAAAGAAAAAATCATGATGAGTTGATGAAATTACATATGAACAGGAAATGGGATACAGTGCCAGAAATAGAAGAGGGAACATAATCCAGAAATCCTAATTTGTTAACTGGAAAACCTTTAAAGTGTCTTTATGACGAAGTAATGCCAGACATAGATATGAAGCCTTGAAAGAACTTATGTGAAACCTAAACGAGAGATACTTAACCAACATACAAGAATTATTGGTGAACCTGTTTCTTTAATTAGAATGTCCATAAATTTATCACAGGGAATTTGACTGTATCAATGAAGGATATATTTATCCAGAAAGAGCTTTCTTAAAGCTATTAGAGAAGTATCCACTTCGGCAAATGCAAGGCTGGTTTCTGTCCAAGGAAAAGAGATTCAGTTAACTATAGCCACATTAAAGATTAAGTCTCGCTCAAAGATGAAACAGGCGATACTAGGAGAAACATAGACAAATTAGGGAAATTAGCCTTAACAAATGATATTGCTGCAGCAGACCGTTTACTGAAAACCCAGTTAGAAAAAAAATTTGACTAGGAAATGTAAAATCATGCGATATGGAAGATTAAGAAGCAGACAGTTGTGCAGAAGCAGAGTAAAGAAAAGAATAACTCAAGAAGTAAGAGGGCTAGCCCAATCCCAATCCCAGTGCATGAGGCTCCCAGACTGAGTGTGTCCTAGGAAAGGTCAGTTGAACGCAGTGTTACCTCTGCATGAGGAAAGGCTATTTCCCAATTTGAAACCGTGACCTCCAGGTCATAATGGAGCAATCTTACTGTTGTGTTAAGACCCAAACCTCAAGAAGTAAGAGATTTCCTTCAAATGCTACAAAATGTTGGGGCCATCATTTTTCTAGATACTTAAGAAACATTTTCCATCAAATATTATCTCGTTTCCAGACTATAACTTAGAATTTTTTTTTTCCTAGTTGGTACTCACACACACTTGTCTCTTTTGAGACTTGAACTCCTGACCTCCCTTTGGTGAGTAAGAGGCTGATACCGCTAGGCCACTTGTCCGTTGGTGACTATTACTTAGAAATTTCTAAAAGGTTCCTTAGAAAATGCTACAGGCTTTCTTTGTATGTTGAAGAGGCATTCATGGCAGTTTAGACAAGCTTCCAGTAATTAGGATGAGTGTAACTTAAATATTTTAGAAAATATGGTCAACTTTCAGAGTGCAAACATCAACATCTCAAGCTCTTTTTCATTTTCGTTCTTTTTCTTTTCTTTTTCTGTTCTTCTTCTAATATTCCACAATTTAATTTGTGAATTGATTCTCAGATATTATTCATATATTTGAAAAATTTTGCTCAAGTTTTCAAGAAAGTCATGTAGAGTCAAAATTCACTAAAAATGATATACATAATAAGATGTGCAGAAGTAACCCCCTGAAATAATAAAAAGTATACCATCCATCCCAATTTTCTGTCCAAAGTACTGGTTTCTTGTATGAATTTGGCTTAAATCCATCACAATAGTATCCATTGCAGGCATCTATCTGTGAATGAGAAAAAATTTAAAAAGAAAAGAAAGATGTTTGAGATTTTATAATCCTCAATGTCATGGCCTTAACACATTAAGATTTTAATTACAAAACAAATGCACTTCTGTTAACCAATCAACCAATGAATTAGGTTTTCTATGTTCTTTTTCTTGGAAAGTAACCAATGAGTTAATTTGTTTTCTTTCATTGCTCTGTAGTTTGAATGGAGTCTAAATAATATAGAATCATTGAAAAGAAAATGAAATGCAAAATAATTAAGGAAAACGAACTTACGACGAATTCTGGGGCATCCACTTGCTTGCACATGACCCATGGAACACCAGCACCAAGCCCAATAGCCATTGTAGCAGCCCACTTAACATAGTCCTTCCCTCTCTGGCCATAAGAACTTTCCATGTTTCCATATTCGTTTTCAATCTGCAAAGATTGCATCCAAGTTAAGGCAAAGCTATTTGCAGAGAGTATCACCTCAAGCATAGATAACAGAAATGTGTACCAACTTGAACTTCTGAGCACTAACGAACTAATTAAAGGAAATCGAATGTTTTTTGAACAACAGCATATTGGTCATTAAATAATCTCACCCCTCTAATACCACTGAATTAAGGAAGAACCCACACCCAATTAGTCTAGGTATTTTTAGTCGTCAACAAATTGCACTGTTCTAAACACGGTTATATCCATTAACTTGATATACTTATTCCAGCAAATCTATTTCAAGCACTAAATGAAGTTAAGAATTGTTCAACAACCTGCAACATAATAATTGGACCACCTTGCCAAGAGAAGAGCATTTCCTCTAGCATCAGATCCACTATCTTCTTAACAAACCGCTGCATCTCCTCCTGGAAACAAAACAGGCTATGATCAGATTGTCAACCATAACCACAAATACAAAGTTAAAAGTTCCAATCTCCTAAAGCATACTTAATAGTTATTAACATAAGTGCAACATGTTTCTACATACCCAATTTGATAGCCAAGTAATACTTGCAATGAACCTATAATACTGAAAACTGAACACACTATAACGAGAAAGAAAAATATAAATTTTGAGCACTTCTCTAGGAAGTAGTATACATGAAATCCAGCTGAAAATGTGATATATTAGATAGAAAAAGAAGTAAAGTTGGAGTGATAATTCAAATAAATATTGAAGAATTAACAAACGGACAATCAAACTAAATAGTCAAAAAATGTCCCTTAAGGGGTTAGACTGATCACAATCAGAAAAAAATACCATTAAATATTGAAGAATTAACAACCAGACAATCAAACTAACTAGTCAAAAAAAAAATGTGCCCCTAAGGGATCAGACTGATCACAATCAGAGAAAATACAACAGGAATTGATGCAAGAAGGTTCAGACAGCATGTTCTTATCCTAATTTCACATAGACCGTCCCATCTGTAAAAGAGAAAGAAGATAATAGAACCAACCAAGTGGTGTTGTCATATCCATAATGAGATCCCTAAAATCATTATTTTAAAAATATCCATACATTTCCAAGAAAGGTATTTATTTTTTGTTAAACTAAACAATACCTAATGCTGACTCTGAGACTTCACAGAGACTAAATGAAAAACTTGAACCCCACATTTGCAATTGAAGAAATTTTAGTGGTTTTAATTCAATTCTTTAAATGGAAATTTGAAATGAAAAAGTTAAAATGCATCAAAGGAGTCCCATATGATGCACCCTAAACATAGGTATAGAAGTGCAATACATTCTAGATGGAAGTCACGGAACCATAGATTAGATGGGTTTTTGGGCCCTTATATGTGGCCTCGAATAGGAGATTGGTCTTACAAGCAAACTTCTGAAGTTCCAAATACTGGAGTCTTAATCCTAGAAAAAGTAAGTAATGTCCAGCATCCTAGAAATATTAGTGCACTCATTCAGTTTTTATAGCTACTCAAGTTTAGAGAATTGGAGACTGCATAACCCTAACCTTTTTATGTGGCTTTTGGCAGTTAGACCCCAAAATCGTACAAATACTTGTTGTCAATAAATTCTAGTAACATTTCCATCCAACTCCAATAGGCAACAACTTATCACCTTTCATTCAACCCCGTTCTAACCCTCCACGCTTCTAAATCCTACCGCCTTTTTCCTTCTCTAAACCTTCAATGTTTTTCATAATACTTCCCCTACTAGAATTTCGCTGTAGGGTGCACTCAGTGGCAGAGCCAGGAATTTACTTTAGTGGGGCAACCAGTAACAACAATACAATAATAAAAAATAAAAAACCAAAAAATAAATATATTAATTAAATATTGATTAATAATATTGTCATTGAATACATTTATAATTGATAAAATTTAAATATTTCGTCTCTTGGGAGTGTTGCATGATAACCTCATAATGCTGTTGAGTGTTTTTCTTAAATAATCCATTAATGTTAACATAATCCTTCTCATTTTTTACCATTTCTTTTTCCAAAATTAAAAATCTTACTTTTTTATCAAAAAAAAATATATTTAAATTAAAAACCTTACTTTGCAGAAAGAACAACACTGAACACGAAAAGGGGATTAGCGTTTCTTGCATACAGGCTTAGAGTTGATATCTAAGATTTTTAATATTCCGCTTGGTGCTTTGCTTTGGAGAGAGACTGATGGAATAAAAGAGAGAAACTGATGGCCAAAATAGAGGAGCTGGAATTGGTGTGGGTAATGAGAATGAAGGACATAGAGAATTTGGAAAAGAAATTGCTCCGCCACTGGTGCACTAGTTTGGTTTTCTATAATGCCCACATTCAACTGTGGGTGCACTAGTTTTGCGTTCTAAAAACCTTCATACATCATGACCCCATGCAAATTCAAGTCCAGAATAGGGAACCATTGTCTTCAGACTGTCCAAGGTGCAAGGGCCCCAAGGTAAGACCTACCGACAGGACTATAGTCTCACAACTCTTAATTACACTACTATTACAAAATTTTGGCTTTTCTCCTTGTATCACAAACATAAAACAAAGACTAGCGTAAATGAATTAAGAATCATCAAGGAAAAAGCACCATACATGACTAAATGAAAGACAGTTGCTCTTGCTCAAATTATACCTTGAAGGGTGCATTGTCTGTTCGAAATTCTATGCCCGGTACATCACGGAGCCACAGAGGGAAGCCCCTGCAAGGGTCAGTAAAATATAAGATTACGATTAACAGGGAACTCACAGACAACTCTTTACAGACTTCATCAGCAGGACAACAGTGTTATCCTTTGAATCGTTAGAATTTACTATCAACTTAATATAATAACTTAGATATGTAAACACTCATAACTATGTGAAATAAGGTATCTGCAGAAACTTGAATGAAATAAGGTATCTGCAGAAACTTCTTTCTAAAAAGGATATGGGAAACAATATGTAGCAGATACCCTATGCATGAACATCTTCTACATATCCTTTAATGCATAGTTAATATCCTTGAGTGTTTACATATCAATAACATAAAATGTTGTTTCACATATCCTTTTTAGTTATAATTAATATCCTTTTATATTTTTATAAAATAAATAATAATTAAAAATTTATCCTTTCATGCATAGGGTTTAACAGTAGTTCTTTCGTCTTTACACCTCGAGGAGGAAAGTTGCTTTCTATTCCCTCAATGATACTCTATTTTAGTATAAAAGTAAGCAAGACTATCAGGTAGTTTAAAATTCCTCCTTATTGCCTAAACAGGGATAAACAACTAATAAGTGGCCTTGCTGAACTCCTAGATATAGGATTTCTTGTTGGATCTTCTCTATTCTGTTAGATGGTGTCATCCAAAAGAGAGACATAACTATGTGAAATACTGAGGGGCACAACTACTCAATTTTGTTATCATGGTCCTAATATGAACATAATGAGAAACCTTTTACATGTCTGAATTTAAGCATATTATTGGGATTGTGCAACAGCTTTTCTAGCTTCCCCACATATAGCGTCTCTATATTTTTCTTAAGGAAGAACGTATAATTAAAAAATATAATGATAGAGAGACACAGGAAGAGATTGAGTATAACAGAGGTTGAGACGACCTCTGCATATATACAGAGAGAGAGATTAACACTCCCCATTTTTGAAACCACTCTTATAGAGGAACTCAAGGAGGAAGCTAATTTATCGCCCCCCACTATTGTGCATTACAACATATGTTCAGAGCAACCAAGCATCATCTCTAAGTTAATTACAATAGCAGATATGATTTGCATTGTAACAAAATCAAGGGATGTCATCTTTCAAGACTTTGACAGATAGATTTATGCAACTGTAAGTTAAATATATATAATCAGACTTCGAAAGAGGATGAGACCCGAAATTCCACTCAGCGCATACGTAAGGACCTATTCGGAGATGGAGATAGAGTCCACTGGAACCCACTAGTTTCACAAACTTCACAATATCATATCTCCCTTCAAAATTATACTGCAAAACAAATCAAAAATAAGAAAAATACTTTAGTAAAATTAACAAAATCCTACCAATGCCAACCGTGTAAGAATAGCACCTCAGACTATACCAGAAGAAATTACCACACCTGCTCTCTAACTGGCTCATGTCCACTCCAAAATACATAAGTTTGGATGACATCTGCCCCACCCTCCTTGCTCTTAGCAATCAGATCAGGCCACATCTAACATCATGCGAATCATATTAAACAAGGATTTTTATTACTTGACAAGATGAATAAAATGATCTTATCATTGGATAATTATCTAAACATCGTGTGAATCAAATTACTATTTAAATCTCATGAAAAAGAAAAAAGAAAAAAGACAGATGGATTATTCTTTCTGTAAAACCAATGCGATGGTCTCATTTCCACAGCATTTGAAGTGTTATGCATATAGATTACCCAAATAACTCTTGAAATAGTAGATAAAACAAAATATATTTAGAAAAAATTTAAAAAAAAAAAAAAAAAAAAACCCATATTTTGTGTAACTAAATAGCATATTTCTGGCAAAACTTTTATTGTTAGCAGTGAATTCCAGGGCTGATATTTTCCTTTACCCAAAAGTGAAAATTTCATCAATTTTTTCAATAAACCAAATAGCCATCACCCAGCCGATGATCTGGGGTGTTGGGAAGTTTGGACTAGACATAGAACTTATTCTTAGCCATTTTTTGCACAAAGTGATTGCTCTCAAACTCCTCCTTCTCGAATTTTGATAGCTAAATCTTTCACCATTGCATGAAGCAGTGGCCCTGCAGTTAGTTCAGTTACTCCAGTTTTAATCGAATTTTATCAAATTCTCTACCAAAAAAAAAAAATGAAGAACGTATTTTCTAATATGTTTTTGTGTATACAAACTAAACTGGTTTCCTCTCAAATGCCTAATTGGACCGAAAGAACCCTAATTGCACAATTGAGAAAATAAATCATCAAAAGGCAAACAGAGAACACGTATTGAACTATCGAATAATAGCATATCAATTTCAACCATCAAGAAACATATACACTGAAACAACCTATGTACCTAAATATATACATATGTATGCATAAATATCAATAAATGACAGGTAGATTAAAATTGAAGCTTGATTGAGAATGAAGTACCTGAGGAGTGGCTCGAGGGTAGTGAATTCCAGCAGAAATGAGCATTCGGCGGTTTCCATCGATAATCAGAGCTCTGTGGTCGTAGGTGACGTTGAATGGCTCGAAGAACTCACCGGCGACCATTACGAGGTGCACGGTCAACGCCAGAGCCAGCCATTGAAGCCGAGTTAGAGCCCCTGACATCTACTCCCAAAAAATAAAAAAATAAAACTGATTGACAGAGAAAGTGTGCAAGGGATGATCAAAATTCAAAACAGTCTCAGAGTCAGTTCCAACTTCCAAGTAAGAACGCAGATAGAATGAGAGAGAGGGCAACTGATTACTAACAATACATACACACATACACATATATATATACACACAGACGCCGATAGATTACTGACAAAATAGACAAGTAGGTGAAGGGATGAGTATAACTCTGATGTTTATTTATTTATTTTTAATTTTTTTTAACATTTTTAGTTTCTCAGTTGGACAACTCAAACAGACTTGAATTGTCCAGTGTAAATTGTTGTTGGATATTTGTTGTTGAGTTGCACTGTTAAGATGGAGAAGAAGATCTGTAAAGAGAAATAAAATATATATATATTTTTTATAACTATCTAACTTGTAAAATTTTCTTACAAAAATACAGAAAAGTTTTGATTTTGTTATGAACTTACAATAACACCCATTCTTTTATGATACGTTTGGAGTTGTTAAATAATAAAATAATAAATTTTTTTATATGTTTTTGAAAATTTTTTTTTGCCAAATAAATGGATAATAAAAAATTGAATAATAATCGAAAGTCTACAACGGACACAGACTAATTTTATATAAGTAAAAGTTTATGTCATCATAAGGTCAAGAATGTTAACGAGAGTATTAATCATCACCCACATAAATCAGTTGAATTTGCCGGAATCAGTTGAATTTGTTAGAGTTCCAAATCATGATCCTAAAATTTTTATTTTCTTTCCAAATGAAATCAAAAATAGGATTAAAATGGTCTCCTATGCACTAATGATTGAATGTAATTTAAATCTACCATATAACACACAAAAACTTGAATGTAACGCACATGAGGAATTTACGATGTAACACTCATATTGTACCATTATTAAATTGATAATAAAATATTATTATTGTTATATTTTTATTTAAATGTGTTAAATTATCGGTATCATTGATTTATTTATATACCATAAAGCATCCACATTAGTGTGAGCTTGGCAGGAAAGGCAAGGAATAAGTGGAGTGGGACGGTTTACCTTATTGGAATGGATATTATGATTTGTAGACACTACTAGTCTACTGCGGAAAAGTACTTTTATTTTTAAAAATTGCGGGTCAATTTGTTTGGTGAAAAAAAATAATAATAAAAAATGAAGCTCATAGGTGATAGTAAGGTTTACGTCAAAGAAATACGTAAAAGTAAAGTTAAAAATCGTAACTTTTAAAATTACTACGGGTAGTGGTTTATGTTTTTAAGTAATTAATTTTTTTTAGACAATTTAATCCCTTTTTATTTTTTATAAATACAATTTTTTTTCCTGCTACAAACAAATAGCAAACAATATTGGGACTATATAGCAAAAGAAGATTTTAAATTAGTTTGAAACTCTACAGTTGCCTTCCAAATCAAAAACAAATTAATTATCATTAAAACTTGTTTAACTTATAGAAATTTTATAATATTTAATATTAGTGAATTAGCACATGCTTAGTGTAACTTCAAGTATAAAAAATACTTTATACAATGTGTCACCAAATGTTTACTAACTACTTTATAACAATTCTACTATTAAAAATTTAAGATTCTAACATCAATATATACTAATAAATACCAAAAAGGAAACAGTTTAAAATAGTCATGCTTGATTATTTGCGAAAAAATAAATAAATAATTATAGTTGAAGGCGATGAAGCTTGTACAAGTATGATCAGAAATGTTTAACGGAGAGCATTCCTATTTCAAACCTGTCCTACAAATAAAAGTTTTGAACTTTTATCCGAGTCGTTCAGTCCTCCATTGGAGTCAGTGTGGCTCGGGATGCCACTATATATGTATATATATATATTTAAGAAAAACAATTCTAATCTGAACAATTTTGAGATATATTTTGTAAGAAAATTTAAGTATTGACACATTTAAAAATAATAATAATAAAATTGTTGTTAAAATTTAAAATTACCATAAAACTGAAGGAAAATTATTAATGATAGAATATTTATTTATATATTTATTATTAATTATAGTGGGTTTGGGACGGTCTCAGGATTCAAACTATTTTTCTAAATTCGTCTCTGGATTAGCAAACCCGTTTCAACAGGGGATGGGGCAAGTTATAGTGGAGCAGGCTAAAATGACATCCCTAAATTTGAAGTAAATATTAGGTGTGCCGTGCCGCGATGTCATTAATTTGCTCAATCAATCAAATATAACATATTATCTTATTATCATCAATTTTATAAGTATCAATTTTTTTAAAAAAAATATTACTCCTTCCGTTTCAAAATAAGTGTCATATTTTCCTTTTTTTGACTGTCCCAAAATAAGTGTCATACTTCAAAAACCAATACACTATTTTTTAAATATTCCTAATATACCCTTTGTCTTGAAATTATAAAAGTTATTAAAACTTCTAAAAAAGCTATTGTGGACCCCACAATTCAAATTTAAATTGGGTCAAGCAACTTTTGTACCACTCATAAATTGCTACAAGGGCATATTAGTAAAAAAATAATAAAAAATAATACTAAAAAATAACACTCTTAAAAAGTTGTATTCCCCACGACACTCTTTGCGGGACGGAGGGAGTAGTACATTGTAGACAAACACGGATCTACAGTTTTGTTATTACATTTTACACCTCTAAATTTATACTTTTTTGTATTTTTGTTCATAAAATTTTAAAATTATCCCTACTAAAATTATAAGGGGTAAAGTACAACAACATTCCCTCAAGTTTGCCAAAAAGACACAGGTAAAACTTACCCATTTTTTGGACAAAGACATCCCTTAAAGGTTCAAAAATAGACAAAGACAGCCCCGATATGAGAAATTGACCAAATTACCCTTTGATAATAAATTAGACAAACCTACTCTCATGAACAAGTTATGCATAAAAAAAAAATAAAAAATAAAAAGCAGTCTCTTTTCTGCCACCGCCTATCTTCCCCTCCACCATTCCACCGCCACCACACAAAGCCACACATACATATCTATATATATATATATACATACATACAAACATAGAAAGGATCAAATTATACCAACAAATTTTTGTATAACAAAACCCAACAACTCAAAATCCAAACAATATGAAATTGGATCTTTTGATTAGGTGCTCAATTGGATATCCCTACAATTTCTAACAACCACAGCTCTGTCACCCAATCATGAATACAAACACATCATTGAGTTATGTATAAAAATATCGTCATAAAATCCAAATTCAACAACATGGGCATGAATGTTTTCACCTGTGACACCATCAAGCCTCCCCCCGTGGAGAGTAAGGATCTAAACAACGGTAAAATCAACGAGTAAAGACAGTCAAAATAAAACGGTAGACACGAACTCTGAGCCTGAAATTGTCGGCGAGGACCAAGCTCTGATGACGATGTGACCACGGACTGAACAATTAGGCAAGGTTCAGATGAGCACAATCCGGCAAGCGTCACCTGCAAGGGCGAGGAGGCTGAAGTGGCCATTGCCTCTACCGTCCGATGAGCGGCGGCGACGACTACGACGGCAAGCCGCTTCTCCTCCACCTTTGGCATCATCGTCATCCTTTGACTCTAGATCCGCGGCCCGCGTTCGATTCCATTAACCCATAGACTCACCGTAAAAAAACGGCAAACTTGCCGCCGCTCCTCCACCGAGATCTTCTGCGTTCTCGAACACCTCCATACCATGGGCATCATCTATTATGACCTCAAACCCAAGAATGACAGCTCGCCGTCGTTGTCGCCGCCACTGGTCACCGCCTTGTGTGTGTGTGTGAGTGGATACATGTATGTATGTATCTGTATATACATGTATGTATGTATCTGTGTGCATATATAAAAAAGCAAAAAATAGAAGGATGAAGGAGGAGAAAACGGAGGGAGGAGAGAAGGGTGCTTAGGGTAATTTAGTCATTTAAGTGTTTTGATATTTTATAATTAAATTTAATAAAATAGTGAAGGGTAAAATGAACTTTTCAAATGTTTTAAGACTCTGTTTGGATAAAAAAATTCGCAAGGGGGTGCTTCAAAAATAGGTAAACTTTTACCTGCTTGTCTTTTTAGCAAATCTCATGGAGTGTCTATGGACTTTACCCAATTATAAAAAATTCTTCTATATAAATTTGCATCCCTCCTCATATGAATTTTTAAATCCGTCCTTTCTAAATCTATTCTTAATTGCGGGTATACCATTGACGTAACGCGCGAGAAACACCAAATATTCATTCTAAATCCTTTGAAAAAAAAAATAAATAAATAAAAAATGTCATTGTATCCTAAATCCTAATAGTTCATTTTATTCAGGAGTGGCATCTTCTGTTTTTCGCTTATAATTTTTATCTCACTAGTTAAATGTATTGGATCAATAGAAATTGATTCAAATTCTACGGATTTGACGAGAAGTTCAGTGAGTGTGAGATTGTGTCGACCACTTTCGTTTGCGTTAGTCCCATCTTCACACAGCTACATGTATGTATAAGTGAATTCTAGAAGTCCAAGCAACATGCATTTCCGTACTGCACTTTTGGAGTTTTAAAAGATTTTCTTCTTTTTTTATTTTTCTTTCTTTTCAAAATTGACAGTGAACAGATACTTTCTAAGGACGGGCAATTTGTATCCATTTTTCAAATATTAAGAGGTTATATGTTTATACCAAATAAGAATAGAACAATGAGATTTATTTTTTCTTTTTGCATTTTATTCAAATTAACAATGATAACCTTTTACTAATATATAAGGGCAGTCTTTTACTCATAAGCAGAGTCTATAGGGTACCGAATTCTATATAGTAGCAATAATGTATTATCAAGGCGAGGGCAAGGATACAAAATAATTAATGAATACATTTTTTTTTTTTTTTTTTGAAACTGTGATTTTCATGTGTATACAATTAAACAGAATTTTTTTGAACTTAAAGAATAATTAACATGATTTTGATAATCACTTTTTTGTCGTGTTTTCGATAGGTTGTGCTGCACACAATATGTTTGGAGAATTTAGAATCTAATATTTAAGATACTTATATAGATTATTATAGATAATTAATCTTAATGGACAATGCGATTTCCTATAAATAGGTGCAAGTCTGATTTGAAATTGTAAAGTTGGTGCAAACTAGAGTTGGTGTGAATGCTATGAAGCACGGACACGCCCATAAGGAGTGCCATTCCAGTGTTGGACACAGTCCAATTTGCCTTAACCAAATGACAGAGAAACCGAGAAAGGCGAAGTAGATGATGAAGATATAAGTGAAGCATGTGTGGAGTGCCTTAACCGAATGACACAGAAAGAGAGAGAGGCGAAGTAAAGTAGATGAAGAAGAGATAAGTGAAGCATGCATGGAGAGAAAAATGGGATAGGATCGAGATTGTTACCATATCAAGTGTGTTGAAAAAACAAATAAATTAAAAAGCATATATGTTTGGTTATAAAGATGACTTATTCAACTGTTGGATATAACTTTATATTTTAATAAAATTTGAACTTATGATTTTTATGTTTTTTTTAAGAGTAGTAGAGATTATTTGGTTGGCCTAATTTAAATAAAAATAAAAATTTATATATTATAAAAAATATATATTATTATTTTATTGCCGTATCCTTGTCATGTCCGTGTCATATTTTTTTTAAAATTTGTCGTATCGCGTATCCGTGTAGTATTAGTGTCTCGTGTCCGTGCTTTATAGTGTGAATGTTAAAAGAAAGTGAGAATAATGAAAAAAAATAGTTGATGAAAATATTAAAAATAGTTGATGAAAATATTAGACAACAACAACATTTACTAAGACGTATATAAATTTTTTTTTAAAATAAACATGTACGTCAACATGAAGACGTTGTATGTTTGTTTTCAAATTAGATTGATATGAAGTTTTTATATAACTACGTAATATGATTTCTTCCTCAAAAGGGGTGGAAAGAATTTACACCACCAGAGATGACTTAAGGAATTAAAAAAACAATCCAATTACAAGAGTAAAAAAAATACTATTTCAAACCAATTTCTAACATATTTAGTCAATAAAAGTTAATTCACTACTTCTATATATAGAACCAAATCCTATCAAATCTTATTCATTGTAGATCTTCCTAATACTCTGCATAATCTTTTCATGGAACAGGATTCTCTAACTAATTGTTATTTACATTATCGTAGGTTGAAATTTTAAATAACCACGAATTTCACTTAATAATTATAGAATAATGTTTGAATGTAATGTCAATAGATGTGATAAATTGTAATATATATATCACATGTAAATATGATAAATTGTAAAAAAATTCCCATATGAAGTTTTTAATAATTAATTTTTATAATAATGTATAGAGATTCAATTTAGAGGATCCTAACTAAGGACTTTGTGTTACAGGTGAATGGATGATGAAGGTTCGAGTCTTCAAAGGAACAAAGTGAATGTATGAGTGATGTGTGTGAGTTTTCGTCCAATGACAAAAAAAAAAAAAAAAAAAAAAAAAAAAAAAAAAAAAAAAAAATAATAATAATAATAATAATAAAGTTTCTTGCTTCTTGTTACTCACTCATGGGGTGCGACATCAAGCTCCGACTTGAATATAATATTCACGTGTATACATATTAATTTGATTTTTATTTAAATAAAACGGTATAAAAACTATAAAAAAAAATAGAAATGGCTTGCATTTTCTTTAGTAGTGTGTGTATATAATATATATATATGTGTGCGCGCGTGCGCGCGCGCGTGTGGATATTAACAATGCAGGGAAGTTCAATTTCCTTCTAACACTTGTTTGTTTGCTTTTGTGATATTATTATTAGGAAAATGATTTTTACAATTGCGAGACCATATCTTATGCATTTTTGTTTGCAATCACTCTTGCTGCAGTCCTTGTAAATAAAAGTGTTTTTTTGAATTTTTAGGGAAAATATGACTCCATTATTTTGGGACTATTGGGCTACTAGATGGCCAAATCTTCTTTAAAAGTCTTAGTGGAGCCAAGTTATTTCGTTGGCCTTTATTGCCCTTGTTTGGGCCTAATCTGCTACTTTGGCCCACCCTGTAAATACCACCTCTTCTTTTTTTCGCTTTTTTTTTTTTTTGGGCCGAATCCCTAAATACCTCTTCATTGTTTAACCTTTCAAAAAATAAATAAACAAAAATTAAATGTCAACTAAACATAACTTCTTAGGGTGTATTTGGTTGGATTCAAATTTTTTTTTTTCAAATTCTATCAATTAAATTTCAAAATTCCAATTTCATACCGTACAAACTAGAATTCTTTTTGATTCGCGGGCACAGTGTATAAAGCATTGCAAACAATCTGATGATCAAAATTAGAATAAAAAAATATTAAGTCGGGTCAAAACATTTATTTTTATTTTTATTTTTATTTTTTATCAAGGTGAAAACATTAATTGAACCACTGAAAGCAAAAGCTTCCCAAGAAGCAATTACGGGGATACATATTAATGACTCTCTTGCCACATTATATAGTTAGTTTACTCTTTTAGTTCAGTGTTACTATTTGTACCATTTCAGGATGGTTGGTGATTGATTTTAACCAAAATCTTCAAATCAAACTCAAGTTTAACTCAAATGTCCTCACTTCCACAATATTTTTATAAACTTTTGGTAAAATTATGCCTGAGTGGTGAGAAAACACTTTATTAGTTAATAGAAATAATAACCGTGTTTCAGAATATTTATATAATTGGAGAATTTTAGAATGTAAATTCTAAAACTTAATATCTAAGATATTTAGATGAATTATTTTAGATGGTCAATTTTAACCATTTATTAGGATTTAATCCTAGCCATACATTGAGCATGTGATGAACTATAAATGAGTGGAATTTGATCTAAAAAATTATGGGTTTGGAATTAAAGAAAGTGACAACATTGAGAGAATATTTTTTTGATTTATATTTCTTTATAATTATGAATCCATTAATGATTCCATATAGTATCCATATAGTATAGAATTGTGATTCCATATAGTATCCTATGTATTAATTCCCATCCAATCCATCAAGTGTTTTCACATCTATTCTAGTTCCATTAATGATATATTGATTTAGATTGTCTGATTTTTATAATTATTATGTCTATGCTTAATTGCTTTTCTATTAAGTTTAAGGCTCTTGTTGATGCATTTGAACTTAACTAGTTGATGCATTTAAACTTGACTATTTTTAATATTATAACTAGTTTATGGCTCTTTTGATGCATTTAAAGTTAACTAATTAAGCGGATTGCTTTTCTAATAAAGAGTTGCAAACATCAATATTATAACTAGTTTAAGGCTCTTTTGATGCATTTAAACTGCTTGTATGAATCTAATGATGCACTACATGTTTATGGACTTGCTGTGGAAATTGCCCTCTACTTTTACACCAAAAAAGAAGATGAAGAGACTGTTATTCAAGTAATTTGACAAAACCAACCTAAGATCATTTGGTTTTAGGTGACATGTTCATCTTCCACACTTTTTAAAATGCTATTCAGATGATAATTTCTCTTCAAATCATCTAAGTTGCATAAAAACAACTAAGAGGGCGTCCAGAAATTAGTATGATATAAAATAAATAAATAAATAAAAACATTAAAGAACTTTACCCACATCATACACACATCGGCATAGAGAGTAGGAATTGTTAGTCTAACATGAGTTTCGAGAGAAAAAATTGAGAGAGCTATGAGATTTCTTGCTTTAAAACAGGAATATACTATGCTATTAAAGTAACACAAAACCTTACCAAAAAAATTTCTTAAAAAAAATAACAAACACACAACGAAGCAATACACAAAAACAACAATAGGAACGGACCGTACATCAGTATAAAGAGCATGTATAGCTATGGTGTTTAGAGAAGTAGAATCCCATTAAAATTGTAATTGCTAGACTTTTGTTGAATGGGATTGCTACTATTACACTTTTAATATTAGTGAATTTCTATGCTACAAATATATGGTGACACAACTATATGGCAGAGACAAATAGTGCAAGTGTTGGAATTAAATGAGAATAATATTATGAATAGGAGTGTAGCAACACTAAATTTCATTCCAAAACTACAAATACATATTAACATATGGAAATAGTACCAGAGTGTATTCCGTGTGCGCTTCTCCCCCAATTTCACATCAAATATGTTGAATACTAATTTCACATAAATTTAGCAAGACTCGTATTTTCTGAAAGTCATCGTCATCTTTCGACTCTAGATCCGCGGCCCGCCTTCGATTCCATCAACCTATAAAAGCCCCAGATTCGTTTTCGCCGTTAGACTCACCGTAAAAAGAGGCAAACTTGCCGTCGCTCCTCCACCGAGATCGTCTGCGCTCTCGAACACCTCCATACCATGGGTATCATCTACTGTGACCTCAAACTCGAGAATGACAGCTCGTTGTCGCTACCGCCGGTCACCGCCTTGTGTGTGGATATATGTATGTATGTATCTATATATATATATATATAAAAGCAAAAAATGGAAGAATGAAGGAGGAGAAAACGGAGGGAGGAGAGAAGGGTGCTGAGGGTAATTTAGTCATTTAAGTGTTTTGATATTTTATAATTAAATTTAATAAAATAGTGAGGGTAAAATGGACTTTTCAAATGTTTTAAGGCTCTGTTTGGATGACAAATTCACAAGGGGGTGTGATTGTCCAAAAATAGGCAAACTTTCACATATGTGTCCTTTTAACAAACCTCAGAGGGTGTTTCTGTACTTTACCCAATTATAAAAAAATCTATCTATATAAGTTCCCCCATATGAATTTTTAAATCCATCCTTTCCAGTAGATCTGTCCTTGATTTGGGGTATACTATTGACTAAACACCCAATATCCCTTCTAAATCATTTAAAAAAAAAAAAAAAAAAGGTCATTGTTTCCTAAATCCTAGTAGTTCGTTTTATTTAGGAGTGACATCTTCTGTTTTTCGCTTATAATTTTTATCTCACTAGTTAAATGTATTGGATCAATAGAAACTAATTCAAATTCTACAGATTTGACGAGAAGTTCGGTGAGTGTGAGATTGTGTCGACCACTTTCGTTTGCGTTAGTCCATCTTCACACAGCTACATGTATGTACAAGTGAATTCTAGAAGTCCAAGCAACATGCATTTCCGTACTGCACTTTTGGAGTTTTAAAAGATTTTCTTCTTTTTTTCTTTTTCTTTCTTTCAAATTTGACAGTGAACACATACTTTCAAAGGACGGGCAATTTATATCCATTTTTCAAATATTAAGAGGTTATATGTTTATACCAAATAAGAATAGAACAATGAGACTTATTTTTTCTTTTTGCATTTTATTCAAATTAACAATGATAACCTTTTACTAAATATGTAAGGGCAGTCTTTTACTCACAAGCAGAGTCTTTAGAGTTTTACCGAATTCTATATAGTAGTAATAATGTATTATCAAGGCGAGGGCAAGGATACAAAATAATTAACGAATACAATTTATTTATTTATTTTTGAAACTGTGATTTTCATGCGTATACAATTAAACAGATTTTTTTTGAACTTAAAGAATAATTAACATGATTTTGATAATCACTTTTTTGTGTGTTTTCGATAGGTTTTGCTGCACACAATATGTTTGGAGAATTTAGAATCTAATATCTAAGATATTTATATAGATTATTATAGATAACTAATCTCAATGGACTATGTGATTTCCTATAAATAGGTGTAAGTCTGATCTGAAATTGTAAAGTTGGTGCAAGTTAGAGTTGGTGTGAATGTTACACGGACACGCTCATAAGGAGTGTCGTTTCAGTGTCGGACACGTGTCCGATTTACCTTGACCAAAGGGGACAGAGACAGCAAGAAAGGTGAAGTAGAAGATGAAGACATAAGTTGTGTGGAGGGCCTTAACTGAATGTCAGAGAGAGAGGTGAAGTAGATAAGTGAAGCAACATGTGGAGAGAAAAAAGTGTGGAGAGAAAAAAATGGGATGGGATCGAGATGTTGCCATATTAGGTGTGTTAAAAAAACAAATAAATTAAAAAGCATATATATTTGGTTATAAAGATGACTTATTAAAATTTGAACTTATGATTTTTATGTTTTTTTAAGATTTTTTATGTTTTTTTAAGAGTAGTATAGATTATTTGGTTAGCCTAATTTAAATAAAAATAAAAATTTATATATAATATCCACGTATTGGTGTCTCGTGTCCGTGTTTCATAGTTTGAATGTTAAAAAAAGTGAGAATAATGAAAAAAAAATAGTTGATGAAAATATTAGAGAACAACAACATTTACTAAGACGTATATAATTTTTTTTAAAAAATAAAAACGTACGTCAACATGAAGACGTCGTATGTTTGTTTTCAAATTAGATTGTTTTGAAGACGTCGTATGTTTGTTTTCAAATTAGATTGTTTTGAAGTTTTTGTATAACTGTTATATATGACAACGTCCTCTAATATGATTTCTTCCCCTAAAGGGGTTGAAAGAATTTACACCACCAGAGATGACTTAAGGAATTAAAAAAACAATCCAACTACAAGAGTAAAAAAATACTAGTTCAAACCAATTTCTAACATATTTAGTCAATAAAAGTTAATTCACTACTTCTATATATAGAACCAAATCCTATCAAATCTTATTCATTGTAGATCTTCCTAATGGAAAAAAAAAAAAAAATCAAGTACAAAAATAAAGGAAGAAATTGTTTTTCACGATTAAGTTAATGGGTAAAATAAGAATGTCAAATAAAAAGGCAAACATTTTACGCGAAAAAATTATTTCCCTGTATTTTGTACAGAAAAGTTTTGAAAGAAAATAGACAAGTATAGAAACAAACTTTTCCATTAACTTTCTCTTTCTATCTATCCAAATTCTAAAAAAAATTTAAAAATTTTCTGTTTCATTTATTTTCTAACTGTTTCCACCTAACCAAACAAACCTTACTCTACATAATCTTTTCATGGAACATGATAATGCAGGGAAGTTCAATTTCCTTCTAACACTTGTTTGTTTGCTTTTGTGATATTATTATTGGGAAAATGATTTTTACAATTGCGACACCATATCTCATGCATTTTTGTTTGCAATCACTCTTGCTGCAGTCCTTGTAAATAAAAGTGTTTTTTTTGAATTTTTAGGGAAAATATGACTCCATTATTTTGGGACTATTGGGCTACTAGATGGCCAAATCTTCTTTAAAAGTCTTAGTGGAGCCAAGTTATTTCGTTGGCCTTTATTGCCCTTGTTTGGGCCTAATCTGCTACTTTGGCCCACCCTGTAAATACCACCTCTTCTTTTTTTCGCTTTTTTTTGGGCCGAGTCCCTAAATACCTCTTCATTCTTTAACCTTTCAAAAAATAAATAAACAAAAATTAAATTTCAACTAAACATAACTTTTTAGGGTGTATTTGGTTGGATTCAATTTTTTTTTTCAAATTCTATCAATTTAAATTTCAAAATTTCAATTTCATGCCGAACAAACTAGAATTCTTTTTGATTCATGGACACAGTGTATAAAGCACTGCAAACAATCTGATTATCAGAACTAGAATACAAAAATTATAAAGTCGGGTCAAAACATTATTTTATTTTATTTTTTTTCTCGCAATCAAAACATTAATTAAACCACTGAAAGCAAAAGCTTCCCAAGAAGCAATTACAGGGATACATATTAATGACTCTCTTGCCATATTATATAGTTAGTTTACTCTTTTAGTTCAGTGTTACTATTTGTACTATTTCAGGATGGTTAGTGATTGATTTTTAACTAAAATCTTCAAATCAAACTCAAGTTTAACTCAAATGTCCTCACTTCCAGAATATTTTTATAAACTTTTGGTAAAATTATGCCTGAGTGGTGAGAAAACACTCTATTAAATAATAGAAATAATAACCGTGTTTCAGAATATTTATATAATTGTAAAATTTTAGAAGATATTTAGATGAATTATTCTAGATTGTCAATTTTAACCATTTATTAGGATTTAATCCTAGCCATACATTGAGCATGTGATAACTATAAATGAGTGGAATTTCATCTAAAAAATTATGGGTTTGGAATTAAAGAAAGTGACAACATTGAGAGAATATTTTTTTAATTTATATTTCTTTATAATTATGAATCCATTAATGATTCCATATAGTATAGAATTATGTATTAATTTCAGTGGTTTCGCATCTAACACTTTCGTATGATTTCATAATTATATTCCATAATTATATCCATTAATGATAGATTGATTTAGATTGTCTGATTTTTATAATTATTATGTCTATGCTTGATTGCTTTTCTATTAAGTTTAAGGCTCTTGTTGATTCATTTAAACTTAACTATTTGATGCATTTAAACTTAAACTTAACTATTCTGATGCATTTAAACTCAAACTTAACTATTTGATGCATTTAAACTTAACTAATTAAGCTGGATTGCTTTTCTAATAAGGAGTTGCAAATATCAATATTATAACTAGTTTATGGCTGTTTTGATGCATTTAAAGTTAACTAATTAAGCTGGATTGCTTTTCTAATAAGGAGTTTGCAAACATCAATATTATAACTAGTTTAAGGCACTTTTGATGCATTTATGAATCTAATGATGTATTATATGTTTATGGACTTAGCTGTGAAAATTGCCCTCTTACTTTTACACCAAAAAAGAAGATGAACTATTATTAGTAATTTGACAAAACCAACCAAAGATCATTTGGTTTTAGGTGACATGTTCATCTTCCACACTTTTTAAAAAGCTATTCAGATGATAATTTCTCTTCAAATCATCCAAGTTGTATAAAAACAACTAAGAGTGCATCAAGAAATTAGTATGATATAAAATAAATAAAAGCATTAAAGAACAGTACCCACATCACACACATCCGCATAAAGAGTAGGAATTGTGAGTCTAACCTGAGTCTTGAGAGAAAAAATTGAGAGAGCTATGAGATTTCTTGCTTTAAAACAGGAATATACTATGCTATTAAAGTAACACAAAACCTTCCCAAAAAAATTTCTTAAAAAAAAAAACACAAACACACACAAGGAAGCAATACACAAAACAACAATAGGAACGGACCGTACATCATTATAAAGAGCATGTATAGCTATGGTGTACGTTTAGAGAATTAGAATCCCATTAAAATTGTAATTGCTAGACTTTTGTTGAACAGGAATGCTACTATTAAACTTTTAATATTAGTGAATTTCTACTCCACAAATATATGGTGACACAACTATACGGCAGAGACAAATAGGGCAAGTGTTGGAATTACATGAAGAATAATAATATGAATAGGAGTGTAGCAACACTAAATTTCATTCCAAAACTACAAATACATATTAATATATGGAAATAGCACGAGAGTGTATTCTGTGTGCGCTTTCCCCCAATTTTACATAAAATATGTTGAATACTAACTTTGCATAAATTTAGCAAGACTCGTATTTTCTGAAAATCTCGTAAGAATTGTTTCAAGATTTTCGTTTGAAGGGGTAGTAGAAGAGTTCCCTGCAAAATTTTCGCTCTTCCTACCTAACATCGTTCTTCTTAGGTACCCAACATCGACTATTTTCAGGAAATAAAATGTGGCGACCTTGTGGGCGGGTGTGTGTGAGCGTGTGCAGGGGGCACCAGTAGGCTACCACACTGGGCAAGCTGCAGGTGCACAATCCCACATCGTCTGGGTGTGGATGGGGCAAGTGCTATATGTAGATTCAACACCCTTCTATGACACAACGCGTTTTAAAGCCGTGGTGGCCGTGACATCAGAACTCTGTAGTTAAGCGTGCTTAACTTGGAGTAGTACCAGGATGGGTGACTCCCTGGGAAGTCTCTGGTCTGGGTGAGCCAAAATCGGACAATATTGTGTCTGGCCAGGGTGAGGGTCGTTACAGATACCTAGACGGAGTAGAAAGTTGACGTGTAATAAATGTGTACTTGTATTTATGTGTTCACCGTTTTAAGAGGCATGCCTACTTGTTTACTTACTTAAATGTTTCTTTGTTTACGTAAATTACATGCTTACATGTTTATAGTTCTGAGAACATGCTTAATTGTTACATGCTTATGTGTTATGTGGATAGCATTAACTTAATTGATCCATGAATATGTGTTATATTCTTAGTGTGTGATTGTTTGGCAGGCGCACTTTCATGTTGAAGTAGTTTTACGAGTTCTCACCGATGGCTAGGAAAGGTATAGTGTTGTGGACATGAGTGATGTGAAGAGAGCGATCTTTTGAGTCCGGCTTGATTTAGATGTGTTGTTCCCTTGGAAATCTTTTCCTGAGGGACTAATAACGGTGGAAGAGTTTGATCGTAGGACGTGAGGTGGTTTGCAGAGTATGACTTGTGAGGTTCTAGTGTCGTGCAAGTTAAGCAAGGTTGGTATTGAGATTTTAATCTGAAGTTCATTGATATTTAAGGGTGAGAGTTTATCTCTTAGATTTTCGTTTTGGGAGTAAAGTTGAGGTTGATCTCGAGTTGGCGACGGGATGAGTAGGTTGTACCTTATTTTTTGATTTCCAGTGGGGAAGACAAAAGTTTAGTGTGAAGTGGTTTGGTGACCATAGAGTGTTGGTCACAGATTATGTTGAGCTAGGATGAGGAGTGACCTCTTAGGTTCGGTGGCTTGTTCTATTTGATTTATTTGTTTTATGGCTTTGTGGGCGGGTGTGTGTGATCGTGTGCAGGTGGCACCAGAAGGCTACCACACTAAGCAAGCTACGGGTGCACAAATCAGGTGAAATCGATATGGACATTCTATTGTGTTGGTTGGTATTCACGGTGGTTGGTTAGAAAATAGTAGTGTTGGGGGTGTACGAGTTGCATACCCTTTTGTTTGAGTGGATAGGTCAGTTGTAGGTATGACTTGAGTGTCTAGTCTAATCCCAATGAGAGACCACTGTTTTGTAGTTAACGTAGAGTATAGCTTGTGTGCTTGACCATTTGGCGTAGTGTTTGTTGTCCCTTTTAGGAGTTGTTCATGTAGCATTGCCGCGTAAGATTTTTAATTTTCTTGATCGTGGATTACTGACTATGGTGTCGGGTAGCATAAGTGAAGTGTGTTTTCATGACGGGTTAATGTCACTTTTGAAGGAGCAAATGGTAGTAGAGGTTTGTTGTTTATAAAGGATCGGAATTATGAAGTTATTTTGGGAAGAATGATCATGGAGGTATTAATACTTGAGATTCTTGTATTGAAGAGTAAATCAGTTTTGGGGGTGACTATAACATTCAGGGAGAAAGTGGTGATTAATTTGATTGTTGACGGTTTGAAGGAGACAGTTGGGTGTTGAGCATTTTGGATTTTTATGCTCATTCTTGTTTGAGGATCTAGTGGCATGGCACTGCCGTATGGAGATTCTTTTAGTGATATATATAGCGATCGTTATGGGGGGTATCGAGAGCAATGGTTGTTTTTTTAGTTATAATGGTATTGTCTTGAGGATGTTTGAGGAAAAGTCGTTTAGTGGTGGCTTAGTGGTCTGGTGGATTGATAGGTTTGAACGTGGAGATGTTAGGATGTCATGGTATGATGTTTAGTGCTGACGAGCATGATGGTTTTAGGTATGATCCGGGAACGGATTAAGGATTGTGAGTTAGTTGTAGTGTGTTGTTAGATAGGTGATTAGGGATTATGTGTCGTTGAGGTGATTGGGGATAGTTTAGTCTTTTGAGCTAGTGAGAGCGGTGTTGCTAGATAACCATTTTTTTTTCTTTAACGAGTCGTGGGTTGATGTGACTGACGTCACGAGTCTTGTTCCTTGTGTTTGTGTGACGTGAGCGTTGGTGCTCTTATCTGGTTGGTTTTGGCATGTATAGGTGTTGCGAGGTAGCGTATGCAAGGTTTCCATGTTGAATGTGTATGACGGTCTGTTTGTGGCAAGGTCGCCTAGAGTTGCGGTCGTAGTTCTGTATATGCTTCCTAGTTGGTCCTTCTCTTTATATATAAGGAGTTCGTTTCATCTTAAGTGAGATTGGATGTCCATGGTTGGACAATTGATGAATAGAGTGTGACAGGATATCAGGTGCATTTAGGTGCGAATGGTAGTCTCTTGTGAGCTCGGGGCTCATTAGCCCTTTTCCTTTGTTTTAATCTTGACTAGGACGTTAGTTGTTATGAGTTTTGTCTATGTCTAGAGGTCGTGCGCGTTTGTGGGTGGACGGATTTGTGAGCAGGTGTTGCTTCATTAAAGGTCATCGATTGAGGTTTTGATTGAAGGGGTCGATTTACTTCCCCGGAGGGAGGTATAGGCTTTAGTTTTGTAATCTTTGTTTTGAGAATGGTTTAATTAGTAGGATGTGAGGCACGGATTGCCGAATGAGGATTATGTTTCTGATGGTTGGTACTATTGGCGATGACTAGAGAATGTGTCATGAATTGCAATTGAGGATAATTAAATGATGTGGCATGACTCATGTATTTGAATGTTTTCAGAAGGGATTGATTCTAGTAGTGTCTTGAAGACAAATATTAGTATTGCTTGGGTGTTATACAGCTAGTGAATGATTAAGGGATTTCATTTAGGAATAATGTGAATGGTTGACTTTGTCTTGAGGATTTCAGCACGAAATAATTGTATTGGGTGTTTTGATGAGGTAAGAATCGAATCGAATCGCATAAGGTTATGAAGTTGATGATTGGGATATTGGCAACACCTCATATTGTCCACAACACGTAATCAACTTCATAACCTTATTCGATTCGATTCTGACCTCATCAAAACACCCAATACAATTATTTCGTGCTGAAATCCTCAAGACAAAGTCAACCATTCACATTATTCCTAAATGAAATCCCTTAATCATTCACTAGCTGTATAACACTCAAGCAATACTAATATTTGTCTTCAAGACACTACTAGAATCAATCCCTTCTGAAAACATTCAAATACATGAGTCATGCCACATCATTTAATTATCCTCAATTGCAATTCATGACACGTTCTCTAGTCATCGCCAATAGTACCAACCATCAGAAACATAATCCTCATTCGGCAATCCGTGCCTCACATCCTACTAATTAAACCATTCTCAAAACAAAGATTACAAAACTAAAGCCTATACCTCCCTCCGGGGAAGTAAATCGACCCCTTCAATCAAAACCTCAATCGATGACCTTTAATGAAGCAACACCTGCTCACAAATCCGTCTACCCACAAACGCGCACGACCTCTAGACAGAGACAAAACTCATAACAACTAACGTCATAGTCAAGACTAAAACAAAGGAAAAGGGCTAATGAGCCCCGAGCTCACAAGAGACTACCATTCGCACCTAAATGCACCTGATATCCTGTCACACTCTATTCATCAATTGTCCAACCATGGACATCCAATCTCACTTGAGATGAAACGAACTCCTTATATATAAAGAGAAGGACCAACTAGGAAGCATATACAGAACTACGACCGCAACTCTAGGCGACCTTGCCACAAACAGACCGTCATACACATTCAACATAGAAACCTTGCATACGCTACCCCGCAACACCTATACATGCCAAAACCAACCAGATAAGAGCACCAACGCTCACGTCACACAAACACAAGGAACAAGACTCGTGACGTCAGTCACATCAACCCACGACTCGTTAAAGAAAAAAAAGTGGTTATCTAGCAACACCGCTCTCACTAGCTCAAAAGACTAAACTATCCCCAATCACCTCAACGACACATAATCCCTAATCACCTATCTAACAACACACTATAACTAACTCACAATCCTTAATCCGTTCCTGGATCATACCTAAAACCATCATGCTCGTCAGCACTAAACATCATACCATGACATCCTAACATCTCCACGTTCAAACCTATCAATCCACCAGACCACTAAGCCACCACTAAACGACTTTTCCTCAAACATCCTCAAGACAATACCATTATAACTAAAAAAACAACCATTGCTCTCGATACCCCCCATAACGATCGCTATATATAGCACTAAAAGAATCTCCATACGGCAGTGCCATGCCACTAGATCCTCAAACAAGAATGAGCATAAAAATCCAAAATGCTCAACACCCAACTGTCTCCTTCAAACCGTCAACAATCAAATTAATCACCACTTTTTCCCTGAATGTTATAGTCACCCCCAAAACTGATTTACTCTTCAATACAAGAATCTCAAGTATTAATACCTCCATGATCATTCTTCCCAAAATAACTTCATAATTCCGATCCTTTATAAACAACAAACCTCTACTACCATTTGCTCTTTCAAAAGTGACATTAACCCGTCATGAAAACACATTTCACTTATGCTACCCGACACCATAGTCAGTAATCTACAATCAAGAAAATTAAAAATCTTACGCGGCAATGCTACATGAACAACTCCTAAAAGGGACAACAAACACTACGCCAAATGGTCAAGCACACAAGCTATACTCTACGTTAACTACAAAACAGTGGTCTCTCATTGGGATTAGACTAGACACTCAAGTCATACCTACAACTGACCTATCCACTCAAACAAAAGGGTATGCAACTCGTACACCCCCAACACTACCATTTTCTAACCAACCACCGTGAATACCAACCAACACAATGGAATGTCCACATCGATTTCACCTGATTTGTGCGCCCGTAGCTTGCTTAGTATGGTAGCCTTCTGGTGCCACCTGCACACGCTCACACACACCCGCCCACAAAGCCACAAAACAAATAAATCAAATAGAACAAGCCACCGAACCTAAGAGGTCACTCCTCATCCTGGCTCAACATAATCTGTGACCAACACTCTATGGTCACCAAACCACTTCACACTAAACTTTTGTCTTCCCCACTGGAAATCAAAAAATAAGGTACAACCTACTCATCCCGTCGCCAACTCGAGATCAACCTCAACTTTACTCCCAAAACGAAAATCTAAGAGATAAACTCTCACCCTTAAATATCAATGAACTTCAGATTAAAATCTCAATACCAACCTTGCTTAACTTGCACGACACTAGAACCTCACAAGTCATACTCTGCAAACCACCTCACGTCCTACGATCAAACTCTTCCACCGTTATTAGTCCCTCAGGAAAAGATTTCCAAGGGAACAACACATCTAAATCAAGCCGGACTCAAAAGATCACTCTCTTCACATCACTCATGTCCACAACACTATACCTTTCCTAGCCATCGGTGAGAACTCGTAAAACTACTTCAACATGAAAGTGCGCCTGCCAAACAATCACACACTAAGAATATAACACATATTCATGGATCAATTAAGTTAATGCTATCCACATAACACATAAGCATGTAACAATTAAACATGTTCTCAGAACTATAAACATGTAAGCATGTAATTTACGTAAACAAAGAAACATTTAAGTAAGTAAACAAGTAGGCATGCCTCTTAAAACGGTGAACACATAAATACAAGTACACATTTATTACACGTCAACTTTCTACTCCGTCTAGGTATCTGTAACGACCCTCACCCTGGTCAGACACAATATTGTCCGCTTTTGGCTCACCCAGACCAGAGACTTCCCAGGGGGTCACCCATCCTGGTACTACTCCAAGTTAAACACGCTTAACTACAGAGTTCTGATGTCACGGCCACCACGGCTTTAAAACGCGTTGTGTCATAGAAGGGTGTTGAATCTACATATAGCACTTGCCCCATCCACACCCAGACGATGTGGGATTGTGCACCTGCAGCTTGCCCAGTGTGGTAGCCTACTGGTGCCCCCTGTACAAGCTCACACACACCCGCCCACAAGGTCGCCACAATCACCCCCCTTTTAGGGCCCAACGTCCTCGTTGGCCACACTTCCGGCTGGGTCAGGCTCTGATACCATTTCTGTAACGACCCTAAACTGAAACCATTTAAACAAAAATTTCGGCATGACCTCCCCTAAAAATAGTCTTTCAACAACCTGTCCCAACACACAAAACAAATAATATACTCCAGCATCCCATTCATCCGTTCATTATACCTCAAGATAGTTCCTCTCATGGTGGAACATCCACATACCAATTAATCCAAATTATCATGATTACAGTCCCAAAATACATGGTTAAGATCTAAGGTCCATATCTTGTAACGTTACATAATACAATTGCATGGAAATATATACCATGATTCAATTAGTTTCATTTATATCAAACAAAAGATAAGTTTGTGTCCATTTATCAGAGGAATTTCACTTAGTCCCAATTTACATTATTTGAAAATTCAATGTCACGATCCAAAATACATTTCCTTAGTTAACAAAATAGGTACACTTTACTAGAACTCAAAGTTTTACAAAGATAGAGAGTATACGAAAGTGTAGTCTAGTACAAAAATAACAAAATGTTTCTCTAGCAACACTCATGGTTGAGGTGGGTTGTCGTCCACCGGTTCTTTTCCATGACCTGAAAAAAATATATATATATAGTAGGGTGAGCTATATGCTCAGTAGGTGACACTTAAGACACAATTCTTGTGTCCGAGTGAATCCAAACAAAGCATAGACCAATGGGAGATAGGGGTCATATAGTGTGGGAATCAAATACAACACACAAGTCATTTCCAAGTATAACCGATGCAATGCAATGAAATGCAATGCATGTCAATGTCACTCCCCATTTTCATTCTCAAAACCATCACTTTCAAATGTTAATGTAACCCCCTTTGGTAACTCCGCCGCGACGAGAGAAGGATTGGCTACCGTCCCTAGGCCTTTGGTGACTCCGCAGCGCCGTCGAGGGGCCCGAATAGCTCAACCACGCTAGGGTACTCTCCCTAGTTCCCTCTAGGCTACATTAACCTCCGGCCCGTTGGTAACTCCGCAGCGACCGGGTTTATCAAAACCATTTCACAAAAACTATCATCTCCCAAATCCCCCATTTTCATTTCAAGACCAATTCTTCCCTTTTCATGCATCCAAATGACATGTGCATGAATGTATAAATGATTACAATATTATGATAAAGGGAAAATTTGGCACAATCTAAATAAACATGCTCTCATACATCGTTTCTAGTATATTAACATAAGGTAGACATAAAAATTCAACATTATAACATTTAGAAACTTTCCAATACATCATCACTACACATTTAGGCATATATCATGTTCAACATCCTCAATTAAATCATCAACACATTTAACACAACAAGGTCATCATCTAAACATGTTATTCACATGATACAAGTTATAATCAAAGTAATGAAATTCTCTAGACATAATTTATACATCATGGAAGCAAGTAATTTCTCAAATTAAGCATATTATCACACAATAGGGTCATAATTCACAATAGAACAAGAAAGGAGTGGATTAAGATGCCCCTACCTCAAAAGTGAGCCAAACCCTAGAAATGGGTCTCTAGATTCGAACTCCAAAGGGTGCTCAAAATTGGAAATTGGTGGTATGGATGCGTAGAGCTTGACACGAGCTTCGTTTTGCCTCAAACGACACTCAAATCCGACAAGTATTGAGTGAGTTATCAAGATTCAAAGTTTTGAAATCAAAATAAAAAAGAATAGCAAGAAGCAGTAGGGAGGGAGAGAACTTACGGGAAAAGAAAAAAAATGAGAAACCAAAAAAAAGAAAGTGGTCTCTAACCCATAATAGAGATGGTGGTGGGCCCCGCCTCAAAATTTTTTTTTTCTTTACTTTTTTACTTTTATTTCAACTATACACCACACACACACACACATAATTACATTATATAAATGCTACATAATTCACATCAATTAAAATTTGAAAATGCACTAGGACCCAATCACAGTCCCGCGCGTAGAAGTGAAAAGACGAAAATGCCCTTGCATTAACGAATTTTTGAAAAATTCAAAAATGGCGAAAATCGGAAACACCACATAAAAGGGGCAAAATTGTCTATGCAAATTTTTACTTAAAATGAGGTACCGGCTTCTCGAGAAGTGAGTTTAGAAAGGAAGGACATGCTTGGTTTGTAATTCTGAAAACAGTTATTTAGGAGCCACCCGTCCAGCTTCAGTTGCCCAGTTTGCAAGGGACCATTTGTAGAAGAAACATTAAAAAATAAAATAAAATAAATTGCATAATTCCACCCTTTGATTAAGCAAAGCTAGATACAATTAACAAATCATCTATAAATGTAATGATACATAAATATTTGTTTTCAACCCAAAAAAAAAAAAAAAAAAAAAAAAAAAAAGACAAGAAATGAGTAATAACAATATATCCTGCAATTAACAAATCATTTATCAAATCATGTGAACCAGATTTAATGTAATTGGGTGTAGTTAGATAAAAACAATTGATAAGTATATATAAGGATTGCACGTTAAACTATAAAAGATAAAAATTAAAACTTCCAATATTAGCATATTAGAGTTTCAGGGGGAGTACTTTGAGAGAGAGAGAGGAAGGGTTAAATTATGATTTGATTTGTATCCTTTTAGGTTGACTCGATTTGATTTGTATCCTTTTAGGTTGACTCGATAAGCAATCAATTTTTTTAATTTTTATCATTTTATATTTTAAGAACACGTTACATTATTTTTGCGCCACATCAAGGATAAGCATGAACTTCCTACTCAACGATGAGTAGACAAATATTGTTCAAATAAAATATAATTAAATGGTACCAATATCATTACCCAAATACCACTATACCACATATAATACCAATTGAACAAATAATGCAATAACAAATAATTATGAGAGCAAGTTATCAATTGGTACACATAATACCAATT
This sequence comes from Cornus florida, assembly GCF_030987335.1. NCBI lineage: Eukaryota > Viridiplantae > Streptophyta > Magnoliopsida > Cornales > Cornaceae > Cornus > Cornus florida. The sequence continues at coordinate 84,913,109 of NW_026775579.1, read as the reverse complement.
GAACTAGGTTTCCTTTCTCAAAATATTTGTTTTTTCTCTTGAGACTCTGGGCTTCCTTACTTAATAAACTTAACAATGCAAAGAAAAAAAACCTTAACAATTACAAACTCAAAACATTATAAAAATCAAATTATACATAATTTATTATTACTTATATTACTACTTCAGTCTTATGTTTTTTTCAGTTCATTTGAAATTCTTCTCACTTATTAATATTAATAAAAAATAATAATTACTTTAATTCAATTGACATTAGTATCCTAAATTCCTAAATTTACTCTATTTCGCTACAATACTGTCAGAATAATATATTTTTGGTAAGGAGTTTTTTTTTTTTTTTTGGATAAGTTGTTAGGATAATATTAGTATGGATTTTAATTAGAAGTCTTAAACAAAGCTAAGTTATAAGATTATGACTAAGTTCAGAGAGCAAAAAAATCATATAGTGACAATTAAAGAATAGTCTCTTGGATGTAATCTCACTAAAAGACGATAATTTCTCTTATGAGCACCGTAAAGCTCCAAAAGTAAGAGATAAGTTTTCTCAATAACCTTATTCTTCATTCTTAACTTGTTATTCAAAACTTATCATTCCTAATCATAAATTTATGAAATGTATTCATTGAAATTCCATTTATTTTTCAATTTTTGTCTTTTAGTTAAAAAATTCATTAGTTCATTCTTCTTGAAAGTTATTTTTTGTACACTATTATATATATTGCTAACATAAAAGATTATACAGTGACAATCAAAGAATAGTCTCATAAGTGTTGCGACAAAGTCTCACTAGAAAACGATGTTTCCTTTCAATCATAACCATCATTGGACTTCGAAAATAAGGTTATCTTTCTCAAGATTAGTCGAACTTGTCATTCTTGATATTAAATTAATGACAAGTATGCATTGAATTTTCAATTTACTTTTCATATCTTGTCCTTTAATTTAAAATTCAATTAGCGTGCTATTGTGCTCCGTTAGGGAATGTGTACCATTGAATCTCTAATAAACTTGATGTTTATTTCTTTGAAATCAGCTCGTATAATTTGAGAGACCATTTCAGTCTTCTTCGAGTCCTCGTGGAGCCAAGTTTTTTTTTTGGGCTTAAAAGCCTTTGTTTGGGCCTAATCTGCTAGTTTGGCCCACTCTGTAAATACCTCCTCATGTGTACATAATTGTTGAGCTTTTCTAAAAAAGAGATTTTAAAATGTCATCAAGACAAAACTTTTTAGAATTGTTTTGGTCTAATAAAAAGGATTACAAGCAACCTGATGATCGGAACTTACTTTAAAATTTCCAAAATAAATGTCATTTTTTGAGAATCTAACTTTTTAAAATGATGAGTTTTAGTATTTTTTATTATATTCGTAGTGAATGACTTATCAAATTTATTCATAATGTGATAATTTACTTTTTATAAGTTCAACCAATAAGGTTAAATTGATAATATTCTACGGATAAAGTGAAAAAAACCCCCTTCAACTATTGGCCATGCGCAATTAACCCCCCTGAACTATAATTTGCCCCTTTGAACTATTAAATTTGGTGCAATTAACCCCCTACGTGACATCTCCGGCCAATTAGTTACAACGAAAATAGTAAAAGACAATTTTACCCCTATATAAAACCACGTCGTTTCAAAAAATTTTAGCAACCACCAAGTTTTTGATATTATTTTATCCACAAAAAGTAGAACTAAAAAAATAAATTCTGAAAAAAAAAATTGAAAAAACCAGGCCATCGCCGTGAGTCAACCATGGCCGAACCAGCCCATCACCGTTCAGCCCACCATCCAAGCTCGTCCCCACTGCCGTCTCTTCATCCGCAAGCTCACAGCCGAAGTCGTAACCAGCTCATCGCTGTTCAGCCGCAACCAGCCCATCGCCGCAAGTCAATCATGGCCGAACCAGCCCATCACCGTTCAGCCCACCTTGCTCGCCTGTCCTCTCTACCATCCGAGCTTATCCCCGCAATCGTCGCTTCATCTGAGCGCCGCCGAGCCATCCACGGCCGAGCCATCGCCGAGCTCACCGCTGCATTTCTTCCCCACCGGTCCATTCCACCTCCACCGCGTGCAGTTCCTCCATCATTGGCCGATCCAGATGAACCGCATAAGAAAACTAGATGTTTGGACAGCGATGACACCATCGACGACTTGATCACTGCAGAATTCAAAAACTAAACAAATTGCTCCTGATTCATTTAATCCAAAACTTGATTGAGACGAATTGCTTCGGTGTATTTTCAAAATCCCTTGATTTGACAGAGCCATCAAAGTGAAATACACAAATCGATTGGTGAATGGTCGAACAAAGTCTGTGAAATTGCAAATGGAAGCAAAATCATTTGTCCAGAAATAGGTGAATTTGTCGCCGAGCGAACAGAACCACCGGAATCTAACACCTTCATCGTCACCACCGTATTGTCCTCCAAGTCTATTCATCGCTTCCGTTTCCCTCTTCGTCTTAAAAGCCACCAGAATCACCATTTAGTCGTAATGTTTGGTTGTGAAAGGTTTCGTTGGATCAGCGAATTGCCTCTATCTTAGGACACAATCAAGCCAATCAGTCTAAGAATAGACCTTTCTATCCTAAAAATGGACTCTAGTTTACCTCGTTTTGTCTTGCTGAGACATGCTTGTCGATCCCCAAATCTGCTTTTGACTCTGTGGTTAGATGAAAAATGGGACCATTTATTCTAAAAATAAAAATAAAAAAAGGTTGCAGAGATATTTGGTCTTTGCTCAGTTATGGCGTGAATGAGGAAGGAGGAGGAGGGTAAGGTTGGTTTGCCACGTCACGTCAGTTGTTAAAGACTAAAAATACGTTATTTTATAGGAAGGGAGAGGGGGCATTGTGGTCTTTTGACTTCATAAAGGGTTGTATGGTCATTTAAAAAAATTTGGGTTGCCACGTGACCGTCATGTGATTCTTCACGGTTAAATTCAACCGGCTAATCACCGGATTGGGTTTAATTGCAACAAACATGTTAGTTCAGGGGGGTTATTTGTCAAATTATTAGATCATGGGGGTTTTCTGCTAAATGGCCAATAGTTGAAGGGGTTTTTTGCGCTTTACCCTTATCTACATAAAGTCACTGCTCTCATACGCATGCCATGTAATAAAAATTCACAAGTCAAACTTTTGACCAATGCATCTAATAATGGTCTCTTGAAATTGATTATATTAGAACTAATCAAACAATAAAATATAACTTAATACATACCATGTAAATTGAGCTTTATAAGATGATGTTTATCTAAAATCTATATAGGCTGTGAATATAACAATTGTTGGATGATGATTCAAACTTTAACCTTAGTGAGTGGATTGCAAACCCTGCCTCTGGGTGATATGGATGGGTGCTGGAGCATGCGATCGACTAACAGTTATGGCAATCCATCATCTCACAACTCAAACCTGAATAACCAATCTGCCCAGATCGAGTTTCTCGACTTAAATAGACATATGATTCTTCTGGTTATACATACTCAAAATTACTACAGGTTGATAAGGGGAACAAAAAAGTTCACCAAGATTGATTGAGTTCCAAGATTTTTATTTTGGCAAGTACAGTAGAAAGTTAAGAAGGTCCAACTTACGTGTATGTTGGGTAGGAAACCATAAAAAATATCTAGTTAAGAAGGTCATAGATGCATCATACATCCAATACACACATATGATTCCATCAAACAAACTCGTCTTATTTCAGTTATCTATTTTCAAAGAATTAGTAGTATTTGGGTTAATAAGAGGAACAACCAAGTTTACCGAGATTGGAAGAGCTATAAATTGTCCTGTGATTTTTATTTTGACAAGTACAGTAGAAAGTGTTAAGGAGGTACAAAAATGTTTTCTTTAGCCAGGAACTGGGATAAGTAGTTCTCAGTAATCATATAGCATATGACCAAAAATGTTTCTTTGGCAAAAGGGGGGCTTGGGCATTCGGAGATTGGATTTGTTCAACAAGGTTGGGTAAAATGGCTTTGGAGATTCAGAAGTGAGAAGCCCCAGTTATGGAGGGGGACATTGCTTGCCTGCATGGGGAAGGCAATGGTGGGTGGCTATCTAGGGAAGTGAGATTTCCAGCAGGTATGGGCACTTGGAAACTTATCCGGAAAGGGTGGGATGAGTTCTCCAAACGTATCCGGTTCAAATCGCTGTGGAAGTCTCGTTGAGTTTTGGGAAGATCACTGATGTGGGGACATTGTCTGGCTCGTAGGTTGATAAAGATCAATGGCATACATCTTTAAGGATACACAAAAGGCACAAAAAAGAATGTAACAAGGCTTAAGCCTTAATTCGGCACATGTTAGATGAATGTTTTTTTTTTTTTTTTTTTTTTTTTGGGGGGGGGGGGGGGGGGGTGGGGGGAACCGCCACTTAGAGTCTTGCATAATTAGGGGGTTTGGTCAAAATGCAATTTTTTTTTTTTTTTATAATTGCATTAATTATGGTGAAATAGCATTGTTTTGGTAAATTACATCAATTAAGTTATTTGTTACTTAATTAAGCTAGAGTCAACTTTTGATTACCCCTATTGTAAGGTCATCCTTTATTATAAAAAGGAATGAATAAAAAATATCCTTTGAGATATCTTTGTGAGTGATTCACAAATTTTGAGTGTGAGTAATTCTTATTCTTGGGTTGTTCGACATGCGTTGCGTAATGCCAAGATCTATTAAGGATTTGATTCATGTTGTGTGATAAGGGATGTACGCGGTTTCTGGAGAATTATCCCACATTGCGTACGGTGGTACATCTGGAAAGAGAGAAATAGTAGAATGTTCAAAGGGATTGAGTCGTCCACGGCAACGCTGAAACTTTACATTTTTCATTCTCTTTTCAATTACGTGAATATGAGTTCTTGCTCCTCTTCTGATGATTTAATTATTTTCTTGGATTCTTTGGAGGCCTTAGCCCGGTTCCACTTTTGTACAAGGGACGCGTTCTGTAACGACCCAGGTTTTATTCAACCCGGTGCGTCAATGGTGACCCGAAAGTTGATCCGGTAACGAATCCAGATGCGAAAGCAAGAAACAAGAAAATGGTCTCTCAAGGCACAACACGCCTCTAAGACCCTAAGATGACCATCCACGAGGTCACGGAACTAAAAGAAAACTGACGCGGAAGTAAAAGATCAGAAATATGACAAATAAGCCCCTAGGGGCAAAATAGTCATTTTATATGAAAATGACGTCCCTATAATGTATATTATTCTCGAGACACATCCATGACTTTCTGTGAACTCACAGAGCTCAAAAGAAACTAGCGGAAGCGAATTACAAGAAAACCGGACAAAAATAGCCCCAAGGGCAAAATGATCATTTCTGAAAATATAAAATCGGGTGCTACCGAGCACACCACTGGGAAGAAAGTGAAAAATTAATCAAGTTAGATTCAAGAATCACTGGATTCAGAGTCCGGATGGAAGAGAAAAGTCAAAACAAAGTTTTGACGTCGCTGCGGCCGTGAATAATAACCTAGGCAAAATGCTGAAATCGTGTGCCGTTTTGAGGTACTAAACAACGTTTTCTGGAAAAACACGAAAAAGAAACCCCCCTCAAAATAATTTTTCCAGGCTGACTATGTCAAAAGAAGAGTTTATTTTTGACGTGAAATCCCCAAAATGCCCTTACAACAGACTTTTTCAAATAGTGCAAATGCGCATAGGAAATCAGATTTGACGCGGGGTTTTCGGGTCCGAGATGACATTTTCTAGAAAAACACGAAGAATAAACCCCCCTTAAAATCAAATTTTCTACCCAACCGCGCAAAAGGAAATGAGAAAAACACATTACAAAATTCCCAAAATGCCCCTAGATCAGAACTGGACAAGCTGCTACAGTGACTGTCCTGATCTAAGAGCAGAAACGGGCCATCAAACGAATTTTTCTAGAAAAATACAAAGAAGAAACCCCTCCCGAAATCAAATTTTCTACCCTGTCGCACAAGAGAAAATGAAAAAAAACTCACTATAAAATGCCCAAAATGCCCCTCCGAGAAATCTGGTCATGAGGGTCATAAAGCTGCTAAATGTAAAACTAAAAGTTGAACTTTGCAATAGATTTTCGGTACCAAGACGATATTTTCTGGAAAAACGCGAAAAAGAAACCCCCCCCTAAAATCATGTTTTCTAAGCAACCATATCAAAAGAAGAAAATAAAACTGATGTGAAAGGTTTAGAATGCTCCTAGATCAGATTATGCAACAAAATTTTAAAATGAGTCCATAGGGGGCTCATTTCACCAAGAATGAGGTTTTTCTTGAAAACGATTATGCACGCAAATGTAACTTACCTGTTAGGACGTGTTACAATGGTCCACGGCTTAAAAATACCGTCAATGCAAAATCCGAACCCCAACGACCAAAAAGGCAAAAATGAACTTAAAATGGGAAATTTGAAAACTAAAATTATAAAATGCTTTCAAATGACCGTTTGGCCCTTGGTCACACTTTATACAAGATTAATGAGACATAGTAGAGGTGCTGGAATACATTTTACACCACCCGATTTGAAAATGAACCCTTAAAGGCTCGGTTTGTACTATTTTAGCCAAAAAATGCAATATGTGAACTAAAATGCAAAAATGAACACTAAATGGTGTTTGGCCCTTGGCCACACCTCACATATGGCAAATGAATGCTAAAGGATGAATTACATACACAATGCACATACCGGTGCGAAAATGACATATTGAAACCCAAGTTTTCATGCTTTTTCATTAAAGGCAAAATTCTACTTTTTTCAATATACATGGATTACAAATGAAGTTTGGCTGTTGGCCACATATCATATACATAGATGAATACCAAAAGGTGTGCTTAAGCACATAATGCAAGTTTGGAATGAATTATACACATTTGACAAAATAGCTACAAATGGCATTTCAAGTCGACCTTTACAAGAATTGAAATCTTCAAGTGTACAAATCATCCAAGCATGATAAGAATCACGAACCAAGTCTTCGTACCTGATCAAAACCCCCAGTAACTTCGGGGTGAGTAAACAAGTTTACGCGTAGAGAATGAGCATGCATGACTTGATTTCTTTCATATTTTTAGACTAACATGATACAGTTCAAAAGGGTCATGCCACCTAACGTCTATGTCAAAATGAGACTCAGGGAGCATCCTAAGCTACCTTATAGTATAAGCAACAAGAATCATGATATATATATATATATATATATATATATATATATATATATATATATGAAACAAGTCAAGTTGGGATAATCCAAGAACACGATAAGATGAATACTAGAATACTATGATCACATTATCAAATGCAATTTACATGATTGAGAGTGATACATGGTATCAAGAACAAGGCATAATATATATGCAATTAACAAGATTAGAACATTCCAATTAACACGATAGAAATAATATAAGAAATCAATGACAAGGCATAATATCTATGCAACTAAATAAGGATGGAACATTCCATGAAACACAAAAAGAGTTATACATGAAATCAATAACAAGGCATAATATCTATGCATTTAAACAAGGATAGAATACTTTATATAACACGAAAAGAGTCTTAAATCTTCAATGAATGCAACACTTGAAATTTAAGGAGTGAAATCACGAATGAAGTATAAAATCTATGCAATGAAACAAGATTGGAGCATTTCACATACACGACAAGTTTAAATCTTCAAGGAATAGCAACTTGAAATTTAAAGAGTGAAATCAACCAATGTAGAAACTCGGATATCGCCCGGATTAAAACTGTACTCTTGAGATCACTTTAGGACTACTAATCCTGGTGCGCACTATAGTTTAGAGGGACAATCCCCCGTACTAGAACCAAGTACTAGCCATATCAATTCTTGATTGATATCCTAAGTTCCAAAATCAACAAGTTATGCAAGTCAAGATTATATTAAAATACAAGAAATACATTAACTACGTTTCATGTAAAACCAAGATTTTGGAACACACAAGTCATGCCCTAAGTTCTCAACTATGATGGCATGCGAAATGTCAAAAAATCAAAATGTGCATCTATATAGACTAGAACCACGATATATAACACAAGAAATCCATTGAAGTAAATATACCACAAGTATAAGATACATGATTCAATTACTTACTAAATAACACGTGTAATTAAACCATTCCAAGACAAATGTGTATATTCATTAAGTACATTAATGAAACCTAGGTACAACGGGTCTAGATACATAATGAAAAGCTAGAAGCTCCATGAAGTACAAGTTACGACCATGTGAGCTAAGTTCCATACAAGGGAAATAATGAAATATAAGCTTCAAAACTTATCCGATTATTCTCAATTTGATACACGTGAAGGAACTTATCAAGGAAATCATTAATACAAAGTTAGAAACTTAATCAAGTGCATAGAACCATTGAATGGATTTTAATTATTTCATTTAATTAAAATATCTAGATTTTGAAACTCGTCCAAATGATCTCAATTTAAAGTATGTTATACAACATGCCAAGACTTGATTTAAGGACACGATACGAGTACATTCCATGCAATATACGGCCATGAGTATTAAACCTTAATACTAGAAAATATTAAATGAAAGGTTTCAAAACCTAATCAAATATTCTAGATTAAATATATATGAAACTATATGGTATGCATATCAAGAATATCAAGCCGGAATTCTAATGGAGTGAATAGTACACTCGGAATAAATTAATTAATCAATTAATTAAATATTCTCTAGATTTTAAAACATCTCCGATTAATCTTGAATTCACCTATGTTGAAGAGCATGCTAGGGCCTAATATAATATGTTAACACATATTGATTTCAAGCTAGTTAAGGCCATATGAATTAATCATTTATTCAAGATAATTATTAAATAAAATCTTCAATACTTGTCCAAATGATCTAAATTTAATATATGTCAATGAACATGTCAAGAAGTAATATTCTATCATGCCATATGTTTAAACCAAGTTACGAGCAACTGGGATAATTAAATCATTCACAAGAAAAATAAATAATAAAATCTCTAGATTTGTTATCCAAGCATGTAAACAAGTTGTATAAGCATCCATAGCATACTATATAACAAGAAAATGAAATTATAACACCCCCTACCTCAATTTAAGATGAAAATCTCAAATCCCCACCGAAAGAAAAGTGCTCCGAATCCGATAATACCGAAGGGTTTTGTCGGGGACAACACGATGAACAAGAATACCCAAGAAGCCTCATGAAAATCACAACTTGTCTTCAAACCCGAACTCAAAATTTGGCCAAAAACAGTTTCTAATAAGTGGGAAAGGTAGAGTACGACGAGGCAAATAATAAACGTTAAAGTCGAAGACTTTTTACTAAAGAAATCAAGTGGAGGAGAAGAAAGAATGAAGGCAGCCCCTTGGGCTCCCATGGCTGCCGGCCAAGAGAGGGGAGAAGATGATTGAATTCTGATTTTTTGACTTAAGACCCCCTATTTATAGAAAATCTCAAAAAGTGCCCTAAAAGGGCCTCGCTGGGTCAGGAAAAGTGAAATTTGAACAAATGCGCTCAAACGGTAAAACTCCGTGAACAAAAAATATTCGAAATGAGAAAACATGAACAACGGAAGAAACGACGTTAAAACCGAGTCCCGAGCAGAGAAATATGTCCCAAACAAGTTCGGCGGCAACTGGGGTTAGAAACTCTGAAACTGGAGAAAAATGATCAAAAGGAAATTCTAAGAGTACATGACTCGACGAAATGTGAAAAATGAATCCTGTACGAGAATCCAGGCTCCAGACGAGGTATTTTGCAATAACTTTCGTTAATTGCACAATGGCCCCTCCAAAAAGGGAAAACTGCAAAACTGTCCAGAATGAAAATATCTTCCAAAAGATATTTTCTTAGATACTCCTGAAATAAAATATTTTCAAAATATATTTATGAAAAATACCCCAAGAAAAGAAAAAGATTCTAAAGAACTGTTCATCCATACCCCTATGGACACCGAGAGCAACCAGAGTACTTTTTTGCAAAAGTAAAGATACGTATTTCAAAGAAACCACTGAAGATGAAGGCACGTGAAGTCAAAAACCAACTCCGAGCATGAAAAGTGAGGTTGTGCCAAAAACTGACAAACGGGGAAAAGACAGAATAAGGAAAAAGACGAAAAGTGAATAGTGTCCGAAAAGTGAAAATGCGGAAATGACTCGGTCCTCAAAGGAAGTTGTCAATCCGCAAAAAAGAGTCTCAGAAACCAATTCCAAGCACTCGAGACGACACTATGTGATAAGAAACAGAACTCATAAAAGAAAATTAAACGGAAAAAATTTATCTGTAAAATTTCAGAATAAGAAAAGAAAGGAAAATGACCGGGTCATTACACGTTCCCCTTTTGAGTGTCTTTTTATTTTCTTATTACTTAATCAAAAAAAAAAAAAAAATCCCAAAAATATGAAAAGCGAATTTCAAATTCTAGGTACAATGCAGAAAGCCCTCATTTAAAAATTTACCATTTCATGGTTAATCAGACAAATAAGCAGCCATCTTGTGACATGAGAAGCATCAAGCATAAATGTCCAACAAAACCCTTTTTTTTTTTTTTGTATCACTGATTCTGAGTATTGAAAATAATGATTGAGTAATTCTACGGTCTTGGATTGCTATTATTATATTATTACTTTCTGAGACTTTATTACATTTAAAATTCCACATATTCTGTGTTTTTTTTTTTTAAATTCCCTGAATGCAATATGGGCTTGCTATTTTTAAAACCTTGGTTTCTAATTTTATTCCCAAGCCTGCCTTAGATGTATCCAACAACAGTATGTCATAAAAGATCTTTATGATATCTTCCATTATTTCATCTAAGCTGGTGCAGAACGGTATGGACTTAAGTACTTATACTTAGGGTAGTCCAACTTCTATAGAGAAATTGTTACTTTCTCCACAGAGTCGTAGAGTGCGAACACTCGGTTTGGTATCCTTATCCGTACCCTTAATAATATTAATAAGATTGAAATGGACTCATTTTCAAAATAAATTTCACCAAAAAATCTCTTTTAACTCAACTCAATGCCTTCTGTAACTCTATGAAACCATGTTTAAATCTGGTTGTTTACTTTTAACATTCCTATCACTTACCTCGTAAATAAGTGGCCTTCATTGAGATCTCCCTAGCATAAAACCAAATTGATTCTCCGACAATGCGGTTCCATTCCTTAAAATTAGTTTTATAACCCTTTCCTACAATTTTCGTGCGTGACTCATTAATTTAGTTCCTTGATAATTACCACAATTTTGTATATCAGATCTATTTTTTATATATTAGGTAAATGTTTTTTTTTTTTTTTAGTACTCACACGCATTTGCCTTATCTTAGACTTGAATCCCTTACCTCCCTGTAAAAAGTAGGAGGCTGATACCGTTAAGTTACTGGCCGTTGGTTTTAAGTAAATGTTTTTTCCATTCATTAGGCATCATTCCTTCTTTTAGAATTTTATTGAATAAATTTCTTAGGCATTCAATTCGCATTTCCTAGACTTCCCCATGCTTCTACTAGTATGTTGTCAGGTCTCCTGCTCTATTATCACCCATCTTTTCAAGCGCGGCATCTATTTCTCTGTCATTGAACAAATTTATAATTCTCATATTATGTTCATTGCATTTGTAAGATTTTAGTTAGGAGATTGAAACCCCTTTTTAACCAACTCATTGCTCCTAATCAAACAACACTTGTCCCAGGGAGAAGGATAACAGACTATATCGTGTTGTTCCAAGAACTATCAAGAGATCATAAAGCTCTCAAACCAGCTAAATGTGCTTGAAAGTCTGTGAGACCATTCACTGGGGCTTTATCATTTCAGCTATGATGCTTTCCTCCATTTTTATTGATTGGATTATGTGTATTCCATCCCCTACCCTCTTATTAGCTTTTAGTGGTGAGCTATGTGGTTTTTTTCACAGTGGAAGAGGCATTATACGAGGGGTTTGAAAAAATGCATATCTGTCTTGGGAATGGAGGGGCAAACTGTAATCATGACGGAAAGATATAGAATGGGAGCTTTAGATTTGGAAATGTATTGAAAATTTTTTTTTTTTTTTGATAAGTAAGCCCAAGTCGCTAACATATGTGACAGATAAAATTGTTTTGGCTGACTGGCAAAAACTTTTCCCTATAAAATAAATAAAAAATAAAAAAATGCATGGGAACTCATTTAAAATTCAGAAGGGCAGATGTAATTGGGCATCAGCAGTTTGATTTAAAGGTTATACGCCAAGACATTCCTTTATACTTTGGCTAGCTGCTCGAGGAAGATTGCAAACTCTCTCTGCTTAAACAGAAAGGGATCATCCAGAAAGATGCATGTGTGCCATGCAGGAATGCATCAGAAACACTTCATCACCTTTTTTTTCAATTGCAAGTTCACTAGTTGCATCTGGAAAATCATTCAAAACAAAGGTAAACTGTCAAGGTTCCCTCTTGTTATCTGTCAGACATCTTGGAGTGGAGTGGTTCCTACATGAGAGGGAAATTTTGGGCTAACCGCTAATGTCATTCACAAAGTTGCCATAGCTGTGCTTTGGTTTATAACACTTTTGAGGAAAGAAACAAAAAGGATTCAGGCTAACTGTTACAAGGATGAGAAAACAATCATCAACTGTATAACTGAGGATGTCCGGTTAAGATATCTTATTCACATGGAGCGGAGGGGTCCACTAAGAAAAAAGATTTCCAGCGACCATGGAATATCCCCGATGAAGTTTTTGCTAAGGTTCTGCAAACGCAATTGAAGAAAAATGACCCATTTTCTAAATACTCAATTAAAACTGAAATATTCAACAGGTAGGTAAACAAGTCACTAAGGTTTCATTAACAAATACTATAAATATAAGCAAAACAATCAAACACCAAAAACCCTACTACATATTGAAAACCTCAAGCATATAGAATGTCTTTTGAGGAATAGTAATACAGAACAATGCTTGCTTCATTGAATTGAAAATAACAGTGAAAAAGGACATAAAATAGTTATTTGGCATACCTATCCAGTCATCATCCTGAAATAAATTTGTTCACGATATTGCCTCTAACTCAAACTTCCATGACAGGGTGATACCATGCTCTCCACATAAGCTCCTTCAAACGTACAATTCTCCACATCTGGGAAATTCCGAAGTACCAGATACCTGTATGTTCTCTCTCTTGAATTGTATAGAACTAACTTCTCGGAGTCTATCTTTAATATGACTTCATGATTCTCCAACAAAGCTAATAGACGGATTCTGTAACATGGGATTTCAATGGCAACTTTAGTCCAAGCCTGTGCCACGCCATATTCTTTCATCACCCATAATTCACGACCATTATTATATGGAGTAATACAGAGACATCCTCCAAGCAACCCCAAGGCGTCGATGAATTCCATAGAGGGAATAGGATCCGGAAACTCCCAAAATTTCTCGTCCGCCAAACAGAAAGCAACAATCTTTATTGAGCCGCGGTCATTATAGATCCAGTGGATAGCTCCATTCAGCGGTACCCCGGGCGCAACAGGTATAGCTCCATTCTTGTGACTGTTAGGAAGGCCTTGAACCTTTTTCCAGGAATCAGTTCTTAGTGAATATACATAGAAGCTTTTTTTATCTGCTGTCACCAGTTTGTAATCATCCACGGAGTGATCATAGCCAAATCCCATTACACAACAAAAATCATCCCAAAACCAGAATTTAACCTCAGGTTCAGGTATTCGCTTGGACTCTTTGGTGGAGAGATTGGATACATAAAAACCTGTTCTGCGGAACTTGGAGCACAACAACCCATGGCAAGAACCAATTATAAAGCAGGAACTAAAAGAAAGCAGAGAAAAAAAAATTTAACAATTACAAACTCAAAAACATTATAAAAATCGGATTATACATAATTTATTTTTACTTACATTACTTCTCCAGCCTTATGTTTTTTTTTAATTCATTTGAAATTCTTCTCACTTATTAATATTAATAAAAAAAAAAAAACAATTACTTTAATTCAATTGACATTAGTATCCTAAATTCCTAAATTTACTCTATTTCGCTACAATAATGTCAGTATAATATTTTGTTGGTAAGGAGTTTTTTTTTTTTTTTTTTTGGATAAGTTGTTAGGATAATATTAATACGGATTCTAATTAGAACTCTTAAACAAAACTAAGTAATAAGATTATGACCAAGTTCAAAGAACAAAAAAAATCATATAGTGACAATTAAAGAATAGTCTCTTGGACGTAATCTCACTAAAAGATGATAATTTCTCTCATGAGCACTGTTAAACTGCAAAAGTAAGATAAGTTTTCTCAATATCCTTATTCCTCATTCTTAACTTCTTATTTAAAACTTATCATTTCTAATAATAAATCTATGAAATGTATTCATTGAAATTTCCATTTATTTTTTAATTTTTGTCTTTTAGTAAAAAAATTCATTAGTTTACTCTTCTTGAAAGTTATTTTTTGTAGGCTAGTATATTGCTACCATAAAAAACTATACGGTGAAAATCAAAGAATAGTCTCATAAGTGTTGCAATAATGTCTCACTAGAAGACTATATTTCCTTTGGGTCATGACCATCATCGGGTTCCGAAAATAAAGTTATTTTTTAAAAAAGATTATTTAACATGTCATTCTTGATATTAAATTAATGAAAAGTATGCATTGAATTTTCAATTTATTTTTCATATCTTGTCCTTTAATTTAAAATTTAATTAGTTAAATTTTTTTTCTCTTGAATTTTTTTTTTTTTTTTTGCGTGCTATTGTGCAATCTCTAATAAACTTGACGTTTATTTCTTTGCAATCAGCTCGTATAATTTGAGAGGCCATTCGTTTAATAAGATTTGTTTGTGTTACTACATGGGCCTTAGTCTTCTTCGAGTCCTCGTGGAGCCAAGTCATTTTTGTTGGGCTTAAAAGCCTTTGTTTGGGCCTAATCTGCTAGGTTGGCCCACTCTGTAAATACCTCTTCATGTTGTTGAACTTTTCTTAAAAAAGATTTTAAAATGTCCATCAAAACATCACTTTTTAGAATTCTTTTGGTCTAATAAAAAGTACCACAAGCAACCTGATGATCGGAACTTACTTTAAAAATTTTAAAATAAATGTCATTTTTTAAGAATCTAACTTTTTCAAATTTTAGTATTTTTTATTATATTCGTAGTGGATGACTTATCAAATTTATTCATAATAAATTCACATGATGTAATAATTCACTTTTTATAAGTTCAACCAAGAAATTTAAATTGGTAATGTTACAAAAATAAAAAGTTAGATATTTATTTTGGAGCGAAAGGAGTAATAATAATAATTTTTTACTAATATATAAGGTTATTTGATTTATAAACACTGCTGAATTTTTAAATTTTGGGAGATAAGAATTCATTAGATTTATAAACACTACTATTTTTTTATTTTTTTTTTTTGTCTTGGAAGTTGTTTTTTTTTTTTTTTTTTTCGTTCTTTTCGAAAGTTTCTAATTATTATTTTATTTTGATATGTGTATATTTTAACTCGGGAGTTAGATTTTGATTTCTTGAAAATGTCTAACCATGACTTGATTTTGGTAGAGTGACACTCATGTCTCTACCGAGATGGCTTTGGAGAGAGTAGCCAAGTGACACCAAGAGCTTATCATTAGTCCTATTCACTTACTTACTAGTGAGTGTTTTGTAAATATTGAATATCATTATTACTTTAATTTTGTTCTATATATATATATATATATTAGGTCTATTAACCTATTTACTAGTGTGTGGTATTTTGTAAATCTTAGCCATTGGATATCATTATTACTTTGATTTTGCGCTCTCTCTCTCTCTCTCTCTCTCTCTCTCTCTCTCTCTCTCTCTCTCTCTATATATATATATCATTAGGTCTGCTCAACTACTCACTAGTGTGTAATTACTTTTGTAAATATTAGCCAATATATATGTGTTTTTAAAAAATTTAGATGGAGAATTGAAAATTTTAATGTATGTACCTAAAAATGTGCGTAATTAGAGACATCTCCCCTTAAGTCTATATTCTATATTAATTTGATTTTTACTTAAATAAAATGATATAAAAACAAAAATGAGTTACACTTTTAAAATACACGTATATAACAATTATATATTAAAAAAGAAATTGAAGAGACGCGGGTAAATTATAAGCAAATTATATATATAAAATAATATATGTATATACAAATTATATACTGAGTATAAAAAAATAAAAAAAAAATTGAAGAGACTCCGGAAGTTGTGAAATAAAGGACTAATTGCTATGTCCTCCACGTCTTCTTTTTTTCACAACTTCCCACGTCTCTTCAATTTTTTTTTTATATATAATTTGTATATGTATATATATTTAATTTTCCAAAAGTCTGGACTATTCTCGCTTCGCGCCATCCAACAGTAACAGAAGGTATGATCGATCCTTTCTTTCCTCAAATTATGTAAAGACTCGCAATTGTGTTTTTTTTTTTTTTTTTGAAAGGTAAAGCAATTGTGTTTTGTTGTGATCAATTATCAAGTTGGCTTATTTTATCTATTTAATTTTGAGAAGATTCAAGAATTTGAAACATTTTATTGAAAAAAATCATTTTTATGCATTGGAATTTCGAAACATCAACAATCTGTTTCATATTACATGTTTTATGTTATGAATATATAAATAAAGAAATATATAGTGAGATCTGCTCAAAAGAAAGTTTTATTACTTAAAAAGAGTACACAATACAACATACTACCACATATAGATGAATTGAATTGCACCGTCTCTGTTTGCTTCGTCTTGCTCTAATCAGATAGTTAAACATCAACAATCCAACGGCAATCTATCACTTGCATCCCCAAATCAATCACTCGTGAATATGATTTTAGTGTAATCATTACTATTACAAATTGCAAGCTTACAATTTGTATATATAATATTATAATTGTGAACCCCACTATAATATATATATATATATATATATATATATATATATATATATATATATAACACTTTAGATGAATTTTATTGTTTCATAGTTTTTGTTTCAAAAAATGTCTAAAAGAAGTTGTTATAGTTTGATCTTTTGATTTTTCTTTCACTTGATCACAATTTTTTTTAAGATAAAAATACTGTTTCGCTATCAAATAATAGGAATTAATGATTTTCTTAAAATCTAATTCAGTTTCTTAGGACGCACTACCTCTTAATGCTGATGCTTTTGCAACACAAGCAACTGAAATGAGTCCGATCAGCACCTTCTCTCCTGCTTCAGTCCCAAAGGTGAACTTATTATTTATGAAAAATGAGAAAGTTAGACGAATCTGACTGTATTTGTTTGAGTGGTGATGACATCATTCAGTTCGATGGACTATTTTATGTGATTGGTGAATAAAGTTTCATCCCTACTCACATAAATATAGTCCCGGATTCAAAGTTATCCTGATGTTGCTACAAATCAGTCCGACAACCTTCTCGATTCTCCTCCTGAGGATGCTGACGAGCTCATTTCTAAACTAGTCTCAGCAGTAGAAACTGAGACCGAGACCAATACTCTACTTGACTCAGGGAGACCGAGACCGAGACCGAGACCGATAATCTACTTGCGATAATCTACTTGACTCAGGGACCAAAGACACTACTTACAACACCAAATCATTTGAAAAGGCAAAGAAAACTTTCTTCACCTTTCTGAAAGGAGTTTTTCCTGATGTTGAAGATCAGCCTACAATCTCGCAATTGATTGATTGTAGGGAATTTTCTCCTGAGCAACTGTATGAGATGACAATATTTCAATCTCAACTGTCCACCATTCTCAGCATCTTCCGAGCTTCATCTTCCGTGCTTGAGGAGACCAAGAAGAGTCTATCCAGTAAACAAGAGTCAAAGGTGTCCCTCGGTGACCAGATCAAGGCCGATAACAACTCCTATCAGACCAAGAAATCTTCCCACGGGGAGCTGGTGGAGAAAAGGCAAAAGCTCCGGGAAGAAATCGACTGTTTAACTGCTGATTTGGCTGAGGTGTCTGTGGCCGAGGCAGTGGCTGAAAGAGAAGTTAAGCAACTCCAAGGACGTATCCTCAACATTGGTGCTTCGAGGAGCTCGGTGATGGGGAACATAACTATTCTTGAAGCGTGTAGGAAAACCGCCGAAAGTTTTCTCACCTTGGTTCAAACTCAGTGGGATAGGCTGAAGAAAGCCTTTGGCGGGGTTTGAGATTTTTAGAACAATAATTTAATTGAGGTTTTGGACGACTGCAACTTTGGTCAATAAGAACAATTTCTTTTGTGACATGCAATAACAATCTTTTACTCTTTTAACTATGTTGGAACGTTTGCATGATCGACTGGTAATATTTTTTTGAATCAACCCAATATTCTTAGAGTATAAATTAGCACCTTAATGGCTCCAGCTCCTGACCAGTTTGTGCAGGGATGGCAAATTCCCTTCTTCATAGTCATAGTCAAGTCCACGACCAGTGACAAGCTCCTTGAACTAAACCGAGTCGACCTGCCTAAATTCTGAAGAGGTACCATCACGTGGTCCTGCACGCCCCTTTCTTGGAACCATTTCCAGTCAAACTCTGCTCTTTACTAACCAGCATTCATGTCTTTCTTATTTCAAGTGTCTTAGGAATCTGTCCGTGACACTCTCCCCCACCTGAATCTTGCGACGCCCTCGTCGCAGTACGGCACTGCTCCACTGCGTCTGGTGTTTCCAAAGTCTACCTCCAAGCGGTATGCTCAACTTCTCACCATCACTTCCTTGTGCAACCCTTTGCACTGCACTCACCCAATAATAGCTCTCGGACCAAGGGGATGTCCGCCGCAACTCTCCGTTATGCCACCTCCGGGGCATCCCGAGCAAGCAAGGGCCTCCTGCCGACTTGATGCCCGCCCTTCTCCACGGTTTGCATTACCCAAGGAGCTCGCACGAACTTTGGTGCGCGCGGACCATCGGTGCGCAACTTCAAAGGACTCTTCATCTTAGGGAAATGAAGGTTTATCTCCAACTGCATTGATTCGAATTACGTTGACGCAACTTCAGTGCACGTCTTCATTCTCAGACCCCAGATCGACAAGGGGGCACACCTCTTGTCCTGCTCTGATACCATTTGTCACGGGCCTAAAAATTTGGCGCAGCGGCACGAGTCATGCGACACCGAGGCGCTGCTTCTAAATGCTTTGATCAATTCAAGGAAAATCAATATGTTCATGTACATGTAGCTTGCACAACCTGCTTTAAGGGACTGATGAGAAAATAAGATTCTTAAAACCATAGCTACTCTATCAAAATTTAATATGGATTTTATTTTCTTTGCTATATGGATTCGGTTGTTCGGAATTGATGTTTTGAAATTAAAATTAATTATAATTATATATATATTCTTCACCTCTTGATCTATAAGCATTCTATCATACTATCTAAGCGATATTTGGAACATCTTTTGTGCATTTTTATTTTTTTTTCAAGCACTCTTAACTGTATTTGTTTCAATTTTCTTAGGTACTATAATTCAATCATTTTGTCCTCTTGTAGTTTTGTTGGAAATGTAGTGCTTACATGGGAGAGACACTTTCCACAAAAACTAATTCAATAAAAAGCAAATGTTGAAATTTTTTTTTTTTTAGTATATTAATACACTTTTGTGGGTCATTTTTTCAATTCAAAAGTCAGGAATTAACTATTCCACCAAATATTAATGATCCAGAAACATATAATAATTTCTCATATTTATACCATTTTCTACCATGGTGGTTCAAGTAAAGACAAAGTGAGTGTATTTTTTGTCATTGTTAACCAAAATCTTCAAATCAAGCTTTCAAGTTTAACTCGATTGTTATTCTAAGCAGCTTTAACTAGCCCCAATCTCAGAATATTTTTCTAAATTGTCTAGGTGATTTGATAAAGTTATGTTCTAGGGTGAGAATTAAAGTACTCAAAAAATGGAGTATTGATCGGACTAACAGTGGTATTTAATAGTCAAAGACATGATGATAGATTTGATAGCTCAAGACATCTAAAACTGAAAGGGTATGGAAGTTCAAAAAGGCTTCTTAACTGGTTGATGAATGATGACTAAAGAAGACAATGAATACAGTCGAACTTAGAGATTGGAGTAGGGAAAAGTCATACATGAGGTCAAAACATGCATGAGCCTTATATAAAATTGATGATAAGGTGGTGCCTGTCGTTTAATTTTTAATTTTTTATTTGTTTGCCTTTGATAATAACTTTTGTCATTTTTGTGTAGGATAATTCGAAAACGGATGTTTGGAGAATTTTAGAATCCAACGCTTACAGGATGTTTGGAGAATTCTAAAACCTAATATCTAGAATTTATATAGATGAATTATTCTAGAATGTAAATCTTAACCAGTCATTATAATATAATCATATTCACTTATCAAAAAATAATATAATCATATTCATAAATTGAGAATGGAATGGCCTATAAATAGGTAAAGGTTCCTTTTGAAATTATGGATTTGGTGCAAACTAAGGTGGGTGTCAATATAAAAGAAAGTGAGAACAATGAGAAAAAAAAGTTGATAAATAAAAAGTGTATTGTATAGTTTTTAAGAAAAAGCATGCTCCTAAGAACTGGGAATGTTATTTGGGAAATTTTTAAGTGTATGTTCGTGATTCTTTTTGTTAATGGACTCATTTGTTCCACTCCTGTACATTTTTTATTGAATATATATTAAATATGATATTTCTATTGATGTTCAATTTTATACCAATTACTTTTTCTGATTTGTAAATTTTTTGTAGAGTAAAGACAAAAACATCTCTTGAACTATTGGTTTTTTTTATAAATAAACACCCTAAACTAAAAAATCCCTCTAAACTATTGATTTGTTGCAATTAAGAACAAATCCATAATAAAATATTATTTTACTATTTTGCATTAAATTTGTCATTTCTTATTAAATTATTTTTATTATCTTTTCTCTTATCTAAATATTAATTATACTATTTACCTTAATTTTATTATTAGTATCAATTTATCATAAAAATGAAAAAATTAAACAGATTTGTAGGTAACTACCATTTTCTAAAATGATTAAATTATTATTAAAATTTTATTATTTATAATAAAACTTATTATACCCAGTTTAAACTTTTTTAGGAAAAATAAAAATAAATTATTTTTCATATAATATATTGATGAAAATTTAATAAATTACTTAAATAAAAAAATACATTTTTTTCATGTATATTCATGAAAATTTGAGAAATTAATTAAATTATTTTAAAATTTTCTACTTAAGATTTTTATTTAAACAACTAATTTCAAAAATTAAATACAAATTTATGCAAATTTAATGAAGAATATGTCACCAAATTAGTATGAATTTTTTATTAATTTATTTCAAAAAGAAAGGGCATTATGGTCATTTAATGAAATATAGGTTACCGCATTGGGGCATTTTGTAACAAAATTTGATAGTTTGAGGGATATTATGCACAAAATATAGTTTAGAGGGGCTATTTACAAAATTAAACATAATTCAGAGATTTTTTTGCACTTTACCCTCTTTTCTTTTTAGGTAAGTTACACTCACACCCCCTAAGCTTTCGGTCAACGCCACTCAGCGGATGGTCAACGCACAAGTTTACATTGACACCTCCTGAGATTTCAAAAGTCATATTTACCATCAAATCTGTAAATTGACAACAATAACCTTCCATCATATTATTATGTAATCCCCTCATCCACCACGGCTACACACCACCGCAACCACCGCCACACCAAACACGCTTTCGGACTCGCCTAAATGCTTGATGTGTCATCATCACACAAATCCCCTCTCAGGCTCTCAACCACCACCGCCACGCACACACACTACCACAACCACCGCCACACCCACACACACACCACCACCACCAACACACCCACACCCCACTACCACAACTCATCACCACACTAAACACGCCTCCGGACTCGCCCAAATGCTTCGCGGCGGAGCAATTGTCAAAGTCACCAACTCCAACCAGGCCAAGATCGCCGAATCCACCGGAGCTTGTTGTGTCATCATCACACAGCCCTTTAAAGGAGGCATTGCTCGCATGCCTAACCCATCTCTCATCAAAGAAATCAAGTGAGCAGCATACCTCCAACGGACCACAGTCTACGCCTCTGTTGATGTGACGAAGGTTAAATCAACGCTGCAAGAGCACACTTCACCCAATCTCCTTCAATGGCTCCGATTCGAACCAGAGAGTTCGTCATCGCCGATCTCTGAGCATTCAATCCTTCAAAGGCTCCGATCTGATCTCGCAAATGACGATCATCGAACGGCTAGGAGATTTGGATCTGTCGATTGAGAATTGCACGTATGACGACGTCAACAAGAATCCATGAAGGTTCAATCTGGTGCCAAAACGTGGTGGGGAGTCCACCGGAATGGCTTTGTGCCGCCGCCGTGCTTTGTGGGTGATGGTGATCTGGTTGTACTGATGGGAGGGTGGATTAATGGGTCAAAGGGCACTTAGGTCATTTTATAATTAAAAACTAATTGTTGACACTAATTAAAGGTCATTTTGGAACAGTGAAGAAACAAAGATTTTGTAACAAATATTACTATCTATTTATTATTCTCCTTGTCATATTCATAAATGTTGAACTTGTCCAGTGAAAATGTTGCCAAACTTCCAGAACTGCCGGAGAGTGTTCCCCCGTCGGAGAAACCCCCCACCTTCAGTTGCCCAGTTTGCAAGGGACCATTTGTAGAAGAAACATCAACCAAGTGTGGTCACATTTTCTGTGAAAAAATAAAAAATAAAAAAAAAAGAAAAAAAAATTGCTTAATTCCACCCTGTGATTAAGCGAAGCTAGATACGATTTCAGTTTATGATGCCAAATCATGCAAGCTTGCTCTTTGATTTTCTATGATAAAATCTGTTTACAAATGGTAGAAAGTGAACAAGGTGAAGCTGTTATTTCAGCTGCAGGAAATGAGAAGGCTGTTATTTTAGTCTACGTAGCTTGCACAGCCTGTTATAGGGGGGTGGTCACTCCCGAAGTCAAATGAGATTCTTTAAAACCATGGATTTCTTAGACCTAATGCTTCCCGAGGCATCAGAGCCAAGTTCTTACCCACTTGAGCCAACCCCTTCCCGTTATCTTCAACATCAGATAATTTATATGCATGGATACAACCATCTACTACTACAGCACAAATTAGAAGTATGGCCTAATTCTGGTAAGTACACAAACCAACCTAAAAACAGCATTGCGAAGAACTCATCTCATTACAAATGGTAAGAATTAAACTATTGAAAGTTTCAAGCTTACCAACTAAAGACTATATCCCATTATCCCCTCGAAGAATGCTGGAACTTATTCCGCTAAACACAATGTTGTATAGCGAATAGCCGGCAAGTTATCCTGCTCTCTTGACATTCTAAACAGCAAACATAATATGATCGCAGGTCTTAAAAGCAGAAGTTGTTTTACTTACAATAAACTTCAAGAAGAAGCACATACCATAATCTCCCTTCTTCCCTCAACCCGGCTAGCATTAGCACCAACTCTTGACAAAAAGCACACAGCACAATGTCCCACATCTCCCCAACCTGTTTATACTTGCACTGGCCAAATACTGCTAATGATGGTAATACTAATGATGATGATGAAGAAAATAAAACGTAACAAAAAGAAAATAACACCCCTTAATTTCCTTTATAAACTAGCAAATCTTTGAACAAGAAATTGTCCACAAAGACACCCATCTAAGACACACAGTGACCATACAGACAAATTTTACCTTACGGTGCTCGATAAAAAAATTTGTTATGGACAACCAGCCAATGCATCATAGAAGACAGCAAAGTCGGCATAGACACTCTCTCTATTGCTCTCAACTTAACAAACTGCGTGGGGCTGAATTTTGATCAATGCATCTTTTTAAAAAAGGAATCCCTTTTCATTTTTCTCCTGATTTCGTTGCAGTGCCATCAACATTCCGTAGACAGAAAATGTGCTCAATAAAAAATAATATAAAAATAACAATATCCGGTGCTGATCCCACCCATCGGGGGTGAGAGAGAGAGAGGGAACTGAAGCACAACTGCCCAAGGTCAAGTCACCTTTGATAAATTTTGTTTTTTTTCTTTTTTCTTTTCCCTTCTCCCTTTGATAATTGACAAGTGTCCGACAGCTTTTTATTAGAAAACCCAAACAAGTGAGTGCCTAAGCGCCTAATTGCAATAATAAGGTTGATTCAGTCTCCCTAATTCCAGAAGCATTGACAAACCAGGCTGCAATTAATCTCTTAAATTTCGATAGTGACACTTTCTTTAATCTGCTGGCAGGTTGATGGAACAGTAAAAAGAGTTTTCATTTGAAATTCTCTTCAATTTAGTAGGCAGGTTGATGGAACAGTAAAAAGAGTTCTAATTTGACAGTCTTCCAATTTAGTAGGCAGCTTGAGGGAACAGTAAAAAGGGTCATAATTTGCTAAAGCTTTAGCACAGTGTTAAAAACTTTCAAAGGGGCAGGGAATGTCCTAGGTTTGATTCTTACAATCTAATGATTACATGTGTGTATCCTTCTTATGTCATGAATTTGAATATGCCTTTTAAATCATTTAAATACATGGTACTACTCAAAATTAGCTAAACTAAAACTTATCAAAAAAAAAAAAATTTAGCTAAACTAAAAGAGGTAGCTGACTTTGACCTACTTTCCATGCTTTCTTGTTCCTGTTACTTCTTCAAAGAGTATAATAGAACAGGGGAAAAGACTGGAGAGTATATGAAGAGGAATACAAAAGATAGCAGGGTATGACATGAAAATACAAACCACTTTCAATTTCACAATAGAAACATCAAATTTTGAAGTAGATAAATCTATATCTCTTATTGACTAAGTAAAACTAACCGAGCAAAAAATGAAACATAAGAAATAACTAGAAGTCAAATAACATATAACATTATTACAAGAAGTAAATAATTGAAAGGACAATAAAATACATTCAACGAATCTCTGACCTTTACACTTGTTCCCATCATCGCATTCTCGCAGGCTGCCTATGAACTTTAGCCACCGGAGGAAATTAGTGACGCAGAAATGATATCATCAATCAACAATGAACTGGTCATCTTGATTATCTCCCTCAACCCTCGTATCACCATGAACAATACCATTCACATGGTGCAAGTTCTGCATCATATGTGAAAGATAATGATTGCTAGCTCCTGTGTGATCAGAAAGCCCAGTAGGATGTCCAGTCCACTGTGAAACAATCCCAAGAAACTGATTACTAAGGTTCTGTTGTTCATGAAGGATCCGAGTCTGGATCTGGCCTATTTCTGCCCGGTGTTGCCTCAACATCTCGTCGATCCTCTTTTTCCATTCTGCCCTCCTCCGGTTCATCCTCTCCCCACATTCCTTCTCATAAATCAACTCTTCCTCTTTTCTTTTTCTGTCTCTCTCTTCACTCTCTTTCTCTATAGCTTCCCATTCCCGAAATCTCTGCCTCCTCACCTTCTCCATAGCTTTCCTCATCTCCTCCCTCTCATTTTCCCTCTCTTCCCATTTCTGTTCACGTTCCTGCTCAAACTCTAATTGGAGATGCTCCCTCCTCTGCCTCTCTCGCTCTCTTTCTGCCTCACGTTGCTCAAACCGAGTTTCCAATTCCCTCAACCGCCCTAACTGGTTTGCGAGAAAACCCCATGCCTTCTTCTCCAAACCCTTCAACACCTTCCTCTTTTTCCTTGTATCAGACCCAGCTGGCTCAATATCTTCATATACAAAACCATCGTCTCCATCCTCCTTCGTAAGATTATTATTATCATTGTAATTCTCCTCTCTTTCCTCTCCATCATACTCAAACTCTAAACCTATAACCCCATCGTCACCTCCATCTATTCCTGCCGTAAAATCACCATCTTCTCCATGACCCAGATGCCCAAATTGCACAATCTCCATTCCATGACCAATTTGATCAAAGCCTCCGCCATTTTCGTGATTATCAGCAGCAACCACCATCGTGTCATTACTACTAAAACCAGAAGTGACATCCCCAAACACCTCCTTGTACCTAAGAAAATTCGACCAGTGGGTAAGGCCCTCGACCCAATCAAACTCCTCTCTGCCCGAATCACCCACCAATTCAGGCTTCTTGATCTTTTGCTTCACCAATGAATACTGATGCCTCATGTTCTGTACTTTAGTAGACACATCCTTCCAACTCCATTGCCACGGATAAGCGATTGGATCGCGAACATGGTGCATAGAATTCACATACAAAGCAATGGGTCTATATTTTTTCTCTCGGGTTTTCATTTTTGCCAGGAACCCATCACAATCCATCTCACCATACTTGTCAATTAGGGTTCTCTCTTCTGCCTCCGTCCATTTCTTCCTTCTTGGAGGAGGCATCTTCAACCACTACTACGTCTACACTCATTCAAAAGCTAACAATTATCTAAACAACAAACTAATTTATATCAATTAAGCCCCCAAACAGAACAACATCACAGTTCTACACATACTGAGAACAAAAAATGGTGTACTGGGTACTGACCTTGAGAGAGAGACTGTGTGAAGCTTTGATGTTCGATATAAGCCCCAAGCGAGAGAGGGAGTACAGAGTACAGACCTTGAGAGGTGTAGATTATTGTGAATCTGTGTGATGGGAAGTTAGGGTTGCTTGGGTGTTTACAAATTGGGAGTGGGAGGATTGAAGAAAGATTTTCTCGGGAAATTGAGAGAGAAAATGAGGGGAATTGTGTGGGGAAAGTGAGCTCCGTTAAGGTATCGACTGGTGTGCTTTCGTTGCCGCAGCTTAACTGCTGCGAGCTTGGTGGTTGACGATTTGCAGTCTATGTCCGAAATCAACCTTCTCTGTCTCATCTAAATATAGATATAAAGTTATATATGTATATATTCCGTATATACATATATATATATAGAGAGAGAGAGAGGGCATATTTGGCACACTAATACAAGAAAACTTTGTTTGATTTTAGTTAAAATAGTTTTCTGTTTGATTTCTTGATAATCATTTTCAGAAATTTGAATAAAGAGTGCAGACTGTTGGAGCCCACACACCTCTACTCACAGTGATTCTAAATCATTTTTTTAAAATTATTTGCTTGCTTGCTTGAATTTAGTGTCCTGAAATTTGATTTGGAAAATAATTAATTTAACTTTTGAACTAAAACTTCTTAATTTTTACTTCAGGATATCAGTTTTTTATTTATTTATTTCAGAGCATTAATTTCAAGCAATCGAACATGTAATTTAGTTTGGGAGTACGGTATTATCGCCTTAAATTTAGAATTGAAAGATATTTAGTTCAAACTTTAAACTAAAAATCCTCTAAACATTTTAATAACAAGAAAAAAATAAGTTTTCTTTGTGAAGAATAATTTAACATAATATTTAACTTTTGAATCCAACTTCAATTAGTAAAATTTTTGTTTAAATGATAATTAATATCTTGATTTCAAACTCATTCGGTGACCCAAGATTTAATTCAAGGATTTCTGATAAATGAATTTTATTGTGTAAAATATATAGTTTGATATATTTGAGATGATTTCAAATGAATGGATCTGTGGATTTTAAAATAAAAAGGTAAAAGGAATTATTTAAAATCAATGCAAGTAGCGATTCAAGTTTCATGGTTCTAATAATCTAATGGAATGCATTCCTCGATTAAATTATTTGGTTTAAAAATTATTATTTTTTATATAACCTTAAATCTCAAATCACCGTATTACAAATTCATGTATTTATCTAAATCAACACAAAAAGTCTAATGTGGATGAATCCAATGTTGAAAAAGGTTTCTAAAATCCTCAATTTTAAAATCATTTGTGTGGATTTTTTTAATAAAGAAAAAATGAAAAAAATAAATAAAAAGATGTCATTGAGAATTTGAAGAACTACCTTCCATCTTCCTTCACTCACTTTTCCCCATATAGGGGTGATATTTGAAACTTATTTATGTATTTCATTTAAAAGGCCTTAGTACCTTTACCGATTCGATTAAACATAGGATTTAATTTTTTTATTATTATTATTTTTTTGGTAGGTAAATTAAACACACAATTTGCAAAGCTGTTATTTCTCAATGGGAGGTCAGGGGTTCGAATCTCAGTGAAGGGTGTGTGTGAGTCCCAACTAAAAAAAAAAAAAACACACACAATTTGCAAGTGTTATGATGTCGGAGTGATATGGTTGTTTTCTCGTGTCTGAAAGTCTGTGTTCAAGCCTTGCATCCTTCCCTTCTCTCTAATTACTAACCCCTAATATTCTCGCCATGAAAAAAAATATCAAACACACAACTCATATACAAATCACTATTATTTTGAAAAAAGAGGAAATATGACTTCAAGTAAAAGCTTGCTTGGTCCATCTCTCAAACTTATTTCGGTTAGTTCAAGTCTCTTGTTTTCTCTTCTTTCTCTACCAACCCTCGAACTCCTGACCAAAAGTTGACCACAAAAGCCAAATCACTACTCTTGCATACAAGCTTGGTGTTCCTCTTCCCCTCTCTCTAGAAAACTACGTAAATAATGTGTTTCTCTAAAAAAAAATATTAAAAGCTCTCCAATAACATGAGAAAAGACCAAAAGAATGAGAAGAAAACCTAATGCTAACTATGGAATTACTCCTGCATTATCATCAACCAATCTAATATATTATTAGCATCCATGAGATGACTTTCTTTCCTTTTTCTTTTTCCCTTTCCATCTTGCTAAGTCATATTTGTGTAGTCTAGAAACACTCTTTCCTTTACATGCTTCTTTAGATTTTCCTAACTATTTTCCTGTAAGATGCAACTGACTACTGCTCAAGTATCACACATGTGTCTGTCTGGGAGCTGCATTTGCGTTCGCGTTCAGGGCTCCTGGCCGGAATAGAGGGGATCAACTGGCTCCAGTACCACCCATATCCTTGGTTTTATGAAGAAGAAAAACTCCGCAGAGAATGGTCACGAAACCACTCAATTCTGTTGAAATCTGTGATCCACTTTGATTGTCCCAGTCCTGAATTCACACCAAAAAGAGATGAAAAAATGAATATGAACTTCAGAAGTTCAAAAATCCCCGTAACAATGCAACTTAAATCAAATTCATGTTGCTATACAAGTAACTATTTGGATGACAATGTAAGAGATAGAAAATAGAAAGCTACATTCAATCAAGAGTGTTTGGATTAAGCAAAGCAAGCTACAATAAGAACATGGTTTCTTTAATCTTTCACAGTTCTGACAAGTGACATTGAAATTAAATTACCACAAAACTTTTCAATTTACTAATATCAAGGGCTGTGCTATCTGATAAAGGGGTTGGGTTGAATTCCAGTGCCTGGCAAAACAGTTAGTCCTTGGTAACTAGGGTCTTCCCAAGTGGGTCGATTTCTAGAGCTATAAAATGGCATTGGAGGGTGAAAATATCAACTACAATGAAAAGAGAAAACCCGGTAAAAGGCAAAGAGAAATGGTATGTCTGTCAAAGAAACTCACCTGTTTTTAGATGCAAATAATCTGGAAGCTAATGTCTATTCATATGTTTACTTATTTATATTGATACATCCAAATTACAATACAAGTTGAAGCCACCATGTAATGATCTTATAGAAATCTGCTTTTGCCATATCTAAGAAATGCTTGTATCGATGTAAGATTTGTATATCACCCATCAAATCAAACTCGATATAGTTAACCCAACCAAATACAACTTGTTTAGTATCCTAATTTGTTACACATAGGGAATCCCATTGCTTTCCCCACGGGTAACCATTTCTTAATTTTCCACAGAGTGCTAGCAGAATAAACTCAAAGCAACAGGGACAACGAATTTAAAACAGTGTAATACTACTGTGAAATCAACTGTTACCGTCACAATTATATGAAATTCATTGGGTCGTGTCAATAGTATGCGACACTAATTGCAATCAGGATGGCAAATTGACAATGATAATTAATAACATAATGGAATAAATATTTTAATATGCACAACCTTAACCAAATCTTAGTATGCAGATGGTGATATTAATAAATAACGGTTAAAGCAAAGGCTTTCAAGTCGCAAGAATAGCAAAATTTTAATATTTAATCATAGTAAAATTTTCATCTACAAAGAGTGATACTGGTAAGAGGTGAAGAAAAGAAACTTTCCAAAGAAAACAAGAAAGAATGTACCGAATCACCTTAAACATGATAATACTGGCTAGGATGGTGAGGGTTGTGAACGTGACATAGTAGACAGGAGAAACAACAGCAGTATTAAATGTGTCTAGTGCCTGTAGTAACAAATCCACAATCAAGATTAACCAACTACCAAAAATTAAAAGTATTGTGAAGAACATTTTACTCAAAATTATTGCAAAGCATTGATAAAAGAAAAAACAACTAGACTATGACGTATAAAAACACAACATGAAAAAGAAGAAGAAAAAAAAGAAAAAATCTAGGCAAGTTTATATTGCCATTCTTTAGGAAAGAGCAGATACTTCAAAAAGTTACATGTCACACTAAAATAAAGTCAAAATATCTTATATTAAAAATGTCGATTAGAACGGAAACCTTAGGCACTGATGTCGAGTAGCACAAGGCCATGATCTAGACCTAGAGGGAGGCGAAAAGGTCTTAATTGCTCAATGAACTTTTTTAAAGTATTTTTTATTTTTAACAAACTACAACGGAAATTCAAAAATTAACTAACTAGAAAGCACGTAAATCGAGTCATTCTAACATTTCTTATAAACCAAACAAAATAATTGCTATAATATCATAAGATCTTAAAAATGATGAGGAGATAATAGATGGACTATCAAAAATTTTAGCCATAAAGAGACAACAAATAGAAAAAAGGCTTACCACAAATATGATCTGATGAAACCTTTGATTAATGATAATTGATTGTTACAGTTGGATTCCTTCTGGTGAATACAACTTGCATGCTGAGACAGATAACTTCTTCTTCTTTTTTGGATACTTGGGTTTATTATTGGGTGTTTTTCATTATATTTCTTACCCAGACCAACCCACACGAGATGCACCAAGGTGCATCATACGAACACGCGAATTATCGGAATGAAGATGAGCAAACCATTACCAGCCAATAAAGAGGGCTTTGTGTTTTGGATTTAACCACAGCACGAAGAGTTAATATTGAGATATGGTGACACTGAACATCTTCTGTACAAAGGTAAATGCAGCAACATAAAGTACCTTATCCACAGTTGTGAATGGACTCTCTTGCCTAGTGCAATTAACGAAATAGCTATGATGGAAAGAGTGAAGATTTGTGTGAAGATGGTGTTATGTTTTATTTAGAAAGCCATCGTTAGTCACGACAAGATCCACCTCAACAAAGACAGCATTAGATCTCATAACCAAAATTAAAACAAAGATGGCATTCTCTAGGAAATATCCAGCCAATATTTCAACGAGTTGAAGAGGAGTCCACAAATGAATTATGTATTACTGTAAGAAGCATGATCAGAGGCCATAGTGTAGGTACTATAATTTTCCATAAGAACTTGAGAAGCTGTTGATGGGCTTACAAGTATTGATTCCCCAAGAGTTATCCAGAAGATTAGCACTTTTAGTGTCCAACATGCAACTAATATGTGGAGCAGAGTAGCTCCACTAAATAGAGTTCTTGGTCTGGTTAAAGAAGACCAAGAATCAGCCTAACCTAATTTTTGAGGGGGCAAGGTTAGCATTTCAGTAGTCGAGGTTGAAGTTTTTTTGGAATTGAATCAAGTGGAGCTTCGATTTGTGTTTTGAGAAACCTTACACATCCACACCTAATAAAATATTTTCGTATAAAATGGTTATGTATTAACGCTATCTTTTGAAAGTGACTAAAGCCCAGGAAGCCAATTTTTTTTTACCAAAACTACTTAATTCACCAAACATCCCTACAGTCCCCTCCTCCATCATTTTTCCCTTCTTCCCTCAATCTCATTTCGACCTGATCCAACCAAAATCTCTCATGTCCTACTGCTGATTGAAGATTCCAATGCATCATGAACACACAACAATAAGGGGTCTCAATCTCTCACTCCCCCGTTTCTTCAAGTTTCAGGGCTTTCTCACGTACGGTGGTGTAAGGAGTGAAGAAGACAAGTTTTTTTCAAGTTAAATGATGTGATAAAATTAAAACAATAAAGAGGCATATACCACATGCAAATAGCACCTTTTGGTAATAGGAATTACTGATACCATTCAGAAACACCAAGTTGTCAGGTTGGTTATATATATATATATCAAGATCGGTATCTTCATTTACAACAATCAATGATTTCAAAGTTGTGCCACAATTACCTTGTTCAAATAGTTCACCTGAAGAAGACAACAAAAAACCACGAACACAGTAAAAAACCATGTCTGGAAGTAGGTAAATTGATTTAATCCTGAAAAAGTGAGCTTTAAAGCAATTCCCACTGCCTTCACACCCATAACCTACATACACACAAAACAACTGTATAAGAACTACAGAGTGTATAGATTTTGGTCTGAATGTGTAAAAGCTTTAAAGAAAAGTAACAGACCGTGAGAGAGCCCATGAGTGAGCATATTCCAATATATACGATCATATGGGTCTGCCCATAACGTGGTACATACCGGAAAATGAGGACGGGGACCAAAGCCAACACTATGCAAGCGTAGACAATAAAACCTGTTCGTGCCAAAGATTTGTTTGTCAGTCCAACGCACAATAGTAAATGCATGTCACTAGATGTAAAGCTAATGTGTTTCAAGAACATACATATATGAAAATAAGCAAGGATAATTTTCAGAGTGATTTCCTCTCATGCCATATAATTCCCTAATATTGGTTTATATATAATTGATACGTACTTGAAAGAAAGTAATAACACTCCATTGTAATTTTGAGCAATTTTCAAGTGAATCAATTCAAAAAACATCATTTATACTATTTATTAATTACAAGTTTACATTAGATTTCAGAACAACCATGTTGGCCGTGGCACATGCATGGCCCTAATCAATTGCCTGTTAGTTTATTGAACTCAAATAAATCTTTTGCCGATATAACAAATACGAAAAAGCCCAAGAAGTATACAATTTATCTATTCATATTCTATTGAGTGTGGACACAAAATTGTATGATCCAAGAATATTCATAGATAGATACATATACTTACAAATACACAGAATAATTTAAACAATTTTATGCAGATGAAAAGTAATTGACACCTCTAGCAAAGAGTATGTACCGTAAGGTATAGAGTAACATAAACAGGCATATTATAATATTACATCTTACTTATCAGATACCTGGTTGTGTGGCTAGTTCCCATACTTCCTTAACAGACTCAATTTTCCTCTCTTTTGGAGCATGAAGAACAATAGTGACAGATCCCACTAAGCAGAGAACACACCCTACCACACCAAAGATATGCAATGTCTCCTTTAGAATGAAATGAGCTAGCACTGCACTGCATGGAAGTTTTATAATAAAACAGATTACTTTTTTACAAAAGGAAAATTAATAAAGAAAACTAGAATCTCCTAATGCAATATTATATGGTTTCGTACCTGAAAATAATACTTAGAGCTCCAAGGGGAGTCACAAGAATTGCAGGAGCATATGCATAAGCAGCAAAATTAGCTACTTCTCCAACAATCACTATAAAATATACAAACTCCGCGTTAAGATAAAACTATAAATCATAAATAATCATAGAGAAACATGTAATTCAAACAATGGTTAAACAATTAAAACAACAGGAATGAGAGAAATGGTTCACTACATATTTCTGCAAACTTCATTTAATAAAGAATGCAAAATGTGCCCCTACAGAATCTTTGCCTTAGCAAAGATATAGTAAACCAATTTGGACTTCTGAAATCACATAGCATGAGGTGGAAGAGTCTATCAAAGAGCCCTTATATGTTGGAAGGAACAGTTGGAAACCAATTTGTTTATTGTAGAAAATTTTTGGTTCCCCTATTTATTTATTCATTTATTTATTTATTATTTCAAGTTCCTAAGAGTACCATAATATATTAAAAAAATTCCGTCATTCTGCCCGTTTAATCCTCTTTCGAGTCACAAGCTATATTAGATCTTTCCTTCAATTGTTCTTGTATATGAGTGAAGTGTCATTCAGTCCAAATGCATTGTAAGAAAGAATTTCAATTTTGGTTTAAAGGGTTATTGAATCTTGAGAAGGGTACTTTAAAGTCTTTCAGGTGAACTTATGAAAAAGATTGACAAGGATAGACACCAGAAAGTCAGCTTTCAGCTGCTTAATCATACCCAAATAACTACGGAAAATAAGGCACAATGATATAGTGATCAAAGTCTAGTCATAATGACACACTACAGACATTCATGTGCCGTACTATTATGTAAACCAATTTCCGTGTTTCTCATTCGCAAAATAACAGAAATTTCATAATCTATTGTAATATTTACTTTCAGTTGAAATGTTCCACTTTATGCGGAAGTTGAAGAGAGTGAGATAGCTTCCTTGATGAGGGAAGAGTGGTGAAAAATGATTAACTATGAGAAAAGAGGAAGAGGATGGCACCGTTAACTTAGAGAAAGAGTAATGGAGGCTGGTGACGAAAAGAAGTAATGATAGGGCAAGTTAAGGATCACGCTTGATCTTTTAATAATTTATTAATACTCTTAATCGTTTATGGCTTTTAAAGCTGAACTTTTGATACCCAAGAGCTTTCAAGCATCTCT
Organism: Cornus florida; assembly: GCF_030987335.1. Classification (NCBI taxonomy): domain Eukaryota; kingdom Viridiplantae; phylum Streptophyta; class Magnoliopsida; order Cornales; family Cornaceae; genus Cornus; species Cornus florida. Next base: position 84,878,457 of record NW_026775579.1, on the reverse strand, counting down.
AACAAGTCACTCCAGTTAACCACTTCAGGAATATTAATAATTGCCATACTGTTAAGAAGTAGTTTTGTGTCTTTTCGTATTTACAATAATGGGTATTAGCGATGTCCAATAAAAGTTAACTCCACCTACTAAATTTTAGGTGATATCAGATGGAAATTCTGACTTGATAATAGATCCTGTTGATGATGTGGTATGAGAACATATTATCTGCTGAACTGCATCAGTGTAACCATTAAGATGTCCAAGCGCAATATAAGATGTGATGGAATTTCTCAACTTCCCATGTGAAGACATTAGTTATTTAACAAACAAGAAGAGTGTTGCTGAGTAAATTTGGTCACCAATGGTATGAAACAGTTAAGGAGAAAGAAAAGTATGCTTGAATTAAACATTATAACTAAATAACAGCAGTTACAGCACCAAAACATGTTGGTTATAATCGGAATTCAAAAGCTTTTAGCAAGCACAAATATATGGAAAATTAGAGCAGTAATGTTGGCACCAAAAGGTTCATTAAAGTATGAGTTGAACAAATTGTCAGAGTATTTCATGAATTAGGAAAATAAAATGGTTCATTAAAGTATGAGTTGAACAAATTGTCAGAGTATTCAGAGTATTTCATGAATTAGGAAAATAAAACGGTTCATTAAAGTATGAGTTGAACAAATTGTCAATACTTACTAGTTATCATCCCAGCCCACCACCAAGGTTCTAACAAATACGAGTGTCCTCCCGAACCTGAAAAAAAATGAGCCACAGTCACAATAGTAATAACTTTTTATACCATAGAATAATATCTTAAGCTTTACAAAGAGTGCTTCATGTTCAAAGGTCGACACGAAAATTGGATACCCCAAACTCAAACAAGTATGGTGGAGATTGGATCGTGCTAAGGGGACAATGGTCCCCTAAAATTTCAATTCCACTACTGAAAGAGTTCCCGTTATAGAATTTATTAGAATGCCCCCTTATCCATATTAGCATAATGAAGCCCCATTATATTTACAACATAGTAGGCGTTTCCAACAATTTCAAAAAATCAATCATTTGCAAAAGCAATAGTGATTTTATTTAGCATGTGACGTGTGCAATCGTGCTTTACCCTGAAAACAAAAAAATAATAATAAAATATTGGATCTTTTATTGAGCTAGATGTTTACTTCATTGTGTTTTATACTTCTGCAAACTGTAACAGAACCCATCAGAATTCTTTAATATTTTGATTTTGCTACGTCAAAGTTGAATTACTCAAATGAAGAACGAGATCTAAACTTACATTGTACCAAATACTCAATATACATATAAAGACATTGACTACAAGAATACTATGTCGTTTTCATGCCATATGAGCATCTTTCTTAATCGATATTTTGCCCCCTTTTCAATAAGTAATAAAAAATTTACCAACTTTAATAATATGTCGAGATGACAGAGAAACAATAACAACCAACTCTAAACTGGTAGTCATCATTGTCCTCCATGGCTACTATCATTCGTCATTCTGCCAATTTACCAGTTCCGTCCCCCAACAAAATAGTTCTTGTTTCAGCCAAGCATATATTAATCACATATTTATAAATAAATTCTTTATATATGTATATGTATAGCTGTACATACATATACGTGGACAAGATCAACTTGCATCCATTTTAGAATAAACTCAAGAAAGCACAGTGTTGCCGGGGGCAACTACGAATAGCCATTTTGATTGATTATTTGTATACAAAACAAGCATGAAATAAACAGTCAATCAAACACTAAATTAGCAAAAGACAATTCCTACAAAAATAAAAAATAAAATGAAAGAAATCTCCCAATGATTATGATGTGAATAGATCATGTCCCATGTATAAATATATGCACACATTATGTTTGTATATATGTGTGTGTAGTTTATACCAGCAACAACAACAACCAAGCCCTTTTTCTCAACTAAAGAAGGAGCACAAAGAAAATTGGACCTGCTCTGGTTCCAGTAGCCCCAGCTTTTTTTAGACCTTTCTTCTTGACAATAAAGCTTGACCCAATAAAAATACTTGATAGCATAGCTAAAAGAAGTCCAGTAATATTGTCAGAGGACATTCTCCCCATTTATAAAAAAATGGAGAGAGAAAACAATCAATTCTTTGATAGCCAGTTCCTGAATCAAACCCATAAACAAAAAATTATTAAAATAAATAAAGAATGAATATAAATCAACATTTATATGTCAACAAATTTACCTTTTTTTGGCACTCAACAAACTGGTATGTGTCTAGATATTCCCATCCATGGTGATATCGAGATTGATTAATATCAGATTTGTATCATATTTGCTATGAATCTCAGCCAAGTAAGATACCAAACCTCGAATTGGTTGAAGTACAAATAGATTCTAAACCCAGACAGGCTTGCCGGAATTAATGATTTGTTATGAATCTTGTGATGATGATGATGAAAGATTTTGTGGGTTGAGCCTCCCTCTCTCTCTCTCTCTTTCTCTGCTTTCTCTCTCTTCTGTGATGTTTGTGTGGGAGAGAGAGAGAGAAAGGGAGAGGTAGTGCTGGAACACAGAGCAAACGGCACATCCGTTACATTTGCGTCTGAGAAACCCAACCACATTTTAAGATGGCCTCCGCATCCCGCGCTGGGCTTAAGTGGCAGTGCTTTACATTCTCGATTTTACCCCTACCATGTTCTGATATTTTCGTAAAAGCCCTTTCTACAACCTGTCAAATTCAATTATTTTCTTTTCTGAGAGAATGGTTGTTAGTTGACATTTGCATCCATTCTAGACATTTAACTGAAAATGGTTGTTTGTATCAGAAATAATAAATTACCGTCTTTTCGAGAAAAAAAAAAAAAAAAAAAAAAATTGAAGGCCTTAGAACCTTTTTGGTTGTGCGGTTCAATCAAAATTAATGTTTAAGTTTCTTTATAATATCATAATAAACTACTTTTCTTAATGGTAGGATTATTTAGTAAATTTCTTTATGAACAGTGTAGTCCACTTCAATTAATATTCTTCAACCATAAGCAACCAGTATGCTTTCATTTGTGATGCTCGAGGAGAAATTATTGGATGGTATTGCCTATTGAACACGAGAGGGAGGAGCCAGGATTTCAATCCAAGGGGCCACTGTGCAAAAATATATATATATTCAACGAACATGACAAATGTTGATTGTTCAAACTGAGTAGGAAAAAAAAAAAATATTGCAAAACCATATTACTAAATCAATGAATAGTATAAAAAATATAAGTACTTGAATAATATAAAAACTAAAATATTGTTTATTAATTAATATTTTCATTACATATGGTTGTATGTGATGCATGAAAATTACACCCATTGACTTTATAAACTGCGGTAATAAATTTAAATAGAACAATCTAAAAAATTATATATATCATTCGTAATTCAAACATTAATTTTAAGTAGGAAAAAAAAAAAAAAAATTGAGAAATCTGAAAAGAAAAAAATTAGACTCTAATGTCTGATAGACAAGGAAGATTAATTTTTTAATTTAAAGGATATCAAATAAATTTTAAGAGCAAAAGATAAAAGAAAGATAATTTTAGAAATTAAAATTTTTAGGGGGCATTATATAAAACTTTTTTATAAATGTACAAATAAAATAAAAAATAACTAAATTTTATTCTTGGCGGGTCAGGCCAAGGGGTATGCGCTCCCCTGGGCACAAATTGGCTCCGCCCTTGATCTTAGACTATTGATACTTGGGTGGACCAATTACATACAGACTCTCGAATTAATAAAATGATTCCACAAAAGTGTATTAATTTATTACAAAATTTCTTAATCAAGGCATTTCATTGGATTAGTCAACCAAGTATCAAATAGACCAGGACCATCTAATAATTTTTGGATAATTCTATAAAAATAGTGTTTTGAAGGTCAAAGCACAAATAGATGAAATCAAATTTTATTTTTCCAAATTAATGGAGTTTTCTCAAATGCTGACCTGTACATGGATTTTACTGTAGATCATTTTTTTCATTCCCATACTGCCCATCATATATTGTTGTGAATTGACCCAACTACCCCTTCAAGCTAACCGAGACCCAAAAGCATGCAGCAACAGCCCTCAAGTCTTTCTCTTCACGACCTCTATGCTCACAGCCGACGATAAAGAATTTCAAGAAGTTGTTGACGACATCTATGAATGATACCCTCAATTGGAGCTCTATTTGAAGAATAAACGGATGGGCAGTATTGTAGATCTGTTGAAGGATTCCAAAGGAGTGCAAAAGAATCCATTGAGTTGAATATCGAAGAATTCAAAAAAGCTCTTTCACAATTGGATTCTCAAATGATGAATCTTCCTGCAACAGCTCACACAACAAGGTAAAATGAATCCACTTTGAAAGCCTATTTTATTTATTTATTTTTATTTATTACATTGTTCCTGTGTTCATTGAAGAGGAATTCTATTCATGTTGGAAAAATATGGATTTCATTATGGGAATACAATTTATTTTGCAACACAATGTCAATTCCCTGAATCAAGATTTCTAAGACTATGATCACCACCGTAGTTCAAAAATTGTTTTTTGTTGGCCCATTCATATATTCTCACCGCATGTTCATATCGAGTTCACCGTGGCACCACAAGCTTCACCATTGTTGCCGATGCCACACCTCTTCTTCATCGGCATCACAGTTTCAACTTTCAAGATCACCTTTTTTTCTTTTGCAGCTCTCATCATCCTCGTCGCCCGTTCCAAGCTCAATGCCCGCTATTTCTCTCCATCTTTACTCGTCGTATGTGCATTGGAGTTACTGGTTCGGTCACCAGTCATTCCTTGCTCGCTACCCACTTGGTCACCGTCCTTTGTCTTCGCCGGAATCCTCTCTGGCCCGAGATTCAGGCCCTTATATTATCATCGCCGGTGGGGGTATTCCTTACTCACGGCCGTTCCAATCTATCTGCCGGCTATATTCTAGTCGCCGTCCGCTGTTCCAGTCACCGTGACCCGACAACTTATCCTTGCTTATTGTTGCCCACATCACCGCCGACCCGTTATGTGAAAACCCAGTTCACCGCCATGGTGTCACTTCTCCGAATCCGCACCGTCGTTTAGTCCTACAAAGAAGTTCCTCATCTCAGTTGTCCGTTGGTCACCAACTCCTTGAGGGTCTGCTCTTGCTGTACAAGCTTTTGGGCCTGGGTTAGCTTGAAGGGGTAGTTGGGTCAATTTGCAACAATATAGGATTGATAGTTTGGGAATAAAAAAAATGATCTACAGTAAAATTTCATGTCCAGATATGCATTTGAGAAAACTCTGTTAATTTAAAAAACTACAATTTGACTTCATTTAATTGTTCTTTGACTTCCAAAACCCTATTTTTATGAAATTATCCCATAATTTTTCTAGGTTTAGGCGTGTGGCAAGGCAGGGAGTCCAAGTCAATGCCAACATGTGGGCCCCACACAAAAAGTAATTTACAAACTCACCTGGCAGCCCCCACGTCCTCTTTTTATCTCTCCCAATAAATACTTTATTGCTTTGTTTTATTAATGACATGGTCTCACATACCTATTATATACTGACACATAAGACTCACTAAAATAAATTACTTTTACTTATGATAAGATATAATTGATGAATGACACCATGTATCTCTCCCTCTTTTTCTTTTTCTAAAACAAATAAAAATTTAAAAAATGATTCTCAAGCCAACTACTAAAGTGAATTGTTTTAGTTACGAGTTTTGATTAGTAATATTGTATGTAAAATTTGCAAGTCTCATTTTCAAAAATAATTTAACTTATTTTTAAAATTTTACTATTTATAATACAAATTATTATGCTCACTTTATTTTTTTTTAACCATAAAAGTACCATTTTTTTTTCATGCATATTTATGAAAAATTAATAAATTGATTGCATAACAAAAATACCTTATTTTTATGCAATATTTCATGAAAAATTAAAAAAATTACTTAAATTATTTAAAAAATTTCTACTTAAAGATTTTTATTTACACAATTAATAAATATGTCATTAAATTAGTATGAAATTTTTTCATAATTTATTTCAATAAGAAAAAGATAGTAAGTGTAATTCAATAAGTAAGGGTATTATGGTCATTTAATGAAATATAGTCAAACCATTGGGGCATTTTTGAAATGTGATAATTCATGGGATGATATACACAAAATATAACTCAAATAAGTTATTTACAAATTTTGACATAGTTGGGAAGAATTTTTTTTTTGCACTTTACCCTACCCAACTGTTATGGCTCACAACTATTTGATAATTTCGTGAATGAGTGATAAGGTGTCAGAGGAATTTTTTTTTTTTTTTTTTTTTTTTTGGAAGGTAAGATAATTTTATAAAAGAAAAGAAGCATTTACAATAAATAAGAGTGGCTGGCCCACGATCCATTGACAACCCACCCATAAAACATTCTATAATCCATAATACAGCAAGCCCAATAAAGAAACCCAGCATAGCAAACATAAACAAAGTTTAGAATGATCGTTAGATTCTTGTCTACGGCATACCCACTACCGGTGTAGAAGAAGAGGGAATGAAACCCTAATCTGCTCAATCTGGTGGTTCATGAGGTGGTTCAATGAAAGCAGGCAAATCCCATTCAAGTTTCAGCTTTCTTGCACAAGGTGAGTCTTTGACTGGTGTAGTTAAAAGCTTCTATCTAACCAAATATGTGATCTGTTTGAAGATTGTGATTTGTGTGCTTTGATGATTTTTGAAGATTCTATCGTTGCGCTCTTGCCAAATCCTATTGATTGCCGTGGAGAGAACAAGCTTGTTGACTGAATTTCTAAAGTTATTGCTTGACCAGTGAGTCGCTATATAATCCACCAGTTCGAACCATAGAGAGGGGAAAAGGTGAATTTTACATTTGTTTTGAATAGCGATCCAGATTGGCCAAATGAAAGAGCATGAGAAGAACAAATGATCATGTGTTTAATCAACAAGATGGCAGAGATGACAAACTCTGAAGCCCGTGAAGTGTCTCATGCTGTCTCTGTCAAGGGTAGAAAGCCTGCTCTGTACAGCAAGCCACAAGGTGAATCTGCATCTTGGAATGGAGAGCCTGTTCCAAATCAAATGCTGCCATGGTTTCGGGTGACTATGTACTCTAAGCCATGTAATTGTGTTGCCGAGTGAGAAAACTCCTGAGGGTGATGGGATCCAAATAAATGTGTCCTCGCTGGATGAGGGAGGGTGAATGTTGCTGATTTCAAGGAAGCGCTGCAAGAGATAGGATGGGAAGAGCCAATCACCATTGTGGATCAAAGAAGAAAGTTTATGATTTGGTAGGATTGGTGAGTTAGCAATCTCTTCTTTAGTGAAACTTTTCGAGAGAGGACCATCAAAAAACTAGTTATCTTCCCAGAAAAAAGTATTCAAACCGTTCCCAACCGTAGTCATAATCATAGATCTCGCCACTTCTCTGAGCTGCAGAATTTTCTTCCAATTGCTAGAACATGACTGAGGTATTTCCATGGACCAGAAACATCTATCTCTAATAAGCTGAGTTTTCACCCACTGTGCCCAGAGGTTATCCCTGCGATTAGAAATAAGTGTCCAGATGTGTCTAAGGGCAGCATCCATATTGGCAGTGTCAAGGTTTCTAAAACCCAAGCCCCCAAATTCTTCAGGTTGACAACAGACAATCCAATTCACTTTAGCTCCAGAGTGTTTGTATTCAGTGCCAGTCCAAAGGAAATTTCTCATAAGGTTAGTTACCTCAGCAATTACTGATGTGGGTAGAATGAAAAGACTAGACCAGTAGTTGATCATGCTGTAGAGTACTGATTGGATGAGTTGAATTCTACCTGCATAGGAGAGAAAATTAGATGACCAATAGTTGATCCTTTTGTGATTCTCTCAACTAGTCCTCGACAATCATCAGCTTTGAGCCTAGTGGAAAGAAGGGGAACACCCAAATACTTAATAGGCAATGATCCACAATCGAAACCAAGCAGAGCCTTAATGTTGGTAATTAAATTTAGGTCCACCCCAGAGACAAAAAAAGAGCTTTTTGAGCTATTAATTCTCATTCCTGAGAGGTCTGAGAAATTATCAAGGGCATGTTTAAGAGTAGATATAGAGGCAATGTCACCATGGCTAAAGATTAATAGATCATCGACAAAGATAAGGTGTGAAATGGCTAAGCGTTTACATCTTGAGTGGAATTTGAAGCATGAGGATTCAGTTGTGAACTTTTTAGTGATGGCTGAGAATACCACCATTGCAATTACAAAAAGTAGATGTGAGATAGGGTCCCCTTTCCGCAATCCCTTAACCCCTCTAAAGTGGCCATGGAACTCCCCGTTGAGTGAGATAGTGAAGGAGGGTGAGGTAATACAGGCTTTGATCCATCCAATAAATGGAGGGGGAAAGCCAAAGAGCTCTAGAGTATCCAGTAGAAAATCCCAACCAACCGAGTCAAAAGCTTTCATGAGGTCAACCTTCATAGCACACTTAGGAGGTGAAAGATGCTTATGATACCTTTGAAGAAGTTCCTATGCCAATAAAACACTGTCTCCAATGTGCCTACCTTTAATGAATGCATTTTAACAAGAGTCAATGATGGAAGGAAGGGTGAGCTTTAGTTTATCGGCCAAGAGCTTGGTAATACACTTGTATAAAATGTTACAGCAAGAGATTGGTCTAAAATCATTGAGGGATGAAGGGTTTTGGGATTTAGGAACAAGTGCAATATAAGCATTATTGACCTCTCTAAGGAGCTTGCCAGTGACAAAGAAGTCCCTAATGGCTTTAACCACATCATTGCCAATCACAGGCCATGCCTTATGGAAAAAATGGGCATTAAAGCCATCAGGCTCAGGTGTCTTTTCTTTGCTGAGTGAGAATATACATGTTTGGATCTCAAGATCAGTGGGAATCTCACATTTACAGGGATTAAGGTGGATGGAACTGTTTTAGTAATAAAAGGTTGGAGTGCATCTCTTCCAAGGTAGTGGGGTGGTGAGCATCCAAGGAGGTTATAAAGTAGGCAACAACCTCCTCTCTAATAAGAGTATCAGTGACAATGGGATCCTTATTTTCTGAGTTAAGGCATATGATCTTCTTCTTGTTGAGTCTTAAATTATAAATCTTGAAGAAGAAAGTGGTGTTGCTGTCACCCTCTTTCAACTATCTCACCATAGCCTTCTGCTTGATGAAATGCTCTTCAGCAAGAGCTAATTTGGAAAATTGTTGCATAAGCATCTTTTCATGAATTCTTAACTGAACATCCCTAGGGTTAGAGTCCAACAATGTTTGATAGTACGCCAATGACTGTTTTGACTGAGTGACCAAAGCTAAAGTCTATGATATCTCCATCCTGCAACTAAGTTTAAGGGCACCTTTGAGGGATTTCAGCTTCTGTGTCAGCTGAAACATTGAAGTTCCTAAAAAAGAAATGGCCCAAACCTGTTCCACTGTGGGAAGGAAAAGAGGGTTAATAGACCAAGCATTAAAATATCTGAAAGGAAGTTTCCTTAGGGCAGTGGGAGCTCCCAATTTAATTAGGAGTGGACTATGATTTGATAGGCCTGGGGTGAGGAATGTGCAATCAGACATAGGAAATAAGAGAGTCCACTTTTCATTTATTACAGCCCTGTCCAACAGTAGAAATAAAAAGAAGAGAAACGAGAGAATTACGTAAAGGCTTGAATAAGATGAATTACCCATTCACAGCTCTAGTATTTATAGATAAAATGAGCACTTACTCATATTACAAGAAAGGAAACTAAATCAAATCATTGCATATTTTATGCCTAGACATATGCGTAAATAAAGTCAAATACATGATTTGTGGCTATCATATCTCACAGATAATTTGGTAAATCACATCCCATGATTTGGCCCTATCATATCTCGGCTATTATGGTAAGTTATATCATAAATCGTGGTATCATAAATGCTAACACTCCCCCTCAAGTTGGTGCGTGGATATCTGAAATGTCCAACTTGGACAATGCATTCTCAAACACAATCTTGTTGACGCCCTTTGTAAGAATGTCTGCAAGCTACTGAGAGCTTGTGACAAATGGAGTGCAAATTTGACCAGAGATGATCTTCTCTCAAATGAAGTGACAGTCCACCTCTATATGCTTAATCCTGTCATGCTGAACGGGATTTGCTGCTATGTTAATGGCAGACTTGTTGTCGCAGTAGAGTGAGAATGGAAGCGACACTGGAAGGCACAAGTCTGTCATCAAGGTTTTCAGCCAAAGCAACTCACCTACCCCAAGAGCCATAGCCATATACTCTGCCTCTGCACTAGATCGAGAGACAACATCCTGCTTTTTACTGCGCCAAGTTACCACCAATAGTGGTACAATAACCTGAAGTAGACCTCCTATCTGAAATTGATCCTGCATAATCAGCATCTGTCCAAGCCTCAATAAGTAAGTGACCATAATTAGCAAACAAAATACCACGGCCTGAAACCCTTTTAAGTAGCGAAGAATTCGAATAGCTGCATCAAGGTGTGGGGCACGAGGAGAGTGTATGAATTGACTCACGAAACTCACGGTATAAGCAATGTTAGGTCGAGTCATGGATAAATAGATGAGCTTCCCCATAAGTCGTTGATACTGACCAATATCTGACAATAACTCCCCCTCAGAATCAGCCAACCGATGATTCTGCTCAATCGGAGTATCAGCAGGATGAACGCCAAGCTGACCAGAAGCAAAAAGCAAGTCAAGAACATACTTGCGTTGAGAGATGAAAATGCCAGTCTTGGAGCGAGCCACCTCAATGCCCAAGAAGTTTCGTAGGGGACCAAGATCCTTAATCTCAAACTGACGGCCAAGATAGCTCTTAACCTCATTAATTCCGGTAGTATCATCGCCGGTAAGAATAATATCATCGACATACACAATGAGAGCAACTGTCTTACTGCCTGAATGACGTAAAAACAAGGTATAATCAACTGCACTTTGATGGAAACCAAACTTGAGCATAGCAGTGCCAAAGCGATCAGACCAAGCTCGAGGAGACTACTTGAGGCCATATAGAGAACGACGAAGACGACATACCATACCAGAATGAGCAGGAGAACGAAAGCTCGGAGGAGGGACCATGTACACCTCCTCCTGCAAATCACCATTAAGAAAGGCATTCTTGATATCTAACTGAAATAGAGGCCAAGATCGAATTGCAGCAACGGAAAATAATACACGGATGGTATTCATCTTCGCAACAGGGGCAAAATTCTATTGATAATCTATGCCATAAGTTTGAGCATAACCCTTGGCAACCAATCGGGCCTTGTAACGAGCAACTGACCCATCTGGATTATGCTTGACTGTAAACACCCAACGACAACCCACAGCCTTTCGTCCAATAGGAAGCGGAACCATGTCCCAAGTCTGATTTTTCTCAAGTGCTTGTAGTTCTTCTGTCATAGCATCACGCCATCGAGGTTGTGCTAGCGCATCTGCAACACTGGAAGGAACAAGAACCTAGGCAACAGAAACAAGAAAACTCCGATAGGAGAGTGAGAGAGCATAATCAGAAACAAAATTAGAAATAGGGTAAGTACAAGAACGTTTATCTTTTCGAAGAGCAATGGGGCGATCATCAAGCGAAACAATAGCTTGAGAAGGCGGAACTGGTGCCGAAGGAACAGGGCAGTCGATCGTGGGAGTAAAAGTTTGTACCTGTTGTCTCAGATTATAAACCTGTGAAAAAGGAACAATTCCCCCTGTTGGAGGGGTATCATAAGGAGGAATTATAGAAGAAGAAACAGGTAATGGTAGAGGAGTTGGAGACGGAAGAAGGTGATCATTCATTATATTCAATGGGAACCATTCACTCTGAGAACCAACTGAACCACTATAGTATGGTGTATGCTCAAAGAAAGAAACATCCATGGATATAAACCGCCGATGACTGGGAGGATGGTAACACCTATAACCTTTTTTAGAGTGAGAATAGCTCAAAAACACACACTTCAAAGCCTTGAGGTCAAGCTTTGTACGAGTTTACCCTAACTGTTGAACAAAGCACGCACACCCGAAGACTCGTGGAGGAATAAAAAATAGAGATGAATTGGGATGTAAGATTGAGAGTGGGGCTGCAAAGTTAAGAATCCTAGAAGGAGTCCTATTAATGATGTAAACAACGGTAAGAACTGCATCTCCCCAAGGATGTGGCGATTCTTTCTCTCAGAATGACCATTCTGTTGAGGAGTTTTAACATTAGCCAGCAGATGCGCAATCCCAAATTTTGTACATAACCGTTGTACCTCCCTATAAGTGTACTCTGTACCCTAGTCAGATCGGAATTTTTTAGTGGTACGACCAAATTGAGTCTGAACCATTGTCATAAAATTTTAAAAAATGGTGTATACCTCATTTTTGGTTTTCATAAGATAAACCCAAGTAACACGACTATGATCATCAATGAACAACACGAAATATCGAAATCCAAGACTAGAAGTAACTGGGCAAGGACCCCACACATCTGAATGAACAAGATCAAAAAGTGTTAAAGCAGATTTATTACTACTAGTAGGATAATTGGAATGAACATGTTTAGCCATATGACATGTTTCACAGGATAAATCTGACACTGCCACGTTACAAAATAAGGAAGGAAATAAATGTTTCAAATAACCAAAAGAAATATGTCCTAAACGCATGTGCCAACGCATAAGCTGGGCTTTATTAGATGAAACAATATTAGAAAATGAAGCTGAATGTGCTTGCGGTGACAAAGGAGCATCTAACAGGTATAAACCGTCCACTTCACGCCCACTGCCAATTGTCCGTTTCAACACTAGATCCTGAAAAATACAATGAGAGGGAAAGAATGTTACACTACAATTTAATTGTTTGGTAACGCTACTAACAGAAATAAGATTTGTAGTCAACTTTGGAACATGAAGTGTATTTGACAAAGTTAATGAAGGAGTAACTGATATGTGACCCTTCCCAACAATGGAAGATGGAGAGCCATCCGCAAGGTGGACCTTGCGTTGGCCAGAACAGATACTATAAGATTGGAAGAGTGAGGACATACCAGTCATATTGTCTGAAGCACCAGAATCAATGATCCATGGTGTTGAAGATGTAGATACGCTATGTGCAGACGCGATAGTACCTGAGTGGGCATAAGTGGAGGTTGGCTGAGATGATGCCTCCATTTGGTTGAAGAATTGCTTGAACTTGTCCAAATCGGCTTAAGTCAAGGTAACTGTGGCAGAAGATATAGAGGCAGGGTTGTCAGGAGTTAACAACGAGATTGGTTGTGTAACAGAATGTACAGAGGATCGAGGCTGTTGTTTCTGTTGCGGTAGACGTCCATGTAAAACATAACAACGAGATTTGATGTGACCAATTTTTCCGCAATGGTCACACCGTCCACGTTGTCGTCCCATAGGAAGACCGGTGGTAGTGCTCTGAACTGACTGGGATGGTGAAGTTCTTGAAAGGTTGGGAATCCGAACTGCCATAGCAGAACAATCAACAGAAGCAACACCTAATGGATGAGTCCGGCAGCTCTCATCTGACAACACATAGGAATATGCACCCTTAAGAGTAGGGAATGAAAATAAGCCCAATAAATGAACACGAGTATACTCAAACTCGTCGTTCAACCCGACAAGAAACTGAAACACTCGATTCTTCTCCACAATTCCTGTATATAAAACTGCATCTGGATCCTCCCAAGAGTGGAATGAATCATAATATGACATCTCCTCCCAAATAGCACGAAGCTTGGCGATGTAACCTGAAACTGTCAAGTCACCTTGAGAAATCCTGGTGATATCTTGCCCCAGCTGGAAAATTCGTGCATTATTCTGCCTCTGAGAATAAGTGCGTTGAACTGAATCCCAAATCTGCTTAGCAGTCTTCATAAACATATAGCCAATAGCTATGTTTGGTTGCATCGAATTGACTAGCCAAGACATAACCATAGCGTTATCTGCAAACCACTGTGGATATGCCTTCTTTGACTTAGCTGCCTATTTCTCAAAACCAGTAATATAGCCAATCTTGCCTTTGCCACCAATGAACATCTTGGCAGACTGTGCCCAAATCAAATAGTTGGAACCATCCAACTTCACTGTGGTGATTTGAAGTCCTGGATTTTCTGATGAGTTGGTGGGAAAAATGACACCACCACCCATAGAACGTGAGCCAAGAGAATTAACAGTCGAGGACCCTGAATCTGCCATAATCTATCACACGACAATAAAAAGAACCCCAAAAATACCACAAATTCTGTTAATAAATCAAAGGGTCTCCTTAGACCATAAATAATGTCTCCTCAGACCATTCCCGAAAAATCCAAATACATACCTTTTTTAAGGAGCGCTGTCCGCTTACATATAATTATCCCAATTTACCCAACCCTATAAGAGTGAAAAAGAAATTATAAAACTTAAAAATATCTGTTTTCGATCACAAAACAGCAACACAGAAAAACATGTGCAGGCAACGTCATACAATGTCACAAACAGCCTAAAGTAGCTGTCGCACAAGTAGCAAGGCTGCTGAAAGGTGTGGAAAGGTGTTGGCTCTGATACCAAGTAGAAATAAAAAGAAGAGAAACGAGAGAATTGCGTAAAGGCTTGAATGAGATGAATAACCCATTCACAGCTCTAGTATTTATAGATAAAATGAGCACATGCTCATATTACAAGAAAGGAAACTAAATCAAATCATTGCATATTCTATGCCTAGACATATGCGCAAATAAAGTCAAATACATGATTTGTGACTATCATATCTCACAGATAATTTGGTAAATCACATCCCATGATTTGGCCCTATCATATCTCGGCTATTATGGTAAGTTATACCATAAATCGTGGTATCATAAATGCTAACACCAACTTTTTTGCTATATTAGCATGGCCCACACTCATATTATTCTAAGAGAATTGAATTCCTGTGGACCTCAACTCTTCCAATTGTGAGTGATTAAGGCAGTCCCAAAAATCATTCATAGCAACTGTCCACCTCTGAGATCCTCCAAAATTACCAGGGGTGAGGAGATTATATTAAAGTCTCCAAGCATAATCCATGGAACGTTGGCAAAACAAATTGAGTGCGTATTGATGCTTTCCTATAGCCCCCTCCTATCCACATATTCATTAGCACCATACACAAAGGAAGCATAGAAGTGGGAGTTATCAGACAAATAAGTTACTGAACAATGCATAACTTGTCTAGTGGCTTTGATCAGCTCAACCTTGAACAAATCAGGGTTCTAGAGGACCCAAATTCTTCCCAAAACAGAATACTCATAATTGTGCAAGGCAGCCCATCTAGGGCATATAAATTTGTGTATATTTCCCATATTTTCCTGTGCCACCTTAGTTTCCAAAAGTGACACCATATCAAGTTTATTTGCAAAAATCAAATCACGCAGCTGGAGCTGCTTAGAGAGGCTATTGAAGCCTCTGGTATTCCATACACAGAAACAAGTTATCGAGAGGGAGCTTTATGCTTACCTCCCATCAGCCCAAGCCCTTTGTGGGGAAAGACTGACAAATGCAGGTTGTTACCACCCTTTTTCTTCTTCAGCAGAGATCTTTTGTCCTTTGTTGAGGTTGAACTGGATCGACTTTGTGAAGATGAAGACATAGAAAGTGACTGCTCTGAGCTAGCATCATTCTCAGCATTCTCACATGTGGTGCCCTTTTGATCATATGTCATGTCTTCAGGATTCACAGCATAGGATGTTGAACAAGCTTCAAGTTTTGCAGTGGGAACTGAATGGGTGAGTGCTCTAGCTAATTGTTTGGTTTGCAGAAGAGATAATCCTTTTGAGGCTGAGGTAGAGTGAGTTGATGGGGAGTTAATGAATGCTAAAGGTGGAGGAGGATCAAGTGAGATGGAGATGGTTTGTTTAGCAGGTGCCAGTGGAGAAGTATTTATTGTGATATGGTCCTAGCTGCGAATAAAGGATGGGATATTTGGCTGAGTTTGGGTTTGAGAACTTGCCAAAACTGTGCCCTTAGAAGATTGTGGCTTTCTAGATGGAACCATTTGCCATGTGGATTGAGGTAAAAAAACTCCAGGGCAATGGGAAGAGGTGTGTCCAATCCTTTTACAGGAAATGCAGAAAAGTGGCAGCCCCTCACACTCTACAATAATGTCAACCATCTTCCCATCATTCTTCTTCAAGGGGAAGGAATACACCAGCGGAGCATTAAGATCAATTTCAATTCAAATCCTTACATACTTCAGTTTGTGCCTACCTTCTGTGGTTTGATTAGCATGCAATGGTCTGCCTAAGGCACTTGCAATGTGACTAAAACCCTTTGCCGTCCAGAATTGAATTGGAATTTTGAAAATCTTTACCCAAACAAAATTGTAAAATACTTGATATATGTTTTTGAGTTTATTTATTGTGGCAACAAACATTCTCATTTTATCAAAATATTAAAATTACCTGATCTGGTAGTCTGACATGAAAATTATAGTGTTGAAGTAGTCCCAAGCAACACATAAATTTATTATTTTATCAAAAATACCTGTATTCGTGCGTATTTTACCCTTTATGATTAATTTTTGAATTGAGAAATTAAATAGTATTGGGTAAAGATATTTTTGTTAAAACAATTACCTCACATGTATTGCATGCCAACACTTTAAAACTAAAATTTTGTAACTTTTTGATGAGTTGTGGTGGTTTGTTGCAAGAAAACAGTACAGGTGTTTTTTTGCATTACTTTTTATTTTTATTTTTTTTATGGTACAGGTGAGTTTAGTTCAATTTGACACACATACATGCATGATACAGGTATATACACATGCCTTAAAAACACTCATATTTCTATTATTGGACTAATGTAATTTGGATAGTTTGATTTGGTATGCTGGAATACCCCGATTGGTGGTGTACAGAATCATTCTGTACCTTGTCCGCAGTGAATTATATCCAAGGGATCAGATGCTTCCCACTCCACCGTACCATCCAAAATTGCAAGTATCCCCCCTTTCCCTTCCTGCACAGTAAACCCTAACATCCCAAAAAGAACTTCGCCACCAGACAAAGGTACCCCCCTCTCTCTCTTTATATGTATGCGCACATACACACACAAATCGCGCACATACACACACAAATCGAACAGGTTTAAGCTTAAATCTCAACTCAATTTTGATCTTTATATACGTGTGTATACATATAGTCGGTAAATATTATATTCCGTATTGTATTAGAGTGTTGTTGTAGTTTAAATTGTCGAGGAACTATTGACTCAAACTAGCGTGCTTATGGAAGTTATGGTTAATTGATTGATTGATTTCACTAGGGTTTGCGATTATAAGCTTCTAGGGTTTGTTGTGATTTGTGACAGTTAGGGTTTTTCAATGGCTGATCGCAACTTGGCGGTCGTGAAACCAATATGGATGAAGCAAGCAGAAGAGGCGAAGCTGAAGAGTGAGGCCGAGAAGACTGCTGCGGCGAAAGCAGCCTTTGAGGCCACGTTCAAGGACGTGGAGAAGAACCGTGAGGCGGCTTCGTCGGATAGTGATGGTGAAGAAGAATCTGAGGACTTGGCGAACAAGCCGATTGGGCCGGTTGACCCAGCCAAGTGTGCGGCGGCTGGGGCTGGGATAGCCGGTGGAACGGCATGCACACCATCATCTTTTATGGTTGTGACGAAGGATTCTGATGGAAGGAAGGTACCAAACGGTGGTGCGCAAGTTAAAGTGAAGGTTTCCCCTGGAGTGGGCGTTGGGGGCTCCGAGCAGGATGGGATTGTGAAGGATATGGGTGATGGGACGTACACGATTACCTATGTGGTTCCAAAGAGAGGGAATTATATGTTGAGCGTTGAGTGCAATGGGAAGCCAATAATGGGTAGCCCCTTTCCAGTGTTTTTCAGTGCAGGTACTCATTTCAAAATTTTTTTTTGTCAATACATATGAATATTATATTAAACATAAATTTGTCAATTTGTTGTGAATATGATTGAGAAGTTTTGCGATTTGTGTAATACTTGTAATTTCTCCATGGTATCATTCAATTAGATGCTCTTCAGTGTAGGTGTTATTTTAGCAAATCTTTGTATATATAATAAACATGAAAATCTTGTTAAACATAAGGAAAAAAGATATTTTTCTTAACCGTCAAATCAAGGGTCCTAAATATGGATACATTGCCATGGATATTTATGATGTTGGAGATATTGCATTCCAACAAATATTTACAAAAAGAAAAAGAAATTAATAGAAAACATGAATTTTTGTAGCAAAACTTTGATACTTGAGTGAGTTATAGGTGAGATTTTAAGTTGTTCACTGAGACGTGACTACCTTATTGCTGAGAATCTAACTTAAAAAATCCAATATTTCAAGTCATTAATCACCAAAAGGGAAAAAAGAAGAGGAAAACAAAAGAAGAAATGCATAAATGCAGTGTATGCTGTGTCTAAATTTCAATAAGTGGCTAGGCACTGGGAGGTTCTCATAGAATATTGATCTAGATAAATCCGTTAATAGCCATTCAACTATTCAAATACCAATATGACAGTTTAATTGGACTTAATATTTACAAATATTTGGCACCCCCTAGCATTAGATAGAGTTTCAAGGGGTCTGAAGCCACTATTAGAAAATCCTGTTCAGAACTAGAATGCTTGTTAGACCTACATATGACAATAATTTGGACATATTAGTTTGACAAAATTTGATTCTAATGCACATGTGTACAGAATTCTTGCAGTTAAGTTTTGCATTACCGGCTCATGTCTAATAGTTCAGAAAGACTTGTCTCCAGCCTGAGCAAATGAGCAATGTAATTCAAAACGAGATCTTGAACATGTATTGTGCATAAAACATCAAGCAAAATGAGATCTCCATTTGAGATAATCAACATGTCAAGATCTCCTTGGAGAAGTTGCTTAATTGAAATGGACAGCATATAAATAATAAGAACTATAGATGCTCAACATATTGCTGAAGACATCGAATATCTCGATGCTCTTTTGCGTACTGATTAACATAACCTGGTTTGTGTTGTATGTATAATGTAATTAATGAATGCATGCTGCACAATTTTTTTGTTAGTTTATTTAATATGGGAAATTTTGTTAATGTTGGGAGTACTTTGAACGATTTTTGAATTGTATGTGAAATGCATAATTTTTATTTGCTTGATATGGAACAAAATGCTTTGTTGTCATTTTCTCCTTGAAGTGCACTGCTAAAGCCAACCAAATTCAATTCTAAGCTTTTCATGATGATATATTCATTGTCGATTTTTGTTTCTTTCCTATATCTCAAATTATTTTAGTTAGTGAATAATTTTGGATCTTGAACATGTACTGTGCAGGTACTACTACTGGAGGACTCCTGGGTTTGGCTCCGGCGGCCTCATTTCCAAATTTAGTTAACCAGACCATGCCCAATATGCCAAATTATTCGGGTTCCGTATCGGGGGCATTCCCTGGTTTGCTTGGAATGATTCCAGGCATTATTCCTGGTGCTTCAGGAGGAGTGCTTTTGCCTGGAGTTGGAGCATCTCTTGGAGAAGTTTGCCGAGAATATCTTAATGGTCGGTGTGCAAAAACAGATTGCAAGTTCAATCACCCTCCTCACAATCTCCTGATGACTGCTTTGGCCGCCACGACCAGCATGGGGAATGTCAGTCAAGTGCCCATGGCACCATCTGCAGCTGCAATGGCTGCTGCTCAGGCAATTGTTGCTGCTCAAGCCCTTCAAGCCCATGCTCATGCACAAGCACAAGCTCAGTCTGCCAGGGACTCTTCTGGTATTTTTTTAGCTTTTTATGCTTTTAATTTAAATGACATACGCTTGCTGGCTTATATAGCTATTTTCTACCGTCCTTATTCCATGAAAATCACATTTATCATAATTGGACTGGCCGATTGACCCGTTTTGATGGCTGGTTCACCATTCACCCGTTTAACCATCACCTTAATTGGCTGACTAGAGCAGTGTAGAGAAGGTTTATTATTAAAATGTTTCAAGATTGAACGAAGAACATATTTTTTACTAGTCGATTTTGTCTTCCCAGTCTCAAATCAGAGGTGAAGTGCTCAATTCTTCACGCGCAGGCTGCCACCTTAAAATTCCTTTATTTTTTAAATTATTATTATTATTATTTAAAATATATAAGCGCACACAGTTGTTTGGTGCAACCCACGCTGGGTGAGGATTGTACCCAGGGGTGTTTCGTTTAATAACTATGCTGAAAAACAAGGTTTGGTCATCATTGTTAATTAGTTACCGAGAACTGAAAACGACAGTATTTGCTTGTTTTATTTTTCTAGATAACATATCTTATTCATTATTAGTTAATGCAGTTGATAGGTTTTGCATTCTTACAAGTACTCACCTGACAAGATTGTTGAC
Organism: Cornus florida; assembly: GCF_030987335.1. Lineage (NCBI taxonomy): Eukaryota > Viridiplantae > Streptophyta > Magnoliopsida > Cornales > Cornaceae > Cornus > Cornus florida. The sequence continues at coordinate 84,858,125 of NW_026775579.1, read as the reverse complement.
TCTTCAATTACCTATCATTTTGGCGTTCTTGTATTTGCTTCTATATATTGTTGTTTTTTAATTTAATTTAGATTTTTTAATTTTATTATTATTATTATTTTTAATTTTATTATTATTATTTTTAATTTTATTATTATTATTTTTTATGCCGTGTTTCTGATTTCGCTTGATTATTTGGGGCAGAGTTCCTTAACATTCTCGTTTTCTTCTTTTCAGGATCAGCTGACAAAGAGGGGAAGGCTGATTCCTTGAAGAGGACTCTACAAGTTAGCAATCTCAGTCCACTTCTCACAGTGGATCAGTTGAAACAACTTTTCAGTTTTTGTGGGACAATTGTTGAATGTAGTATCACTGATTCGAAGCATTTTGCCTACATAGAATACTCAAAACCTGAAGAAGCAACTGCTGCTTTGGCATTGAACAATATGGATGTTGGGGGTCGTCCATTGAATGTTGAAATGGCAAAATCACTTCCACAAAAACCAGCTCTTTTGAACTCACCTCTTTCTTCATCTTCTTTGCCCATGGTGATGCAACAAGCTGTGGCCATGCAACAGATGCAATTTCAGCAGGCCCTGTTAATGCAACAAACAATGACAGCACAGCAGGCAGCTAACCGAGCTGCTACCATGAAGACTGCAACAGAACTAGCAGCAGCTAGAGCTGCAGAAATAAGCAAGAAGCTGAAAGCCGATGGATTTGGAAATAATGATGAGGAAACAAATCGAAAATCTAGGTATGTTAATGGTTCTATAATGAGAAGATCCTCTAGTCATGTTTTCTATAAATTGCTTTTTTGAACATTGAAACCTTCAAATGGAGGAGTGGCTTTATTATGAATCAAGAAAATATTTCGTTTGCATTAGTTGAATTTGAATGATGCCAAACTTAACAAAATGTGGGCTGACAAACTTGGGAAATGATTTCATCAAGCAGATGGGTCTACCATGGTTAAATGTATAGGTGTTACGCATAGTTTTCAGCTAGAACCTTTTTTACACTGTTGTCATTGCTTGGATGAAGACAATGAAGATTTTGGTGTTTTGAGGTTCTGAAGAAAATTAATTTGTGGTTGAAAATAGTTTTAGGTGGACAATCATGAGTTCTGTTTGAGTACACTTGTGAATAAGTTATGATATCTTTTTATATTTATCAAAAAAAAAAAAAAAATTTATGATATCTTTTTATACAACTAACTAATTTGTCTTTGAATTTAAATTTAGGATTGCCTGGGATAGAAGTGCATATACTTACAAGAAAAAGAGATAACAATCCCTATGCTCTATACTTTTGTAGTGTTCATGTATTCCCAAGCTGACATATTATTCATCCATAATGCTATTGATCAAATATTCATCTAATGTCAAGTACTCTTGACCAAAAACTTGTTGCAATGTTTTTCCCATTGGTTAAATTCATGTACTTTTTAAGTTTACTTATTCTAATCCTTTAAAATATTGATTATGGAAACCATCAACTCCTTTTGCTTCTTAGTTAGTGTTAAACGTCTGAAACGATTTCACTTCGTCCCTAATTGATGTTAATGGTCTTTATGATCGTAAGTGTTTTCTATGATCCTTGTAATATAGATATCCTTTTGCTTGTCCCAAATATTATTACCCATTGGGATTCTAGAACTGTGAATTGTTTGTGAATCATCATTTTCCCCTTCATTTTTAGTTAGACTTGAACATCTTGGATAGTTCTGTTTGGTTCTCAATTGCTTGTAGTAGTCTCTTGTGATCCTGGAGCTGTGGAAGATCTCAAGGAACGTTGCAAAGCTTACCAAGTGTTTTCAAACATCGCTTGGTACTGGGTTGTGGACTTCGTTTATCCCTATAATATTTGTTTTTTAAGAATTACTTCATAATTGTCTGAACTTAGGAATAATACTATGAGGAACTCTTGATACCCTTGGTACAACTTTTTGAGAGATCGCTGTGATTGACCATCTCTCTTCTTTTTTCCTCATTCTATTATGGCTTTCTTGTTTGAACCTACAACTTGGCATTGCTATATATTGTGGGCCCATCCTTTTGCCCAGGGGCATTTTCATTTTCACTAAAGAATCATGGTGATACAACCATCTTTTTTAGGTGCCTTACACTTGATGAGAGGTACAGTGGATGGTTTGATGACCTTGGTCAATGAAACAGTTGAAGGATATACGCCTTGTTTGATGTAGAAATTTTTTGGTTTAGGCAATTTTATGCATCAAACCTTCAAGGACTATATCTCCTGTCATAATTTGGTCTTATGTATTTCTACATTCTTAGTATACTTTTTTCCCCAAGAAATTTCTACTAAAATGTAGGGTAAAATGTTTCACAAACTTTGACGCTAAGTTTTCCCCCAGTGTAAAGGATGCAAGGTGTACCCCAAACTGGAGTTGAACATGTATGGATATGTTGTTCTTCTGATAAAGTGGAGGTGAGAGTTTCACTGATGGGTTGGCCACTTGATTTGGTGGCCCCAAGAATTTTCTTATTGACGCGATTAGTTGTACATAAAAGAATTTAATGTAGAGCTGACACAGTTGTAAAATTTGATTTTTTTTTTTTTCAAGTAGTCATTTGTCATTTGTGGTATCGTGTTTGATATAATGACAATATACTATGTTATTGGATTTTTAATTTTTTTATTGGGCTTTTGTAATTCCTGGGATACTTTGATCTTGACTGATAAATGGGTCAATGCTAATGTTCACAGGTCACCATCCCCCACCACCCGTGCTAGGTCACCATCAATCACTCGTGGAAGGTCAAGATCCAAGTCGAGATCTCCTATCAATTATCGGCGAAGGCGGAGATCTCGTTCTTACTCGCCTCGATACCGTCAATCAAGAGATCATAGATCAAGATCACCATTAAGATCTCGCCATTACTCCAGCTATGAAAATGGACGACGGTCTTATAGGGACATTAGGGATGACGGTGGCAGAGGTAGAAGAAGGGATTCAGGTAGATCACATGACCACCATTCTTCTGTTTCAAGGAGAAATAGGAGTAGGAGTATGAGCCCTCGAACGAGGAAGTCATATCGGGGTGATTCAGACTCACCAAAACATCGTCGAGATAGTTCAACACACAGGACGAGGAAACCATCGCGTGCTAGTTCAAAGTCACCAGGGCATAGAGGAAGTAGGGCGTCCCCGAGAAGTGATGATTTAATTAAATCAAAACACAGAAGGCGTTCCAGGTCAAAATCTGCTGAAGTTAAGCATCAATCCAAGGATAAATTAGATGACAGCAGAGAAGAAAAAACAAAGCATCGGAGTAGAAGACGGTCGAGGTCAGTATCAGAGGAAGGTAAGCATCACAGAGGAAGTAGGTTATCCCCAAGAATTTTGGATGAAAGCAGATCAAAGCACAGAAGGCGGTCCATGTCAAAATCTCCAGAAGATAAGCATCACTCCGATAATAAAAAGAAAAGAAGCAGAGATGAGAAATCAAAACATGACAGGAGGCGGTCCAGGTCAATATCTGCAGAGGGTAAGCGTCAGAAAGGAAGCAGGACATCCCCAAGACATTTGGATGAACACAAGTCAAAATATAGAAAGCGCTCACGGTCAAAATCGTCTGAAAATAGGAGTCGTTCAAATGATAATAGTATAGAAGAAAGTAAAGATGAAAATTTAGAGCATCATGATAGAATACCTGTCAGATCTGATGATTCCATTGAGGAACCTGCATTGCATTCAAAGGATTTGACTGATGAGAAGGATGAAGGGATATCAGTTTCTTTAGCAGCTGCTTACAAAGAGAGCTCCTCGATTATGGAAGACTACAACTCAGAAGGCAGAAGTGACGAAGATAAGCATAACAGTTCTAGAGGGAATGGGAGCAATTATCATGAGAAAAATGAGGTTACCAATGAGGATCAGTATAATGCTGAAGAAATATGAACTGAGTAATGCAGACACTATAATTTGAAGAGTTTCCTCAGTGGGAGATGATTTTGGACATTACATCTACAGTGGAAAGTTTGGTCTGATTTAGAAAGCAAGTTGAGATTCATATTGAAAAATTTATCCAAGTTTTTCTAGTGGGGAAAGAGGTCCTGCTTAGTGGAAGAAGGGCTGTCTCTTAGAAGATCGCTTGGTGTTCCGTTTGGTGCTCAGAATTTTTCTGTGGATTTTTGGCTCTTCATACAATAAAATTCTGTGTTTGTTTTCTTTTGCAGGTTCAGTGGTTACAGATCGGCTATACTGTCTGAGCTGATCTTATCATGGTAAGAGAATTTGAAGAAGCTTTCTGTTCCCCCTCTGGGATCGACTGTGCAATGTTTTTAGAGAACTTTAACATCATGATGTACGTTGGACAATATAAGTATTCATCTCTATCATTAGGTTGTGAATTTCGTGATTTAAGTGTCTTATCTGGAGGATTTTTGTGACTCTTAATGGTCTGTTTTTCCTTTGATATTTTAATGATCTGTTAAAGAACTCCGATGCTTTGTGGAGTCATATCCTTGATACAGTGTAGGGTAGGGATTTACATCTTAAACAATTGCAGGCCTGCTTGATCTAAATAAGTTGCTGCATTTATGCCCTTTGGCGAAGATGGCCATACTTCTATAAACTGAGAAGACGAACATGCACTGTAGGTTTGCTTTCCAAATGTTCATTCCTTGAGTCTGTGATGTGCATTTTTTGTTTTTTCAAATTTGCTTACAGTGAGGAGTTAGGTGACAAGTGTATTCCCTTCGAATGATTTTTTTTTTTTCATTTCTTATGTGGCCGGTAAGGCTCCATTTTATTTACCTTTAATGGTGTGGTGGGCCTGCTGCATTCCAAACACATGCAGGTTTTAGATGCTGGTCTCTATTGGCGCTTTATCAGATCAATTTGGCAGGGTTGTTTTATCTGATTGCATATGAAGGTATGCAGTTGCGGATTTTGGTAGTTCATGACAGGAGCTCTTGCTGTTAAACTTTCAAGGAATTTCTTTATATTTGGGAGTTTAGCTGGATATTGTTTGGGATGTGAAGATTTCTTTATGAAGTCTAAGTTTTTATTTTTATGAATATTGTTTAAATCTTGTACCTTACTTCCTCATCTTCTCTTTTCCCCCCCTCTATTTCTCCCTTATTCTATTCCCCTTTTCCATTTTCTTCATTTTCTTTCTTTTCCTCCTTTGGGAATTGTTTGGTTAGGTAAACTACTTTTAAAGTCTACTCCAACCAGATGTTGCTGAGATGACTAGCGTCAATGTTGCACCATGTTGAGTATGAGCAGATTGGCTGACTAATATACTTAAATTCATGCTGAAATTCAAATATTTTATAACAGGTAATTCTTTTGTGAAATTGTTGAATTCAGATATGAAACTTAATATGTCGTTCGTAGAAGCTTCAGTTAGTGTTGGCCACTTAGATGTGTGCCTATTGACCATGCGGATCCTTATGAAATTTGGGTGTTTTTTTGATCTATATTACTTGTCCTACATTAAAACTTGTATGTTACTTGGGAATTATTAGTGTACCTTTCTTATTTGGGGCTCGGAAAAAACCTACAATTTTTTATTTATTTTTATGTTGAATAAAAAACGTACAATGTTGCTGCATGCTTTATATATATATTTCCACTACCCCCACAAAGATCGTGATCGTCTCTATTGCTTATGACATGACCACAATTTTCATCGTCTGTGGCTAGTCATTCTTTTTCTTGGGGACCTGTAGCCCAGACATCTAGTTTTGTTTCAACTATAAGAGATCATATATGACATTTACAAATGTGACTAATGCATGTTCCCAAGGCTCCAGTTGATTGCTTCTTGTAACTAACATTCATGATGGGGAGCGGCAGAGAAATCGCTCTCGTCATGATCCTGCTGTGTCTAATTTTGTTCTGAAAACTGTAATTTGTCTTTGATAAGTTTGTCCCATTTTACTCTAGTTTGTGCTTGGTTTCATCAGTGTCTGAAACCTATATATTTTTCTGAAAACTGTAATTTGGCTTTGATAAGTTTGTCCAACTTTACACTAGTTTGTGCTTGGTTTGTTATGTGTCTGAAACCTATATATTTTTCTTCTCTCTCTTGGCATTTCTTCTTCCCCAATCCCCCCCTCCTCTCTGTTTCTGTTGCTTGGTAGGATATGCTGTGGATGTGGACTGAAGGCTGAAATTGTGGTTCCAAACTCCGGGCTTAATGCATTTAGCGCGACATTGATGTTACTTTTTTTTCCTTCTCTTTTTCTGTCTTCCCCCATCTTTTTGTCCTTTTTTTCTTCTTTTTCTCTCTTCCCCCATCTTCTTTTTATCCTTTTTCTTTCCCCTTTCTTTCTTCTTTCTTTTTCTTTTCTTTTCTTTTTTTTTTTTTTTGGTTTGTTTGTTTTTTGGTGCAAGGATGATAGCTCTAGATGAAGGAAATGTGCACCGAGCTGAGGAGATCCGCATGTAGTTTTCTTGACCACTATTTTTAGAACTTGATCTTTTTGGTTTGACTTAACTGTGGCGTAGTCTGCTATTTTCAGAACTTTTATCTTTCTCTCAGTAAATACTATTTTGAGAACTTCATCTCTATGTGTTTTGCTCAATCGCAGCTTAGTCTGAATTTATAGGTCTACTGCCATGATTTCTAGACAAAATATTTGATGCTATGCTAGATATATGCATCAGTTGTGGAGGAATATTGTTTCGACGTGTTTCGAAAGGTCATAGATCTTATGTTTTTATCGTATTTTGTGAAAAACAAGAGTAATTTAACTGCTTTTAAAAAGTCAAAATGTTGTCAATAGCCGAAGAAATTTGTTGTGCTTTGGCTTGCACTGAACTGGGTTTCATAAACATCATGAAAATGCCATTTTAATTCGTGTTGCTTATGCAATGGTATGTTGTTTTTATGGGTGCAACTTTTTTCTGAATTATATCATACAGGCCTTGCGTTCTTGATTCTCTCTCTCTCTCTCTCTATATGTATGTGTGTGTAAATAGGATACTGGGACTCTTGAAAAGAAACAATGCATATTGGGGCTGCTCTTATTATTAACCTTTTAGCGTCTGTTTTAAAATAAGATGGGGCGTTATGGTATTGTTTGTTTGGGGCTTTGTACTGTGTTTTTAAGTCTTGTTTAGCTTTGAAAATTTGAAATGTGTTGTTGAATGTGCCTTTAACGTAATAGAATTGCTAGATTATTTATTTATTTTTATACATTATACAATGATTAAGATAATATAATTTATATATCCTTCTCTTCTTTCATCTCTTCCGTCCCTCCGAATCCAAATATTGAGGGATGCAAAATAGTGGGTGGGAGGAATGTTTCATTCATCCGTTGTATTTTATTCTCTTAAATCTTTTTCTCGAGACTTGTTTTAGCCTTTTATTACTCATCTCTTCCCTTTCATCGACTAGAAAATTGAAGATTTTTAATTTTTTTTTAATTATTAATTAATTCCTGGGTTAACCTGCTATTACATTAAACTAAATTACGTCCTTTTCGAGTTCTATAAAGTTTATAAGCTAGCACTTTCACAACGGATTATTATAACCTTGATCAAAGTTTTGTTTGTACAACATACACAAGTTGGCTGGATTTAATGACGATATCAAGATTTTTTGGATTAAGTGTAGTTGCCTCTCAACGTCAATGAATTGTTGTCTTCGGTACTACCAAAAACATGCGAAAATTTTAAACCTTCAGTATCCGAAGTCATTTTTTAATAAGCAATAATTTAACAACTTTTGGCTTCAAGTGCTCAGCAAGTATCAGAGCTGAAATCTGAACATGTGGTAACAAATCCTTTAATGTTTAAGCAATTGTCACAAATAAATTTTCCTTTAAATTTTAATTATAACTTTTTGAAACATATTCCTTTTGAAATTTCTTTCAATGTAAGATGATAGATAACCCAACTTTTCAATCGAAAACAAGGAGCGCAGTTTTTGATTGAAATTTCAAAGGGTCAATGAGAAAAAATGGTACTTTTACATTGAAGTAATATACCAAAATAAAATGTTCTTTTAAATTTTAATTTCTTGGGGCATGTTTTTAAAATTTCAAAGTGTTCTAATAGGTGTACCTAATTTTTCAATTGAAAACAAGACACGACTGTTGGGTGCCTCACAAAGTCAGGGTGTACACTACGAGAAAAACTTAAACGCTTCTGTTATAAACATTGTGTCACACACTAATTAAACACCACGTAAGTAAGAATGCATCTATGTTGATGGGTCTTATTACTCTTTAGGTCGGTATTTAATTAGTGCATGATATCATGTCATCACTACAGTAATAATATTTAAGTTTTTTTTCCGTACATATGGGTTCCATGACTTTGAAAGACGGATTCAAATCCTCTCATGTGGAACAATGTTCGGTCCCTCTAGTTAATGATGCACATTGAAAAAAAATGATGTAATGTTCAACCTTACATCGCAACATTTTCTTAAGGCACATCAATAAGTGGAGGAGACTATTTCGGTAGGTGAGGATTTTGATCCTTTGAAAGTGTTGGTAATTGTAACAGTGCTCTTTCATAGCTATTTTATGTATATTAAGCCTACAAATAACACCATTATCAGCATTTAAGCAATCATCACAAAATAAACATGTTTCTTTTATGCATACCTTAACTTTTAATAAATAAAAAACAAGAACTAAATCATTGCTTTTAAGTGTGATTTATTGTCAGTTCTTTGATGCATTGAAGGGAGACTCATATTAAGTCGATAGCGATTTGATGCTCGTTTTCGAACTTTAAAAGGTCGGTGCGATAAAGCATTTTTCAATTCCAATAATATATTTATATATATATATATATATATATATATATATATTTTACTTTTTCTATTTCAAATGCAGAATTTTTTTGAAAGAAGTTGAGACGTTTCCATGTATTCATCAATAGGTGCCATTTTATGACTTTCCAAACAAAGAAGAAAAATCCACCCTCCACAATGCTACTGTAATGCTACTTTCAAGAGGAAGGTGCTGAAAAGAAAATTCAAAATTACTTCTGAATTCCATAGCTTGCACTGTTGGTATCGCTGATATATATATATATATATGAACAGTACTATCACTTTTAAAATAGAAATTACATGACAAGCACAGATTCAATAAAGTGAAACTCATTCTATTAATGCTTGTTTTGACAGTAATTCACTATGATTCTTAAGGGACTTTAACCTTCAACCTCCATTTTGAGAGGTTGAAGAAATACATATAAAACTCATTTCATTAATTTAATAATTAACTCACAAATTGTTTTCAGATTATTTGTTTTTAAAAAACAATATCTGCTTTGACTTATGTTTTAAGTCAGACAATTTTTTCCATAATATTATTGAATTGTACCCAACTCATTTGTTTTTAAAAATAATGAGCTACTTGATTTAGTTTTCTGAAAACAGTTTTGAAAAAATTATAAATGACAATTTTCTAAAAACAATCTGTATTTTTAACTGAATATCCAAAAAAACTGCAACCAAATAAATTTTTGTACAATTTTTTTATTTTTAGTTCCTTAAAAATAAAAAACTATTTTAAAAAATTACCAAACATGCCCATATTTTTCCTCGACTTTTGCTCAAACAACAAAAGAAGTTCCAAAATGATATACTGCTATGTACACTCGAGCTTAATTTTCTCAATTTAACAAGTTTTTCCGTTTATATCTCATTTTTTTCTGAATCATGTCATGCTTTTGATTACATATATGTCTTATTAATTGCGTCTTAATGATTTAGCCTTCTTTCAAAAAAAATTTAAAAAAAATGATAAAAACTTAGCTGATATTTACAGAAGCCTGAATTTTCATTTGGTGTAGTTGAGGTCACCAGATACACCTCATACAATAATATACATTGTTTCGAAATACATGTATTTCTTTTAATTAAAAAATGACATAAATTATAAGCTAGGGATTTGTGGGTGCATGTTTTGATGTGGTTGCTTCAGCAGCCAAATCATATGTGTTTACATGTGGTTTGTTTAATTAGTTAAATATTGGTATGGGTAGGTTAACTAGATAATAATGTTATATATATTGTTGACAAAGAGTTGTACTCTTGTTGAATTAATTAAGTATATTTATGCATTTTCATTATTTTTTCTAAAAACATCCTTTTCAGGGTCTATATAGGCATGTAAATTTAGACAATATTTTTTAAACTTAAATTAAATAATTTTATTAATAACATGTCCACAGGTCAGCTTTCAGTGACATTTGCATGATATATCATTTAATTATGAAGCATGTTTTTGTCCATTTTATTCTTAAGTTATTATTTTACAAAGAGGGTTGATATTCATGTTCCACAAACGTGTAAGACATTCCACCCTCCTATTCACCTAAAATAAAATTATATATATAAAAAAAAATTTCACAAAGCATTGAAACCCAAAGTGAATTCTATTTAAAACTTCGGTCGTCTTATTTAAATTAATTTAGGTATACAATATGTTTTGTTAATTTATTACATACTTTATCATTAAAGGTGAAGAACAAATAACACCATTTATCAATATTTAAGCAATCATCACATAATAAACGTTCTTTTTAAAATTATACGGAGTAATTTCTTCCAATATATTCCTTTTAAAATTCTAAACAGTGGTGCACATTAACTTTTAATAAAAAATCAAGAACGGAATCATTGTCTACCCTTTGATGCTTTTAAGTGGGATCGATCGTCAATCTTTTGATACATTTAAGTAGGATCCATGTTAGTTCTATTTAGATACATCAAAGGGGTTGATAGTGATTTGGTGCTCGTTTTTTATTGAAACTTGTAAGGGTGGATGCAAAAAAAACATTTTCCAATTTTGAGACTAATTTTTTTTCTTTTCCAATTTCAAAACTAAGAAAATTCTGAAAGTAGGCAAGACCTTTCCATATACTCATATAATCAATAGGTGACATTTTATGACTTACCCAAAAATAGAAGAAAATTCCACTCTCTACAATGTAGCACTTAGCTTTCCTCTTGATTGTACTCCTGTGAACTAGCTACAAAGCCATTGTGATGCTAATCAAATTATGGGTTGCAAAATGATGGACGAGAGGAGGGATATACGGGCTTCTCATGTTTGGTGGGAAGGAATGGAAGAGAAAGAGGAAGTATCCCTCATGCTTTATATATGCTCCGTTTGGTTTGATAGAAGAAAATTGGATAAAAAAGAGAGAAGAAGAGATGAATTAGATTTCCCTAAAGAAGAGATTGTGTACTTCTATCTTTTTGTCTGGTTGAATGAAAAAGAAGAGAATGTGATAATACATTATTTTGTTTGTTAAGAGGAAAAGAAAGAGAAAGTGTTAATTATAAGTAAAATTTTGTAATTTAAGAATATTTATAATAGCATTGTCTTTCTTCCCTGTGTCTTTCGTCCATATTTGGAGGGAAAAAAATTTGTGAAAGAAGAAGGATGGTTCATCCATCATCTTTTTTCTTTTCTTCTTGCCTCCTCTCTACCAAACGAAAAAAGTTTATTTATTCGTTCCTGTCTTCCTTCCACCCCTTTCTTCTTTCCTATCAAATCGACATTAAAGTTTTTTTATATGTTCAAAATTGGATGAAGATAAGAGGGAAAGTGAGAATAACTATATAAATATATAGCATACTAATTTACCTTAAAATAAAAAAAATAAAAAACACTTGTTTTTTTTTATAATTTTAAATAATGAAAGTATATTAGTAAAAATATATAAAAACTCATACCGCTCAAAAAATATGAAGAAGTTGTCACCCATTCATGATTTATTATGCCTTCTATTCAACCAAATAAAGAGCGAGAGATGCCTTCTTTTCCTAAAATGCCTCATCCATATTTCCTTTCATTTTTTTCATCACTTCAACCAAACAGAGTATAAGACAAAGTAGGTTAAAAGTAAAACAACCAGTACTGTTTCTGAAAGCAAATTGGTTGGATACAATTCAGTCAGACTAGGGGAAAATTCTCGTTTGACTTTAAGCACAAGGTCGAGCAAAAGTCAAAGTAAAAACTGCTTTTTAGAACTTAGATGATAATTACAGAAGCCTGAAGTTTTCATTTGGTAGGTCACCTAGTCAGATACACCTCCATATATACAATGATATATATAGTTTTGAAATACATGTATCTTTTAAAAATGACATAAAAATGAGAAGGGTTTTTAGGTTGCATGTTTTGATGTGGTTGCTTTCAGCAGCCAAATAATATGTATACATCAAAATATATATATATATATATATATATAGATATAGTTATCCCATTAACAATTGAAAAAGTTTTAATATATCGAAAAAAACAATTGAATAAGTTTAGATTAATTTTGGCCTTTGACAACATTGAGGGTTGCAATTTATGTGATTTGTCTCATTATTTTCAATCAACAGCTGGCTTAGTTAAATATTGGTGTGATCGAGTAGGTTAACTAGATAATAATATTAATATATATATAGTTGATAAAGAGTTGAACACTTATTGTATAAAGTATATTTAATGTATTTTGATTTTTGATCTATATATATTAGCCTGATAAGCATATAAATTTAGGCAATTATTGTAGCTTAATTAAATAATTTTCTTGATAATATGTCCACATGTCAGCTTTCAAAGACATTTGCACGATCTTTTAATTACGAAGCATGTTTTTGGGCTTTTTATTTTTTAAATTATTATTTTACAAAATATTGTTGTCATTATTTAAACATAGCAGCTTGTGTTTCACTAACAGTACTATATTTAAATAATGTCAACAATATTTAAATATGTTTAAATAACATCAACAATATTTACGTAGAATTAAAAAAAAAATTTATTTCAATTTTTTAAAGTTATTTTTTTCTAATTCCATACCCACCAAGCATGACCTTAAAAAAAATCCAATCACTTTCACAATATGAAATATCGGTTCCATTTTTTTGTATTATGAACTCATAAAAAATTAAAGAATTGTGCTTTCAGCTCATTGAAATTTATTGAATTGATGTGACTTATTTTGTTTCAAGAATTATTTTTTAAAAAAGAGAGAATAAGTTGCAATAATTTGGATTCAAGTTGGGTGATGTTACTTTCTTAAATATGATTTTGACGTCACGAGGCTTCTTATTTACAAATTTTAGAATTAACATTCTCTATTGTTACTATAATAAGAACAAGTCACAACAAATTCACACATTTAAACAATTATGGCTGCCTCCAAATTTTTTTTTTTTTTAGGATAATTACACTGACTTTTCTTAAAATTTCGTCAACCTACCCTCTCCTCTTGTTTGCCGTATTACACTTATCTCTCTCGAAATAAATAACATAAAACTTCCCTTCTTTAAAGGAAAATATTATTTTTGACGAAAAATGATGATATTTACAATTTTTTATTTATCAAATTCTCATTTTACCCTCGTGAGCTTCGGTTTGGGTGACCATCTCTTCACCGAAACCGACGAGCTTCAGTATAAATCCACATCTCTCTCTTATAAATTGGGTGGGGACGGTTTTTTTTCTTTTTCATATATTTTGAATAATAATATCAAATTAGTATTATATTAAATATTGAAAGACCTCAACTTAGATAGTTGTCACTTCACTTGTATAAATATTAGTGCGAGTCGTGTGACTTTTGGCAAGTGGTTGAGTTTACACGTATAGTTAATGTGACATTCCCAAATTACCCTTTCCCAGGACACCCCTCTCAGAATCGTTACCCTTTAAACCACCAACTGATTTCAATTCCAACTACAAATTCGGATCCACAAGCACCGGAGCAAATGCAGAGAGAGAAACATTTATATAGATTTTAGAGAGAGAAACACACCGAGATGTGCAGCCATGGAGTGATCTCAAGAAGCGACCTTCGCTTCTCTCTCCTCCAAGAACAACCCATCCGTACCTGCACGCCCGACCCGTTTCTTCGCCTCACCTTCACGACGCACCTCCCGAAACCCCGGGTCTCGTCTCTCAAAACCAGAGCAACAATCAATGACGGCCCTGTCACGTCGTCGCCGCCGCCGTCGCCGACGACGGCGGAGATGATGAGCTTCTACGAGCTTCTGGGTATATCGGAGACGGGAACCCTCTTGGACATCAAGCAAGCGTACAAGCAGTTGGCCCGGAAATACCACCCGGATGTCTCGCCGCCGGGGTTAGTCGAGGAGTACACGCAGAGGTTCATCCTGGTTCAGGAGGCGTATGAGACGTTGTCAGATCCGAGTATGCGGGCTTTGTATGACAGAGACATGGCAAGGGGTATTCATCTTGCGTTCTCTGCTCGAAGAAGTTATCAGAGTGATGAGGTATTTTGGTGGTTATTTGGTTTTTGTGTGTGTGTGTGTGTGATTTGAATTTGGTTTTTGCTGTTATTTAATAGGAATTGATATGGGGTTGGAGGATTTGGGAATTTTCAGTAGAGTTCCTCTTTTATTGTTGGTTAGAATGGCTTATACGTATGTGCATATATGTGTTGCATGTACGTCTGTTCAATTTGGGCTTTTTTTGTAAGTTAGTCTTGGTGTGATTTGGTGTGTGTCTGTGTGCTTTTATTTTGGTTTTTGTTATGTTTTTGGTACATTTGTTTGGTGTTGGTGAATTGCAAGCTTCTATATACATAAATATGTGTGTATGGGTGAAATTGTATAACCTAATATTGCCATATTTTTCATATGAAGTTGTTTGCTTATGTGCAACTTCAATAATCAGCTATGATTTGGTTGCCATAATGTTTAGTGGCTTTGTTTACTTTTCTGAAAATTTGAGGGTTTGTAGAACTTCACTATTTTCTATAAGTTCCGACTTCTGATTTTCTTGACGTGCCTGATCTGGATATGACTAAACATGGTGGTGGTTTCTGGGTTGACATGAAGAATTAATGAAGTTTTTTAGTTCATTATTTTCGTGGCAATCATTATTTGACCTTTCTGATTTTATTTTTATTTGCTGTTTTTTGTTTAATCTTCAATATTAACTTTGGAAATTAGAAATATTGGAATATTAAAACTTAGAATTTTTCAACACATATATAGTACATTTCTTCCCATGTAGAGTTGTCCATTTGGACACTTCTGGACATTGTATCAGTGTCTGGCACTCCTTTGAATACTTGTACAAAATATAGTAATAATAATAATAACGATAATAATTATAATAATAATCTTTGTCTTAAAGTTTCCTGTAACTCTATGTACAAGGGACTTTCATGCTTGTTTGATTGGTTCTTCTGCATGAATAACAAACCTAAATGTTGATAAATGTGTTTAATTAGAAGCCAGCATGTACAGTCACATAGGTGATAGGCCTATCTGTGTTTACTTTGGTGGGTTTTTTTATGCCTGAAAGTACTGGTCTGTGTTGGAATAAAACATATGTCCTTGTCCACAAACCATATGATATTTGTCTGTAAATATACTTAACTTATGTTTGAGAGTACGAATTGGCGGATTAGATTTGAAATCGGAAAAAATTTAGTTCAAAATTTAAACTTAATTTTCTCCAATTCCAAATCCAAGGTGGCAATTCGGTGCTCCCAAATACTAATTTAACCAGCGTATGAGTTTTCTCTCGTTTATGACTTGTTCTCAATTTTTTGATTCACCTTTTTTTCTGTCTTTCTAAAAATTGGCTAATTTTTTTTTTATTTCATTTGAAAATATATCTCTGCTACAGTGAATGTTCTTTATAGTGTGAATAGAAGTCAAATGAAAATTAAATCAGTTCTCTGTGTTATGTAAGACCCAGTCTGAATGGAAATTTTCTTTCGTAGGGGACAGACGCTCTAATTAGTATTCTTATTTAACTTATTAATTCTCTATATAATTTGTAATTTCATGGAACAACTTTCTTTTGGTTCATTTAATATACCGAGTAATATGGAAAGTGGGTTTTATATTTTATTTTTGTAGTTGTTCATAGATTGTTGTCTCTAGTTTGGTCCTCTCTTTTATCTTTCTCATTATGCACTTATAGTTGTGTTTATAGAACTGTACCTTTAATTTTTAGATTGGGATTTATTTTCTTATATCACTCTGTATTTATCGGGGCTTGCTTTGCATTCAGCAAATGGAGGATAGAAGCGAATGGAAGAACCGCTGGCAGACTCAGCTCTCGGAGCTAAAGAGAAGAAGCATGAGCAAGGACACCGGTGAAAATATGTCGTGGGGAGCACGAATGCGCATGCAAAGGAATGAATCATCTACTGCTTCATGAATAAGTTTGTTAAATTTGTGTATATATTATGACCTTTTTACATGGTTTTCGAAAGCGAGAACTAAAGTACTAGCTGGTTAGTATGGCTTTCAACAGCAAGGGAAAACACTTGTAAATTCAAAGACCCTTGTTGATGTATATTCGCTGGGGCAATAACAACCATAACTGTAACGCGATAAATTGTACATAGAATAAACATATATAAACATTTCTCGTACCATTTTAATTCTCCATATCAGTCACTTTTTATTTATTTTCATTCTGATCATGTTAATTACTTGTTTGAGTTGGATTGAGGAAAAACTTGGTGGATTTTATGGAACTGTTGAGAAGGAGAATGGAAAACTGACCTTTCTTTACCACCATATCTATTCAATGGACCATTTTCAGTGGTTCTGTTTGTGGTAAAAATGACCTTTCGGACCTCTTTCCCATCGTATTCAATGCTAGTTCTAGAGACCATTTTGAGTGGGTCCTGTTTGTGGTAAAAATGACCCTTCTTCCCCCACCTTATTCATTGGTTATAGAGACCATTTTCTGTGGTCCTGTTTGTGGATAAAACCATACCCTTCAAAATTTTCCTCCTTATCTTCGTATCGCCTTGTAGGATCTTCTTTGGATGATTAGTAGTTGTCTGATCTTTAACGAGAGCCACAACTGTGTTCTGACTGGTATTTCAGATTTGGAAAATTCTATCACCAGAGCGCTCTCACATGAACACACACCGACACCCGTCCATCTGTTTAGATTGAGTATCAAATGACATCAGGCACCCAATCCAACGAATGAGTGTGCGTGCACGCTATGAGAACGCCTTCATTGTAGTACTGTCTTCTCAATTTGCAGAACTACCTCACATCTTGGAGGTTGACATGTGAGACGGCGGGGGGTACTCTTTGTGTCCCACGGTATATTACGGAGTATTGTAAGAGGCCGGACCACCATGGTTAGACCTATCAATGGATCGGATTCGGATCGGATCGATCAAATTCATATCCTATTCGTTAAGCAAACGGATTATCGAATTCGGATCACTAACGGATTTTCGGACTGAATGTCTCCATCCATATCTTATTTAGCTCGGGCTCGGATTGGATCGAATTTGAAATCGGATTAAATTAATATTTACTAACATATATAATTATAAAGAATATGATTTTATTAGTATGTGTATTAAGAGATTTATTAGCATGTGAACGTCAACACCACAATATTTTTATATAACATTATTATTATTTTGGATTTTTGGGTTACCTTTTGAGTATTGATATATATATGTGTAAAATTATTGATAAATAATTATATATATATAATTTCAATTGGATCGGATCGGATTTTTATCAGATCGGATCAGCATAATCCATATCCAATTTGTTAAGCTAACGGATTATCGGATCGTAAACGGATTATCGGTTTTTTTGTTCAATCCATATCCGACTAATCGGATCGGATCCGGATCAGGATTCGCTCCATTGACAGGTCCAACCATGGTAGATTATTGAGTATTGTAAGAGGCCGGAAATTCATGGTGGACATTATCTTTGGCAGATCTAACTAAATGGTGAACTGATTTTGAGTGTGGGAAACCATGTTTTTCCAATGATCAGAAAAAGTTAGCTTTGAGCATTTCACCTCTTGTCCTTGCTATCCTTTTGGGATAAGATTGCGAGATTAGTCAGTCTTCTTGTTATTGGATGTTAATCATTGATCTGCATGCCAAATTTGAACAAGTTCTGTTTTTGAAAGGGTGGGGGATTAATCTCTGCATGTGATTTGTCCCTGTTTTGTGTTGCCAATGCCAACTTCGATTCGTCTATCTAACAATGATGGTAAGGTATCTCAATGACATAAGCCATTCATTTTCTACATCCAACATCAGCATGGTCTGAAGACTTTTCCCATATATTATCTATATTCTATACATATACACGCACGCACACACACATATACATATGATGTATGTTTTGACTCTTCAGTCTGACAAACTGGAAATCTCCGAGCTTAAATTCATATTTACTATCATACGTCACCACAAGGTGTGGTTCCATCCATAAATGCCATTGATGGCTCTTATTATTAAGTTGAGCATATGAATTAGGAATAAACATTTAATTAGAAATAAATCAAATACTTACAAGTCTTAGTACAACACAGCTAAATACAAACACATCTGAGTATATTTATGTGATACAACAGTACAACACAGCTAAATGCAAACACACCGATAGCCGAACATATAGCTAAACAATATCTATAGACCACCGCTTAAAAACCGTGAACACACATTTTGACCGCTTATAGCCGAACGTATAACACATCTGACTACATTTATGCGAATCAAATGTGTCTGACTGCCTGCACTACCTATATACTTAGAGACTACTGCTTAAAAAAAAAAAAAAAAAAGAAAAAAAAAAAGAAAAAAAAAAAACTTTTTGTAACACTGCAAACTGAACATCCTTCAACTGATAATGAAAGAAGGGCAAACTGAACATCCTTCAAAGGAGCAACCATATATAAACGAAAAAGCATTGTGTTGAACCGCAAATGTAAAATTATAAGACGCAGCACGATACAACTTAATAGTTGAGAAGTCAATGAACACAAATTCACAGGTAACAGCAAGGCTAAAATGGAATAAAAAACCAAGATATTAGACAGCACAAATCGGGAAACAGATTGAATATGAACTATAATTACATCTGACGTTAAAAAAAAAAAATTGAACGAGACTACGTTTCTTTTCCCTCTTTCTTACATTTCTTGTAAATAAGAGCTCTATGTTACAAATCAAAATTGTGGTGAATAGCAGATACCACAGCTAGTTTTTCCTTACACTCAACTCGAAAGAGCATCTCAGCTTTAAGCAAATAAAATAAAATTGCACAAGCTTGTAAATCTCCCTCTCTACGCAACGCTCTCCCAGGTTGCCTCCGCCTCTGGGGCCTCAGAGACATTCGAATGAATTAGTTGTTCAACGTGGAGGCAAAAAATCTCTCTCTAACCCTAACCCAGTAAAGATGCACCAACATACCGCAGAGCAAGGCAATTCATTCAAAACAATTCCTGGACAGAGTAATCACTCGTGGGTGTTCCTTATTGCGGCAGAGAGCATTACAACGAATGAATGCAGTGGCAAAATCAGGAATCCATCTGGGTCAGATGCTGCTATCAATTCGCAATAGCTTGATCCTCCGAAAGGTTTAGTGCAACAGATCATTCCCTTTTAATTAACAGTTAGTAAGGAATAACATATGGCAGAGCACAAACATCAGCTGACTCTATATGCTGGGCTTTGGCCCATACCTGTGGTGTCTCATTGGTCCCAACAGAACCCACCTTGGGATTAGATGAGTGACTGTTGCTATTAAACAGCCACTCCTGGTCATCAAAATCAAACCATTCTTCCATTTTGGGAACTGAAAGTACCTGGCTCAGATACATGGAATCAGGATGGGGCGGCTTCTTTGATGCTTTAGCCTTTGATACTTTAGCAATTTGATCTGCATGTGTCGTTGCAGACAAAGGCTTCACTGAGGAGATGGACAATGATGGCTGCATTCCTGCTACACCATTTAACTTGTGCTCCTTATCATCTGCGCACAGATTACTGGCAGCTCCTTGCATATTGGAGGTAAACATGATGGGAGTTCTGCAAGGTTCCAATTTCCTTCCATTTTCTGTCAATGGATTAGAAATGGGCCTTGGCATTTTAGAAGGCCTCACATCATTGTCTGTAAGTCCATTCACAAAGCAAGCAACACTAGTCAGATAAAGGTTAATCAGTAACATGCTTGGAAACATTACTACATGCTGTATTGGGAAATGCAGATGATCAATTGCTGGGAGAATATTAGGATCTGGCACTGGGCCAAACTACTTTTCCTAACACTACTCCTGGTTGGGGAATAACAAATTCCCAATTGTTTCAAACACATCTAAACAGCAATAAACACCATCAATATACAACATGTTAAAGAACTCACCATGCAAAAATCCATTTGTCCCAAAGTCTTTTCTTTTTTTTGAATTTCCCTCAGCTGCAGCACTCTTGTCACACTCCATGGGATCGTGTGAGTTTTTAATATTGTGAGTACCAATAAGGTTATTCTTATTGCTATCTTTAAATCTATCCTGCTCTGTGAACTTGTATTCATTTTTCTCCTTCACTTTCTCATCTTTCTTTCTCTCTTTTTCCCTGCCTGTATCCTTCAAAGTTTTTTTCTTCTCCATATATTTGTCCTTTTTGTCCCGTCGTTTATCATCAACTTCCTTTTCTTTGGACTTCTCTTTACCTTCCATCCTTCTCTCAATGTTTTTGTCCGCTGGTCTGAACATCCCTTCAATTCTGTTTTGGACGATTCCAGTAATATTATGGACCATCGTACTCGTACTTCCACTAAATCCTGCCTTGTCCCTGATACCCTGCCCATCCATCTTTTTATTATCAACTCGTATATCGTTGTTTTTTTCCTTCCCTTCAACCAGAATTCCAGTATCATTGGCCACCATCTTTTTATTATCAACTCGTATATCTTTGTTTTTTCCCTTCCCTTCAGCGATACATCCAGTATCCTTGGCCACCACTCTGTCCATTCGGACCTCCTTTTTTCCATCTGCACCAGTAAATCTCTCAACCAACTGGCACCCTGCTCCCTTTTGTTCATCTCTGATCCTCCTACCCAACTCCTGCACAAATCTAGAATCCATCTCTTCAGCTGGAAGGCTGTTTCGAATGGGCTTCTCTCCATTGTGAGCCTGAAACTGTATATCTTGTTTCTTCTCATATGTGATACTGCTTTTGTCTTCGTGCTGGTTCTTCTCTTTATGATTAAGCTTCTCTCCATTGTAACTCTCAGAATGCCCTGCAACTCTCTTCTCCCCTGAGGTGCTGGCTTTCTCTTTATCTTTGTCTCGGTCCTTGTCCTTGGGTTTCTTTTTGTCCCTGTGCTTTTCTTGCTTGTCCTTCTTGTCCCTATGTTTTCCATCACTTCTATCTTTATCCCTTTTTTCTTTATCTTCTCCCTTCTCTTTGTCCTTCTTCTCCTTTTTATGTTTTTTCTCTCTCTGCTTCTCCTGAAAAAATTGCGAGGGCTTAAAGTGCCTCCAACTTGAAACATACAAGGGCCATAACATAGAACCACAACAAATTGCTCAAATGACCAACATCTGTATTTCTCACAAAAGCAGCATTAAGAACAGGAAATTACTCTGAATTGGTATTTGCATGAATTGGATGTTACAGGCAATACTGGCAGGTTGATTATATAGTCCTGAGATTATGGTCCATACCAAAAATATTCCAAGCTCTAGCGTACAAAAACTTAAATTCCACCATATTGATTCCGATAACATATTTTCATATTAATAAAATATAAATATATGATGGAAGAATAGACAAGAAACAACAATCAAAAGAGCAGGTTAACAGTCCATGGAAAAGATAAAATTCTGCCAACCCCTACCTTGAAAATGAATAAAATTAGTTAAAAGAGTGTACTTTCCTAGTAAACATACAAACTCTTCCCCTAAAACCTCTATGAAGCTAAGTGAACCAAATCAAAGAAACTTGGATCTCTTTCCTACCTTGCAAAAGCTGATATCCTCTCCTGCAAGGACCCATTATTTTATTTTCATAAACCAGAATACTAGTAAATGTTGACAGATCCCAAAGTGTCCACTAATTTCAACTGCCTTGATACATCAATTGAAACAAAACCACCGAAATGCAGAAAAATCCAGGAACCCTAAATAAGGATAACACAATCTGCCGCATCCAATATGCAATGGCCGTCAGCCTCTTCAGAACAACACAAAGAACACCTATTCATAGTAACCAGCCTCTACAGTTAATTCTTGAATAGGAAGAAAACAACTGTTGAAAGAACAACAAAAGACGACTTCAAAAAGTATCCCTCAAAATCTACCATCACGGCGATTTGCCCCTGCCCCCAACGTGATTGCCATGAAACAACCTCATCAAAGCAATTACATGGGTTCAGCAACATGAACAGGTTTAATCCGTTCAAGTCCTCCTAATTCTAGTATGCAGGGACCAAAAAGCAGAATTTACAAGGGTATGTACTCATGAGAAGCCTCCCCTAAACAAAAGCCTCAATTTCACCAAACCTACACAAGAAGAAGTCCTAGATTCAAAAAATATCCTCGATTAGCATAAACTTCCACACATAAACAATAAGGAATGGAGAATTATCGATATTCATTGGATATGCCTCCTAGATGCATGTCCAACAAAAAGTGTCAAACTCGGACACATATCTCACACCCACGCCTGAGTGTTGTGCGTTGGACACAGGTACTTCACTTACTATCGAAGAGTCCATGTAACACAGATCCACCCAATGACAAAGATGACAACATCTGAATTGAGATATCAGAACGATATTCAATATCAAGTAACTAGAAAGTTTTGTAGAATGGAAATAAAGGATTTTTTTTTCTTTATAGTGAAAACATAACTGAAGTTTCATTTTATGCTTCAGTGCAACATCTTTCCAATGAATTCGCGTTAATTATATAATTTTTAGAAAAGGAAAAGGGAAAAAAAAAAGCTTAAATATGTAACATATGTCTCTTATAATTTTTTGAGAATTAACAGTTTTTATACACTGAAGAAGGAAAAAGAAGAGCTTAATTATGTCAGCTTACACAATTATTTGCTTTCTCCAGTTCAATGTACTATGTGACACTTAAATTTCCTTGTCGCTCATCTATTTCCTCAATGGGACTAAGATTACAAAATCTGACATAGCAAGTACGACAACATGAAACCACACTCTATCAACCTTGATTAAGTTAAGGGAATGGTGAGCATAAGGCACCAACTCTGCCTAGTGTGGAAACTGGTTTCTTTTAATAGTAAGACAGCTGCAAAATATCACCTAGAAACTTAACCAGACTAAGCTAAATGATCAATCAAGGAAAATATATTAACACGAACTAAAGATCAATCAGATTTCCCTGAATTCTACAACAAAATTCAAGATTTCATAAGCAAGAATTAATTCGACAATGACCGTGTTAATACACCAATACCATTGACTGAATAAAGTTAAAGTGAATTCTAAATTCTATTCCCCCACAATAGAAATCTGACACTTTAATTTATTTTATTACTAACGGGCCAGTGGCCTAGCGGTATCAGACCCTTACTTTCCAAAGGGAGGTCAAGGGTTCAAGCCTCTATGAAGGCATGTGTGTGTGAGTACCAACTAGGAAAAAAAAGACACTTTAATTTATTACAAATAAAAACATGATATAAAATTAAATGTAGCATCAAAATCAAGTGCTATACCATGCCTATTTACGTTAATTAGATATAGACATTACTCATCTAGTTTCAAATAATATGGATCTAATTGGGGAAGAAGAAAAAAAAAGGGACAAGAGAAAGAGAGTGAACTCATAAAATCAACAAAATTTCAATTTCTCTGGAACAATCAGAAACTTGCACGCCTAAGAGTCCTAAATCTTAATAATAATAATAAAAGTTGTCTATTTATTGGACATGGTCAGCATACTTAAAACCTCCTCTGCAACTCTAGGTGTACAAAAGAATTTTGAAAACCAGAAGCAAAATGATTGGTCTCTAGAGAAAACTCCTACTTTGACTTCAGAACCCGCTGCAAGCTTGAAATGATCATAATTTTCACGTTGTTCTTTGTAACACCTCTATGTATTAAAAAAGGTACTGATCATGGAGTTAATGGATTGGAGGACCAGCACTTTAAGGCATCAATTCTAAAGAGCTTCAAAGTAAGTCGTTTCCGACAATTCCCACAATTTTAAAATCTCTTTGAAAGATCTTAAGATCACTGTGAGATGCTATGAAGTCTCAAAGACCATAAAAATGAAAATGTTAGTAAAAAAAAGGACATCATAGTCATTTGGACAAGGCAATAACTTGGCATGCGGTAAAAGAAACAAAAACGAAAAATGAGCAAGCAAGATCAGCCTAAACTGTCAGTCTACCAGCTGGCACTAAATGGGTGGACAGCTAAGGGTTATGATCCTATCATCAATTATAAAGAGATAAATCAATAACTCTTAAACGTTAAAAATTTGAGTTCAATTTCCCACGTATCTTGCATTCCTTAAATTGAATATAGACTATTGATATGTTCAAACAATGCAGGCTAATCTGACATCATTCTAGCATATTGTAATGATTTGGAAGCTGTAAGGTGCTGCCAATTTAAGAACTTTGGTAAAAATAATATCCAACCTAACCTAAGTCATCTAATCATGAAGGTCAATCCATGTCTTAGAGACTCTGTTACCTATAGAAGGATGTATAGAACTTCCACGTATGCATCTTAGACTGCTTAATATTTAATCTATTGGTTTTATTATTTTGCCACCAAATTCAATTTTTTTTTTTTTTTTTTGACAATCGTGGGTGTCCGGGCCAGCTTGCTCACACCTCGACTAATCCAACGAGGCCCTGAAGTTAACGACCAGGCAAGCCTCCAGTGGCCCTGAATTTTGCCACCAAATTCACGGGGACTTGAAACAACAACACAAGAATGACCTAAAACAATTTAAAGCATCTAGAATTCAATTTCTTTCTATAACCATTTATTTCTGTTCAGAAACTATAAAATAATGCACAGACTATCATGTTTGATGCTATTAATAATTAAATTTGTCTCAAGCTGGTTGAGATTCTTTTATCAGATTAGAAATGTGATGCTATAACAAGTGCAAGCAAGCTTGAGAACTTCTATGCAAAAATGAATCGCATTTGCGCAACCAAGGTGCCACTTAAGTAAAGATTGTTGCAACTACGATCATAGGCAAATACAAAACTAACAAGATTGGCTTCATCACTTCTACAATATGTGTATGAAAATTAAGGAAACAATGTCAGAAGAATGCTGGATCATGCAAGAAAATTCGAAACAATTACAAAAACTAGGACAGCAGTGTTATCATAACACACCAATATGCTTACTGCTGGCACGCGATCCATGCTTAAGAAACCACGATCCACTCCTGAGACTAATTCTACCAAGAAAGCCAGAAACTTTTGCCCTTACAAGTAGAAGCACTCCCACCAATTTCAACTGCCTTATTTATTTTTATTTTATTTTATTTTTTGATAAATATAATTTTTATACTGCCTAAATGACAGACAAAATTCATGTACAGCGCAATTATAGATTTTGCAATGACCTACTCTAGGGTGAACCTCCTTCGAAATACTCGATAAGTCCAAAGTCACCAGCTGCATAGAATTCTCATTCTCTGAAGTCTTAATAAATTTCCCCATTAAATAATATCAGAGCTTCATAGATCTTAACAAACAAAGTATACCAAGGGCAGTTATAATGAGTAATGACAAGTTTTGCAGAAAACCAAGCGTGTACCCATTTTTTAATCAAATAGAGCTGAAGACTATTTTACAGTATATCATGTAGCATATACAGAAGTCAGTGACAAACAATCACCCTTGAAAGAACTATAAAAAAGGAAGTTCTAAGAACCCTACATGAGATACCCATTTGGACTTCAATAAGCAACAATTTATACCTTACCTTCATTGGAGAATGGAAGGCACTTCAAAGTTGCTTTTCCATAGCATCCAAAATAACCAAAAATGAAATAATCATCTATCACAACATTACAAATTGCTCCACTGAACAGAATAATCATAGTTCACAGCATCAGTTTTTATTCACTTCTCCAGTTTTAATAATAGACATTTAATAAAAGTTCCTCTCTTCAACATTCACACATCTTATCAGCATATGGACATCTTGTAAAAGCAAAATAAGTATAAAACCAATCACAGAATTTGATATTGAGTAGCAGATTTCTTTTATTAACTTCCAGTACTTTGAGGTGCTTAACTAAGGCAATTCCCCTGTCAAAACTGCCAATTATCCAAAATCAGTTAAAAGATCTAATGAGGAAGTAACTAATATATTCAGTGAAATAAAACGAACAATTATAATGTCTCATAGTCATATATAAGGAACACAGTAGGACTTGGTCACTTTAAGATGTAAAAGTATGTAAATCTCATCACCAATCATTTTCTAATGTAGATTTCTGTGAATGCTCAGTTCAATATGTTACACCAATTGTTAATATGTCATATGGCGTCTGGAGGTAATATCAAGCAAAGGCAAATCAAGAAGTAAATAATTAAATTAATAATGTTTAAACAAGTAGTAACCAACATGCATTCATCCAACTAATTAAAGTGAACAATGGGAATCCTACTCAATAGATGCTATGGCAATTGCAGAAAAGGAGGTAATATGAGGGAAAAGAGACAAACCTTTTTCAGTAAGTCAGTGTCATCTGGTCTAGCCTTCTTTTCATATCCTGGTGGTGGGAATGGATAGCAGCGAGACATTGCACAAAATCTTGGAATAAGACAAACGGGCACTGCCGATAAACAAACACTGATATAATTAATTTCCAGCAGAACTGTTCCAATAAGGGAACCAACCGGCTACTGTGCTCACGTCCATGCACCATGTCCCCACATTCATTTCCAGATTCAACAATTCTCCATGAACTTTTTAGTCTCTCAAGCAGCACAGATTCCAAAACCCACAAAACTTAACTCACCTCTGGCTCCAAATCTACACAGGGATTGAGCAAATTCACTCAAAGTTCAATTTGAAGCAAAAGCTCCCTACCACACCTAATTGATCCAAACCAACTGCAATGTTACACTAGCACTGGGTGCACAATTCCGAGGCACAAAATTCACAAAAATAAGTTCTTTGGTCACAAATTCTGCTCAAATTATGTTAACCCAAATGGTTTTTTGAGGAAAGAAAAGGGACTACTACAACCTGATCTTCTATCTTGCCTGCTGTGCCAACACAGAACCATCACCTCCACCTTGTGATTAGAATCAGATACCAAAATCATCCCCAACTCAAGATCAAACACTCCAAAAGGCAGCAAAATCCAAGAACCTGCAAACAAGTAACTTCCCACTTCTTGATCAGCCTCTAAACAATTATATACGTGCAATCCTCTTCCATTCACAGAACAATGACCAATTTCAATGCCCAAAAACACAACACCAGAACAACCCAATCCACGACCTCTAACTCACGATACACGAAGACAGCGATCCTGAGTACACTTCAATTGACCCGCAATCCCTAATCTGTTCCTCAATTGTAACCCTAATACTCCAAGAATGCGAAATTTGAGGCCTCCCCAGTAATCGATCAGACGAAAACCCTACACTCCAAAAGAAACATGCTAAGCACATCTCTCAGTTCCAAAAAAACAAAAAACAAAACCCTAATTCAATCCTTAAAAATCGAAAAGAAAAAAGTTTCATCAAAGTTCAAAAATTAGAAGGAATAAAGCGAAATTGGAATACTTTTCACCAATTATTCCTTCACACAGATACCAATCGAATGCGAATCCCAATGCTCTGAAGCTCGATTCGTAGCGTTAATGGACCAAAAAATGAATTTATAGAGATAAAGGAGAGAGAGTGACGAATTTATTGAATGTTAAATACCTTGTCCTCTACAAAGTGGACATAGTAGGAGGACAAGATCTCAGAGGCGAAGATGATAATCGATTCCACAATCACTGTGTCTCTCTCTAGTTCTCTGAGATTCTCTCTCTAGTTCTCTGAGATTGTGTCTCTCTAGTTCTTCTCTCTCTTTCTGGGTTATGCGTGTATTTGTTGTGTATTCTGTAATATGTTGTTCAGACCCTCTCCAGTAGGTTTTGTTCGGAAGTTACACGCGAATGAGGGGCAAATTTGAGGAATTGAGCCTATATAAATTTTTAGAGAGAGAGAGAGAGAGAATTTTTTAGAGAGGATGTGTCCTCCTTTCTATGTATCCCACGCGCTCACTGCGTTCGTTTTGAGTTAACTTTTCATGTAAGTGGAGAGGGTGATTAAAGTTAGAAACAGTAGTACTCGTATTAAATATATATATATATATACATATATATGTATATATATATAAATTAAAAGTTGGAGAAATTGGAGATTTGAGAGTGTTTTTTAGGCCCGATAAAAAAAATATATACATGACAAAATAAATATTTCAATTGGAGCTTTTCTTATGAAATTCGCACATGCTAGTTCTTCATCATCCAATTTTGTGTTTAATTGAGAAGAATAATTTTTACACTACGAATAAAAATTACAATATCATCTTTATAATAAAAAGTACCTTATATAACAAACACAACGGTCTTATAGTTCAAGTCTCAAAGTAAATTATTATGTCATTTGTCAACAAACATAATTATATATCATATTCATTTTTTTTTTTTTTAAACATATATTGCTTATTGAAGAAATGTCGAATTATATAAATTCTCTTTATTTTGACAAGCATTACTCAACCACAATCTTCTCTAAATCATTGCACACATTACATCTTTCTAAAATAATATAGGACATTTTAGAAGATATGTATGTTTTTATAATACTTTAGTAGATTATAGGAGATTTGTATATTTTTATAGAATACTCAGGCAGATAATATGATAGCTCTTGTATTTATACGGCTCACTTGTAGAAAAGATTGTTATCAGTTATTTATTTACTATTATTTTATTTTTCCAAAATTCTAGGCTATTATAATATTTTAATTTAAAAGTTAAAAAATATTATTTTATTTTTCCAAAATTCTAGGCTATTATAATATTTTAATTTAAAAGTTAAAAAATAATAATATATCAAACTATTAGAACATGTTTTTTAATCATGTTAGAGAAAATATATGACTCGCATATCTATTGTTTTATTATTTGATTTGATTACCTGGGCATTATGTTAATTAAATTATAAAATAGTTTAGTTCAATCAACAAAGTTATCATTGTTGTGCCAAACCTTATGTTGCATGTAGAGACTGTCTTGACAATGGCTGTCTCGACAATCCACTTGGACGTCAAAACAATTACGAAAGTACTTACTTGTATTGGTCACTATGATGGCATGTATGCTATGCATTGATTGACCTTAAAACTTCTTTTATACATTGGTTGGCCTTGAACTTCTTGAGTTGGTACAAGAATTTTAGGATGCACATGAATTGATCTTAAACTTTTTAGGTTGGTACAACAAATAAGGGGGCATACGAACTGGTCTTAAACTTCTTTTTAGTTGGTATAAGAAACTAGGGGTGCACATGAATTAAATTGCTTAGGCATGCATATAGAATCAAAATCAATATCTAACGTTTTAATAAAAAAAGAAATCAAACCAAACTGATGAGGGTTTTTGAAGCGAACCAATCCAATCTGTTCAAGACTAGATTGAATCGAATTGGATTTGTGAATTGAACTTCTTTAAACAACCCAATAATTAGATATTTTTCCTAATTACATCCAGTAAAAATACAATTTGCAATTATTTATATAAACATTAGCACCATTTTAAACGCAATTTGTCATTA
This sequence comes from Cornus florida, assembly GCF_030987335.1. NCBI lineage: Eukaryota > Viridiplantae > Streptophyta > Magnoliopsida > Cornales > Cornaceae > Cornus > Cornus florida. The sequence continues at coordinate 84,828,574 of NW_026775579.1, read as the reverse complement.
TAATTCAACTTTGCAATGACAACTAAACTAAAAAATTGAGGTTTTATACTTACATATGGAAATTTGGTATGAGTCTCATTTGACAATTTTTGTTTATGCTTTTTGCAAAATAAAAAGAGGGGCAGAAACTATCAATTATGTGTTAATGATTCAAAACTGTATTTTAAAAGAGATTTGCAAAAGAGTTTTTATGTTAGTGTTAGAATATATTCTAGAATATATTGTTGTCATGTATAGGTTTATCATATAGGGTTTAGGTTTATCATATATAGTTTAAGTTTACTTGCTCTCCACACATGTTGTCTCCTATATAAATTCTTATGTATTACATACATTACATCAATACACCACACATGTCGTCTCATATATAAATCCCTATGTATTACATACATTACATCAATACAATATTCATTCTCTTTACATTTAACATGGTATTAAAGCCACCGCCGGAATGACATCAGTCCCATCCCCGGTGGCGGTCAACCAACAAACTCATGCTTCCGCACTCCGAGGTCTTTATATGCCCTGTGCAAGGCTCGCTGTCTAAATCTTCCTTCGGGGAACCCAACAAGATGCCTCATTTAGAGAAGCCTAGCCTAAAGATGTCCCGTATAGGGAAGCCTCGTTGTTTAATGAGATGTTTCGTTCAGAAATGCTCAATGTGTCGGATCCGCTCTATCACCGTGCTACCATGAGCCTCAAGTGGTAATCCCACTCTTCCATATGCTTTCACGCTCACCAGCAGTAATCCCGCACCTTTAAAGTGTCAGATCAGATCATCATGCGCTCACAAGCGCCTTCAACATGGTGAATCTTCACAAATTCATTACCTATTAGTTTATAGTAGTTACCACCGGGATGGCAACATCAACTTATTCACGCTCCGCACCTACCTCCAAGATCTTCACATATCCACCCTGCGTCACCTGACATGTCAGTATTGGTGCAACGTCAAACACATTCTATAACGGTGCCAGTAGTTGTGCCACGTCACCTACTATGTCAATTGCCACGCATCAGAGGCGCCAGCAATAGTGCCAAGTCACCTGCCTCAATTGCCATGTCATCAATCACCTTGCATCGGTGCCACGTCAGCTACATCAGGTCTAAAGGATTATCTTCAAACTAAAGATGGCTTCATATAACTTATCTTGACTTTGAGGGGCTGTTAGAATATATGGTATAATATATTATTGTAATGTATAATATATTATTGTCATGTATAGATTTACCATATAGGGTTTAGGTTTATTTGTTCTTCACACATATCATAACCCATGTATATTACACACATTACATCAATACAATATTCATTCTCATTACTTTTAACAGTTAGTTTTGCAAAATATTTGTTGAAACAAATCTACATTGCGAATAAATGGGATAGTTGCCAAGAAATGTAAAATAATACATCAGTATATAAAATAGTTGGTTTAAAAGTTAAATTTTCTAGATTTTAAGGGACTTTACAGTTTCATGAAGATAAATTTGGCAAAATGCACTTAGTATGAAGGGAACATCATGCAATTATTGCATGAATTTTTCATGTACGGAGTATAAAGTACCATACTTTTGTGGTGGTGAGGTTAATTTAATTAACTTAACCAAAAAAAAAAATGGGTTAGGAAGAAACTAATAAAAGATAGAAACAAACACACAAAAAATTTGTAAAATGCACTGTGTGTGAAAAGGCAGAAAGGGTTAATAAACCTGAAGGTGATGATAGATTGATAGGACACTTGAAAACAAACAAACAAAATATCTACAATTTTGATAGAAAAAATCGCGGGTTTTTTCCGTTTAAAACGGGACATTTACGAGTGAAAAGGAGCTCCGCATCATCCAGGAAGAGTGTTCTGGGAAATTTTTAATTCCCGTTTGTGGGAGCTTTCTCATATTAAAGGTCTTTCATTAATAAGTCATTCGTGAAAAGAATTTTGTTAGAAAGAATTAATCGGAAAAAGATATTTGACAAGCGCATTTCCTAAATTACTTTTTAACTTTTAAATTATTTTTTTCTTGACATTAATATTCTTTGTCCTTAATAATTATTACAAGCCTCCAATAAAAAGTGTGAAGGCAGCAATGGTAAAAGGCGATGGCAATATTGGTGGTGGTGTTAACTGAAGGCAATTGCGATAGTGGTGGTGGTGGAAGGTGGCAGTTGAGGGTGGTGGTGGTGGAATGTGACGATGTCGGCAATGGTAGAAGGTCACAGTTGAGGGTGGCGGCAGCGGTGGTGGTAATGGTGGAAGGTGGCGATGACGATGGTGGTGGTAGAAGGTCACGGTGGCAGCGGTGGTAACAGGGGCAGCTCAATACAATATGAAGCCTTAGGCGAAAAAAATAAAGTAGCCTTTTAATTAAATCAATTCATATATTTATGCCAGTTAATTATTTGTTTAGTGATTTTTAAACCTATCACTAAAATTCTTCCAAACTCTAGTTCTATCATTAATTAATTGGTTATGTACTTTCTAATAGTCATATTTAACAATACAAATAAAAATTATAAACAAAATATATAATTTTATGATAACAAAAATTAATAAAACTATAAACCAATTTAAGTTATAGAATAATAAAAACTTATTTCGAATAATTTCATCTAATGCTCCAATAAATTCTTTAATAGAATATAAGTATATTCAAAATCTTCTTCTGGAGTGAGATTCTGATATTGTAAATTGTAACTGTGGAGAAGATGAAAAAAAGAAAATTACAATGAGAGAGAAGAAAAAATATATGAGGAATAAAATAAAAAAGAGAAAATAAAAATTAATAGGAGTCTTAGAAAAATATAGAAAATTTCACCAATTTTCACTTAAATATATATTTAATATTTAATTTTAATGCGTGTGTGTATATGCTGATGTAACGAGGATGAAAGAGAGGAAAAAAAAAAAAAAAAAAAAAAAAAAAAAGAAGAAGATAATACTAGGATACAAATATTTTGCGCACACTATTAAATTTTGTATTTGCTGAGGTTTAATTATATAAGAAAATAAAATATTTAGGTAAGTTATAATGTATAAAGGGAAAAAAATTTTGGGGGCCCTCAAAAAAATAAAGAATAGAAATCTTTTAGGTTAACTGTCAAATTTCTCTATACCTTAAAGTTTAATAATTAAATAAAATACTATAATTGTTTTAAGAAAGTTATAATATGTAGAGCAATAAAAAATAATGGGGCCTTCTTATTGGCTGGGGCCTTAAGCAACCGCCTAACTCGCCTAAGGCTCGACCCGGCCCTGGGTGGTAGAAGGTCGTGGTGGTTGGTGACAGTGGTAGTGGAGGGTGATGGTGGCAGTGGAGGATGGTGGTGATGGCAATGATGGTGTTGGTGGAAGGTCACGCTAGCGGTGGTGGAATGTGGTGGCAGAAAGTGGTAGTGGCCGAAAGATGGGAATGGTTTGTGGCAGAAAGTGGTAGTGGAGGGTGATGGTGGTGGAGGTGGACAGTGGTGGTGGTGTTGAAAGGTTACGATGGCGGTGATGGAAGGTGGTGGTAGAACGAAGAACCAAAAAAGAATATAGGACAATATTGTAAATCTATGAAAAATACATAATAAAATAACAAATTTATCTTTTTGAAAAAAAAAAAAAAAAAAAATTGACTTCTTAAAAGGATGTTTCATAAGTAACATTTTCTTACTTCTCTAAAATGTGCTTCCTGACCATTTGCTTTTTCAAAATGTCTTTCACATATGTGTAACCAAATGTTACAATTTTTTTCAAATGGACTTTTTAAACTTGGAAGGACTTTTTGAGGCTTCAAGAAGCTCCCCCAAACGGGGCAATACCCTCCTCCAGCTTTAGTCCAACGCTTTTCCACATCGAAGAATAGTTTTTAAGCCTTAAAAGCCGAAAGCAGCGTTCTAAAAATCAATCCAAAAGGGCTCTAAGCCAGATGTGTATTTATATGAACGACGGATTGGATTTTTTACTCTTAATTTATTAATCAGACCGATTTGATTGGCTCCACTAAAATCTAATTTATAGTTAAATTGATAGGTTAAATGCGAAAAACACCTCTAGAGTATACTCCACATATCATTTTTCCCATATTTTAAATGTATGTTATTATCTCTCTTAATCTTTCAAAAATGTGCAGAAATACTCTCAAATTAATTTTTGCAAGTTTGTAACATAAAGTAATGTTTTAATGTCCGTTTTACCATTTTAGCCTTTCAAAAATGCAACGGGGTGTGTAATATATACAATTTCATAGTAGAAAGGTGTCATGTGCACATCAAATATATTTAACCCACTTGATTTCTCTCTCTCTATAGATAGATATATTTTTCTATTTCTCTCTTTATATATCAATTTATATATGTATTAATCAAACAAGAATCGAATAAAATAGACGTACATTACATATCATAGTGTGCATTGAACAAAATATACACGAAATGACATTTTTTTTAAAAAAAAATATGCAAAATATAGATGAAATAATTTGGGCATTATTTCAGGAACTTAATTGTACCAAATCAATGCTTTAGGAATGTTCTATATGGGTGAGGAGTGTGTTACGCACAATAAATATACTATTTTCCGCACTTAACCCTTAATCAGATTTGCCTTTAAAACCGAACCAATCAAAACCAATCAGCGCCAATTGAATTGGTTCGGTTTGAATAACAGTTTCAATCTGATCCATTTAGACTCGTACAAAATTGCTAGTACCATCTTTTATATTTTTGTGTGAAACCAACCGTGTAACAGTTGTTTTAAGACATATTCCAGATAGATTTCAATGTCGTTGCATTTCAATTGTTACAATTTTGAATGTGTGTGTGGTGGAGGTGGTAGTGGGAACGGCGATGGTGTGGCGGTTGAAGGCGGTAACAATGGTGGCGGTGACAATAATAGTGGTAGTGGTAGGAGGCAATGGAGGTACAGGTGGTGAAATGCAAATGGGGGAGATGGGGGAGGCAATGGTGTTTGTGGTGGTTTTTGAACGTAAAATATGAGGGTTTTTGGGTTAAAAAAAAAATTATTTGAGGTTGGAATGGTCATTACTACTTTAAATTGTATACCAAACAAAATGATAGTTGGAATAAGCGGTTACATTCCTAGACACTAAAAGTAACATAAATTATTATTTATTAACTTATTATTCTTGTCTTTAATATTTGCCAGAGAGAGAGAGAGCAACGAATTGGTATGATTAAATTGTCAAAAGTTGGTCAGTACGCATGGTCTTTTTTTATTTTCTTTTTTTGGGTCGAAGTATCATATACATGCCCTAATCAAACTGCTACCTTCTATTTTCATGAACTTAATATGACAAAAATTGAATTGTTGTCATTGACTAGTGTGTACCATCCCATTCAACAACATTTTGACATGTTTTCTTTTAGTAGTTAAATTATTCTATCACTTCTTAATAAGCATGCAAATTTACTGGTTATGCAGGAATTTCCTTTGGTTTGATTGCATTGATGATGGTAGAAAGAGTTTGAGTTCAGTTCAAAAGTTCCATCCATTTATTTACCGTTTTGAACCTATATATATATATATATATATATATATATATATATACGCTATTATTGTCCATCTTCTTGTATGTTGTCCTATTAGTATTTTTCTTCATTCAAGTAAGAACTAGAAGTCTACTAACATGTTTTGTTATATGAATATTTGAAAAAACATGCATCTTATATATACAAGCTCGATTAATCAAGTATAAAAACTCAAAAATAAGAATATTAACTCAAAAATAAGAAGACCACGCTTTGGAGCAACCCATTGACCTTGCAAGTTGATAAGCAAAAAAAACTATAGGATCTTTGAATCAAATATGAAGACCACGCTTTGGGCCTTCCCTTGATAGCAATCGAATGGGCATAATGTATAGAAGTATCTCCTTCTCTTTTTTTTCTTTTTCTTTTTTTTTTTTTTCCCTCAATACATAAATCCATTTCGCATTTCCCCATTTTATAATTTCTTTTAACTTTTCTTCTCTCCAAAAAGAGAAATGTTATCAAGGTGGATAACATTATATGATATCTCTTATACCTTTCAAAGTGGATAGTAAGGGTTGGTTTGAGTCTTCAAATGAACAAAATGAATGTGTGCATGAGTTTAGTAGATGTCAGGACTTGCTTAACAACATATTTTTTTTATTTTTTTTTATTTATAGGCCAAGACTTGTAAAATGCGACTTTAAATGAAAACCTAATCGTTGATAAAATTGAAACATAAATTCTATGATAGGGTAGTGTTAAGTAATAGAGTCTTCCACATGTTTATGTGAAAATCGTGGAATGTACATAAAGTTGGAAGATTTTAAAATATTAGGGAGTTTGTAGGGTGTGGAGAGGATTTTAGTGTGACAACTCCTCAAAATTCCGATCAATTCAATTAACCCCCAAATCACATCCATCCCACATAAATGCCAACAACGACAGCTGACCTCCCAACCCGGGGTGACCAGCCCGAGTGGGTTTTTTTTTTCCTACTACCCCTAAGTGATAGAGGAACGTTGAAAAGTAAACAAACAGATTCAAACATGGTTTTCATAGAGTTACAGAAGGCAAATGATTGAGTTAAAAGAGATTATTTGGTAAAATTTACGTAGAAAACGAGTCATCTTATAAAGCTCAACTTGCATCATTGCATGGTATATATTAAGTTATATGTTATTGTGTAATTAATTATAATATAATTAATTTCAAGAGACCATTATTATATGCATGGGTTAAAGCTTGACTTGCGAATTTTGAGAAGGTGGCATGCGTCTGAGAGTCGTCACTTTATGTAAAATAATACAACTAAATAGAGAGTTTAAAGTTTGGAGTGGGATAAAGTGAGACATTGAAATCGCAAGAAAGAGAGTGAGAGCAAGAACTAGGGTTTGAGCACTGAAACTTGTAATTTCCTGATTTTCACATGGTAAAAACTTTGTGTTCTTTGTATGAGATGTGCCGAGCCACGTAAATTTTTGTGTTCTTTGTGTGATGTGTTTACTTTTCTGTCGTATTTTGTAATTTGTTTTTGTTTCGATATATATGTCGTTACAATTACATATACCGCGCCACATTTAAAAGTAATATATAGTGTACTATACTCATGCTTTCTTTCATATTCTTGCAACAATCAGAATATACCAGATGACATAGGAAAGAATCTAAAAGAACAAAGCATAACTTGAAGGAGACCACTTTTCTGTATAAAATGTTGTGACTTAATAGAAAACACCCACCTTAGGCCTTTGGTACTGGATGAACCAACATCCGAAAAATGTTTGATATTGATTTTGCCATTGCACCCAAAGAAAGAGTAAATGATGCACTCTCATGAAAACATCCATCCATCTCACTGCACATATGCATTCAACTTGACTCTGCGTGTGTGTGCGTGTTTTTTTTTTCCAATGGTTTTTTTTCAATCGAAAGCTTATTTATTAACTGTTATAAATGGTTTGTTAGAATTTGGTGGAAATTGTTAACTGTAAATTGATTTTTCTTTCAGATCATTCCCGTATTGAACCAGTCATCGAGTGCATGCGGCAAGTTCTCGAAACTAACGTACTCTTTAGCTATTTATCATTGTTGTATCTGGGCAAATTGGCCACATGTCTTGAAGAGCCTCTTATCATCAATAAACTTTCAAGATGCCAAATGGAAAAGCAGTCATTCCAGTAAATCTCCATTTGTTATATATTATAAATCAGTTAAAAACACACAAGATTTCTTTGAATTACCTAGGTGCTATGACAAGAGTCAGATTAGAATTTCCATAATCAATATCGTACCAATACATCAACATTCATTCTCTATAAATCATTTTAAAAGGGAATACTTTGAATTACCTAGACAAGACTCGGATTAAATCCTATGAAAGCCACTTTGAATTTCATTTTGTTGCTATAACCAGAACCTGTAACAAGATGAAACAGTGTGATTTAACACCCCAGATTAGCCTCATTAATAACCAAAATAGAAGCTTGTGCTTCAACAATCTGCAACAAACTAGTTTCATCACCCCCAAATCCCAATGGCCTATTGTCTAGTTATAAAAATTGGAAACAGGAGACATCAAGAGGGCCCGATTCAGTCATACGCTGATGCCAAATGCCAAAGGAAAAAAAAAAAAAAAATGAAAATATATACATGTATCTAGTTCTGTGAAAAATGCTTGAAATCCAACATGAGGCTATTGAATTTATTAGCCTTGGGTCACGGGAGCTGGGGCAGGAATCTTCAGAAGTGCCTAGAGAGTTTTGACAACAATGCTCATATTTGGCCTGAGCTCAGACTCATGCTGCAGGCATAGTGCTGCCACAGCAACGAGCTGCATCACAAATGAAAACTGCATTGTCAGCTGATACCTCCATGTGCAAATCTGTGCCTGTGTATGTGTGAGAGAGAGGAGAGAGACCTTAGCCAAATCCTTTTGGAGGATAATCTCCCTTGAGATTTGGATCTACGCATTGTTTAACTTCGTCTTCATCGAGTCTTGGAGTGGCCTAGAAAGGAAAAAATGCATTTATTTCAGCCAATAATCTAACTTGATAAGTAATGCTAATTTGGAATGAGAGAGAGAAGGCATAATAACTACCCAAATAACAAGACTTTGCAGTACAAGAGGAACAGTTCGGTTGACAGGTTTCCTCCCAGTCAGAAGCTCCAGCAGAACCACCCCAAAGCTGAATACATCACTCTTCTGCGTCAGTTGTCCAGTCACTGCATATCTGCACGTCGGTTTTCACACCAAACTAAACCATAAGATATGCTTCACTGGTAATGGAAAAGACATTGTATGTTGCATTCTTTAGTTAGTTTAATAGAAACAGTACCAAGGGCCTTTACCCAAGTGGCATCTCCTCCTCCCACATGGGAGTTCGAGGGTTCAAGTTCTCATTACGACACTAGAGGGTGTGTATCTTGCCAATAAAAGAAGGGTTTTAAATGGAGGACATCAAACAGGTAAAAAAAAGTCACACTATACTGGGAAATTTGATGTTATATGCAATGACATTGAATCCTCAGAAATGCAGAAAATAGTTCAGAGAAGCTTAATAGGTGCAGCTCAGTGTTTGAAGCATAGTCATTTCTCGTAGTTTCATGTCCCATTAGGGGCAATATTGTGAGTCTGAATGCGTTTACTTGGAACTTTCGGAAAGAGCAGAAAATAAAAATCTAAACACAAAATTTTGGGCAATACTAATCATGCACTCTAGAGGGGGAAGACACACAACTCCCAACAAAACCTTTTTCCAACTATTTGTAATTTTACACCTCTATGTGCAAATATGTGTGAAGAGAGCTGCTGAAAGATCCCCAGGAGGGGAATTTAGTAATATACTTGTAAACTGATCACGGAGAAACAAAGATTGGGCTGGTATTAGTACCATAAATGAAATGACTGTAAAATCACAAAAACACATTATAAAGCCACTAGATTATTCAAACAAAAATTAACTATACACACATTTCAGAACTGAGACGGGTGTTGGATGTATTACTCTGGCGCATGATAGCCAAAGGTTCAAAGAGATTGCGTAGAATGAAGGAGAGCAGTCATGTTTGAAAGGTTAACATCTGCAATCTTGGCCTTAAAGTATTCAAATAAAAGCACATTGCTAGATCTAATATCCTCGTGTATTATAGATGGTTCCTCCCCGTGCAAACACTGCAGTCCCCTAGTCACATCAATAGCAATTCTCACCCATTGCATCCAGTCAAGTGCAGGACCTGATTGTGCCCCTTGGACTCCACTTTTTCCTATAAATGCAAATATAATTCAAGGAATTGTTTTTAAATAAGAGAACATTTTAAGTCTGACTTCTAATTTACCATGTAAAAAGTCATGAAGAGATCCCATGGTTGCAAACTCGTATGCCAACACACAGAGATTTCCTTCTACACAATAACCAAGCAACTCCACAAGCTTGAGTCTTGAAACGACGGAAACCTGAATTGAAAAGGACCAATATAATCATAAAAAATAATACAAATAAGGAGACTAAAGGAGATCAGATACTAACGGTATTTTGTGAAATCATTGGTCATACCTGAGTCAAAAACTCAGCAATTGACTCAGAATCAGATGAAGCATTAAGCTTTTTCACAGCCACAACCTTTTCATCATTTAAGTTTAAATAATATTCCTTCCATAGGATCCTTCACCAATCAAAGACTTTGATCCGAAATTATCAGTTTTTGAATTCAGCTCATCCAAGGACAGAGCAGGAACTTCAATAGCAACATGAGATTTGACAGGATATGACATGTTTTTTGCACCTCTAGGGGAGTCAAACCTACAATCACTGCTTGAAGAAAATTTATATTTGCTCGAGGAGGAATCTTTATTAGCAAAGAAAATAAATGTCAATATCAAGATATCCCCAATTTTGTCATTTTGTTAAGACATAATTTTGGTTTCAGATGGGCATGGTAAGCATTTGTACCTGCTGTGCCCTTTACTTGAAAATGCATTGTTGGTGTCAACAAGTCCACTGGATAAACCCAACAACCTATTGGAAAGAATTTTTGGGGTGATACGTATTGGGGCGGATTATAGAATTGTTCAAATTGATGTGTTTGGTGGCTACAATTATTCACCTGTACTTGTGTGGGGAATATACGTCAATTTTCTGCCACCTGTTACACTTGTACACCACCAAACACATCAATTTGAACAATTCTATAATCCGCCCCAATATGTATCACCCCGAAAATTCTTTCCAATAGGTTGCTGAGTTTATCTAGTGGACTTGTTGGCACCAACAATGCCTTTAGCACACCAGGTACAAATGCTTACCATGCCAATCTGAAACCAAAATTACGCCTTCACAAAATGCCAAAATTGGGGATATCTTGATATTGACATTTTCTTTGCTAATGAAGACTCCTCCTCGAACAAATATAACACTGTGTGATCCAAAATAATAAGTGCTCATCCTGTAAAAAGTTCAGAACATGCCTGTATCAAAATCATACATTGAATTCTAGCTGGGTATTCTAGTTAGCAACGTCAAGAGAATAAAAAGAAAAATATTATAATCATAAACAAAAGAACTTAAATACACGTGAAGATGCATGTTCAAGAATCCATTAACACATTACAAAAAACTACCACAAAATCCAAGAAAGCTTACAAGAACACACATTCGTAAATCTGTTAACACATTACAAAAAACTGGACAAAAAAACACTATAGGTTGATTGACACACGTGTATATCAGAAGTGGGGATTTGAAACTCTGTTGTTGTAAATCAAAAAGTGACTTAACAAGCTGGATTGGCCCATAGAAGCCAAGATGCTCAAGAGATCCCCCATCCCAAAGTCCAGTACAAAAATGAACCAAAAAGCAGAAAAAAGAAGTTAAGGACACATAAAAGGAAAGAAATAGTGTAATAAAATAAGGAAGGCAAAAGACAGGAAAGAAAAGACACAACACTCCTTTGCAATCATGAGATTCGAAAGGTGAAATAAGAACTAAGCATCTTCCTATTCATGGTACTTCATTCATAACACTAAACCACTGATGCAATGAAAACCTTTAGGCCAGCACAGAGTCGTAATCATCTTTGCTCACATGGTGTTGACAGCAGGGGAGAATATGGTAATCGAGCACAATGACAAAACTATGGCCCTCTCCTAAGAGAATACACGAATATATACAATCCTAAGATAGTATTTTTTTTCAACAAAATCATATGCACTCATCTCTAAATCGAATTAACAGAAATAATTTTCTAAATCGAAACAAACGTTTAGAACCCATACACTCAGAAATCTGATATTTATGCAATTACAAAGTTATACATGTAATTTGAACAAAAAAAAATAGATCGAATAAAGCTTCTAAATCAAAGAACAGAGTTACAAAAACGAAAATAAAAAACTTGCAAATAAACCATAGAACCTAAAAACCTGTTAAAATTAGGCTCTCTAATGGACTGCTATATGGACTGCCAAAATTTGCCTTTTGCCATATTTTGTGCCAGATCTAACAAAACAAATAGCAATAGCTATTTGCCTTTTGTTGCCCTGCCGTCTCTCTCTCGCCCTCGAACGCAGCAGATCTTTCACCGGTAGTCGGGTGAGAATGTCTTCGAACAGATTCTCCGGAAGCTCCGACATCGGAAACGCCACCAATTGCCTCTGTCTCTTCCCCTTTCCCATCGCTGCTTTTAAACAACACTAATACTCACAATCCAACTTCAGAGATTCAACGACTGCTTTTCACACAAATGTGTGTGAGAGAGGGAAGTTATGAAATCTGATATACAGAGAGTAAGCAGAGAGAGATGATATGGGTCTTGATATAGGTATCAGGTAATAGGTTTTGAACTTTGGATTCTTGCAGACAGATAGATAAACTGAAATATATGGGTTTTGAATTTCTGATTCTTGTAGATTTTGTAGTTTGCAGTTGCAAAAAGTGAGAGAGAGGGCAAGTAGATTTTGTAGTTTGCAGTTGCAGAGAGAGAGAGGGGGCAAGTTCTCAGAGTTGAGAACGAGAATAGAGATGGAGTAGTTTGCAGTTGCAGAGAGAGAGGGAGAGAGAGAGGGCAAGTTCTCAGAGTTGAGAACGAGAATAGAGAAGGAGGCGACTGGGGAGGCTGAAATGATTTGACCTAAAAATATATATATTTTTAATAATAATATAATCAAATATATATAATATACATATAAATTTCCAAAAAAGAAAAAAAATTATATAAAAAAATTAATTCACTGGTAAAAAAATTATAAAAATTTGTTTTTTTTTTTTTTTTTTTTTTTTTTTTTGACAAAATATTTTAAATTTTTGTTTCTTTTTAATTAGGTTTAGTTTTAGTTCATTCTAATTTCTACAGCTTGACTTAAAATGTGCTTAATATTAATATTACACATGCAAATATGAATGGTGGGAATGGTAATTGAAAAAGAATGATGGTTGTGTCAAAAAATAGCATTTTGCATGAAATGGATCATTGGAGCAAAATTGCTAAAATGTAGCATCTCGACAATATAACCCATGTCAAAATATAAATTTGATATTCGAAAATGACTTTTAACATTGGAGATGTTTAAGTCCCCTTTTGGAGCCTATTTTATTCATAATTATTTGGAAACGATTTTATATTTTCAGAGTTTTTAGAAGAAGAAAAAAATCCAACTAATTTATTTTAAGTAAGTGAACCAAACATGCCTTTACTCTTTTAAATTATATAGTTGGTACTCTAAAACATGACAAATGGATTTACTTTGTGCAAATCAGAGTTTGTGATCTTTGTTTTCTTTATGTACATTTTGCTAAAAATTAATATTTATTAAATTTTAGAGAAAATACCAATTTTATAATTGCTTTCTTTATATAAAAAAAAATTAGGATTAATTACATTCATACTTCTTGAGGTTTGATCTATTGACAGTCAGATGGAAGTTAGCCCATTTTTTAACAATAACACCCCTTAAATTTGGTAAAGTTAACAAAAACCACCTAATCAACCCTTTCTAAACCTGACACTCAATAAAATGACCTAAATACCTTTTGATTTGTCAACAAAAATATTTAAATCATGAAATGACTTGAATGCCCACTAACTAATTTTAATGCCAAGTACCAAAATGACAAATTTTAATCTCACTGTATTCACAGTACCCATCACCACAAAGTATACAAAATCATATATACACACACAAATATATATATATGGAAAGAGAGTATTTAGCGAGAGATTCTCCATTAATCACAAACCTATTCCATATTTAGAAAATAAATTTCATACGCAATTATATAAATCTCATGTATCCAATTCCAATCACATCATTATTGGCAAGTTAAATTCAAAAAAGTGAATACTGTGAATTGAATCCATGACAAAATCATGAACATGAACCCCATTACAATAGCACATACATGAGATAAATGTAGAAATAGAGTATGACATAGATAAAAAATAAAATGAAAATAAAAATTCAATAAATAAATGAAGATTTTAATTAAATGACAGAATTATAAAATTTAAATCTAAATTTGAAAATTTTCAACAGCAAAAGTCAACCTTGCTTTGACATCTCTAGGATCATCACCAAAGAGAAACAACATAGAGTTAAACCAAACCAACCAAAACCAAAATTCACTCTCACAGTGTTGAAGAAATGAGAATTCATATTTATCACCCAATTTTGACCCAATGTTGTTATTGATTAGTTATCAATTCTTTTATTGTTTTCCCTCCGGCAATGTCAACCGGTGACGCCATCAATTCCGCTGTCAATGACGGCCAACTTCCAGCCGCACCCACCGCCGCCACGTGACGGATTTCACCGCCAACGCAAAGAAATCATCAGAATTTGTGGTAAACGGAGTTTGCGCTGAGGATGACATGAACGGCCACCGCTAATCGCTGCTCTAGTACCTGTTGCTGTGGAAAAAAAATGGGCTGAGATTCCGGAAACGTGGCTGTGTAAGGTGGATGATTTGTTGCTGATGGTGTGTACGATCGCGGAGATATATGAGCCGTCTAATCTTTGGAGCTCTGGTGATATTGGTGGCATTCTCGGTGTTCCTGAAGTTCTCTGAGAAGGTTAAAGAGAGAGATGAAAAAAATGGGGGAGGTGAGATCTGTTGCCAATATATGAAGGGCAAAAACGTCCTTTCAAAATTTTGGTACTTTATAATTAACATCAATTAAATATTGAAGGGTAATAGAGTCTTTTTTTAACTTTTTAGGGACTGTTTGGCTGTAACAGGGGCATCATTGTTCAAAAAAAAACTAACTTTCATCTGAGTATCAATACGTTAAACCTCAGAGGATGTGAGTGTAATTAACTCAAAAAATTACAAAAGTTTTATTTATCAAAGAGACAAATGCCACATTACAAAAAGTCATAGAAACCCCATTTCCACCAAATCAATAGAAGTCATACGAGGCACCAAATGAAACAATTTGGATACAATACAAGCTACCAAACACAACTGGATAAAGTTGATAAATTGAGGATGAGGATGGAAAACCCGATAGCTGTGCTTTATACGTATTTTAAAGGTATTCTTGAAGAAAAAGTTCGTATGATATGCATAGATATATGTAATATGTGTGCGTGTATATGGTATAGAGAGATGTTCACTAGGCTCTATGTGGACTAAAGTCCTTGATTTATATTTTAGCTTCGGATGATATCAGACGGTGGTGGATAAAATTTTTCTACATCCGTAAATAAGTGAACAGTTCTAGGTATGGTATAAAATATTAAATTGATTTAAATGTAACAGATTGCAGGAAAAAAAGAGCGCAGAGAATCGGAACCCAGTGGCGGATTTCACTATAAAATAGAGAAGGTATTTGTGGTACCCTTAAACCCCACTGCCCCTAGCCGTTTCCTTCTACATTTCCTCTCCCTATAAACCCTAACTCTCTCTCTCTCTCTCTCCCTCTCTCTCCATTGGCTGCCCGCAGGTATACTTGCTTTACAAACCCTAAATTCCTCTTCTCACTGCTTTCCTGCTATCTGTTTTATCACTGTAGAGTCGATCTTCATTTTCATTTTCGTTTATTCTAGCTGAAATCTGCTTCGATTATTATTATTTTTTTTTTTTCATTTCGCTTTCGATTTTGGGCTGTTTATTTAAATGTTTGATCATACTTTATTGGGTATTATTCTGTTTTTGTTTTGTATTGCTGTTTTTGTTGATCTGTTGCTGTTTATATGTGATTCTAGTTATTTTTCTTGTGCTTGAGTTGAAGTACTGTTTTGTGATGGTGGGTTTGTGAAATCTTGCATTAAAAGCTTGTCGTATGTTGGGGGTATGCGAACTTCGATTTGATGTATATATTTTTAGGAACAAATCAATTTATTACGTATGTGTAATGTTTTCTGTGAGACTAAAGGCATTTTTGGTTGAGGTTTTGTTATTGGTTGTCAGTCCCTTTGTTTTTGGTTGGGGTGTTCAGCAAAGGGTAATTCTGGTTGGCAATAAGTGAGTTTTTTCTGGGTTCAGGAATATGTTTTATGTGTGGAGGATATATGATCATTTTCTCTAAGATGGGCCTCTTGTCTGTCGATTATTGTGGTTTTTAGTGCTTTTGGTTGCTGTAGGCTCTAAATTAGTTGATAGGGCGGTGCTTTTGGTTGCTGTAGGCTCTAAATTAGTTGATAGGGCGGTGACAAGTATTTGCATTATTCAAAAGTTTTTCATTATTTTTTCCTTCACTTGAAGATAAACTGAGTATATCCTAAATAACTAAGCAGTTATGGTACTATTCCTAGTCATCCTTGTATGTTGCAAATTAATTATGAATTTTATGGACTTTGCGAATTGATCTGAGAAAAGGAAAATGGCAACACATTTTTTGTACTTTCGTTTGCATCCATTTTCTTGTTTGGAAATTCTTTGTCGGGTTTTATTCTCAAGTATTTGGAAGATTTTTCAAAGAACTCCTGAACTTCAAATTATTTAACGGAATTAATGCGGAATGATTCTCAAATCTTATTTTGTCTACAAGGCTGATTGTAATTGCAAGGCAAAAGATTTCTTGGTATGTATGTCGGAGTGTTGATTTTAGGCTGATGAAAATGTGTCTTTGAATACTATATATGGAACTGCTCTGGAAATCTTTCGTAATGCTGAATGTGTCTTCATATCTTTTTTTGGTCTACAAGGCTGATTGTAATTGCAAGGCAAAAGATTTCTTGGTATGTATGTTGGAGTGTTGATTTTAGGCTGATGAAAATGTGTCTTTGAATACTATATATGGAACTGCTCTGGAAATTTTTCGTATCTGAAATTGCTGCTTTAGTTTTTGCTCAAATGCAAGCAAGAATATAGTCCAGTTTGATTGCCATTTTCTTTAATATATTATATTATATACTATTCGAAATATTAAGCATAAAAAGTGAGATATTATAACATTCATTCCTCTATAAAAATGCAGCAGAATCAAAATGGCATTCTGCAATAGATTTGGAAGCCTCCTCAGACAAACTATCTCACAGAATGGTGCAGCAAATGGGCAAGTTCCAGTGGCATCTATGCTTAACGCTATTCGTTGCATGTCGTCTTCAAAGCTTTTTATTGGAGGTATGGCTTGAATAATGTGATTCAGTGAACCAAATGTTATTTAACTAAATATTGTTTCCATGTCTTTTTTCTGAAAACTTGAAATTTTAATTTATTAATCAGGTCTTTCATATGGAACTGATGAGGAGTCTCTTAGAACGGCATTTTCTGGCTTTGGTGATGTAACTGAGGGTGAGTTTTAAACTTTATTCTGAACTGCATTTAGTAATACACGTCGGTAGGCCAAAGATGATCAACTATAAACATTAAAGCAGGACATGTGAGCTTAAAATTTGAAATGGTATAGGATTGTAATGCCTTTTAGTAGAATAATAATTTTTTGGAACTGCTCTTCTGCATTTTATAGGTATGGTACTAATTAAATACTCTACATTCCTCTAGTATAATATATATTACACATACATGTATTATATATATGTATGAGCATATACAAGTATGTATAGAATGTTAAATAATTGATGCAGTATTTACAATTCCATATTAATAGTAATATATAGTTTGAGTTTCACTTGGGTTTTTCAGAGTTGTCCTTACCGTTGAAGGTGAAATTGGTTTTTTGCAAACTTTCTCTTTAAATGCTGGGATCAGGTGCTTCACATGTTCAAATAACTCTTCAATTAGAGAAATTCTAATACATGGCATGACCTTTTGCGTGCAACCTAGTTCCACAAACTTATTGGTGTTGATTTGTGACGAGGCGTGGCTGGCCTATATTGGTGCCATGTCCTGCAATTTATTCTTATAATTAGTGTTATCAGGTGGATGGATTCTCTTGTTACTGAATATAAGGCAAGTGATTGCGATATGCAACATATTTATGAGATGGAAGCAGCAAATTTTAATTGCTGAGCATGAATAATTGTTTTTATTTGTGCTGCATAGTAGTCAAGCTTGGTTTACTCCTTTTAGCTGAGTGTACTATTCCATGTTTATTGCCAACTTCTAAATGCCTTTTTTTCCTAACATTATCTGTTGGTGTTGAGATTCCTTTCGAGCTCTAAGATGTTAATAGTTGCAATTTTGCATCAACTTAATATAAGTAATATGACTGATCAATTTTTTTTGCTAATGGCTCCCATTTGTACATTGCCTGCATTTATTGCTGACAGTTGTCAGTTTGGCTAGCAAGTCCATAAACCTCTGTGCCTTTTTCTGCCTACAGTCTGAATTCAAACAGTGCAATGCACAAGCAGGGTACCGTAAACTTCAGTCTCTTGCTTTTTTTGGTCCTCGTGTGATGTTCAAGGTCTCAATGTTATGGTTTCCTGATATAATCCAAAAGATCAAAATTGGTCATTATCTATCTTTCTGTTTTTGAGTATTTTTTACCTTTTGGGGGAAAAAAGGAGTGTTTCTTCATGTGGGCATTATTCATTTGTTTAATTCATAGGATAGTGTTGTTCTACTTGGTTTGGTGGTTGGAGCTAGAGTAATTTAACCGTGCATCTATTTTGAACTTTTATGGTTATACATTACTAGTGGCTGTTGATTATGATTTCCTTTGGGATTATTTAGTGGATAAGAATCATCTTTCTTTTCCATTGTTTTTGGTCCATGGTAATATATCGAAATTCAAGCTTCTTTGTGGTGGTGTTGCACACAGCTAGGGTTATTACTGACAGAGATACTGGAAAGTCTAGGGGATTTGGGTTTGTGAGCTTCTCCAGTGAGGAAGAAGCAAGCTCGGCTATGACAGCCATGGATGGACAGGTGGGAATTAGAATATATGGGAAAGTTACATTGGATTTCTAATTTAGTCATAATGTTTCATAACTTGCTTTATTTTTCAGCCTTTAGATGGGCGGAACGTTCGTGTGAGTTATGCCACCGACAGAGCACCATCCCCTCGAGGCAGCTATGGCGGTGGCGGTTATGGCGGTGGCGGTGGCGGTGGCGGTTATCGTGGCGGTGGAGGAAATGGTGGATACTAAGCTGCTGCCGTTGTCAACAAGTTATGCTGTCCATAGGCATATGGACTATTCTAATTTATTTAGTGGTGTAGTCTCAGAAACGATATGGTATGTTGCTAGTCTTGTTTCCTTAGTATGCATTACTTTGCATGAATTGTTTCATTTTTCGACACACAAATTTTCCCAGAAAACTGGTCTTGCACATTCTGTAAGAGATTCTGTTTCTTTTGTGTTGTTATTTCAGAAGAAAAGAATCGTTATCTTAGTTTTATTCCTGTCTGGTTGCATTAAATGGTGCATGGATGACACCACTATTATTTACCATTGTGGGGATATTGTTTGTCTGATGATCGTACCGGTGCTGCCGTGGACTATATTTATGGTGATTTGGTTGGTGATGACCTCTTTGGTCATGTTCCTTCAACCAGAGCATGGTTGTGAGATGGTGAAATATATAGTGTACAATTTGTATGCATTTTTGGGTTGTAGGAGACTTGTCTTGGGCTAATTCAGCATTATGGATGGAAGACAGTCCAGTGGGCTTCTCATCCATACACAACTATAGAGTTCAAGGTCCTGTCTGATTCCCAATTTAATTTATGTGATTTCACATATATTGTGTTAGGGGGCACCGAATCGGTGTTTTGGATTTTGGGATCGGAGGAATTTTAGTTGATTCGGTGCTCCCAAACATATTCGTAGTATTATGCCATGTTTGGTGGCACCAAATGGACACTTTGGCTTGCAAAAAATTTAATATAAATTTTAAACTAAATTTCTTTCAATCCCAAATCTAAGATTTAAGAAACCCGATGGGGTGTGTTAGTCTCAAAAACAATGAGTCATTTAGAATCAGAAATTTTGCTAATCTTGAAAGTTCCAAGATGGTAAATTTCTTAAAATGTGGTAAGTTGGAGTTGGGGTCACTCAAATTTGTGGGATGTTCAAACATGCCTTTAAGGCTAATGGATCCTTAGATATGTGTGTCAAGAAGGAAGTGGTCTCAGCTTAATTTGCATGTTATGAGCGACTAGCCTGGCCCAAGTACTTAAACGGGCTATCTGCTATAGTTGAGTGGTTTTCAAAATCAAAGGATCATCTCTAGGCCCAATGATACAAAAGTAATAAAATGTAGGTGATAAAAAAGAATAAGAAATGCGTTGAAATAATTTTTGTGATAAAAAATAAAATAAAATAAAAAATGCTTTGTTCGGTTGGAGAGAGGGATTGGGGTGGGATGGATGAGAGAGAGGGATTGAGGTAAAAAAAGAGTAATAACTAACATAAATATATATTTTTCATTACTAACATTCTTAAAAATTTGGAATAGATATAGAATTTTTAATAATAAGGATATATTAGTAAAAATAATATAAATACCATATTTTCCTACCATACAAAAAAATATGTCATCCCATCTATTATTTCTTTTATCCATTCCATCCAATCAAACAAAAAGTGAGGGAGCCATTATCCAATTTTCCATCTCTCTAACCAAACAAAGCATAAGTGGTATGGATGCACCAGTAATAAGAGGATTTATGATAGGGGAAATAGGACAACCGAAATTAACATGAAATAAAGTTATTAAAACTAATTTTTAAAAAGTTAAATGTTACAAGAGAAATCACTTGTAATAAAAAATAAAGAAAATTCATTTAACCAAAGTCAAGAACGAATATGTTTAATGCGTTGCGTTTGTCTGTGTGGATAATCAAGAACTTAGGATTTAAAAGGTCGCGTTCTAAACAATTTTCTTGTAACCTAATGGTTAACATCATCAAATTAGCTTCTTATACAAATGTCACAATTATTTGAACCCACGTTGCACATAATCACCCATGTGGCAAAAACGAATCGGTTCGGGTTAAGAACCATTTGGGAATTTTGATTTGACCCAAGTCCAGTCCTAGAGTTACTGGGTCCAACCAACAGGTGTACGTGGTCTAGCTTTCAAAATAATAATAAAAAAAGTTACTAGGGTGTGCTTTGTGTGCCCAAAACCATTTTTGTTTTTTACATTTCGATATGGACCCAAACCCATTTCACTTCTCGGCATTAATCTGTTTTGGCTTGAGAGATTGAATACAAAGTGGTGGTGGAGCCTTAACCTTAACAAATATCAACTTTGACATTAATTGGGAATTTGGAAGATTTCAAAATCATCCAAAATTAAGTGTCGGTGAGTTGTCCATATAGATTTATATATAATTTTTGTATAATTAATAGTAAGACATTTATATAGAGATTTTGACAATTCTATAATGCTTGATATATATAAGCAGTGGTACCCACTACTTTATAATAATAGAGAAAAAAAATAACCTATATCATGCATGGTTGTCCGTATAGGTTGTTGCAATGTCCCTATCTCACAAAGTCATGATATAGTTATATATATATATAGATATATCCATGTTGTGCCTACAGAAGAAAACAAAGCCACTTTGTACATTTTGTCCCTTCCATGACCCACACGTACATTTTGCAAATTTGAGTTGCAAATTATTAGTTTTCCTTGAAAGGCCTGCATTTTTAACACCTCCATGGGCCGAAATTTTGAAAGATTAAAAAGGGTTGTAAAAATTGGAATTGACAAATATGAAGACTAGGGTTCTAAATTATTGGAGGTTAGTTGAGCTTAGGATGATACTTCACCAATGTTTATGGGCTGATTTGGATAACTTATGAGAGTTCGATGCTCTGATTTGTTTGAAATATGAACTTGTACGGTTGTGGGCGTGGATCTATTTGTGCCCACTTATATTGACACATAGAGACTAAAATGTATTAAAGTAGTAATATTGTCGAAAATTATTGAAATTGTGTCAATCACCCTAAGGTCAAACAGATGATTTGACATATTTTTCAGGATAGTTTTGATGAGCCTGTTTTAGTTATAAAATATTGATACCCAATTGAAATAGGGTTAAATCGTATAAATTAGTAGCTTTTGGTGCTGGGTACGTTGTTTTCGGAATTCTATCATTTAGGATCTCGAAATAGTGCTTTGAAAATTGTTGATTACTTTGATATTTTTGTTAGAAAAGTCTAGATGTATTCTAATTGTTCTTATTTTTTATATCTAATAGTTTTTAAAAATTAGGTTTATTATCTTATTTATTCATAATTTTTTGGATGAGCTAAGTAGTTTAGTTGGTACATGCACCTCCCTGAATCGTCAGGAAGCTTAGGTTTGACTCACCACATCTCCCCTCCTTGCCAAGTAAAAATGAAAAAAAATTTGCTCATAATTTTTAGGGACAATTGGATTTTAGAC
This sequence comes from Cornus florida, assembly GCF_030987335.1. Taxonomy (NCBI): domain Eukaryota; kingdom Viridiplantae; phylum Streptophyta; class Magnoliopsida; order Cornales; family Cornaceae; genus Cornus; species Cornus florida. The sequence continues at coordinate 84,806,353 of NW_026775579.1, read as the reverse complement.
TTATTTTTAGTTTTTCTTATATTGTTAAGGTTTTTATTTATTATTATAAATATATTTATTACACATGATATAATATTTATTCATTCTCGATAGGGCTAAAATCATAAAGTCTCCCCTTATTTTCAAAAACGTTATATAACCCCCCAATTATAAACCAACCCTCTGAATTAGCAAAAACTATCACGTTGCCCACTTTCCGAACTATTAACTTATTGCAAAATGGCCATAATGTCCTTGATAGTATATTAAAATATTTTATTAAACTGAAATTATAGTGTGAGAAGGGTAATTTCGTATTACTAAAAAAATGATGCAACTGTTCCCAAAGTATACATTTATTTTAGAATGGGGATAGTTTTTTTAATGATTAATAATTGAGTGTTGTAAATTTAACCAATAATAATAATAATAAGAAATAGACTTATAGAGTGGAGGAATGTGTCACTAACATTCCTTGTCAAAGTAATGGGCACCACCTAACACCAAATGAAATATTCCAATCATAAGATTTGAAGAATGTGGAGGTGGTGGGTGTTTGAAGCCGTACGCTTTCGGACACACAGATTCTACTCAAAATAAAACATAGTAGAAGTTTGGTGAAGTATGAAAGTGATAACATTTGTAATATTCGTTTTTTCTCTAAATTAGCTGTCCATAATGATTAACATACTCTAATTTAGTGTCTTGTTATATATATATATATATTATATTATAAATTTTCTGGTAAAAAAAACCCAAAAGAGAAATCTTGGAATTGACCCTTCCTAGATATAATATGAGATTTTATCTTGAATGTTCCTCAAAATGAGTATATATATATATATATATATATATAAATTATCCATGAACTTGTAGATATAGCAATGAGATAAGAAAGAGTTGCTAAAAAGTAAGAAAACAAAGAGGCAGGTTGAAACTAAGATGAGAAGAATTGATAAGAAAAGACCTCCAATAATTTATATATAATTGTAGACATTCATGTGAAAGGATGATTATAACAATTATATATATACACACACATAGTGAAACTTATGACATCTCCACAGGCAACAAGGAAACCAAAGCCCCACAACCTCCACAACCTGAGAGAATTGGTGAGAACACACAATTAGAGGCAAGAAATTGAATCTCCTTTAATATCATTTGTTATCACTCATTCTAATATTGTTCATTTTGCACATTTTATTTCGATGTACACAATTCTAAAAACAAATAGACATAGTTAGAAATTTTCATACACACGAGAGAACACAAAAGAAATGAAAGTTTGAACACATTGTGGGCATTTGTAGGAAAGTGAATTTAACTATATAATAAAATAATAGTGATTACAAAAGTATATTAAGAAACAAATAAACCCCAAAAGAAAAATTAATTAGCATGGAACATTTAGAAATCAAATAAAGAAACAAAGAACAATCCAGCGAAATGTGCTAGTCTAAATAGACTATTTGTTGAGAGCCCTACTTGGGCCCACTGTGGGAATTTTCATATATTTTATTAATACAGTAATAAAATATAATAAATCACAATAAATAAAATTTTTATTAAAAAATCCAATTTGTTCCAGAAGGCTCAAAACAGTGGGCAAGAGTTTTCTGTTCTGCTCCAGAAACAGTAACACTTTTGGAACAATAAGGTCAAATAACTGATCAGATATTTTAATAATAAGAGGTGATTTATGAGAAAAAATAAAAAAATTCTTTTAATGGCTTAAAACTTGGGACATTTCTGTCAAATTGGCTTCCAATGAGAACAGTAAAGTCCAAGTCAGCAACAACTAGTCCAATGCAATTTGCTTACAAGCAAGAACAACAAAAAGTAAAAAAAAAAAATATATATATATATATATATATAGAAAAAAGGGACTAGTTCAATAGGCATTGAAGAATTTAATAATTGATGGCGTGTAAAACATATGTAAGCATCACACTTGCATGAATTTACCATATATATCTAATATATATGTGTGTGTGTAAAAAAAATCAGATACACCGATATAATATAGAGAACGGGAAAATATTTGCATAGTTATATGATCAGGATTCAGGAGACATGAGTGCACTTGGTTTTTTTTAAAAATGTTCTATCATGTAACTCGAAATAGTTTAACGACAAGACTCTCACTTCATATTCGGTATATTTTCAGTAATTATTTAATACATGTGAGACGAGAGGATTATTCATGTATTTGGTGAAAAAATAAAAATAATAAAAAAGAAATTGTATCTTGTGCAACACATGTAATTCACTAAATTATTATATATGGGATTCGGGAAAGGTGAAGAAAGTGAATGCATATATTGCATATACCAATATATAAAAACAGATACTACATTGACTAATTTATGATATTCCTAAGACATGTTCCAAAGAATGATGCAAAACCACAATAATAGTAAAAGAATAAGAAAGACAAGATGAGATATATATATATATATATATATATATATATATATATATATATATATTTATTTGTATGGGATAGTCAGATTACATTAATGCCACATGGATGTGCCTTCCAATCATGCCCTTATCACCATTTTTTTTTCCTGACTCATGCCCTTATCACTATATAATTATATATATATGTATACATATGATATGTATTATCAAAAATGTAAATAGGAACTCAATTTAATATTAATATATGAACTCAAATGAATGCATAATCACATTTGTAGTTGTACATATGCATGATGAAGACTCTATATTAAATTAGCATTGACAATTTGACAACATACATAAATTAAAAAATATATTATGAAATAAATGGAGAGATTATTCATACATAAGAGCACAATTAAACTGAAATGAAAAAAAAAAAAAAAAAAGGCCTTATGAAGACCTTCTGGTCATCCAAATGCATTACCTAATTATGATATATAAGCATAGAAAATACAATAAAAATTATTTAATTGATTGAAATTTAGGAAAAAAAATTATAAATAAGTGGGCAGAATGTTCTATAAAAATATTGACTTTAGGCACCAAATAAATAAATAAGTGGACAGAATGTTCGATAAAAAAATACTTAAAAGTATTGACTTTAGACAAAAAATAAATAAATAAGTAGAAAGAATGTTCTACTCTATTGGCTAAAAAAAAATCCAACATCTTATATCAAGAAGGTCATGAAAAATTCAGAAGAAAAAAAATATACAAAATGATCAATTTGGTTATATATATATATATCAGAATTAGAATGAGTCCAATGTAATTAGATGGGGTCCAACAATTTATAAAAAAATAAAAATGAAATAAAAAGAAGTGGACACAGATAGTCTTCATGGACTTTAATAATTAATGGAGGTAATGCATGTAAGCAATATCATTACATGATTTGAAAATTAGAAAGCATGAAGAGACACGAATATAACATCCTTTATTCAATGTTTAATAACGGACAAACAGATATATGTCCTCTAAACATGTAATGTTTCTAAAAATGCACAAAGGGAATCAAAATGACATCATATATATATATATATATATATATATCGATCAACTAAGAATCATGTCTAGGTACTGATGCTCTAACCACATTTTATGGCATGTTATGTACTGGGGTCATTGCTTAGTGCATTGCTTATATTTCATTTTAAAAGTGAAAACGATACAACAACGATAACAAGTTTTTTTCTCAATTATTTAGGGTCGATTTTATTTTAAACCGTAATTTATTAAAGTAGGAGATCAGTTATTTTGTACAAATTAAGAAGTATAAAAATTAATTTTATTTTCAATATTTTCCTTCTCATGCATAATTGTCTCTTTATCTTTATATGCATGCTTTTGTAAAAATGAACTTCTAGACATGTTTGGTCTATAACTTTCACATGCCATAGAGAGCAGAACATTCTAATAGATACTGTATATAATGAATTTTTTGTACATGCAAAATTGAACTTCTAGACATGTTTGGTCTATAACTTTCACATGCCATAGAGAGCAGAACATTCTAATAGATACTGTATATAATGAATTTTTTATATATGCAAAATTGAACTTCTAGACATGTTTGGTCTATAACTTTCACATGCCTCTTATAACTGCATAGCAATTCGACGTTGTATATAATGCATTTTTTTATAGGTATTTTTGGCTGTATGAAATTAGAGTCTTGAAATTTGAGTCTTAGAATTGAAATGTATGGAATTTGAAAAAAATTTAGTTCAATTTTCTTATTTATTTTTTTTTCAAATTTCAAAAATTTCAATTATAAATCTCTAATTTTATACAACCGAACACACCATATAACCATTTAGATAAATATACATAAACTCTATGCTTTCACTTTCTTGGATTTTCAAGAGTAGCCTAAAATGAAATATTTGTATTATTATTATTTTTCAAATTCCACAAATTTCAAAGTATTGGTTTTTTTTTTTTTTTTTTTTTTTTTTTTTTTTAATGAGAATTGTTGTCACAGTATCATATACTTTTGTCTTTGCCATCACCATTTGTTACAATTTATGTCCAACTTTTCCCCAAAATGGTGAGTAGCAGCAACTTTGAAAGAGTTAATTAATTAATTAATTTTTGTCCTTGTGTGTATGAATATTGTCTAAATCATAACGAAAATGATTTTTTTTTAAAAACTCTAAATTAGTATTAATATCGACTATGTGTCTGTTGTTGATTTGAACACTTTAAAATGAGATAAATGTGTACACTATGAAATAAGAGAAATATATTTTATCTATCACTAATTAATAGCTTTTTGTTAAACATTGATGATTGCAATAGCCAAAAAAAATTAAAAAAAACAAATAAACCTAGTCGAGAGTAACAGTACTGAAAACATAAACTCGACTAAACTTCGAAATGTACCCTATTATTAAATGAAAGTAGTATTTTTAGTCCAATACAATCATTTTATACAGTTACATCAGCATATATTTTTTTCACCTCCATCTTTCTCATCTATATCAACTTTGCGTACCCTATTATTAAATGAAAGTAGTATTTTTAGTCCAATACAATCATTTTATACAGTCACATCAGCATATATTTTTTTCACCTCCATCTTTCTCATCTATATCAACTTTGCTCATTTAGAAATTCAAACCTTCACCATTAACTTTAAAAGGTAGATGAAATGCCGGTCACTGGGCCACGAGGCTCTTGGTCTTTTTTATTTTATTAACCATATGTTAAGTAATCAACTCTACAAATTATGTGGGGTCGGGAGCAAAAAATAATTAGTCTAATTTTTTATAAAAAAATCTAGCTACTATAGCACATCAAATTTGAATACAGATATATAGACACACACACACACACATATATAAACAAACATTCGAGATGCTTAAATTCCTAAACTAAAATTTTTCAATTTTAAATCCAATGAACGATCAAAACTCAAAATATGCAAGTAATCAAGACAGAAGCTCATTAAACAGTGTCCTATCATACCAGATTACGAGGATGTATCAATTAAGAAATCACAAAGGAATTTAAGTTCATTTCCAGAATCGAATTCTTATAAATGCATTAAACTTTTCACAACACACCAACCATCATTTGACTTGTCATTGGAATTACTTCATTTGTTTAAAATTTTAAAAAACAAAATTAAAAGAGATTACTTATATTCATGTAACCAAACATAAATAATAAAAAATAAACTTATACTACCATCCATATATTCCTCGCAAATTCAAGAACCTTAAGTCGTAGCTGATCACACAATTCAGACACACTTATCGATCATTCTATTTACATTATTTAATAATATTTTTTATTTTATTTTTCTAAGTTTGTTGAATTTTCTCTTACGCGTTATTCTTATGGTATTTAGTCCTAAATTTCTGTCGGTTGCTTGCCATATTTTCAGCACATATATAGAAAAATAATTTTATATATAATTATATCAATTGAAAACTCTCCTTTGACTTGGGGGAAATTCCAAATTCTCTATATAGAAGATACTAATCAATACTTTTCTTTTTATATTGGTAGAAAATTGCTAGGATGACTTGTGAAGTTGACAAAAATGATTTAAATAAATAAAGGTTAAAATTCATGCCTAATTCGGTAATTCCAATGTCTTATCAGTTTGGTCATGGCAATAATAATCTACATTTTTTTCCAAATCAAATTTGATTTGACCCTACATAGTCAAATCATTCATGTGCTCTGCCAAACACACCTTATATCTTCTCCTTATTAAAGTCGTTAATTAGTGATTAGATTGATTAGAATACCTAAATCAAATCTCTTCTGGTTAAACTTTAAATCATTCATTCTTTTGTCACATTATTACAAGTTGTATTTCTCCTTCATTATTTTTAATTTAATAATTAATTTGGGTTTCTCACTGTTTGTGATTTTATTCATTTATTTATGTTCTTAATTTGATCTCATGATTCCATAGTATCTAAAACACATACTCCCTAGTATTTAACTATTTTCTTCATAATTTTGTTTATGAATAAATAGGTTTAAAAATTTATAAAATTACAAAAAAGAGTTAACAAGTTCTTGATTACAAGTTGTTTGAACTCAAACTTATTTACGTAGTAGTAAACAAGCTTATAACTGATATATAAATCCGGTATTTTTATTTAAAGAACATGATGACACTCTTACAAGAGAGAGTAATTAGAAATAATTTTAAAAAATTAAATTGATGATGATATTAGTTATTTGAATTTTACATAATTACATCCAAATTCTTAGGGCTGGTTCGGTTTATAACTTTGAAAACACTTCTTCAAAATTTAGAAAGCATAAATTATTTTCTGAAAACATGTATTTTTATAACTGAATTTTCAAAAAATTGAATAAAACAGAATTTACTCTAAAAAATAAATAATAATAATAATAAAATTGTTTTCAAAAATTTTTATAACTGAGTTTTTAAAAAATTAAAAAAAATCTAATTTACTCTAAAAACAAAAAATTATTTTCAAAATTACAAGCCAAACAAACCCTCAGTTTCCTCCCAAATCTTAATGAGAAAAACCTAAATCTAATTACTTCTTCAATCTAATTACTTCTTTTGGATTACTTTTTATATTATTTTCAACTTTTATTTGTCCACTTATACAATTATTAAATATCAATTATTTGTAGCATATGCTTATGAATTTTACCTATTTCAAACTCTGATCAACTTTGAATTCTATAGGTTTTGATTACTAAAATCACTGTTTGGAGACAGCCCTACCCATCTTCACTCATGAGGGCATCTTCAATAGCAAATGAAAAAAATTCCATCACATCCACTTGTGATCAATCAATAAAGCAAAACTGATTATGACCAATCAAAAAAGCAAGAAAATAAATAAATTGATGAATAATGAAAGGCATAAAATGAGAAGAATCTTGCTGTCATCATTGTTGTCCAAATCAGTCACAATGTTTTTTTTTTTATTTATTTATTTATTTATTTCAAATCCAACGGTTGATCTGCATCCATTCTGGCAAATCCAACCATGTTCCTCTACACCCAACAATACATTATTACATCCCAACTTCACAGATCTACACTTCCTCCTTCCTCCTTCCTCCTTCCTCCTTCCTTCCCCTTTTTATGTGTTGTATATAAAAATCTATATCTATATTACAACAACAGCAATTGATCCAACAATACAAAGGACCATTCAACATAATAATAATAATATCTTAAAAACAGAAATTTAATTTTTTTTAGTGGAAAAAATAAAAATAAAAATAAAAAATACCCATGTGATGTGTGGTTGATGTGATTATGCTGAATCATCGGAGTGTTTATTGGTGCTAGCCATTTCCTTTTTTACCCTCGATTCAATACCATAATAACTAACGTACCACTTCACGAACTTCCTCAACCCGGTTGCCAAGTCGGTGGTGGGCTTGTACCCGAAGTCTCTGTACGCCAGGCTCACGTTAGCGTGCGTGAACGGAACGTCACCGTTTCGGGGCATCCGAATCACGTTCTTCTTCGCCTTCACATTCAACAAATTCTCCAAAATGGACACCAGCTTCCCCACCGGCACCGGCGACGTGTTACCCAGATTGTAAACCCTCAGCTGTGCCGGCGCCCGCTTCTTCCCGCCACTCCCAGTGCTCTTCTCCGCCGTGTCCAGCGCCCCGACACACCCTTTAACGATGTCGTCAATGTACGTGAAGTCACGCGCCACCTCCTTATCGTCCTGCGTCTGGTATATGTTAATAGACTTCCCTTGGAGTATGTCTTTGGTGAAGAAAAAGTAGGCCATGTCGGGTCTGCCCCACGGGCCGTACACCGTGAAGAATCGGAGCCCCGTGAGAGAAAGGCCGTAAATATGATTGTAAGTATGGGCAATTTCCTCTCCAGCTTTCTTGGTGGCTGCGTAGAGACTTGCGGGTTGGTCAGTCCGGTGGAGCTCGGAAAACGGGTTCTGTTTATTGAGTCCGTAGACGGAGCTCGAGCTGGCCCACACAATCGACGGCTGAGGATCAGCCGATTTGGCGACCTCGAGGAGGTTAATGAAGCCAGCAATGTTCGAGCTCACGTAGGACTGGGGGTTCTGCATAGCGTAACGTACACCCGCCTGAGCAGCCAAGTGAAGGATGTGACTGAAAGGTACAATGTCGAAAAGCTTGCCGAGCAATTCGGCGTCGTTTAGGTCGCCTTCCACAACGAAGATCTGGTGTTTTTCTAGAACCTTCTGGCGAGCGCGTTTCAGGGACGGGTCGTAGTAGGAGTTGAAGTTGTCGAGTCCGAGGACGCCGTCGCCGCGCTTTTTCAGGGCGATGGAGCAGTGGGTGCCGACGAAGCCGGCGGCACCGGTAACGAGGACGGAGAAGCCGCTGGGGCGGCGCGGGGTGGAGGAGTGGCGAACTTGCTTCTCCCAATTGGCGCCTCCGCCGTAGAAGGCGGAGGATAGGAAATTGTGGGTGGTGTGGAGGTGCTGGTGGTTGTTGTTGTCAGAAAGTGGCGGGTAATTCATGGTGAAGAAGAAAATCAAGACCAGGGCGACTAACAGAGTGGCGCGAAAGAGGAGTTTGGAGGAAGCAGCCAATAGCTTGGTGCTGTTTACTCTTCTGATGTAACTGTTGTAGCGCTCGAGTTTAGTGGTCTTGCTCGTGTCCGGCGGTGACGCCATTGGAGGAATTGTGGAGGGGTCTTAGAGAGAAAAAATAGAGAGAGAAGTGAGGAGGGAGCTCAAATTGAGAGGATTGTGTTTTTGAGCCCTGAAGTGTGAGAGTGTAGATTAGAAGGATATAAAGGAGAGAGAGAGGTGGACCAAGAGAGGTGTTGGCGTTGGTTGGAGACCACTTTCTTCTTTAACTCGCTTACAGATGGACAGGTCGGTGTAAGTGAAAGGGAACAACAACTAGGACAATGGGCTTGATGTGAAGCTTAATTACGGAATTGTCCTTTCATTGATGTTACTACTAAAATGCCAGCCATATTCGGTGTGCTCAAAACCATGTGAGACACACGTGTAGTTTATGGGTTCACCATGTCCTCTAAACAATGGGATTCATAAAGAAGGAAAAAGCAAAGAAAACAAAATTGAGATAAATATAAAAGGAAATATATATATATATATATATGATTCGAAAAGGAAAATTTATTTTTTTTTAAAAGAAAATTTAAGGAATTTAAAGAATAAAAGAAAAAAAAAGTTAAAATAATTTTAGAAATTAAAATTTTAGAGAGGGATTATATATAATTTTTCATATATACTTAAAAAAAACAAAATAACTATATATATATTCTATGGCGGGCCAGGCTGGCTGCAGTATAACATTTTATTTTTAGTTCATCGAATTCTCTCGCATTTTTACCAATTTTTTTAGAAAATATTAGAGGAGAAGTACTTCAATCCTGTCGAAGTTTAAAACCTTTATACCATCTAGTATTGAAATCTGTAATTTTACTTTAATTTACCACATACAATATGTTAATGTAGAAAAACAATGTATGATATAAAATTTGAATAAATTAAACATGTTAATTCTTAGAGGGTTTTAACTTAAATAATGTTGTTTTTACTTTTGAAGCTTATATGGTTCATAGCCTATTTTTTTTTATCTTTAATGAATAATTGAACGAACCCTTCACTTAGTTTTATTTACTATAAGTAGCCAATTAAATATTACTCGACTAGACAATTCACTTAAATATATGGTTTCACTGAACCGAAATTATTGGTTAATAGTTCCCATGCATCCTGATACCTAAACGATTTTGTCTTGATTCTTCAACTATGAAATCATTTATTAGACAAGTCAATTTATATATTAATAATGATAGTTTTTATGCTTCACAAGTCAATCAAAGTTTAATGTGAAAGTTGAACAATTTGAAACCTCAAGTTATCAAAGTTTAATGTTAAGGTACATATAAATATATATATATATATATAGACACGCAGTATATCGAGATGCTCATCCTGGCAAGTATGTAAAGAGTCAGCCAATCTTGTATAGTGGATAATGAACAGTAATTAATGTTGCAAATTGTTTAAGGTTGTAACGTGAAGTTCAGGTTCAAAATATGGAAAATATGGATAAAAATTCACATGGGTATAATTTATACACTGATTTTTATTTTATTTATTTTTTGTTCTTATTTATGGTCAAAGTGGTCTTAGGTTTGTTATTCAGTATTGGGGTGCCTGTTTTCTTTTTGTCCTAGGTGAGCAGTATGTGACCGTTTGCCACCGACATGGTATTTAAGGTTCCTCACATACTATGGAAACTGTATGCTAGTTTTACGGCGTTTATTAGTGTTTAATTTAGGTCTATTTTTTAATACACCGATCATTAACGGTACAAGAATGTACAGACTACATAGAAATTACGGAATTTGTATTCGAATGAAGAAATTTGTATTCGAATGTATCAGTACCGTTGCATGCTTTTAACTCGGCTTAACACGGGTCTCACCTAAAAACATCCAATGATGATATATGTTTTCAACTTTTGTACTGTTCTTTACTTTTGAAGGGTTCAAAATAATTAAATAATGTATGATCTTGGTTTATAGTTAATGGATTCAGATGAATATCGGTGTAAATTAATCCGTTTATAAAAATGTGTAAAGGTATCAGAACCTTGAACATATATAAAAAGAATAATACTTAGATTTTTACTGATAAATATGTACTTTATCATACTTGCTAATGTGAACCAATAACAGATGAACAAGTTATTTTTAATAAGTATTATTTATATGCGAATAAATTAAAGATACAAAACTAATCAAACAAATGACAACTACTATAACCAAATGCTCAAATGATTTTATTATTATTATTTTATCTTTCTTAGAGCACGTAAATCATAAATCGTCTCCATAACTCATGTATCATTCATCATTATAAAGAAATTAAAAACTTGCAAAATGTATTTAACATGTATTTGCTACATTTCGAATATAAAAATCATATAGAATCTTCTTAATGAGATAAATTAGTGTCTTTGTACAAATAATAATTAAATTAAGTTAGGTTTATGTCAGATTCTACCAACAATTTCACGCGATATAAAAATGAGATTTATTGACTCAAATTTATCTATCAATTTGGAGGATGCTAAAGTACAATATATACAAAGAGGTTCAATGTATTGCAAGTTCTATTTTGGGATGACAAAAGTTTCACAGAATAGTCAATTTACTTTTGCAGTATTTAACGTAGACAAAATCAAAAGATGAAGATAGCTTTATAAAAAGCAAAAATGTAAGTTGGAATATTAGTAGTCATTTTTTTACAAGATTATAGTACAAATTATAGATATATTTCCGGTCTTTCCAGGGTATGTGTGAACAAAAATATGGGTAAGGTTTGAATATTTGACAATTTGTAGTGCAATTAATAGACACTTGGTACTTTCATTCTCATCCTCATGAACATGTTCCCTTGATATTATATATATATATATATATATATATATATGGTACTAGCAAAAATTTTGACAATTCATAGAATTATATTTTTAATTATTTAACTTATACGGTTGCGTAATAAATAAAGAGTGTTTGTCGATAATTTCACATATTTGAAGTTTATTTAGAAGGATTTTTTGTTTTTCAAATATATATATATATATTATTTTAGGGTAGTAATAGATGGGCCGATGATTTTTGCAGATTAGCTTGGCAAAATACATATGAACTTTAACACTTAAAAAAATGAAAAAAAATAAAAAAAGAAACAATATACACGTTCGCAAATTTATCTTTCCCAGACTGTTAAGTTTTAAGCTAAGTTATTCTCTTCTGATAGTTATCAAATCTCTCCCTCTTCATTTCGTCACTTCAAACAATATTTATTAACTTGAAGGGAGAAAGAATTTTTAATTACCCAAAAAAAAAAGAGAAAGAACTTTTGATTTTTAAACTTCATATCATATATCATATTCATATATATTTATATATATTGTATCATATATGTAAATTTTTTTTTGAAAGGAAAATATGTGTATTTATTTGTTTGATTATATTGTTCTTTACAGTCTATAAAAAATTTTCAAAGAGAGATTAGTGAGAGAAATTGCCTAGCTGGACAAGCGTCAAATACTTCGGTTGAAATATCATTTTCTATTATTTTACTACTTAAAAAAAAAATATTGTAGTTTCTCTTAACTCTTATTTAAGAGTATATTACCTCCGTTCCTTATTAATTGTCTATATTTGGTTTTATAACTTTTTAAGGAAACATGTAATTAATGCATTGTCCCATTTTAAAATTACTAAATTATTCTTTTTAATTTAAATATATATTTTAAAAAGATAAAAGATAATGATGAAAATATAAAGAAAAGATGCTTTGACTTTAATTTGGAACATGTAAAAAGAAAAAAATGGACTACTAATAAGGGACGGAGGGAGTAAGTTCTAGTAGACACAGAAAATAAAAGTAAAATTTAACGTTACGATCATTTGTGTTCACACTTCACACACACACACACACATGTGTGTGTGTATATTCTCTCAGTTTCAAAACAAAAAAAAAAAAGTGTTTTTATTGGAAAATGGATAGAGTCACGGTTCTTAAAAAAACACCCTTTTTAAAACAGATGAGATGAAGTATATTTGTGTGAAGGGACTATAGATCGAGGGGTTGTTGTATATTGATATATATATATATATTTTACAGAAAATAAAATCACATGATACGATTGATCTAGGTAGGGTCCAAGGTGGGACCAAGATTGTGTCGTCTTCCGTCGGTTTTGTTGACGGAAAGATGGCGGGTAGGAAAAAGTAGAGGAAGGTTCCTGGGGCACCCTACCAATTAGGGACTCTTCTCTCTTTATCACATGGGGGATGGGGGAGGAGGTTAGAGAGAGAAAGTAGAGAGAGATTCTTTAAATGTGAGGGCCCGAGAAAGGGATAATTCGTCCTAGCTATTAAAACCATGTGTATTTATAATATGTGATTGAGAATCAGAATTTATGGTAATGTGAAAGCTTAATTAATTTGAGATTGAACAATGCAACCACTGCTATATCAATTATATATTATACTCCTGTTCATGTGACCCAAAAATGGGTTATTAATGAATGTCTATTTATTTTTTTTTATTTTTAATGTCACCTTGATTTTGATGCATGTGAAATTGAATTCAGATATGAAATTAGAAGTGACTTGGAGGAATTGATTGAGGGTAGTGTTTGGGAAATTAGAATTGTCAAATTGGGTAAGCTTGTGGGCTCGTGTTTGTCTCTCTACACTGAATTGAAAGAATTAACTTTCCTCTCTTTCATTGTTGTACTTTTGGAGTGCTCCTTACGGAACTAAAGGATGGTACTAAGAAGGTACATCTTTACATTTTCTCAATATTTTATTTATTTATTATTATTATTATTTTTTTTAAAAAATATTATTATTATTATTATTTTTTATACTTACATTTGGATATAATTAAATTAATTGATGGGTGAAGAGAAATCTCCTTCCTACTCCTTTCCGTTCCCTTTCTTTTTCTTTTCCTTTCTCTTTCCCTTCATTTTCACCAATTAATAATGACATCCTCTTTTCGTCTTGGTTTTCTTTTCTTTGTTATTTTTTGTCCCCTAACATTACTAAATTATTGGAGATGTTCTCACCGTTGCTGTCAATGTAACCAAATTATTGACGAAAGATAAAATGGAAGAAAAATATTTTAAAAGCCTACAAGACTGACCGAATAGGCTAGTTTTGTAGGCTTTATATAGGCTATAGCACAACTCAAAATGAAAATAATCATTTAAAATATAATAAATGATAAATAAAACAAACAAAAATTGTTCTAATATTGTGTAAACAACGAACCTCAATCATGTAATTAAATTGTTGACCGAAGATAAAAGAAAAAGTATCACGCATAACCTTTATTTTAAACACACGTGGTGTTACTTTTTTAGATTGAGCACAGGATTAATTAATTAATTAAATTTAAACACATGTATCACGCATAATCTTTATTTTCCGTCCTATCAAACACAACATTACTTTGCTTTTTTATTAAATTGTTGACCGAAGGTAAAAGAAAAAGTATCATTTGAAAAGTAAATGCATAATTTAAATAATAAAAATAATAAAAATTGTACAAATGTAGTGTGAATGGTTAATTAATTTCATATGATTTGACTTAATTGGAGCATAAGGTTAGTTTTTAACTAATTTAGGCAAATGTGTCACACAGTCACACACTGCTTTAATTTGCATAAATTTCATGCAACACCCGTATAGGATAAATGTAGTTAATTGGTCGCTGTGCATGGTTCTCAAAGTCGCTGGTGGTGGTCACATCTTTAACCTTTTTTTTTCTTTACTAGCTAGTTGATTAAACATGGTATGTTACTGATGGAAGTCGGCACCGAAACTTGCCCGGGTCATCGCAATCGATAACATTGTTGTGGATCATACGTGCACGCACACATATAGATATATATATATAAGTCTTTATATATCACGATTTGTATTAGTGTTTACGGTCGCGATAGTCATGTAATGGACTCAGATAAATATCGGTGTAAACCGATTGAACTAACCGATTTATACAGATATGTAACGTTATCGAATCCTTATAAAAATGTTACGAACCCATCAATAAGTTGTGTATCAACCGATACGACGAACCATGATATATATAGAAAATAATAAGAAAGAAGTAAATAACAATTAAAAACTTGCCTAAAATTTTAAAATTAAAATTTACTGTCATATTAAGAAATTCTAAAGAAGAGAGAGAGAAAGAGGTACTTATAATTAGAGGTTTTAATTCGTAAAAGAGAAAAAAAAAAAATACTAATTCCTGAAAGAGAATAAAAGAAATGGATGGAGTCATTTAAATTTATGAACAAAACTATAGTGTTACTTTAATTGGCTTGTGAACAATGAGATCACAATACTTGCTATGGATTTGAGAAAATTCTATTACGGAATTGATTTAAATTTTAATATTTACATATACTTTTTGTAAAATAATTGCAATAGTTGAATATCATGATTTTTTATTTCTTCCAAATTACCAAAAAAATTAATTAATAACCCATTAGTTTTGATTAATCATCTTATTAAACAAGCCATACAACAAAGCACGGTTTTTTAGAACGCCGTCATCGCGCTGTAAAAAGTTGATTCCCGACGGTGAAAGGTTGAAAAGGACAGGTGTCAGTTGTAATCATCTCCCTTTCTCTGGAGACATTGTCGGCAGACTGCATTTTATGTAATTTTAAGAGACATTGAGGGTATTATTGTCATTGACTATAAACTAAAGAGAGGCTGATTTATTAGAAATAAGACAATGATGGTTGCAAGTTGCAACTTGTAAGTCCCACGGTTACTTAATAGATGGGAATGACAATATCCATTTAATTTCATAGGTCACACACACACACGCACATATATACGCACACAGGATATATATATATATATACGGTTACTTCATAGATGGGAATGACAATATCCATTTAATTTCATAGGTCACACACACACGCACATATATACACACACAGGATATATATATATATATATATATATATATGATCTTAACACTTGATTTAACTAATGCCCCATCAACTAATTAAACTTTTGTGCTTATCTAATCTAACCCTATACAGTTTGTCTCTTCATATCTTTTTATGGAATTTTTTGTCGTATCAAGGTTATATATAAATTATATATCAATGTTATATCTATCTAATTAAGATATTGATAATCATGTCTAGAAATGCATTTTTTTTTACTAAGAGTTGCTATTGCTTAATTAAAATTAATTTGAAAATTACTTTTCAAATTTTGAGAATGGTCGCTTTACAAGGAAAAAAAAAATTACATTAATTAATTGGAGTGACGGGTTCGATCTCTCCAACCCTATAATGTCACGAAGGGCTGGAGAGGAACCAGGTTCTCCAATCATATATATATTTTTTAAAAGTTAAAATCATCTTTATGCATAAGATTCCATTTCAATTTAATATTAAATTGAGAATCCATATTATGTTCAATCAAATCCACATTTTAAGGTTGGAGAGGAAACCTATAATGTCACGAAGGGTTGAAGAGGAACCGGGCTCTCCAATCATTTTTTTCTTTAAAAATTAAAATCGTCTTTATGCATAAGATTTCATTTCAATTTAATATTAAATTAATAATCCATATTATGTTCAATCAAATCAAACTTTAATATATGGGCTCACCATGTGCCTTGTTGGCTTGTTGTCTCTCTCTCTCTCTCTTTGTGTGTGTTTCCTATTGTGTGAACTCAACCGAGACTTTGTAGAAAATAAGAGGTCAACAATTATTTTATCGAAGAATAAGAGACCACCAATTATGTTTGGATTAGGCTAGTGGTATTATCTCAATATCAATATCAAGAAATGGAAGCAAGAAACATTTTCAATTGGAACTTTATTTAATACAAATGATCTGTTTCTATCAACTGTGGTACGAAAAATAATCGCAAAAAATATGTAATGAATGAAAATAAGAAAAATAATAAAGTGTCCGTTATTATTATCCATTGATATACTTTTATTTACTACGGACGAGAATCTTTGTTAGACACTATTTATTGGAATCACAAACAAAAATTAACCCATCCCAAGAAACATTTTCAATTGGAACTTTATTTAATACAAATGATCTGTTTCTATCAAATGTGGTACGAAAAATAGTCGCAAAAAATATGTAATGAATGAAAATAAGAAATATAATAAAAGTGTCAGTTGTTATTATCCATTGATGTCTAGTCGATATAAAAAGAGAAAATTCTACTTTTATCTAATACGGATGAGAATCTTTGTTAGACACTATTTATTGGAATCACAAACAAAAATTATTGCAAAAAGTATGTAATGAATGAAAATAAGAAAAATAATAAAAATGTCAGTTGTTACTATCCATTGATGTGTCTAATGAATATAAAAAGAGAAAATTCTACTTTTATCTAATACCGAAAAGAATCTTTGTTAGACACTATTTATTGGAATCACAAGCAAAAATCATCCCATTAATATATCGTTACTCATAAAATAAAATAAAAATAAAATAAAAACCCTTCTTCATGAAGTCCAAACTTTCAATTTGGTTTGGCCCATCTTCTCCTAAACGGGCTTTGTCTTTAAGCCCATCATTAAACAGGCTGCAAAATTCTCACAACCTAGTGGGCTAATATCACATTGAGGCCTAAAAAATGAGCTTAAGTAAGCCCGGTAGGCAATAGCCCAGGAAGTGTAATTGAACTTAGCTTGGTTAAATATCTCAGTCTTATCTGGATTCTGGGCCTAGCTAGGGCTACACTGAGCTCAACCTGAAGTCAAGGTTCAATAAAGTTGTACATATGGTCTAAGCCTATGTACTATATTGTACTATTATACTTTCATATATTAATATCATATTTTCAAATGTAAGCTCAATCATTGCTTGATTGTTTTGCTTTTCTTCGAGTCAAACTATAATAATCAAATCTCTAATTATTTTTTTTTTTCGTTGTGGGTTTGTTATCTATTGCAAATAGACACTCTCTCTTGTGATTGGTCAGAAAAATATCATGTACGAGTGTTTATTCAAAATCACTTGACCGACTTTAAATAACAAATTTTTTTCTATGCATGTCTTGTCAGCATAGTTTGGAATTTTTCGTTGACTTAGGTCACTAATCACTCACTATCAAGATGAATTAAAACCAACTTCAGTCAATGTGTTTAATCTTTGGGTTGCGTTTAATTTCAATATTTAGTTTGGTCCGATGGCTCATTTCAATGTGTTTAATCAATCAACCACCACAGGTTTGTCAATGGGTGGTATTATTCCACTAGAATACACAGCATATGGATTATTTTACTCTAGATATTTCTTGAAATGAGCCACTCAATTCCACTTCTTGTGTGTGTGTGTGACTGTGTGAGAGAGAGTGAGAGTATTGAATTAGACTTCTTAGAGTTAGGGTTGGCCCACGCACATGGAGTGGCTCATCAGCTGCATCATTCCATAACATTCAGATGGTGAAGGAGCATGAACCTAGGATAAAAGGCATGGGGTTTTAGGCAAACAAAAGGCACATGTTTTCATGGTGTGAACTCCTTCAAAGACTATGCAACAACGATGATGATAAGTTTTTTTATTTATTTTTTTTTAAATTAAAAAAACAAATGATTACTCACACACAACTCGTTACAAAACTCGAATGTCTCACATTCTTGTTACGAGCAAAATTATATAAAACGGGAGTAAGAGCAAAAGTGAATTCATACGAAAACGATAGAATTTAAGTCATACGGAATGAGAACAGAAGCGAGAACGTGCGAAAAGCATGAGAGTCGAAGCGCGTTCAAAGCGTGAAGACGATATTTTTTAAGAAGAATTATGTGACTTAGGTTACGAAGCTCAAATTTCTCAATTCGAAAATCCGAAGTGAACTAATTTATAAAGTGTCAATAATTTAAGACTATCTAATATTTGTCGAGAAAGAATGACTATAACATTGGATTAATAAATGACCCATTGATTAAGTATGAAAATTATATATGTATGTGTAAAATATAAAATTTATATATATAAATAGGAGAGTATGAAACAAAATATAGTAGGTTGTAAAGCATCTGTGAGGTACCAAGTTGCACATGATTATGTAATGTCAAAAAATGGTATTTTCATATAGAAATACAAATAAAAATTAGAGAGTTTGTCATAAAGTATTGCCATGCAATTTAGGTGGTCCAGAATTCGTTTGATTTCTCTTTAATTGTTCGACCCCTCTCCACGTTGTTTTTTTGTTTTTGAAGACATGTACATGCATGCATATATATATAGAGAGAGAGAGAGATATACATGGGTGCGTATAATATACACGTGTATTGGTCCCGGATACAATCTCATTAATTAATATGTATTGAGTATTTCTTTTACCTATTAATTAGTCGGCTTTAAAAAATATTTTCCTATGTACATTTGTGTGTGAATGGATAGGCTAGGGTTCTTGGACAATGGTGGACGAGTCAAGTGAAGTGCATGCTAATTGCTAATGTGTCTTTTAAATTTTCAAAAATAGTGTAAAGCGGAAAGGAAAAAAAAATTGCCATATAAAAAATATGAAAAAAAAACAATTTTGCTATTTAATATGTGCATATAAATTCCTAACATTAAAAATGTGTACAAATTGCCCATTGATAATTAATTTTGACCAATTTTTTTAATTAAAAATCCAAAATACAGTTAATAATTAGTGTTTTATGAAATTAGTATTTTTTTTTTTATATTTTGTCTTAAAGGTATTTTAGGTAGTTTAGTCTTTAAATTTATAATATTCCTTATTTGTTCACATGAAGACCACACGGCCCAGACCTATGCTCAAATTGTCCACAAGAAGACCACACGGCCCGGACCTATGCTCAAATTGTCCACAGACCTATGCTCGAGAACGGGCCTTACTTCTGTTCTCAGATTTGGGTTAGCCCATCCGATTAAGAAGCCAGTCCAGTCCGATATACAGCCCCATTCCACTGGGACGTGTGGTCTTCGTGTGGACAATTGCCCTAGCCAAATTGTCCACATGAAAACCACATGGCCCAGACCTAAGTGGATTAAGATCATTGGGTCATTCCAGTGGAATGGGGGTGTATATCGGACTGGAGTGGCCTGTCTTAATGGATTGGCTAACCCAAATCTGAGAACAGAAGTCAGGCCCATTCTTGGGCCCGGTACCCCTAATATTAGGGCAGTAGGGCTTAACCAGAGTCGTGGTTCTGTCTGGAATTGCTATGAGCCATTTAAAATCGTTTTTATTTTATTTTATTTTTAACTATATTTTGGTAATAAAAATAAAATAAAGCTTTTTAATTGTAGAGATTTTAGTTCACTAAAGCTTTTGAAGAAACTAAAAGCTTTTTGAAAGTAGAACTGATTAGAGGTTCTGAATTTAGGAAATGTTTTTCTTTAGACGATTTTTTGTTTAGTGCACATGTTTGTTGGTTTATGAGCTGAAAGACGGATATTCAGTGCTCATTATCAGACAATCACTTATTCATAAACCTCGTATGGGGCTAATAGTTTTCATTTCCCGTCTCATGGAAACCCTTTTCACTCCGCTTAGCCTTATCCCCCTCTAGGGCTATTTTAGTGATAAGTTCTATAGGAACTGGACGATCCTATTTGGTCAAATCCCTAGCGACAATCTCTTATGTTCCTTTCATTACAGTATCTCTGAATAAGTTCCTGGATAACAAAGCTAAAGGTTTTCTTATTGATGATATCAATATTGAGGATAGTGACGATATTGATGTTGGTAACGATATTGATGATATTGATCATGACCTTGATACGGAGCTAGAGTCGCTAACTATGATGAATGTACTAACTATGGATATGAGGCCAGAAATAGACCGATTTTATGTCATCCTTCACTTCGAATTAGCAAAACACACTATTAAAGTGCAATATTGTAAAATTAGAAACAGAAAAGTCAATTATTGTTATTAAAAAATTTTAAAATTAATTTAGCCGTGGAGTGTGTACAGTATTTTATACAATTTATTACCAAGTTACCGCCTAATATATTTTCTACACAGTATATAATATATTAACTACTGTAAATCTATTTTTGCTTGATTTATTATTGATCATGACATGGAAGCATTACAGATAACAATTTTTAAGAAATGTACAAAAAAAAAAAAAAAGGGAAAAAAAAGAAAAGAAAAGAAAAGAAAAGAAATATAATTTAATTAGGATATTATATGGAAGCATGATTTATTCTTTTATTCTAAATGGAAAGTCATGCAAAATTATACTACTATTTATTACTTACTGTTGGCCAGTTTGATAACCGTTTTTGCTTTGACTTGAAGTAAAAATACTGTTTTTGCTTTAAATTACGTATAAATAGTATTATAAAACTTATTTGATAACACAAATTTGCTATAATATTTTTGAAAGCAAAAATTTGAAAGCAAGGTAAAAAAGTGTTGCAAGTTTGAAAAAATCCATATTCCAATCTCGCCTTGTTAGCGAAAAAAAAAAAAAAAAAAAGTATGCTATTTATAGATGTAAAAAAAAAAAATGCATATAAATTAATTAAGATATTATTATATGTATTTTAAAAAGAAAAGAAAAAAAGAGAGAAGAAATTAGTGAAAATAACCCAAAAACAATAACAAACCCACTTATACGCGCCTTTTTCCCCCTTACACCCTCCTCACTCATCTGAAAGTCCCGGCTCCTAAAACCCTTCCCTCTTCTTCCCTAGTTCCCTGGGTCCATACATTTCTCATGTAAACTGTATGAACTATGGAGCCTTCATAGTTCATATGCATGTATATATGCAATCCAATCAAAGAAACTATTGAATTTAATCTCCATAAAATCAGACAAGATGAGCACAGTCGATAAGATGCTGATAAAGGGCATCCGGAGTTTCGACCCGGAAAACAAGAACGTCATCACATTCTTCAAGCCCTTAACCCTAATCGTTGGCCCCAATGGCGCTGGCAAAACGGTATGCTCAATTTCTTCAATTCTCTCTCTCTAGTATGATTGTCGCAAAACCCTCCTCATAAACTGATACAATCGTTTTGATTTTCAGACCATAATCGAGTGCTTGAAGGTCGCCTGCACTGGGGAGTTACCTCCAAATGCTAGGTCAGGCCACAGTTTCGTTCATGATCCCAAGGTCCGTACATTCACTCTATCTCTCTCAATACATATATATATATGTATATGAATTTATTGCATGTATGTAATTTGTTGTAAAGGAGGTGGGTTTTTGTGGGTGTAGGTTGCAGGGGAAACGGAGACAAAAGGGCAGATAAAACTCCGATTCAAGACCGCGGCAAGTAAGGATGTGGTGTGTATCAGGTCATTTCAGCTGACCCAGAAAGCATCGAAGATGGAGTATAAGGCAATCGAGAGTGTTCTTCAGACAATTAATCCTCACACTGGAGAGGTATTATTGCTTTAGTGTGTGTCTTGTGTGTATTTCATTGGTTGTAATATGAGCATGTTACTATACTTTGTTGATCTTTTGTTTTCATTACATGCTTCATGTAGCTTATAGAATCAAGAATCATCTTGTGTACCAGGGGACTTGGTTGTGAAGCATTTAATTCATGGTAATTGTTTGGCCCACTTTCCCGTTTAGGGCAGTTGCAGATAAAACTGTGCAATTAGATGTAAATGGCAGATTTATTTATTATAACCTACATTTATAGGTATATATCTTGATTCTATATCCGTAATTTATACTGACCATCAACAAGTAATTGGTACAACGCAGTGAATTGGTGCGTTTGATTTTATTAGAAGTTTGATATCAAATTGGATGTTAATATTGTGCTTTTCATTGATTATTTCCGAATACATAGACTGATGTTTGCAGTGGTTGCTAGTAAGTAAATCTGTAAGTCCTGGGCTTGTATACAATTACCAAAGGAATTGGCAAAAGTTTGAAATGATTCCGACATACGTTGCTGTTCCAAAATAATCATTTCTGGCTGGTGAGATTGTAGAGCATGGTTGAGTTTCATGTGGATCAGGAGCTTCACTTAGTGGATTAACATATAGTCATTAACTTTTTTAGTGACAGAGTCTGAAACTTGTGTCTTTTCTAATATCGATTTATATATATACATTCAAGATTCTCTCGATTTTTCATGTTCCATAAGCCAGATTTAAGTGCGTTTTATAGAAAATTCACCTTTTTAAAAGCTCAGTAGTTCTGCTCTAGCAGCAGAAGTGAGTTCAGTGTATATGTTTCTTCATCACTTAGATTTTTATTTTTTGTTCACATGGTCACTAAGAATTATTGACCGTAAATTTCTCTTAACAAGACTTAGCAGTATTTCCCTGTACAACTTTCTTGATGAAATTCTTTGCAACATCAGTGATGCTTTCATATCTTCCAATAGTAGACTTTGTAAATAAAAAGTGAAGCCATGGCCTCCATCTGATTAGTCATCATAGATTCTTATCCACTTTAAATCTAAAGAGGTCCATAAAGTCTACCTTCAAGGCCGCATTCCTAAATTACACACTGTAATTGAATCCTCTATGTCTTGCGCCATTTCTTTTCACAAACCATTGCTCTCAGAAACTGTTCCCACTCGTTCCTAAGCCATCCTCCCATCTTGCCAACTGTCACCCTCCATAAGCTATCCCTTTACAATTCAAGTTCCCATAACTATTTGCTCAATAATGTTTTTTGTTAGGTCAATAGGACTTAGGTTGACAAATTTCATAGATCAAACTATGAGTTTGTACTTTTGTTTTTATCAAAAGATGAGTTTGTACTTTTGTTTTAGTTTCTAACTTAGTTTAGAAATTGTTCAAAAGTTAGTGTTAGTTACCTCTCAAGTAGATAACTAGGGGTTCGAGGGTTACTAAATTATTAACCTATGTTGTAAACCTTCTTTCTTGATAGTGGATTGGACTAGGTCCTGGGGTTTTTCTTTTTCTAGATAAATCTGGTGTCTACTATAGACTGCTTTATTGCTTTAAAATTCTGTTGGTTGCATGATTTAATTGTCTGCTAGTTAATTGTAATTTTTTTTTTTTATTTCCGTTTTAATTTAAAAATTAGTTAAAACAATTAATTTGTTCCACAAGACCTATTCATCCCCTCCAGGTCTAGAGCGCCTACACTGTGTGCGATTCTCTATCAGAGCTTCGGGTTTTGGTTGTCAGTACCATCATCCTTTATTAAACTAACCAAGCTCACACAAGCCCAAACCCTTTTCCCAGAGAGGAAGACATATGGAGTCTCAGTGAACTAAATAATACTTGATTTCATACTTTATACCCTCCAGAAAGGAAATCCCTTGCAACTTCCCCAAGTCTGTCTGCTAGTCCGTAGGATAGTAAAGGGAGGCAGAGAATATGTTGAGGCTGGAGAAGGTACTCTTGATGAGTGTTAGCCTTCCTCCTATGGAGAAGTACCTCTTCTTCCATTTTGTAACCTCCTCTTGAACCTCTTTAGAAAAAATCTCAAGTAGCCTTAATTTTAGTAAGTCTGAATATGAAGTGGTAGGCCCTGAACACCGCACCATAAGTTGGCTGCTAAACCTGCGACATCTCCTCCTCCCCTACTTGTCACTTTTGTTGTATTTACCTTCAAACCTGATTTAGCCTCAAAACATGAAAGTATCACGAAGGCATTGGATTGATCCTTCTTGGCATACAAAAATAAGATTGCTACAAATAATCAGTAAGACACATGTATTTAAGTCCACAAATGTGCCTACCTCATAACATTACAACATGCCATCATTCATCATACTAGTCATTAGTCTACTAAAAGCTTTCATCACAATGATAAGGATCAATGGGGTTAGGGTGCTCCTATCTAAGCCACCTAGAGCAACCAAAAAGTTCCGATGAATAAGTATTCAACAAGACAATAAATTTAATTAAGAATGCTGAGTCGGGTTCTTCTCCTACCCGTATCGAATAGAGCATGCTGAGCCAAATCTTCTTCATGTAAAACCTGCTTGATTCACAAATTCACCTAATTGAGCACCTCTAGCATATTTTTTCACAGTAGCAGACGCCCATATCCAATCTATCTATTATTAGCCAAAGTCCATTCAATTCTTCGCATACACTTGAAAGGTTTAATTCAAATGAATATGCCCTTCTTATTCTAGCACATAAATCTCTTTAGGGCTTGTGGTCCCTAATATTCTAGTTCTGACATTCTTTTGCAGTCAATATTGCATCCATTATATGCCAAATGGCATTTTGTGACTCACATACAACTGTACAACTCCATTCGAAACCCTTTTCGATCTTGTTGACAACAATTCAGCCATCAAATTGTCCACACTCCCAATAAGGCTGGTAGGTCTACAGTTTTTAATATCTATTGCTCCTGTTTTATATATCAACACGATGAAGCTGCACTAAGACCACTTGAATTTTTGGTCTCATGGAAGTGCAACATCACCCTTAGCACATCTTCCCAAACACACTCAATAGTGTTGGAAGAAAGCATTATCCCCTCTGACCATAGTCACTGTTGACAACCATCTTGACCATCCTACCATTGTGATTAGATTGATACAACACGTGTTTCAATTTTAATTGTTAGGGTGATGGTGAGGTTTGAATTCATGACCTTACCTGCTCTGATACCATTTTAAGAACCATATACTCTAAAAGCTTATGGTATTTGAGAGGATGTAACTTTAATATTTTAATCTTTCAATAGTCACCATATAGCCTCATAACCAACATGACTTTTCAGCTTCTATAAATCATCTTGATCACTATTTGTCTGCTTATTGAAAGCCTTGGACTCCAACTGTCCAGCCTTGGTCTCCTATCACAAGACTCCAAGGAATAAAACTGTAACACAGTCGAATATTACTATTCCTAGCCTCATCTTCTCTACCCAATTCATTTCCATGAATGACCATCCTACCATTGTGATTAGATTGATACACATTAGCTAGTGTGTGAAAAAATTAGTTTATTGTCTCTCTTATTCAATGAAGGCGCATTGAACTTTTGTCTTCGACTGGTTTCATCTGTCAAAGGTAGTTTGCCAAGCTCTCTCTTCTCTTCCTCTTTGGCTGCCAACTTTGCGTCAAACACCGTCTCCCTTGTTCACGTCCAACTCCCTTCTCTCCCCAAGAAGTCCAGCTTTCCTCAACTCAAGGTTGCCAAACACCTCCTTATACTGTCTCTTCAAACCTACCTTCAACAACTTAAGCTTCTTGGTGAATATAAACTCAGGGTTTGGGTATTTATGCATACCCAAACATCCGCAAATCCATCTCTACAGAATTGAATTGTAAAGGTTGGTGGAAAGGTGATGGTTGGTGGAGAGGTGATGGTTGATGGCTGAGCCAATACATATTCATCTTCCAGAACAAATCAAATACATATCTTTATATAGAGGCTTATAACTAAGAGACCAAGAAAACGTGGTGGCCAAGGAAGTCTTAAAGACTTGGACCTTTTCTAAAACCTAGTAGACTCACTGAACTTTTCCTGAAGTCTACAATGAAAAGCGCGCCATGGCTGCTCACTCTGCTGGCCAAAACTGAAACTTACAATAAACTCCTAACCCCAAAAAAGAAAAAAAGAAAAAAAAAACATAATGGAACTTAAATACAATCAATTTCTTAGGCAAGTTCTAAATTAAAATCCAACCAAATAACTCAATTTGCTCTTGAATTGTGTTTTTCCCTTTGTAATAATTTTGGAATTTTCTGGAATATCTTTGCATCATTGTGAGTATAGCATTTTCCTCTGCTGATATTTTATGTTGTGATCATGAAATTTTGTCAATTGTTTTGGAATTGCAGAAAGTTTGCCTCAGTTACCGATGTGCTGACATGGATCGGGAGATCCCTGCTCTTATGGGTGTCTCAAAGGCGGTCCTTGAAAATGTTATATTTGTACACCAAGATGAGGCTAACTGGCCTTTGCAAGATCCTTCTACATTGAAAAAAAAGTTTGATGATATCTTCTCTGCAACTAGGTATTCTTTAATCTCATTTGGAAACATGCACTTGTTCATTTGGTATATTCCTGAGAATTTTAGTATCGCATCCATTTATCATGTAGACTATTTGATGCGCTTAGTCACGCCTGTACTGCTCAAATATATATATATATATATATATATATATATATATATATATATAAACCCTAGGAAATTTCTACCAGGAAACCTAGAAAAACAA
Source organism: Cornus florida (assembly GCF_030987335.1). NCBI lineage: Eukaryota > Viridiplantae > Streptophyta > Magnoliopsida > Cornales > Cornaceae > Cornus > Cornus florida. The sequence continues at coordinate 84,779,260 of NW_026775579.1, read as the reverse complement.
TTTTCCACATTAAAAAAACTCCAGAAACAACATACTTTATCTAAATATCCGTTTTCTCTTTTCTCTAATCACTTTAAGTTTCCTCTGGAAATGCCTACTATATATATATATATATATATATTTTCCTAGTTGTACTATATATATTTATGGATTATACTTAGGTTACTCACCTAGCCTGTAATAGGTTTTTCATTTTTATTTTATGTTTTTAAAATCAGTTCCTTGATCTGGTATGCCTCATTTATTAGTTTATTTTCACAAAAATAAAGAGAGCGCAAAATAATGATTTTAATGGTGCTATAATGTTTGATATCTTTATGTGACACAAAAACTTCCACTATTGCTTTGAGAAAAAACATGCTAATACCTTTATGTTAGAGGTTGAACTCTTTTTTTCTAGAAATAGGTGATACAGTAGCTAAAGGTTTTGCCTCAATGTTTTACTAGGTGGCCATTTCTCTTGTTGGAAAAAAATGGAAGTAAATTATACATAGGATTTTGATTTGGTTGTCTTGGTTCTATCATTAGTAAACAGGAATATCTGGTAAAATTTGCGCACCAAAACCTCTTTAAGCACCTTGTACTAGATGTACATGGCTTGTGAATTACTCCCTCTGTCCCAAAAAGAATGTCCCTTTTTGGGATTCTAACTTTTTAAGAGGATGATTTAATTTTTTTTTGGGTATTGGTAGTGAATGAATTACCAAATTATCCATGGTGGGTCCACAAGGATGTGATAGTTTACTTTTTATAAGTTCAATGTAAGATGGCTAATTTGGTAATGTTACAAAAAGTAGTACTTGACTTTTCAATTGGGATAATGGAAAGGTGGACATATGTTTTTGGGACAGAGGGAGTAATAATTAGGGCTGCCAATAACTTCTACCTGGGTAGAAATTATTACGTGTGGTTGTTGCACCTCTTCACCATGTTGATGTGGTTTAGCCATCCAATAAAATCTCGATATTTGCATGCCTTGGTTGGTTGATCCCATAGCTGCAATGAAATGCATTTTGTTAGCTTGAGTGTTGTCTTGAAGCACATGTACTTATGTTGACACACGCACACTTTCTTGGGTTAGTAGTAGACAATTATACCATGTTAGCATAACGATGCAGTATAGCATGTTAAAAAAGAGGGGGTCAGTCCATGTGTTCCCTTCCCTTTGGCCACATTTCATAATTTTTGGTCTGTATTTGGCTCCATGTATTTTCTTTTGTTAGTGGCTGGTTATAGTTGTTTTAGTTGCCTATGTGTTACTAATAATCAAAGGGGCCACTGCTCTGTGTAATGGTAAAAAGCTCACCTGTCGAGCGTGAAATGCTTGTTTGAGTTCGAGGGTAGCCATTTTGCGCTACTCATGCCAAATGTTAGGTTTGTACCTCGTATACCTCAGCCAACACCCGACATGGTGGGATGATTACTAAGTAGTGGCCTTTTTTGGACCTGTAACTTGTTGTCACTCAGAGGCCCTAATAACTTAATTTCTCGAATTCTCCTTGGGGTGATCTCGCCATTCCGATCGGGTCAGTCCATGTGTTCCTTCCCTTTGGCCACATTTTGCTGAAACGGTTGGAGGTGGGGTTTGATAATTATTATCTTCAAGTAATTGTAAGCTTTGAAGGTAGTCGTAACAGCTTAATTACCTTAATATCTTGATGCCCAAGCAAAATGATTTATTGCATTTAGATCCTTTTGGAACCTTTTTATAATAATACTATTTGGTTAAACCAGGTAATTGCAATTCAGTTCTCACTGTACTTGCATTTTCTTGAATGTGATATTTATTATAAGTTGAGACTTCAAATACATTGTTTTGAACAATTCTATTTATTTCTTAATTTTTTATTTTTTATTTTTTTTTGAATTAGATACACAAAGGCCTTGGAGGTTATTAAAAAACTTCATAAGGATCAGGCTCAAGAGATAAAGACGTATAAGCTGAAGTTGGAGAATCTTCAAATCTTGAAAGATGCTGCATACAAGGTATATATATATATTTTAATTTTAAATATTTTATTTTATTTTATACATTTCTTTTAGTAGGTGTCAAAAAATATAAGATTGAAGAGAGAAATTAAGCATGAACGACACAAGAATATAATGTGTTTCGGCCACTACGGCCTACATCCACGGCACACAAAGCCCAAAGGGCTACATCCTTTTCATTATATTCTAGACTAAGTTCATATCAAACCTTCATATCCTCACGTCTTTTAGCCTTTACTATTTTTCAGACTGGTTTCATGAACTTGTTGATGGGTGGCTTGTGATATCAATGACCTGTACATTTATGTCCAATAAAAATTGAATTTTCTCAGAAGCAAAGAAAGCTTAAACTGAACCTGTGGTGAGCTTCTGTTGCTGACCGTGAGCACCACCAAATGTTCTGTTAAAACAAGTATAAATGTCACACCACCACCCCAAACCTAGTTTTGGTGCAAACATGTCTTAAATTGAACCCATGGCGTGCTTCAGTTCTGACCAGCTACACCAGTAAATGTTCCATCAAAACAAGTATAAAATGTCTTTTTTTTTGATAAGTCAAAACAAGTATAAAATGTCACCACTATGATGACAGCTGCCACCACCACAACCCTAGTTTTTATGCAAATATCCCTACTATTGATGCCTCTGTCATGATTCCCCCTCTGCTGATATTGGCGCTTCAGTTTATACAAAAGAATAATTCACTGCCACCATCTCCATTGTTTGATAACCCAATTCAGTACTTAATTCTAAACAAATTAAGTGCTTATCCAATAAAAATGTTTGACAATGCAATTTGAATATCACTTCAAAATTTAAGCGCCACTTAAAATGGGGTAAAAATTTACGTGTTCACTTATTTTTTTTTTTGATAAGTAGGTGTTCACTTATTACTGAATTTACTGAATGCAGAACACTTCAATTCAAAAAGATATTTAAAAAATCTCAAATTTTATTACCACTTAAAAATTGAATGAGCAACTAGGTGAAGTAGTAAGTCCTTTTATACTCTAGCTTTCCTAAAGTGATGCTTCCCTCCTGGCACGCAAAAAAAAAAGAAGAGAAAAAAGATAAAAAAGAAAAGGGGCAAAAGTAAAAGCAAAATGATTCTTCTGAAAGTTACTGCTTTTGTCTTATCTAGAGAAAAGTTATTGTTTTTGAAGACAATAATTTTACTTTTTTTATAGCTACCACTATCCCGCCATCACTAAGTCGCAACAACTATGTTAACTGCAACTGCCTCCATGCTCATATGTACTTTTCTTAACCACAAGTTATTTAAATTTTTTTCTTAGAGTTATCTCATTGTTCAGTTTCCTATGCTTCCGGCTACCTCCACAACCCAATCAGGGGGGGGGGGGGGGGAAGGAAAAAGTGAGAAAAAGATAAAGAAGAAGAAAAAAGAAAGTAAAAGAATTTGAAGTCTGAAGTCTCCTATGTTTCCTCTACACAGCTGTCTCGCCAATGTACTTATATCAGTTGCAATCCTTCTTACAATTTGTTCTTTCCTGCAACTGGCACGTAATAGTGAGATTTTTTATGCTAGGTTCCACTGAATAAAAATTTGGTTGTGATAGTGAGATTTTCTTTCATTATGGATGGAAATGCAAGAAATTTTTTTGCTTGTGACTTCAGGTGATTACATGTCAAGGACACATTCTTATTTATTTGAGTTTGTTCATACAGCTTCGGGAAAGCATCTCTCAAGATCAAGAGAAAACAGAGACATTAAAAAGTCAAATGCAGGAACTTGAAAAAAACATTCAAAATGTGGATTCTAGGATCCATCATACTGAAGCAACACTAAAAGATTTGCGGAAACTACAGGACCAGATATCTACCAAGTCTGCTGAAAGAAGCACTTTGTTCAAGGAGCAGCAGAAACAGTATGCAGCTCTTGCTGAGGAAAATGAAGGTATGTCATTGAATTACAGAAGCAAGATGGCCATTGTCTCAATTAATATGTTATATTCTCCGTACTTGTCTCTCTTTATTGTGCTGGTGCTCATTATCAAGTCTGCATTTTTATTTCTATAGGGCACCATGCAGATGCTGCATTGATGCAAGAACTTCTTGTGTTTATTTATTTGTTTTTGTATTGTGCAGACACTGATGAGGAATTGAAGGAATGGAAAACCAAATTTGAAGAAAGAATTGCACTTTCGGAATCTAAAATTAATAAGCTGCAGAGAGAAAAAAATGACACGGAGACAACCAGTTCCATCCTTAAGAATACAATTACTGATTATATCCGTGAGATCAGCAAGCTTCAAACGGAGGCTGAAGTAATATTTACAAATTTATGCACAAGTTGATATTCCACAATGCACCTGCTTGGTGTGGCATTTGTTACTAATTGATTTATTTATCTTTGGAATCAGGCTCATATGTCCCTGAAGAATGAAAGAGATTTAACAATTCAAAAGCTTTTTAAAAGGCACAATTTAGGGTCTGTTCCAAATACACCATTCGACAATGAAGTTGCTGTGAACCTAACAAATCGCATAAAATCAAGGTTAATGGATCTTGAGAACGACTTGCAAGATAAAAAGGTGATTTTAGTTGTCTTTTTAATTGTATATTTCTTTTACCAATATGTATACAAATCCTCATATTTTTTTCTCTGGAGTTGTAGTTAACCACTTTAAAACTACTTTTCAGTGTTAAGTGTTTTATTCTTTTTTCTTTACTGTTCTTGATATTTACAATACTTGTATCCAATGTGTTTTTTTTTTTGGTTAGATTTAGTTTAGACCTTATGTACAAGCTTTTTTTTCTGCTCTCTTGTTGTCCAGCTGAAAAAAATTCCTTAGGATCCTTCTCTGTGAGAAATTATTTGTCATTATCTCTTTTTAGTGAGGAGTTGTAGTACATGGGGTCAAGACCAATAAGAACAAAAGGTTAATTTGGGCGATTTCAATTGAAAATTGGCATCTGAGCTTAGTAGCTTGAATTCGGTTGAGTTCATGGATTTTCTTGTATTTGGTGGTTGCAAAGCGTACTTGGTGCTGGTTTCTCTTCTCTTTTTTGGTTTTATTATACCCAATTTTATTTCCCTACTTTGTTTAAACGGCCTTTGGCCATGATTTCCATCTGTAGTCTATGTCCAACTTATCCACCAAGTGTAATCTTATAAATCTCTCCCTTGATGCCTTGCAGTTATACTAGTGATATTATTCTTCTGAGTCATGAGAAATAGTGATGCCCCAAAATAACTATGAGTTAGTTATTCATCTTTGCTGCTTTTGATGTGGACCTCTCATTAGCTCTCTTAAATGTTGTTATACTCGTAACTATAGTGTCTAACACGTTCGACTATAATCCATCAGGAAATGCTGCAGTTAAGTTGTTCTGTTATCCTGACCGATTTCTGACAACAAATGGCCACTTTTAATTAAAAGTTTGGCTTCTAATGGAGATTGTGTCTGTTACCTGTAAGAATATGAGCACTTCCTTGACTTGTTTGGTCAAATGTCCTTTGTTTTTACATTTCTTTTCCGAGCTGTTGCAAAAAATTCATTTTATCTGTTGCTTCATGGTTAGTTATCTGCATCTTTAGTACTTATCAAAAAAAAAGTTATCTGCATCTTTAGTAATTACTAGTAAAGACGCATGTGAACAAAAATCATTGTTAATGTAATACAATATAAGTATATAATAATACTATCTAAGATATATATAACTCTATTATTAACATTTATTTTGACAATTTCAAAATATACAAAGACAAATTATAAAAAGAAGTTCAAGTAATTTATTTATTACAATAACAATAAAAATTATATAAATTCTACTTACATTTATATAAGAATATTGATATAATATACTATATATAGAATTATAGATATAGATATGTCCGAGAGAATTGAAAGAAATAGGAGTTTGTGGTCAACTGGTGAATCCTAAGAAAATGGTCAATTAACCTAACATTTGTCCCTTATCTATATCTTTTGAATTAAATTAAATAATATCATATGAAATAAATTTTAGTAGGAATTAAAAATACATTATAAAAATTTATAAATGATCAATAATTTCATGTAAATTAATTGTCACAGAACCTAACCTATTTTCAATCCCTATTTAACATGAATATATGTGTCAATTGAGGCATAAGTAACACTTATACATATAGAAAATGTATATATGTATAAAATTAATATTTCAATATAAAAAATAATGCTCCAGACTTTCATCCTCTATAGGAGTCTAAAAATCACAAATACTTATTTCTAGTTAAATCGTGTACAAGTAATTTTTTCCTTTTCTATTTGTACAAGTAATTAATATTTTTTAATTTTTTATAATTAATATATACTAATAAGGGACATGAGTCATTTTTTTTTTTTTTGATAAGTAAAAATATATTAGAAAAACCTTCAAAAGGGGAACGCGTCCCTAATAAAAGAAGAAAAAAGATCTAAGGACCAAAAGAATCCAAGAGATCAAAGAAATCATCAATTGAACAACATGCATTTCCTCTTACATAACAGAACAAAGAACGAAGAATATGAATTTTTAAATTAGCTAAAGACGATTCTTTTCCTTCAAAGGATCTGTTATTTCTCACACACTACAAACACTACCAGACACAATGTGGAACAATCCTCCAATAATCACGAGCTTGTTCTTTAACAAGATACCTTCTCCAAGCGTTAATCAATTGTGAGGAGTGCTCAGGCATTACCCAAAAAATGCCAAACATGCAAAAAATAAAGCTCCAACAATGCAAAAGAATATGATCCACGGATTCACTATCAGCTTTACATAAACAACACCAATTAACAATGATGTTGCCTCTCTTTCTCAAGTTCTCCAATGTCTAAATCTTTCCCAATGTGGCAGTCCAAAGGAAGAATGCGATTCGAAGAGGAGCTTTAGAACGCCAAACAGACTTCCAAGGAAACTCGTGACCAACGAAATTGGACAAACACAAGAACATGGATCGAACACCATACCTACCATGAGCTAAAGGAACCCACAAAATATCATCACCCCTTTTGCCAATATCCTTCTGCCTTTCCCAATCGTGAAAGGGGCGCCTAAACCGCACATCCCAAGTAACTCCATTGTTATCAAGTTGAACAATCAATCACGTAGACATGCTTATTAGCTGCAATACTGTAAAGTCTAGGAAAAGAGTAAGACAGCAACTGATCTCTGCACCAAAGGTCCTCCCAAAAACGGACATGTCTGCCATCACGAACTTTGAATCTAATGTGTGTGGAGAAAACTTCCTAGCCCTTCCGAATGAATTTCCACACACCAACGCCTCCCATAATATTGACTGGAAGAGATGACTAGGCCCCACTCTCCTCACCAAAACAACACGAGACAACTCTTCTCCACTGACGATGGTGTTCCTTTCCAAATCTCCATAACCGCTTTCCCAAGAGAGCACGATTAAAAGGAACGATTTTTCGAACGCCTAACCCGCCTAACCTCAACGGTTGGCAGACATGATCCCAATTAATAAGATGATACTTAAACTCCTCTCCCCTTCCACCACAAAGAAAATCCTTTTGAATTTTTTCAATCCTTTCAGCAACTGAGGATGGAATTTGAAACAAAGATAAAAAGTAGGTAGGAAGGGATGAGAGAGTACTCTTAATAAGTGTGACTCTCCCCTCCTTAGATAGATACTGCTTTTTCCATCCTGGATCCCAATTCCTAACTCGTGTAGAAGAAACTCCCAAAGGCAATCCTAAGTAAGGAAGAGGAAAAGCACCAACTCCACACCCTAGGTTAGCAGCTAAGGAGGAAATATCTGGAACATCCCCCACTGGGACAAGCACACTTTTTCCAACATTAATCTTTAACCCAGAAACCGCTTGGAAGCAAGCAAGAATGCACCTCCGATATCTGAGTTGAGAAACTTAAGCATCACAAAAAACCAAAGTATCATCCGCGAACAACAAATGGGAGATCTGCACTTGATGTTCAACATCTCTGCCAACACTGAACCCCCCGATGTAACCCAAATCTTCCGCTTTTCTCATTAATTTGCTCAGACCTTCCATGACAATAAGGAAAAGAAAAGACGATAATGGGTCTCCTTGTCGCAGACTATGCGAGCTAGCAAAAAAACCTGTAGGTGAACCATTCACGAGCACAGAAAACATAACTGACGAGATACAAGTTTCAATCCATTTTATCCACCTGTCACCAAACCCCATCCTCCTAAGCAGATACAGAACAAATTTCCAATTAACATGATCATAAGCTTTCTCGATATCAAGCTTACATAAAACGCTAGGAACCCCACTTTTTACTCTAGAGTCAACACATTCCCCTGCAATAAGAACAAAATCCAAAATCTGCCTCCCACCAACAAAAGTATTCTGTGATTCTGAAATAAGACCATCCAAAACATTACTCATCCTGGAGACAAGAACCTTGGCAATAAGCTTATACAAACATCCAATTGAGCTAATTGGTAGAAAGTCCTTAATATCAGAGGCACCACCCTTCTTGGGAATGAGAGCAATGAAAGATGCGTTCAGTGATTTCTCAAATGTGCCATGAGAATAAAAATCCTGAAAGGTGCCCATCACCTTAGCTTGCACCACCTCCCAACTCTCAAGAAACCGCACAATAAATGTCCCTAATAAGCTCAATCATAAGAATAAATAAACTAATTATTTTTGTTTTTACTAATTATCTATAGTGTGTTTAAATTATTATTGTACCGTGATCATGATTTAGCCTCTAAAAATATTTATATTATAGATAAATAATTCGTTCAAAAGAAAGTGAAAATCATAGATACTTTTATTTTATTTTATTTTTCTCTACTTTTGGATCTTTCTTATATGAATTAAAAAACTGAAGTTTATTATATGGTCCCACTAATATATTAATTAACATAAACTGATTACAATATTAAATAATGCTAACAATTTAAAAAATTCTTACAATAATAAATTATGCATTTAACTTTGGCTGGAACATCATATTGTGATCAATGAAAATAATGATTAGACAGAATCTCAACAGAAAAATAGATCTTATAAACAACATTGTGATTGAGAGATGTTTTTTTTTTTTTTGATAAGTAAAATTGTATTAGAAAGCGTTTAAAAGGGGAATGCATTCCAAGAGCTATATAAGAACCAAAAGCAAAAAAAGAAAGCCTAAGGATCCAAAGACCCAAAAAGTCCAAAAACTCCTCAACGGAAGAACAATCTCTCACCATACCCCAACTAAAAAGGGAAGAAAAAATAGAATATTTAATAGCCCCAATGGGTAGCTCCTCCCCAACAAAGGATCTTCTATTGCGTTCTTTCCAAAGACACTACCAAATGCAGAAGGGAGTCGCCCTCCAAAAGTCGCGAACTTGAGCCCCTACCCTTTGTCCCCTCCAAATATCAATAAGACTCCGTGAGGTCCGAGGCATAACCCACTGAACTCCAAAAAGACCCAACATAAGGCTCCAACAATCATGGGCCACTAGGCAGTACAAGAGAAGGTGGTCCATAGACTCTCCATCGGTCATACACAGACAACACCGATTAATAATGACATGTCTCCTTTTCCTCAAATTGTCCAGAGTCAGGATCTTGCCCCAAGTAGCAGTCCAAGCAAAAAAAGCCACCCTAAGAGGAGCCTTCGAACGCCAAACCTTTTTCCATGGATAAGAGGGGGCCTGAAAATTGGAAAGACAGAAGAAGAAAGACCGGACCTGAAAAGTCCCCTGCGAAGAAGGCACCCAAGTCAAAAGGTCCGCCCCAGTGCCATCCACCTCCTGTCGATACAAAAGGTCCAAAGACATCATCTAGCTCCCAATCCTAGAAAGCTCGTCGGAACTGAACATCCCAAGATAACCTACCGCTATCAAGGTGATAGCAGTCAGCAACCAAAGCATGGCAATCCATAGCAATCCTGAACAACCTTGGAAACTGTTGACGCAAAGGACGTTTCTCGCACCAAGGATCCTCCCAAAACCGGACACTCCGACCTTCTCGGACTCTGAATCTAATATGCTTAGAAAACTCATCCCAACCCTTCCCAATAGACTGCCATACACCCACGCCGATAGCAGATCTAGACTGTCTAGCAGACCAACCCCCTCTATCCTCCCCAAACCGTCAAGTAACGATCTTCCTCCAAAGTTTATGTCTTTCACTGCCAAACCTCCAAAGCCATTTGCCAAGAAGGGCCCTATTGAAGGGGACCAACCTCCGAATCCGAAGACATCCTGACTTAAGAGGCTTGCAGACCTCTTCCCACCGAACAAGATGATACTTAAACTCCTCCCCCCTACCACCCCAAAGGAAGTTACGTTGAATCATCTTAAGTCTCCTGACAACAGAAGAGGGAATCTGGAACAGAGAAAGAAAATATGTTGGGAGGATGGACAGGACACTCTTCACCAGCGTAACTTTTTCTCCCTTCGAAAGATATTGTTTTTTCTATCTAGCCAACCTTCTCTCGAAGCGCTCAACAACTAGGTCCCAGCAACCCACCCTTCTTGAGGAGACCCCCAAAGGCAAACCCAGATAAGAAATAGGGAAGGAACCCGTCTTACATCCAAGAACAGCTGCCAGGGAATTCACCTCCTGAACCTCCCCCACAGGAACAAGCACACTCTTGCCCACGTTGATTCTCAAACCAGAAACGGCCTGAAAACAAACCAGGACACATCTCAGGTATCTCAATTGGGACACCTCTACCTCTCAAAAAACCAACGTATCATCCGCGAACAGCAGGTGAGAAATCTCCAATTGATGAACTGCCTCAGGACCAATCTTGAAGCCCCGAAAAAGCCCCAAGGTAACAGCCCTCCTCGTTAGCCTGCTAAGAGCCTCCATAACAATAATGAATAAGAAAGGGGAGAGAGGGTCCCCTTGCCTCAAACCACGAGAATTGCTAAAAAACCCGGAAGGGGAACCATTAACCAGCACCGAGAATCTGACAGATGAAATGCAAGAAACAATCTATTTCCTCCATCTCTCACCGAAACCCATCTTCTCAAGCAAATAAAACAAGAAGTTCCAGCAAACATGATCATAGGCTTTCTCGATGTCCAACTTACACAAAACTCCGGGAACGGCGCAACGAAGCCTAAAATCCACACATTCACTGGCAATAAGAGTGGAATCCAGAATCTGTCTGCCCCAATAAACGCATTTTGAGACTCTGAAATGACTCCGTCTAAAACCCCCCTCAATCTTGAGGCCAGGACTTTGGCGATAAGCTTATACAAACACCCAATCAAACTGATAGGTCGATAGTCCTTAATATCAGAAGCTACCCCCTTCTTGGGAATCAAAGCAATAAAAGAAGCATTCAACGACTTTTCAAACTTCCCAGTGGAATGAAACTCATGAAATGTGCCCATAATCTCCTGAGAGATGTTTTGGACAATATCATTTCGAATTCTCAAAATGCTTTTGTAGGCGGTCTTTCCTAATTGCCGGTGAGTGTGTGGATTCCAGACTAAGTGGTGGGATGCCTTGTGGTGTTTGCAAATTGGAAATCGAAAAGGCTTATGATCATGTTAATTGGAGTTTCCTCGTATACCTCTTGGAAAGGAACGGGTTTGGAGAGAGATGGAGGAAATGGATTGAATGTTGCATCTCTAGTGTTCGGTTCTTTGTACTTGAATGGAGCCTCGACAGGATTCTTTGGTAGTTCGAGAGGGTATAGATAGGGGGATTCGTTGTCTCCTTTCCTTTTCCTTATTGTGATGGAGGCTTTCAGCACAATGATGATAAGGGCAGTTGACATGGGTTGCTTGAATGGCTTCAGGGTGGGTAGGGATGTTGCTAGTCAGCTGGAGATCTCTCATTTGATGTTTGTGGACGACACGTTGGTTTTTTGTGATGCGGATGTGTCTCAGATGAGATGCTTGATATGTGTTCTGATTTGGTTTCAAGTTTGTATCCGACTTGAAAGTCAATGTTGGAAAAAGTTTGCCGGTGCCGGTTGGGGAGGTTCCTGATATCTCTACTTTAGCTCTTGTTTTGGGATGCATAATTGGTTCTTTACCCATTTCGTATCTGGGTCCGCCTCTTGGGGATTCATCCAGGAGGGTGGGCAGTTGGGATCCAGTGGTGGAGAGATTTGAGAAGAGGTTGGCTGGTTGGAAGAAACAGTACCTCTCCAAAGGGGGGAGGGTCACTCTCTTGAAGAACACTTTGCCGAGTCTTCCTACGTACTTCCTTTCTATCTTTCAGATTCCATCTTCAATGGCTGAAATTATTGAGAGGTTGTAGAGAAATTTTCTGTGGGGTGGTAAAGGGGAGGAGTTCAAGTGTCACTTGGTGCTGTGGGAGAGGGTTTGCACCCCAATTCGGATAGGAGGCTTGGGTATTAGAAGATTAGTGCCTTTTAAGAAGGTCTTATTAAGTAAATGGCTTTGGAGGTTTGGAGTTGAGAGGCACAGACTATGGAGGAGGGTGATTGTGAGCAGACATGGAGAAGCGAGGGGAGGTTGGTACTCCCATGAGGTGAGAATCCCATTTGGGGTTGGGGTTTGGAAACATATTCGGAAGGGGTGGGACGATTTTTCCAAGCACAATAGATTTCGTGTCAGAAATGGTAGGAGGATACATTTTTGGGATGATACTTGGTGTGGGGATTGCTCACTTGCTATCACTTTTCCTAAACTTTTTCGGATTGCTACTGATATAGATGCCATGGTGGTCGACTACTATCGTCTTAATAGCGGAAGAACAGTATGGGATGTACGTTTCTTGAGACAGTTTCAGGATTGGGAGATGGAAGATATTTTTGGCTTTTTAGAGTTGTTGTATCGTCAGGAGATAGCAGAGGAGATTTCTGACTTTTGCGTTTGAACACCTTCTTCTTATGGCGGTTTGATGTTCGGTCGTTCTACTGCTGTCTTGTGGATGCTGCTGGACCGTCCTTTCCATGGAGGGCCGTTTGGCGAACAAAGGCGCCTCTTAAAGTAGCGTTCTTTGCTTGGACATCCATTTTGGGAAAGATTTAAACTCAGGACAATCTTGAGATAGGAAGACAGATTGTGGTCAACTGGTGTTTTATGTGCAATAATGATGAGAAGGCGGTTGGCCATCTTCTCTTACATTGCCCATTGGCTCGAGATTGTTGGTTTTTGTTTAGGATTCACTGGGTTATGCTACGGTCTACCGGAGGCTTGGAGAGGGTGTATAATGGCAGCCCAAGCTTGGGACTCTTGGAGGGTTACTTTTTTATGCGTTTGGTGGTGTTTGTGGCTTGAAAGGAATTGGAGATCATTTGAAAGAAAGGAAAATCATATTGGGTCGTTGAAGTTCTCTATTCTTAGCACTTTTTTTGTTAGGTTCTAGGGAGAAATTGTAAATCCTTGGATGAGCTTTGTAGAGTTTTTGGATTTGTTGAGGGTTTAGAGGCTATGTTACATGGACTCTTCAAAAGTAGTGAAGTACCCATTTCGGACACATAGTGATTGGACATGGGTATGGGATATGTGTCCGACACTTTTGGGTACACATGTAGGTAAAAACCATATGCAATCATTCAATTATATTATATTATTAATTTAAAATGAGTTAAATGCCTACATTGACCACTATGTTAAGAAAAAACATTACTTTACTCTAGAAAATAAAATTAATATTTAGTGGTGTCCTTCTATTTAGAGATCTGACACGTCCGACGCATGGATACATATTCATGTCCGACACACATACCTAAGTCCAGCTAACATAGTTTAGAGGCCCTATTTGGCCTTCTGTTGTTTATGAGGGATGCGTTCCTCTTTTGAGCGCTTTTTATGAATTCTTACTAATAAAAAAAAAAAAAAATCTGCTCATCCTTGCGGGGAAGCTTGCTTTAAGAAATCCCGATGTTTCCGTATAATTATTATTATAGAGATTAAGAATTGAGAAAGAGTTTGAAATTATATATAATTAAAAGAAAAGTAAATTGCTATTTAGGGAAGAAGTAAATTGCCGTGGTAAATTATTATAATTATTTATTTATAATGCATGTTGAATAATAAACATTTACTCTTTTTAACATATAAAAATTTACTCTTTCTAACCTATTCCTTAATTTTATTGTATTCTAACTCTTCCCTAAATAGCAAATTTACTTTTTCTTTAAATTATATTCTATTTCAAACTCTTTAATAATAGTATGGATAAATAAACACTCACTCTTTTGAAAAGGTAAATTATTGAGAAAGAGTTAAATTAAGAAAAGGTAATATGTGATAGAAACTCTTTATTGAGAGAAAGGTAAATTACGAAAAGGTAATATATGATAGGAACTCTTTTAAATGAATAAATAAATAACTATATGATAGAAACTTAAAATATGATATAAACTCAAAATATGATGGAAAGTCTTTGTACTTTTAATAATAGTATAGATGGGAAAATCTGCCTTTATTTGTTAGGGGAGACATAAACAAATTGTCATCTGCAGTAATGGACATTGACTGTTACTATTTCAGAAATCAAACAAGACAGAACTTGAGGTGGCATGGGATTGTTACATGCATGCAAATGACCGTTGGAAAGATGTTGAGGCTCAAACACAGGCTAAAGTGGAGATCAAGGTTTGTGTATAAGGAGCATTCTGTATATCTTTTCTAGTGCCGAGTCCTTAATTTTACATGTCGGATATAATTTGTAATTCCTTGCAGGGTCGTATTTTGACACGTATAGAAGAGAAGAAAAACGAGCGTGATTCATTTGAACTCCAGATTTCTAATGTTAATCTGGCTCGCATGGATGAGAGAGAAAAGAACATGGTAAATGATGGCACCATTCAATTTTCTTGCCTTGGGATTTCATGAACTTTGTTTTGAGTCTTTTGCCTGACCGCATTAAATTATGTAACTCGTGCTTCTGTCTATCTTTGCAGCATATTGAGGTTGAGAGGAAGACAAATCAACTTGCTGAAAGAGAATTTGAATCAAATATACGCCAAAAGCAGAGTGAAATATTTTCCATAGAACAACAAATTAAATCTCTTAACCGCGAAAGAGACAACATGGCTGGTGATTCGGACGACAGAGTGAAACTGTCTCTTACGAAAGCAGAGTTGGAAAACCACAGGAAGAAACACAAAAAGATGCAAGTCCAATCTTTCTTTCTTTTCTTTTCCTTTCCAACAACCCCCCCCCCCCCAAGTTCTGTCGTGTTTTCCATTTCTTCTGTATGTTTCTGTTCTATCTATTTTCATTTTTCTTTGAAGCTCATATATTTTCCTACTTTCCAGAATGGATGAATACAAGGATAGAATTAGAGGAGTGCTAAAAGGAAGGCTTCCTCCTGACAAGGATTTAAAGAAAGAAATTACCCAAGCCCTAAGGTTGTTTGCTTTTGGTTGTTTCACTCTACGATGATCTCTCTGAAAGCAGTTCTTTTTCATTTTACTGATATTTTGTGAATCAGTGAATTGGTGGCAAATCAATTATCATGATGCGAATGCTTTCTCTAGTTTTTAGTTTTTGGAATTTAATATGTGAGCATGCTGTGTTAGGTTTCATTTTTCATTTCCTTATCTGTTGTTGTAGCTGTGTAGAGTATAAATATGCATTGGTTGTCTTCATTAGACTTGCATTATAGTAAGTGTATAGGTATTAAACACTTATCAAATTCTTCAGAGTGTCAACTGGACTGAGTGTTCGAACCCTTTGTTTTGCTTGACTTGCCAAGATAGTAAGTTTGTAGTTAATGCATGTTATAGTTCTGGTTGATGGTATTATATGATGCAGTTTTAATTTGAATTCTTTCCTTTTTATGATGGGATGTTTAGGGGGTGATTGGCTTCTAAATCATGGATCTTGATAAGCTTCACTGGTGTTCTTTAAATTTTTTCATGTATACTTTCTCAGGCCTCTTGGGATGGAGTTTGATGACTTGAACTCAAAATCTCGTGAAGCTGAGAAGGAGGTGAATGTGTTGCAGTTGAAAATACAAGAAGTTAATAATAACCTGTCCAAACTTCACAAGGATATGGACTGTAAGCCTCATACATAGCTTGAGTAAAGTAATTTATCAATACTGTATCATCTCTTGGCTCATTAAATTTTTAATTTTTTTTTTATGTAACATCAGTCTTGTTATATTGAAGAATCTGACAAGGAACAGTACTTGTCGGTAACAGATCTATGTCTGCCTGTGCATGCATTTATTTTGTGGTTAAGTTGGTAACATTTTACAATTCCATTGCCCTTGTCAAGGGATATTTTTCATTTTTATTTCATCAGAGGATGCTCAATTATTAGTTCTGCTTTCCTATGCTATATGTAATGGCAAATGAGTGGAGATTTTTAACAAAATCAAGATGAGCTTTGAAGGAGTAGGGAAGGGTACTCTCAGAATTCAGATTATGGCAGGGTCAAAAGAGATGGCAAATTGTTCCCAAAAGTTATTGGATATCGCATTATATGAGATTTGTTAACGTGATTAATTTGGGTGTACCTTGCATCTATTAGCATAATTAGCGGAGTTGATTAGAGCTGACTTTGTAAACTTAATACTTACCTTATATGTATAATATGTGTGTATATATACCTCCTTGTGAGAAGAATAAAAGTATCGTAAGATTTTTCTCCCTATTTTTCTCTAGTTTTGACATGGTGTCAGAGCATACACGATTGGGGTTTTTCTGATTTACCTTAGCAGTCACAAATTTGTCTAAACTCTACCCATACCCATACTTACCATCACTCTAAGTACATATAATCATACCTGCTGCTGGCTTTACTCTGCTTACCAGTGGCTTATCTTTCTCTTCGACCGATCGGTTCTTGTTGTCGGCCTTATCTTTGCTTCCAATCGGCTTGGTTTGTTGATTTCTTGCCAATTAACTACTGATTTCCGATGCGGCTTATCTGCAAATCATCGATTTGACTTACTCAGACCCTCTCGGCTTGATCTGAAGGTAGTGGACAATCTGTTTTCAGGTTGACTCGTCGCTGACTTCGTTCTTCTCCTTTTGTGCTGTGAGTTTTTTGGGTTTTCTCTACTGCAACTATTCTTCTTATTGAATTTGCAATCTGTATTGCTATAATTTTTGGGATTTACAATCTGAGTTGCTGTGTTCTTTAGTCAATATATTTGTTTTTTTAAGTGCTACAAGCAATGGGTGACTCGAGAGATAAAAGAGATTCAACTTTTGTCTCTCCAGTGTCTGCCTTGGTTACTGATCATCAGGACCACTTGTCCTTACAAATTACTTGGGTGGAGGAGAATGCCAAGGTTAAGCCTAATGAAAAAGATATTGTTGCTTATGCTACTTGGGTGGAGGAGAATGCCATGGTTAAGTCATGGTTACTCAATTCGATGGCTACCGGGATTAGGGCTGTATTTCTCCGCTTGCCCACTACCTATGATGTTTGGGATTCAGTTGCTCAAACATTTTCTATTGGCAAAGATGTTTCACAGATGTATGAACTCCGTTGCCGAGCACATGAACCTGTTAGAATGGTAAGACTTTAACTGAGTATTACGCTGCACTTCAAATTATTTGGCAAGAATTGGATTATCTTCATCCTTGTTCCATGGAATGTGCAAAAGATGCAGTTACAATGAAAAAACAGATTGAGGAGGATCGTTTATATGATTTTTTGGCTGGTTTAGATCCCAGTCTAGACCAAATTAGAAGCCAAGTATTGGCTCAGGATCCGCTTCCAAGTATTCAGAGTGCTTATGCTTTTGTGCGCCGTGAGGAATTTCGTTAACTAACTATGATGGCGGGAAAATTCAGTGATGGCTCAGCTATAAAAGTGGGATCTTCTCCTAAGATTGTATCGGTGAATCCTTCTACTGGTACCACTATTCCTCTAGGCAGGTCCTCTTCCGGTTCATCTGATTCCAAATCCTCTGATACTAGGAGATGTACCTATTGTAATGGTACTAAACATGTTCGAGAAACATGCTTTAAGCTACATGGCTATCCAGACTGGTATGTTCAGAAGAAGAATGCCCAGATAATGGGAGACAACTCTGGGTCTCAGGCTCATCATACTTTTGGTGACACTCAAATAGCACCACAACTTTCTTTGCCTTCCTCGGTAACCTAACCTTCTGAGCAGGTTTCCCAGGTTGATGCTTCTACCTCTTTGGCCAATACAGGTAATTTGGGATATGCCTTGAGTATTTCTTCGGTTCCTTGTGCTCAATCTTGGATCATTGATTTAGGGGCTTCTGATCATATGACTAATAACCCAACTCGGTTTGTTTAAAAATTAATCCTTCTAGGAATAGTGTTAAAGTTGCTAATGGTTTGTCCACACCAATTTTAGGAGGTAGTTATGTTCCTTTGTCTTCTTCTATGTCTCTTTCTTCTGTTTTACACTTTCCTTCCCTTTCTAATAATTTACTCTCCATAAGTCAAATTACTAAGAATCTAAATTGTTGTGTAACATTTTTCCCTACCTATTGTATTTTTTAGGATATTCTTACAAAGGAAACGATTGGTCTTGGTAGGGAGAGAGGGGGCCTGTACTACTTGGATTTGAGTGCTTCACCTGGTTCCAATTTTGCCCAAGTGTACCAAGTTGGAGTAGAGGAATTCAAGGCTAGAGAAGAGATTTGGTTATGGCATCGAAGACTGGGACATCCATCTTTTCCTTATTTGTAACGTTTATTTCCTTCGTTATTCTCTGAAGTTTCTCTTTTAGATTTTCCGTGTGAACATTGCGTTTTAGCAAAACACCATCGTGTATCATTTCCTTTAAATTTTAATAAAAGTGATGTTCCTGTTGCACTCATTTATACTAATGTTTGGGGTCCTTTCTCGGTTCCTTCTCACAGTGGTGCACAATGGTTTATTTCTTTTATTGATGATTGCACACGAGTGTCTTGGGTTTATTTGATGAAGAATAAAAAGTGATGTGGCTTCTATTTTTCCAAATTTCCACCAAATGCTTTGTACACAATTTAATGCTTCCATACAGGTGATCGGATTTGATAATGGACGAGAGTATCTCAAACATACTTTTGGTGCCTACTTCCAGCAACATGGCCTTGTTCATCAGACCTCATATGTCTCTACCCCTCAACAGAATGGTATAGCTGAGCGTAAAAATCGCCATCTCCTAGAGGTCGCTCAATCTTTATGCTTTGCTATGTGTGTTCCCAAAATTTTTTGGGGTGACGCAGTACTTACGGCTGCATTTCTTATAAATCGCATGCCATCTAGCATTCTCCAGTTTTAAACACCTCTCCAAGCCTTGTCCCGGTATCATTCTCTTCCTTCCCGTCTTAGCGTTCCTCTTAAGGTCTTTAGATGTGTTAGTTTTGTCCATGTTCACCCGCATCAACGAGGTAAGATGGATCCCTGTGCCTTGAAGTGTATCTTTGTGGGTTATTCTGCCACCTAGAAAGGATATCGTTGTTTCATCCTCCTACCTGTAAACTCTTTGTTTCTATGGATGTCACCTTCTGTGAGAAAGAAGCCTATTTTTAAGGGGGAGTTATTGATACTTCTCTTCAGGGGGAGATTAGGAGTCAGGTGGAAGAGAAGTATTTTTTGGATGAAACACTAATTGTGCAAAGGACAAAGATAGTACCTGAAAAGAAGGAGAAAGAGTTAAGGGTGTATGTGAAAAGGAAAAAGGTACATATGGATAATCAAAAAGATAATCAGGAAGGCACTCAAACAAGTTCGGCAAAGTCCCCTCTTGAACTATTGGACCAAACGGCTCCTTATGAGGATATTCTTGAAGATCATCTGGAGGTAATTCATACTCTTCCATCTTCTCTCGAGCCTAACATTTCCTTTGAGTCTAACCTTGATATCCCAACAATCTCAGCAGGTTATTATGAGATACAGAATGAATCTTAAGGTCCTCGTTATCCTGTTTGTCCTAATCGGAGTAAACCTCCTCAACGGTTTACTTTTTTATCTGGTAATGTTGTCCAATACCCTATATTCAATTATGTATCATCTCACCGTTTGTCTAATTCATAGAATGCTTTTACAAATCAATTGTCCTCTGTGTCCATTCCTAATAGTGTACAGGAAGCTCTTGGCAATCCTAAATGGAGAAGTGCTATGATTGAGGAGATGAAAGCTCTTCAGAAAAACTCTACTTGGGATATGGTTTAACTACCGGAGGGTAAGAAAACTGTAGGTTGCAAATGGGTGTTCATCGTGAAACATAAGGCAGATGGCTCCATTGACATATATAAGGCCCGACTAGTGGCTAAAGGTTATACACAAATGATGGGATTGATTACCAAAAACCTTTGCACCAGTGGCCAAAATGAACACCATCCGGGTCCTCTTGTCCTTGGTTGCAAATCTAGTTGGCCTTTACGTCAGTTTGATGTGAAAAATGCTTTCCAACATGGAGAGTTGGATGAGGAAGTCTACATGGACCCTCCTCCAGGGTTTACTACTTCTTGTGATGTGGATAAGGTTTGCAAGTTGCGAAAGTCCTTGTATGGACTTAAACAATCTCCAAGGGCATGGTTTGATAGGTTCACATAATCAATGAAAAACTATGGATTCAAACAGACCCAAGCTAATCATACTCTATTCCTCAAGAGAAATAAGGACAAGATTACTGCCTTAATAGTTTGTGGATGATATGGCGGTTACCGGTAATGATGACGAAGAGGTTAAAAAACTCCAGAATTATTTAGCCAAGAAATTTGAGATGAAGGATCTGGGTACTCTGAATTATTTTTTGGGTATTGAGGTGGCCAGATCAAAGCATGGTATTTTCTTGTCCTAAAGGAAGTATGTCTTGGATTTGTTGACTGAAACTAGGATGCTAGCTTGCAAACCAGCAGATACTCCAATTGAGCAAAACCACGAGTTGGGGGAATATCTAGACCAAGTTCCTACAAATAAGGAAAGGTACCAACCAAAGGCTAGTTGGGAAACTAATATACTTATCTCATACACGCTCTGACATCGCCTATGCGGTTAGTGTGGTGAGTCAGTTTATGCATGGACCTAGTGAAGCTCACATGGATGTTGTATATCGGATTCTCAGGTATCTAAAATATGCTCCTGGTAAAGGTCTAATGTTTTCTAAACATAGACATCTAGAGGTTGAGGGTTACGTCGATGCTGATTGGGCTGGATCAATAACTGATAGAAGATCAACTTCTGGATACATTACTTTCGTAGGTGGAAACCTAGTAACTTGGCGGAGTAAGAAGCAACATGTGGTGGCTAGATCAAGTGCAGAAGCAAAATTCAGAGCTATGGCCCATGGGGTTCAAGAACTGTTATGGATGAAGATCTTGATGGGTGAATTGGGTTTCTGTCCCTTGAAACCTATGAGTCTTTATTGTGATAACAAGGCTTCCATTAGCATCGCACATAACTCAGTTCAA
Organism: Cornus florida; assembly: GCF_030987335.1. NCBI lineage: Eukaryota > Viridiplantae > Streptophyta > Magnoliopsida > Cornales > Cornaceae > Cornus > Cornus florida. The sequence goes on along the minus strand of NW_026775579.1, from coordinate 84,757,997 downwards.
CATGATCATACCAAGCATGTTGAGGTAGATATACACTATATCAAAGAGAAACTAACAGTTGGAATAATTAGCTTGCCATTTGTAAAGACCAAGGACCAGCTAGCAAATATTTTGACAAAGGCAGTATCAAGTAGAAGTTTCAATACTTAAATCGACAAGTTGGGCATGCGAGACATCTATGCACCAACTTGACGGGGAGTGTTAAAGTGATCGATTAGGGTTTACCTTGCATCTATTAGCATAATTAGCGTAGTTGATTAGAGCTGACTTTGTAAACTTAATACTTACCTTATATGTAAATATGTGTATAGTATATATACCTCATTGTGAGAAGAATAAAAGTATCGTAAGATTTTTCTCCCTAATTTTCTCTAGTTTTGACATGATTATATGCCATTAACTATTATCTATGCTTTACTTCTTCTTGGTGCAGTTGGGATATCTGCACAGATAAAATCCTAGGTCACCCAATGCTAGAAACTACTAATATGAGAAATTTTCTTCCAACTGATACAAACAAAATATAAAGGCAAAAAGTAAAGTATTAACCTTTAGAATCAGCACTGTGAAAAAATACTGCACGAGTATTCAACCCATATATGATGTCAATCTATTATAACAAGAAGATGTTGCGTAGCAGCTTGAGAAATGAACAAATTATTGGCAGAAATATTTTATGTAGCTGTTCTCTCTCTCTCTCTCTCTCTCTTAATACTCTTCTGCAGACAATTGCAATGGATAAAATTGGCCTGCTGAGATTTACTATTCTTTTTTTTTTGTCTTATGATTGAATGCAGCAAGGAAGAGATTTATTGAATCAAAACTCCAGTCATTGGATCAGCAGTCTCTTATTGACTCATATCTTAAAGTCTTGGATGTGGCTAAAGATAAAAGAGACGTCCAGAAAAGGTTCTTGGTTGAATCCATTTTAAATGCAGCATAGACTCACAAACACAAACTTATGTGTGTACACATATATTCATGCATCATCTATTAATATTTAAGTTAGTAATTTGTTTCTTTGATTTTTTTCATTTTTTGATATGCTTCATGCAGCAAATACAACATCGCTGATGGTATGAGGCAAATGTTTGATCCATTTGAAAGGGTAGCTCGTGCTCATCATGTTTGCCCTTGCTGTGAACGTCCTTTCTCTGCTGAAGAGGAAGATGAATTTGTTAAAAAGGTTGTTATATTAGTTTTATTTCTCGGATGTTGTGCACTATCTTGAAACACACTCGGCCTTTCTTCGCTTCCGCTGGTTCTCACTAAATTGGTTTATATTGTCTTGTACATTACAGCAAAGAGTGAAGGCCGCAAGTTCTGCGGAGCGCCTGAAAGTTTTGGCTGTGGATTCTTCAAACGCCGATTCCCACTTTCAGCAGTTAGACAAGCTTCGTATGGTATACGAAGAATATGCTAAAATTGGCAAAGAAACAATTCCTCTTGCGGAGAAAAATTTGAACGAGCTAAACGAAGACTTGGATAGAAAATCACAGGCTCTTGATGATGTAAATATCAAGTCTGCTATATTTTGTTTAAGGGATTCTGGTGCAGTAAGCTTGTTTTGTTGCGGCGCTATCTGTTCTTTGTCTTTTGATTATGTTAAGATCTATTAGTTATTTGCTACTTTTCTGTTTATTGTAATCCTCACTTCCTCTCTGTTCTTGAAATGCCCGTGGCCTGGGCTTTCAAGAAAATTGTTGGATGTTAAAGCTGTGCTAAAAACTGCTTACAGTAAGTGACTTTAGTCCATGGAAATCGAGGTCCCAGGTTATTTGATTTCTCATTTCAACATAATGCTAGGATATATATATTTGTCAGTTGGCATATTCTGTTTGAAGTTTAATACTAAGGTTGTGTGACCAAATTATAATTGTAAGTTCTGTTATTTCTAGTCCTTGATGGTCATTTTGTCAATTAGAGTCTCAGCAATATACTTCATGATGTTCAATCACACTTTAAAAGCTAGTTGAGATCTTAGAGAACTTAAGAATTAGGTTGAGAAAGGTTTAAATAGTTTTGACCACTTTTGACCTATGTTTTGGATTTGGTTTAATTGGATAAAATTCACTTGAATGATCTTAGAAGACTTGGAAACTTGTAAACAGGTATCGGATAATGCTCACATAAGAGACTTTATTACCCACCTCTCTTCCTATGGCTTTTTTGTAGAGGGATGACCCTGGGAAGGGACTCCAGTCTCCTCAAGATATAGAGGAATATAAGTTTGGGATGGATGGCAAGTGAGATGTAGGCGACTTCTTTGTTTTCAGAATTGCACACGTGTTTTGGAAACCTTAGGACATGCTTTTAGTGGGCTTAGAGTCAATACTAGCATGTGGTATTGCGTTCAGTGACTTCAGTCAAAATCTTATCTTTTTGTCTTCTTGGAGTCAATTGATTCTATACTTTGAATTTCGTTATGATCTTTAGCTCTTTACATGTTGAGAAAGTAGACTTGATAAGCCTTTAAGCGTATCTAATTTGCACAATATCCAATCTTTGTGGCACCCCTATTGTTGTTTTGTAGTTTGATCTAATACTTCCAATTCCTGTATCTTCAACTTTCTTAAGAATCACATTGGTAATATACTAAAAAGCTAGTATTCCATATTTTCTATTCAATGTTCCCATATTTAGTTTGGACAAGAGATGGTGGGGTTTAAGTAGTAGTGGTTCCTTCACTTCACAAATTTTCTCTAGCTTTTATTTGAGAGAAGGTAATCCCTCTATATTCCAATTGGTGAGATTGATGTGGAACCCTAATATTACTTGTAGGTAAGGCTTTGCCTTGGAAAGAACCTCATTAATTATAATTGGGTCAATATTAGAGCCTGATGAGATTCTCCCCTGATGGATGCCCCTTTTAAAGGTCTTAGCCTGAACATATGTTCTCCTTAATAAATCCATCTCTTTGTATATTGCCTACCTGTATGCATTGTAGCCTAGAATTTTTAGTGGAAAATTCTTGGTCTTGCCTCTTCAAGGTCGCTCTAAATTTCCTTGTGAAGCTTTCACATGGTTGTCAGTCATGATTTTGAAACTGTACCTTCCTGAGTATGATTTGGTTTTTATAGATTGAGAAAAATAATAGAATTTAGAGAAGTATTCTTGATTACACCAATGATTAGAAATTGGGTTCAATTCTCCCTTTGTTGTTTATTTGATATGAACAACCGACTACTTAGTATTTACTGTCCCTTCTGTGATGTGTGCGTTCCACATTTCTTGTCTATGAAAACATATATAGTCATTGTTAGACTATAATTTTTATAGTAATTTAAATTTGTATTGTAAATAATGTGAAGGATATTCTGGTCTTTGTACTGAAGCTCAATATTGTAAGTACGAGTCTTCATCGGAATTTATTGTAAGAGAATTCTTTTCTCCTCTTCTTCAACTTCTACTTTTTTCCCCTTACTTTCCACATCTTACAAGACATGCAAATATGGTCCAAAGTGACCTTATTTATTAATTAGTGTCTCATAGGGAACTGAGATGACTTGATCATGGGGTATCAGATAGATATTGGGCAATACCCGGTGATGCAGCACACTGAAGGCTAACAATTTCTACCAGAAGAAAAAGGAACATGAAATTTTGGAAATAATTAGAAGACTCTGGATTTGTAAATTTGAAAAAAAAAAGTGCTTCAAGCAGCACACGCTGCTGTAGAGAAGCCGGAATTAATTGGAAGAAGAGGAAGTCTTCGGTCATGGCCCCTTTCTGCTTGATGTGGTGTGTTGGGAGGGGAATTAAGATTTTCAGATCATAAGATAAAGGAGTAGTTTTTTGGGTTTCTGATTCATCTGGGTGATTGGGGAGTTGAATCCTATCCTTATTCTATTTTGGAAATAGCTGAGAATATGAATTATTTTTATCTTATTATCAGGTTGTATAATTTATGCTTTCTATAAGCTGTTTGTATATAGTTTGTGTCCCCATTTTGGCGCCTCATAGTGATATCTTTTACTTGTAGAACAAGAAGTTCCTAAACATTCAATCTTATCAACACACTTTGGACCTCTGATTTTTTTATGCCCAGATCCTAATAGGAAAGTGGAAATGTTCCTGTGGTCTTTATTAGATAAGACGTAGAGTGCTTTGGGGGCCATGTAGTAGATCTGCCGTCTATCAAGTATGGTTCGTACTGTCACTGAACTTCTCGAAGTCATACTGTAATAAATGGCTGTTTTGGCCTAGTTGAGCAGGACAACTTGGGAGAATGTTTGTGTGTGTGTGTATTGTGCCTTTGTTGTAATATATCGTAGTATAGGGTTGGCCCCCTTTGACCTGAGTTTGCTTGGCCGATTCTTTGAACCCTGCTTGCAAATGCCATAGCAAATTAGGTTATTATGTACCTCATTTGTTAATATTTGCTTTAGATTTCTATTTTTTTATTTTTATTTATATATTGGAATTGTTGCTTCTTAAATTTAACAATTGAAAGAATCTGTTTGCTACAGGTGTTGGGTGTTTTAGCTCAAATAAAGGCTGACAAGGACTCGATTGAGGCATTAGTGCAGCCTGTGGAAAATGCTGATAGGCTCTCTCAAGAAATACAGAATTTGCAAAAACAAATTGATGATTTGGAGTATAAGCTTGATTTTCGAGGGCAAGGTGCCAAATCTTTGGAGGAAATTCAGTTGGAGCTGAACACCTTGCAGAGCACAAAGTATTTAACATACTTCATCTGCTGGTTACTTATCCTCAGACTAAATTAAATTTTTTTTTTTTTTTTCTTCCTGCGTTGATTGTCTAGAGATGAGTGAGCGCATTTGTTTTGCAAACTCTGATCAGGAATTTTTATTTTTAATGTAATTGATATATTCTTTTGTTATAATAATTTGTCTAGTAGTTTTTTTTATTCTACTTTGCTATTTGCAACTAGGGACAATTTGCATAATGATTTGGAGAAGCTAAGAGATGAACAAAGGTATATGGAAAATGATTTGTCAAGTATTCAGATAAGGTGGCATGCTCAACGGGAAGAAAAGATGAAAGCAGCAAATACATTGCGTGATGTCAAAAAGGCAGAGGAAGAGTTAGATCGTTTGGCAGAGGAGAAAAGTCAAGTTGATCTTGATGAGAAGGTGATTCATTCAGGATGAATGTGTTTTTTTACCTCAACTGTCATGACTGGATTTATCAATATGACTTTTTTTATTTAAATACTCAACTGTTATGATTTGATTTAAACTTGTGTATTTTTTATGCCACAGATAACTGTAAAATCAAAAAGACAATTTGTTGGTGGAATTGGTATATGTTAGTTTGCTTAAGGGTCTCCTGTTTGATCAGTTATTCACCCAAGCTAACATATATTGGATGTGTGAAGCTTAAAACATCTGTGTTGTTAACCCCAAGGGGTTGGCTCAAGTGGATAAGAACTTGGCCCTGGTGCCTCATGTACCAACTAGGAAAAAAAACATGTGTTGTTAGTGATGGAAATTTAGGTAAGTAGCAAATATTTTTATGGAAATTATGGTAATTCACTTTTACAACCAATTCTATATGCCATCTTATAAATCTGTAGTAAATTCTTGACCAACTAATAACCATTGGAGATGCAAGAGAGTGATAATAAACTTTCTCTTTCACTTCATGTCTATCCTTCCCTGGTGTGTTTTGGAAGAAATGATCTTGCTTCTGGGATGGTCATTCAATGTCACAATTTGCTGTTAGGTCTCGTCTTGGAACAAGAAGGTACAGCTTAGTGCATGAAAATAGGTTGCTGCTGGGATTTGTCTTGGAACAAGAAGGTTCATCTTAGTGCGCAAAATTAGGTTTCAAACTGGTGAGTATTGAAAGGAGACATGCCCCAGTATTAAGAAATAAAAATAGACTAACATATGTTTTGTTTCATGGTACAACCAGACTATAGTTTAGTCAAAAGGATGAGTTGTATATATATTTTAGCATATTTCTAGATAGATCTCCACTCCTAAGGGATAAAAACTCATGATAAAAACAGATATAAAAACTCATTATCTCTGTTTCAAATCCCGTGCTCTGTTGTTGAACGGATTGAAAAAATTCAGAGAGACTTTCTTTGGGGTGGAAGAGGAGAAGAGTTTAAGTATCATCTTGTTAATTGGGAATAAGTTTGCAAACCGTTGAAATTAGGCGGTTTAGACATTCGGAAGCTGGTTCCTATAAACAGAGCTTTATTGGGGAAGTGGCTATGGAGGTTCGGTAAAGAGTGCCATCAACAGTGGAGAAGAGTTGTCGCGTGTCGTTTTGGGGAGGAGAGTGAGGGTTGGTCCTCTCGTCCTGTTTCTGTCACGGGAGGTGTTGGTGTTTGGAAATTCATTTGGAAGGGTTGGGACGTGTTTTCCACTCATATTAGATTCAAGGTTCGTAATGGTAGGTATGCTCGATTTTGGGAAGACTTATGGTGTGGTGATCAGTTGTTGTCTCTTTCCTTTCCTTGTCTCTTTAGTATTGCCGAAAATAAGCATGCTTACGTAGTTGACTGTTATCAACTTGATAACAGTGGAGTTACGTGGGAGGTGCGTTTTAGGCGTTCTTTTCAGGATTGGGAGATGGCAGAAACATGTGTTTTTATGGACTTGTTGTATAGATAGAAGGATGTCGGCAGAGGTTGTGATGACATTTTGTGGATCCCCTCCACTCATGGTAGATATGGAGTACAATCCATGTTTTTGTGTTTGTCTAATTTCGCTAGCCAAGATTTCCCATGGAAGTCTATTTGGCGCTCTAAAGCTCCTCTTAGAGTCGCTTTCTTTCTTTGGACTGCTACCTAGGGAAAGATTTTGACATTGGATAATTTGCAAAAGAGAGGCAATACCATTGTTAACTGGTGTTGCCTATGTAAAACAGACGGTGAGTCCGTAGATCACATTCTTATGCATTGTCCTGTGGCGTACGATTGTTGAAATCTCATATTCAGTATTTTTGGCGTTCAGTGGGTAATGCCTAAGCACTCTACTCAATTAATTAACGCATGGAGAAGATGCCCTGTTAAAGGTCATGCTCGTGATTTTTGGAGGATCGTCCCACACTGTGTTTGGTGGTGTATTTGGAGAGAGAGAAATAATAGAAATTTTGAAGGAAAGGAATCGTCTCTAACAAACTTAAAATCTCATATTCTTCGTTCTCTTTTATGTTATGTAAGAGGCAGCGCTTGTTCCTCGATTGATGATTTATTTAATCTACTGGACTATATTGGTCTTTAGGTTTTTCATTTTTGTGTATTAGGGACGCGTTCCCCTTTTGAACACTTTTCTAATATATTTTACTTATCAAAAAAAAAAAAAAAAAACTCATGATGTCACACATTAAATATATATATATATATATATATATATATATATATATAAACTAAAAAATAAAATCTCATGATGTCACTTTGAGTTGGAGAAGATTAAACTTGTAGTACTGCTTCCTGCCTTGGTTTACCGCACAACTACTATTTAGGTAAAAGGGGGACTTGTGATAAATAACTTTGAATCTTCCTGCGTAAACTCAAGTTCACAAATTGTGTCACATTAAGCGCAGTATTGTAAAAAAGTGGCATCTCTTTGCA